>NC_071390.1:58382351-59042289 GCF_022682495.2 Desmodus rotundus | reverse complement strand
CTATTAAACAATGAATGGGTTGAGATCAAGGAAGAAATCAAAAAGTTTCTGGAAACAAATGAAAATGAACTCACAACAGTCCAAAACTTATGAGACACAGTGAAGGCGGCCTGAGAGGGAAGTTCATAGCAATACAGGCCCACCTAAAAAAGATAGAAACATTTCATACAAACAACCTAACCCTACACCTACAAGGACTGGAGGAACAACAACAAAAAACAGCCCAGAGCAAGTAGAAGAAAGAAAATAACCAAGATCAGAGCAGAATTAAATGATGTAGAGACTAAAAGAACAACTCTAAGAATAAATAAATACAAGAGCTGGTTCTTTGAAAAAGATAAACATAATTGACAATCCTTTAAGCAGACTCATCAAGAAAAAAAAAAAAGAGAGGACCCAAGTAAACAAAACCAGAAATGAAAGAGGAGATATTACAACTGATACCACAGAAATAGAAAGGATTGTTAAAAATTACTATGAAGAACTATATGCCAAGAAATTTGAAAACCTAGGTGAAATGAACAAATTACTAGAAAAATATAATCTTCCAAAACTGAATGAAGAAGAAGCAAAAAGCCTGAACAGATCAATAACAACTGATGAAATTGAAGCAGTAATCAAAAAACTCCTGGCACAAGAGAAAAAATGACTTTATTGACATATGATGGATATGCAAAAAGCTGTACATATTCATTATATATAACTTGATGAGTTTAGAGATGTGTGCACTCATAAAACCATCACCACAATCAGTGCCGTAAACATATCCATAACACCAGCTTTTGCCCTATCTAGGTTTTGTGTGTGTGTGCATGTGTGGGTGTTTGACAAGGATACTTAACACAAGATATAACTTCTCAGCAAATTTCTAAGAACACAGCGTAGCATTGTAATAAGCACTATACTGTGCAATGTATCTGTAGTGATTATTTATCTTGTATAAATAAAACTTTGTGCCCTTTGACCAACACCTCGGCATTTCCCCCTAACACCAGCCCCTGGTAATCACCACTCTGTGACTATATGAGTTTTACTATTTTAAAGGATCCTGTAGTATTTGTTTTTCTATGTCTGGCTTTTTTATTTTAGTATATCCTTCAGGTTTATCCATATTGTTGCAAATGACAGGATTTTCTTCTTTTTAAAGTATGAATAATATAACACTAAAAGAAGATATGTATATTATATATATGTATGTTTTCTTCTTTATCTTTTATCCATTGAAGGGAATTTAAGTTTCCATGTCTTGGCTACTGTGAATAATGCTGTAATGAACAGGCAAATGCAGCTATCTCTTTGATTCTTTTTTAATTCTTTTGGATACATACTCAGAAGTTGGATTGCTGGATCATGTAGTAGTTTCTATTTTAATTTTTTAAGGAAGCATCATATTGTTTTCCACAGTGACTGCAGCAATTTGCATTCCCAGTAATAGTGGACAAGGGTTGTCTTTCTTGGTATTCTCACTATATGTTTTAATAACAGTTATTCTAACGTGTGAAGTGATATCTCATTGTGTTTTTGTTTTGCATTTCTGTGATGGTTAATGATGCTGAGCAACTTTTCATATGCCTTTAAGAATTTCTATGTTTTCTTTGGAAAAATACTTGTCCAGGTTCTTTGCCCATTTTTTTTTCTTTAACTACAGGACACAATTTTCATTACAATACAGTGATGAAAATGGTAAACCAAAGGTAATATTACTATTTTTTAATTAGGTTTTTTTGGTGGGAGGGTTTGCTATTGAGTTGTAAGAGTTCCTTATATATTTTAGATACTACCTCTATATCAAAATATACTCATTAATAAATATATTCTCCCCTATAAATTGCTTTTTCACTTTGTAATTCCCTTTTTTGTGCAGAAGCTTTTTGGTTTAATGTAACTCCATTTGAGTATTTTTGCTTTTGTTTCCTGTGCTTTTGATACCATATCCAAGAAATTATTGCTACAATCAGTGTCAAGATGCTTTTTATGCTATGATTTTTTAGATGTTTTATAGCTTCAGGTCTTTGCTCAAATCTTTAATGACTTTTGAGTTGATTTTTAGATATGTTGTAAGATAAGGGTACAGTGTCCCCACTACTTTTGCATGTGTATATCCAGTTTTCCCAATTCTATTTCTAAAATAGAAATTTTATTTCTGTATTGCATATTCTTGGCTACCTTGTCAAAAATCCATTGACTGCATACACACAGGTTTCTTTCTAGGCTCTCTACTCCCTTTCTTTGTTTTATATATCTGTTTTTATATTAGTACCATGTTCTTTTGACTACTATAGCTTTGTAATATATTTTGAAATCAGAAAGTGTGGTTTCTTTCATTCTATTCTTCCTGCTCAAAACTTCTTTGGTTATTTGGTATTTTTGTAGTTTCAAATGAATTTAAGGGTTGTCTTTTTATTTAAGTAAAAATGCTGTTGGAGTTTTCATAGAGATTGCATTAAATGTGTATATCACTTTAAATGGTATGGACATTTTAACAATCTTAATTCTTCCCATACATGAACATGGGATGCAATATATGTAATATGGAAGTACCAGGAGAAGAAGAGAAAGAGAAGGGGTCAGAAAGCTTATTTAAAGACATTAAGGCTGAAAACAGATGAAAACTAATGTATATCTTTTATAAAAGTAAGGCGGCCTAGTGCAAACTTTCAGAAAGCAAGAGATTCCCATGCCATTAAAAAATTCCCTATTTCCCCCAGACCCAGCCCCTGGCAGCCACAATTCTATTTTCTGTTTCTAAGAATGTGGCTACTTTAGATATGTCATATAAGGTAAATCAAATACCATTTGTCTTTTTTATGACTGACTTATTTCACTTAGCATTGTGTCCTCTAGGTTCATAAATGTTATAACATGTCAGAATTTCCTCCCTTTTAAAGGCTGAATAGCTTTCCATTGTATGTCTATACCACATTTTTACCTATTTATTCATTCAGACACCTGGGTTTTTTCTGTCTCTTGGCTATTAACTATAGTTCTGCTACATACACAGGTGTGCAAATATCTCTTCAAGCTCTTGCTTTCAATTCTTTTGGATATATACCCAGAAACAGAGCCTGTGCTTTTTACTTTTGTTCATGTTACTTGTGAGATAGTATTCTTTTTTAATTATACTTAAAAAAAATACAAGTTCAAAGATACAGAGAATAGATTGATGGTTGCAAAGGTGGAGGGTGGGGGAGGGTGAGTGAAATGGGTTGAATGGAGTCAAAAAGTTCAAACTTGTGGTTAGAAAACAAACAAGCCATGGGGATTTGATATACAGCATAGCACTACACTGTAGTGCACATTTAAACATAGCTCAGTGAAATCTTAAAAGTTCTCATTACATGAAAAAGAAATTTTCTAACTATTATGGTGATGGATATTAACTAGACTTATTATGATGATTGTTTCACAATATATGCAAATATTAAATCCTTATATTGTATGCCTGAAACTAATATAATGTTGTCTGTCACTTATAACTCAATAACAAATTTTTAACTATACTTTTTTTCTCAAGGTACAAGCTCTACAACATAAATAACTACTGTATTGCTTTTTAGTTAAATTTTTTAAAAAGCATGTGTTTGATTCTCTCAACAATTAAAATCACAAGGTTATATTCTTTGGAAAAATTTCCAATCTTTAGTAAATTTATTTAAGTTCTCTTTAAATTTTATTTTCTCAACTAGTACTTTGTTCAAAATAAAGTAATTGTTACAGTATTATAAAGGATAAAAGTACCCAGGCATATGATAACTTCCTGTTACTTGAATAATAATTTTGTGTTCAAATTTTTCTAAAATTACCACATCCATATTGATTCACTTGGAGAAATTTTCATCATCTTCGATGAATTGAGAGAAACAAGATGTAGAGAATTGCATATAACACATATACATTGGATTTTTTAAAAAATAAAAAATAAAAATAAAAATGCTAAGAGGAGAGATCTTATGTTAAATGTTCTTAACATACTCAATAATAATAATAATAATAACAATAATAATAGTAATGGGGAGGCAGAAAACTTTGGAAGATGATAGGTTATTTTTGTGGCATTGATGGTGGAGATGGTTTCATGGATATATACTTACCTGCAAATCAATTGAGTTATATACATTAAATATGTAAATATAGCTTTTAACAATCCAATTATATCTCAATAAAATGATTAACAACAACAACCCCTAAGGTGAATACAAGCTGCTTTAAAAATTAAAGAAATTAATTTATTTAGAAGGTACTTAGAAAGTATTTTGAGGAAATTAAGCCCTTTATTTCTTCTCATTTGTTTTGTTTTCCTCCTCACACCCTTTTCCCCAAATTATACTCTATTTTATTGGTTTCAATGAACTCCGTTCTTAGAAAAATCATTATCAGAGTTAAAGGGGTCAAAAGATCAGCCTCTTAAGGAAAAGAAAAGATCAAGGTAAAATTTGCATTAGTTCAGAGAACTTAGTAAAACCTAATAACTTATTTAATATTACTTAGTAAGTATACATTCCCTGGAGGATCAAATATTTTAAATATGAGATTTATAGGAGCACATGTATAAAAAGATAACTTAGAAGTTAAAATAACCTAATTTACCATATGATTTTTATAAATAAGTTTAGATGCCCTAGGATAAGGATGTTTATTGTGCATTAGTGGATTATTTACAAAGCCTGCATTAGAGCCCAAATCTATTAATGTAAAGTCAGTTTGCTTGTATTTTACAGTCTGTATTTTCTTACTATGGTAAAGAAGTAACTAAATATTTTGAATTTTTTTGTCATTGTTTTTTATTACACTATACTTCTAGTCACAAGGTGTAGACACATTTTTCAGACAAGTTTTCAAGGGTTGAAATTAATCTTTAAATGTATGTCTCTTTAGATGAGCTTATAACTTTTTTACAAAAGGACCAGCCAACCATAGACTGTTCTGGGATAAATTATTGAGAAAATGTATGGTTGTTGACCTATGAATCAGTATAGGAGGCAGTGTGTTTTAATGAGGGAGGAGTGATGTACATGGTTGAATGTTTTTCAGTGAGCTGAACTAATACATCTTTCTAAAACAAAAATAAGAAAAAATAATCTATCAAAACGACTTGACAGCCATGCAATCAATGTGCCACATTTGTTAAGATGCTGTGGCTAGTTCATTCATAATCATCTATTTGCCACACACAAACTAAATTCCCCAACTTTCCTTTTACCTTCAGTGAGGGCTGTGACAATTAATGTGCAGCTTAGGAGGGCCCTACTGCTGAGTAGAGCTAATCAGAAAACAGTTTTCTGAAGATGCAGAATTCTGAGCTTGCCATGCCTGATTAAGGTTAATGGTAATCATGCATATCAGTGTCGAGTTATTTGTTCTTCTAGCAGGCATGGTATTATTTGTATAAATAACACTATCTAAAGGTTATAATCCACATTTTGCATTTAAATTGAGATACTTTTTCTTCAACAAGTTAAAAAATAATAGGCATGGGAATATGTACCTCAAGGAAAAGCATTTTATTCATGTTTATAATTTTTTCCAAACAGGTTTTTGTTACAAAACTGCCTTCATTTTGGAGAATGACATCTTTTATTCCCTATTTTCTTGGGTCTCATGGCAAAGTAACAGAGAAAGAAAGGGATGAAGGAGGTAGGATTTATTAAAAACATCTTGTGCTAGGTGCCATAATAAGTGTTTTAAAGATAATGGTTTATTTATTCTTCATAATGACTGTAACATGAGCACTGTTGCCTTCACCAGAAATGGCTATAAGGACATAGAAAGTTTAATTCTTTGACAACATTCTCATAGCTATAAAGTGTTACAGCTAATTGGAAAACAAAGGTTTGTTTAATCCACACCTATCAGAGTTTGTTTCTGAACCAGACCCTTTATTTATATCAGAGCAACAAGCTGAGGGATATATTACTAGTTGTAAGGTATTGGATAATTTGTAAAAGTTCTCTGAGCCTTACTTCTCTTCGGTTTAATATAATGATACTAAATAATCTATTTTCTTATCTTGATGTCATTGAAACAATTCAAAAATATATCTCTGCCTTAGTTCTTTCTCTGTAAAATGAGACTTCTCATACAGACCTGCCTCTACACATGCATAGTCTCTGCCATTATACAAATCCTTCAATAGCATGGTACCTTTAATGAGCCTACATTGACATGCCATAATCACCCAAAGTCCATAATATACGTTATGGTTCGCTGCTAGTGTTGTACATTCTATGGGTTTGACAAGTGCATAATGGCTGGTATCCACCATTGTAGTACCACACACAATAGTTTCACTGCCATAGAAATCCTCTGTGTACCACCTACATATCCCTCTCTTTCCCCATAACCCCCAACAACCAAAATATATTTGCTGTCTCCATAGTTTTGCTTTTTCCAGAATATCATATAGTTGGAATCATATAGATTGGCTTCTTTCAGTAATATGCATTTAAGTAGCCACTATGTCTTTTCATGGTTTGTTAACCTTTTATGCTGAATGATTTTCCATTTCTGTATGTACCACAATTTATTTATTCATTCACCTACTGAAAGACATCTTGATTGCTTCTAAATTAAGGCCATAAGCTGCTATTAACATCTGTGTGCAAGTTATTGTGTTAACATAGTTTCAGTACATTTGGATGAATATCAAAGACAGCGATTGCTGGATTGTGTAATGAGGGTATGTTTTAGTTTTGTCCTGTACCATTTTGCATTCCCAAAATGAATGAGAGTTCCTGTTACTCCACATCTTTGTCACCACTTTATATTGTCTGTATTCTGTATTTGGGCCTTTTTAATAGTTGTGTAGTGATATTCCATAGTCATTTTAACTTCTATTTCCCTGATGAAATATAATATGGAGCAGCTTCTTATATGCTTACTTATTATCTACATTTTTAGGTAAGGAGTCTTTTAAGGTCTTTGTCCTATTCTTAATTGATTGTTTTCTTATTAAGTATTGCAAGTTCTTTGTATATTTTGGGTAATAGTCTTCTAGCAAATATGTATTTTACAAATATTTTCTCCCAGAGCTCTGGCTCTGGTAAAGGCAACAATGCTTATGTTACAGTCATTATGAAGAATAAATGAACTGTTATTAAAACACTTATTATGACACCTAGCACAAGATGTTTTTAATAAATTCAAAAAAATATTTTCAACATTGTCTTTTACAGAACAGAAACTTTAAATTTTAATGAAGTACAGCTTATTCATTATTTCTTCATTGATTATGTCTTTGGTATTATATCTAAAAAGTCATTACACTGCCCAAGGTCATCTAGGCTTTCTTCTATGTTATCTCCTAGGAATTTTATAGAATTGTGGGGTTTTTTAGGTCAATGATCCATTTTCAGTTAATTTTTATGAAAGGTATAAAGACTGTGTTTGTTTATTTGTTTGTTTATCTTGCATTTGGATGTCCAGTTATTTCAACTTCATTTGTTGAAAAGACTATATTTATTTCATTGTTTTACCTTTGCCCCTTTGTCAAAGATCATTTGACTATACTTACAAAGGTCTCTTTATAGGCTCTCTATTTCATTCTATAGATCTATTTGTTCTTTAGCCAATGTCACTGGTCTTGATTACTGTAGTTTTGGAGTAAGTTTTGAAATTGGCTAATGTTAGTTTTCCAGCTTTGTTCTTCATATTCAATATTGGATTGGCCTTTCTAGGTCTTTTTCCTTTCCATATAAACTTTGGAATCAGTTTATTGATATCCAAAAATGACTTGCTGAGATTTTGATTAAGATTGCATTGAATCTATAGTTCAAGTTGGAAAGAACTGACAGCTTGACAATATTGAGTCTTCCTATCCATGAACATGGAATATTTTACATTTATTTAGTTCTTCTTTGACTTTATTCATCAGAGTTCTGTAGTTTCCTCATGGAGATTTTGCATGTCTTTCTAGATTTACATGTAAGTATTTCATTTTATGGATGCTAATGCAAATAATATTGTGTTTTTAATTTCAAATTCCACTGGCCATTTCTGGAATATAGGAAATCAATTGACTTTTATAAACTAACTTTGTATCCTGTAATTTTGTTATGATTTATTAGTGCTGGAAGTCTTTTATTTGACCATTTGTATAATTCCATTTCCTTTCTTTTTAAGGATATCTATTATACTTCTCTTTTTCATTGTTTTTTTCATTGCCCTAGCATTTGCAATATACATTTACAGTTAATCCAAGTCAAATAATACCATGCCACTTTACAGGTAGTGTGAATATCTTATAACAATAAAATCTGCCTAGACTCTTCCTCCCACCCCTGTGCCATTGCTGTCATCTTTTCAATTGTATATAAGCATGCAAAAGTACATATATACATTAAACATATACATAAGCATACATAGTCAAATACATTGTTGGTATTATTTTTGAAAATATTGTTATCTGTTCAACCAATTAAGAATAAGAAAAATAAAAAAGTTTATTTACCTTCACTTATTCCCTCTTATATGTTCTTACTTTATGTAGATCTAAGTTTTGAAAACATATCATTTTTCTTCTTTGTAAAGAACTTCTGGTTTTTCCATACAAACTGCTTGCCTTGGCTCCTACTGAAGACCTTCCTAAAATCTCTCAAAGGTTCACAAATTGCAAACAAATAGCATGTTGCTTCAGTCTGTCCCATACCTCTTGCTAAGTGACCCTAGGCCCGGCACTAGCCACAGCCAGCCTTGGTTCACAGCTTGGCTTCTCTTGGGTACCTCCAAGCCCAGCATAAGTAGCAGCCATCTGTAGATCACTTTTCAGCTCATGCCATGTGGCCACAGCAGGGAACAGGCAGTGGCTGACCTTGCACTTCCTGGGAGGGCCCAGAGCCACTACACTTGGTGGACAGCTTCAGAACAGGCTGGATTACAACTCTACCACCACAAGGAGTGACACACTCAAGGGGCAAACTTGGAGTGCAGCAAAGCCCCACTGGAGCAACTCCTTCTCTGCAAGGTCAAATCTTGCACAGCAACTCCTTCAGTGTAGTCAAAGCTGGTCCTCATAGCTGATCAGTTTGGTGATCAATCCCTTTCATTGATGCCAGCAGCAATCGAGACTCAACTACAACAAGACAGAGCTTACAGTTTGCAGAGAGGTGTACCTGGAACTCCCAGCTCAGGTGACTGGGGTGCCTATGCCACTGGAATCTACAGAACACCTACTACACAAGGCTACTCTGTCAAGTCCAAGAGATGTAGCCACTATAACCTAACACATAGAAATAAACATAAGGAAGCAATCAAAATGTGGATACAAAGAAAAAGATCCCAAATGAAAGAACAGGAAAATTTTCAGAAAAATAATTAAGTGAAATGAAGTCAAGCAAAGTACCAGATATAGAGTTCAAAACAATGGTTATAAGGATGCTCAAGGAACTTTATGGGGACTTCAAGAAACTTAGTGAGAACTTCAACTGCATGAAAAAGGACTTTAAAACCATTAAAAAACAGTCATAAATGAAGGATACAGTAACTGAAATGAAGAATAATTCGTAGGTAATCAACAGTAGAGTAGATGAAGCAAAGAATCAGGTCAGTAGTTTGAAATATAAGGAAGCAAAAAACACCCAACAGAACAGTAAGGAGAAAAAGCATCCAATAAAGATAGTATAAGGAGCCTCTGGGACAACTTCAACATCATGCACCAAAATTCTCTTTCTAGCACCAACATTCACATCATGCAAATGCTAGAAGGAGAAAAGAGAGAGCAAGATTTGAAAACCTATTTGAAGAAATAGTGACAAAAAACTTCCCTAACCTAGGTAGGAAATAGACATACAAATCCAGGAAGCACGGAGTATCCCAAATAAGATGAACCCAAAGGGGCCTACACCAAGGCACTTCATAATTGAAATGCAAACAATTAGTTAAAGGTAAACAAGTGATCTTAAAGCAGCAAGAGAAAAACAGTTAGTTACCTACAAGGGAACTCCCATAACACTGTCAGCTGATTCTTCATCAAAAACTTTGCAGTCCAGAAGGGAGTAGCAAGAAATATTCAAATTGTTGGAAAGTGAGGACCCACAACCAAGATCACTCAGTAAAGCTATCATTTAGAATCAAAGAACATATAAAGAGCTTCTCAGGCAAGAAAAAGCTAAAGGAGTTTACCACCACCAATTCAGTCTTGAAATGTTAAAAGGTCTTCTTTAAGATGAAGGTGAAAAAATAGATCAAAAGTATGAACATTGAAATATTAAATACAAATATATCAACAATGGAATCTAAAAAATAAAGTAGCAATAAGAGCAGAAACAGACTCATAGATACAGAAAACATTTTGATGGTTTCCAGATGGAAGGGGATTTGGGGGGATGGGTGACAAAGGTGAAGAGATTAAGTACAAATTGGTAGTTACAGAATAGTCATGAGGATGTAAAGTATAGCATAAGGAATACAGTCAATAATATTCTAATAACTATGTATGGTGTCAGGTGGGTATAAGATTTATCTGAATGATAATTTAGTAAGTTATATTGTGTCTAATTACTGGGGTGCACACATGAAACACATATATCCAATATATAATATTGGATGTTAACTTAATTAAAAAATAAAAAATGTTTAAACATTTTTTTAAAAGGAATGTCTATTGACATATTTTTCTAAGGCAGATCTACTGGCAGCAAATGACCTCAATTTTTATTTGTCTGAGAAAGTCTTTTTTCCGTCTTCACATTTGAAGGTTCATTTCACAAGGTACAGAATTCAAGGATATAGGGATTCTTTCAACACTTTACATATTTTATTCCCCTCTTTTCCTGCCTTCATGGTTTCTAATGGGAAGTTGGATGCAGTTATCTTTGCAAGTTGTTATATTCCTCTAACTCCTTCAAGAATTCTTTTTCATTACCTTGAATTTTCTATAGTTTAAAAATATTATGCCTGGCTATAATTTTACTGGCATTTATCATTGTTGGTGTCCTTTGAGCTTCCAGGACCTGTGGCTAGGTGTCTGACATTAAGTTGGAGAAATTCTGAACCATTTTTTTTAAATTTCTTTTGTTCCTGTCATTTTTCTCTTTCTGCTATTTCTATTTCACATACTCTACACCCTTTGAAGTTCTTTTCCACAGTTCTTAGATTTACTGTTCTGTTTTTTTTCCAGTCTTTGTTCTCTTTGTTTTTTGGTTTTGGAGAATAATAAACCCATCTGTTCTTGAATGCAATCTATTTTTCCATTAGCACCCTTAACATATTAATAATAGTCATTTTAAATACCTGGTATGATAATTCCAACATACCTGCCAGGTGTGGTTCTGATGCTTTCTCTATCTCTGCAAATTGTGTTTTTTGACTTTTGGTCTGCTCTGTAATTTTTTCTTGATAGCCAAACATGACGTACTAGGTAAAAACAACTGCTATAAATAGGTCTTTAATAATGTGGTGGTGTTGTATAGGTACAGGAAAAGCATTTTATGGACCTATGATTAGGTCTTAGTCTTTTATTGAGTCTATGTTTCTGGACTGTGAATTTTACAGGCGTTTCTCAGTTGTTTTTTCCTCCCCCTTTAAGCAGTACAGAACAACTAGAGTGGTCAGAGTGGACTGCAGTTGGATGCTTTCCTCCCCTCCCCAGGTCAGTTAGGCTCTGATGATACTCCAGCAGGTTAGGCTTTCAATAACTAGTTTCCCCTAGGAGCACATCTTGTTAGGCACAGGGAAAATGAGGACATCTCTAATAGTGTCAACAATAAAAATAAGGCTTAAAAAAAACAGCAGGCCCTGGCTAGGTGGCTCAGTTGATTGGAACACTGCCCCATGCACCAAAAGGTTGCAGGTTTGACCCCTGGTCAGGGCACATACCTAGGGTGTGGGTTTGGTCACATCTCTCTCTTTCTCTCTCTCTTCATGCCCCTCCATCTCAAATCAATAAACATATCCTTGCATGAGGATTTTTAAAAAACATGTTTTCACTTATGTCTTTCTACTCTGGCAAGCTTGACTCCCTGTATTTGCCTAGATAGACTAAGACTCTAGTCTTAGAGGCAGTGTTTTGCCCTGTGTTCTCCCCTCTTATGAATCTAAGAAGACCTTAATTTTTCAGGCTTTTCAGCTTTTTATTTGTTGTTAGAATAGAGTGTAAAACTTTCAAACTCCTTGCGTGTGGAAACGGACATCAGAAGCTTTTTTTAATTCTAAGGTACTTCTATGGCAAAATTTTATTTAAAATTAATTATAACTATAAGGAAAATATAGCTAGAGCACCAAAGAAAGACTGGGAAAAATGTATTACAAGTTAAAATATTTGTTCAATAGGATATTTAAAAAGTAGTATGGTTACTATTGAAACCTCACATACCAATGACAGAAAAGCAAAGAAGAAAAGAGCACAAACAATGAATATCATGAAAACAAATAAAAACATTAGTGATTTGGAAGTCATATGTAGGCAATTTAAGAAGTGAATTTTTATTAAAAGTTCAGGAATGTTTGCATTGATATAATATTTAAAGAAGTAATATAAGAAAAATGTCCTGAAATGAACATGTAAATAAGGTGACCGTCTAATTTATGGTCCAAGTCAGACTGCTTTAAATGTAAAAGTGGTGAGTAACTGGATGGAACACTGGAATTATAGGCTATCCCCAACACTGGGCCCTACTCCAGTATGATGATAACCAAGTTTATTATTACAAAGAAAACTGTTTCAATATAGGATGAATTTCTCACATGAAAGCTTAGTCATCACTTACAGAGTGCTATAATTTTCTATGTTCTTTCTACATGTATGTTGATGTAATATACACATATGTTCATTTAAACTTACAGAGAGAAATGATACACAATCTGAAATTTTTCTATATGGTTAAAATATTGCTCATTATTTTGGACCAACGACATCTCAGGACATTCTAGGATTCAGATTAAATCAACATGTTCCATGTCTGAAATAAATATTTGAGGACACACTTTAACAAAATGAGCAGGGATATCAAAATTAGGCTAACTTGTTGATGAGAGAAATATGTCATTTTTTTGCATTTCATTTATTAATTTATTTCAATGTTATATTTTGTATATATTCTTCCAGGTAATTTATTTTTTGATTTTTTTAAATTTTTGTTTTTTTAAATTACAGATGACATACAATATTAGGTGCACAACATAGTGACTGCATGTTTATGTAACTTATGACAGCTAATAACCACTTGGCACAATATGTGTTTATTACAACATTATTGACACTATTTCCTATGCTGCACTTTACATCCCCATGACTATTTTATAACTGCCAATTTGTATTTTTAAAGTATATTTTATTGATTATGCTATTACAGTTTTTTCAATTTCTCTGCCTTCATCCCCACTATGCCCTGCACCCCCCCAACCCTCCAGCATTCCCCCTCTTAGTTCATGTCCATGGATTGTACATATAAGTTCTTTGAGTTCTCTGTTTCCTATACCATTTTTGACCTTTCCCTGTCTATTTTATGCCTACCAATTATGCTCCTTCTTCCCTGTACCTTTTCCCCAATTTGTATTTTTTAATCCCTTCACAATTTTCACCCAGTCTTCCAATCCTCCTTATATCTGGCAAACATCAGTTTGTTCTGTATCTATGAGTCTGTTTCTATTTTGTCTGTACATTTATTTTGTTCTTTAGATTCCACATATAAGTGAAATTATATGGTATTGTCTTTGACTTATTTCACTTAGCATAATACTCTCTAGGACCATCCATGTGGTCACAAATGGTAAAATTTCATTCTTTTTTATGGCCAAGTAATATTCCATTGTATATATGTACCACTTCTTTATTCAGTTGTTTATTTTAAATAGTTTATTTTTATTGTATTTTTCATTACCATTTATCCCCCTTGTGCCCTCTTCCACCTCCACTCACCACCTCCATGATCATCAAAACTGTTATCTGTATCCACGAGTTCTTTCTTTTTTTTTTTAATCAATCCCTCCTCCAGTTTCCCAAGAGCTGTCAGCCTGCTTTCTATCTACGAGTCTGTCTCTATTCTCTGTGTTAGTTCAGTTTGCTCATTAGATTCCATATATGAGTGAAATCAATCATCTATTGATGGGCATTTAAGTTATTTCCATATTTTGGCTATTGTAAATAATACTGCAGATATATGCAGTATAGGGATGCATACATCTTTTTGAATTCATGTTTTAGATTTCTACAGATAAACACAGAAGTGCAATTGCTGAGTCATAGGCAGTTCTATTTTTAATTTTCTAAGTAATCTCCATACTGTTTTCCATATTGGCTGCACCAATTCCCACTAACAGTGCATGAGGGTTTTCTTTTCTTCATATCCTCATCAAAATTTGTTTTTGTTTAGCAACCTTGTTTATGTTTTCAAAGAAGAAGCTCTTGGTTTTAGTGATGCTTAGTATTATTTTTTAGATTCTACCTTATAGGAGCTACAACATGATTTGCTATTGGTAGCTTCCTGTGCTGGGTGGGGAGACACATGGAAGAGGCCACAATGCCATTTGAGGCTGGCTGCCACCAGTATCGGGCCTGGATCTTCTCAACAATAGATACAGGGTATCCTGAGACCATTTGCTGTCTGAAAGAGGTGCCAGTGGCACACTAGTTGGCTGGGGCAAAGTCTTAAGGAGTAATCAGAGTGATATTCACCAGGTTAATGCAGATTCAGAATCGATGCCCACTTGCACCTGCAAGCTATGTGGGTGTAGGACTCAACACAGGATTGTTGGTGCCAACCTGCCACACGGAAGGAGGGCTCAATATAGTAATAATGGTGGCTGTCCCTACAGTTTTCACCCTGAAGCCACAAAATTCATTTTCTCTCTGTTTGTCTCTGGCATCTTTCAAGCTACTGTTCCTTTGCTGGAGCTCATAGTGAGTGCCTGTGGCTGAATGAGTCTGTGTGTGGGCCCCTTAAGGGGACACCTGGGTTCTAACAGCCCTCTGTCTTATCTTAGGAGGTGGAATCTATGCTTACTTTCACATCCAAATGTTGTGGAGCCTTTTCCTAGCACTGGTGCTCCAAGCTGGGGAGCCTGCTGTGGGGCTGGAACCCCTTGTTCCTCAGAGGTAACCTCTGCAGCTGAGAGAGCCCCCGCAATACTCAACCACCACATATAGGTGTGGGACCAGCTTGTTTCACATGGCCTGTCCCTCCTACCAGTCTGACATGTTTTTTTTTTTTTTATATCCTTAGTTATAGAACTTCTGTTCAGCTAGTCTTCAAATGGTTCTCTAGGTTGATTTTTCCATAACTTGTCATTTTGATGTGGCCATGAAAGGAGGTAAGCACAGCATTTACCTACTGTGCCATTTGATAGGAAGCTTGTTCCAGTGGTAATTTTCTGGTCGATATTCATTGATTCATCCATTAATGGGTATTAGATATTTATTTCCTTTCAATTCCTTGGGTCAAATGAAGCAGCAAATCTGGATAGATCATTCTGCTTTGTAGACTTCGGTATTCTTTTGGGTAAATGTCTAAAGGCCCAGATTGAGAGTAGACTGTCCAAAAGGTATATAAACACACATTTATAATTATGTATATAAAACTACTCATTTTGTGTATATACATGTATGAAGTCTATCTCGAAGATATCCAGCTATATAATATGAAAAATAGAGACATTTATTAAAGAAGATAGAAGATACAAGAAACGCTGTACATAGGACAATGACACCTCAGTCCCCTTCAAAATAGGCACCTTGGACCTCACACAGTTCTCCCAATTGCCATCAGTTGTACCATCAGATTTTCCTGAATCTCACTGATGGTCTGAAATCTGTTCCCTTTTAAAAGTGATTTGAGTTTTGGGAAAATCCAGAAGTTACAGGGAGCCAAATCTGGGCTATAGAGGGGCTGAATCACCTGGGTGATTTGATGTTTCACCAGAAAACTCTGCACAAGACGTGATGTGTAAGTGGGCACATTGTTGTGATGAAGCTGCCAATAACCAATTACCCATAGCTGGAGCCTTCTGAATCATCTGAATAGTTTCTGCTGAGGAATTTTCAAGCTTAACGCAAAATTTGATGCAGATTCATTGCTCTACTCACTCATTCATTTTGAATGGGACAGTCACACACTACACATGCTCACTCAAGGGCTTCTACTGCCCCCACTGACTAGTACAGTGAAGTCGTCATTGTTCACTCTCCTTGGCTGCCAGTTTACATCGATGTTGTGCAAACTGTTCTCATTATGTTAATAATGTCTGGACATCTTCCAGACAGTCCTCGTATATATAGCATGACACAAGTTAAATTAATAAAGGAAATTACAGGTATATCTCAAACATAAAAAACATATCCAAACAATTATAAATTTAATCTTGAAAAATAAATTCACCAAATAAAACTTTGAAAAAAATAAAGGTGATATCTCACTCTTTTAGATATAAAATATATGATTAAATTACAATAATTACCAAATATGATAAGTACATTTGATTTTATAGATAAGAGCATAATTTAAAAACAAAATAAAACAAAATATATAAAAACCAGGTCCATAGATTCTCAACTATTACATATCACTGATCATGTGGGGAAAGCAATGGAGTTACAGTAAGTACCCCTTGCAGTTATTGCACACACAGGAACTGCCTAACATACGCAGCAGGCCATAGTGTGGTAGCATTTCTGATGGAATAACAGTTACATCAGAGAAAAATAAAATTTGAGAATCACTGTTAATGTGTATAAAGTGGCATTTCAATTGAGTGGGCAAAAGAAAGATAGTCAAGTAAATGATGCTGGGATATTTAATTATTAACAGTATTCACAGAGTTAAATTTAAGAATTAAAGCATAGAAACCACCAAAATTAGAATATGAAATTAAAATTTTACTTGAATTTAGAATGACAAATAGCTTTCTTAAATTGAAAAAGAAATTAATAAAATTAAGTTAGAAAATAAAGCTTTAAGAAAATATACATAACTAGTCCAGTTATAAAATGCTGTTATAAGTAACTTTTCTTCAAAGTCATACATTTTATTGTTGAAAAGTATACAATTCAGACATGTAAGAAAAATTAAAACAATCCGTTAGATCATTGTTACCATCAATGTATAACTCTCAAAATTTATGTAATTAGCTGCATATAGAAGAGATTCAGAAACCAGTTTTTTCTAAGATATGTTTTTAATTTCCTTATTTCAACATATTTCTCTACATGAGTTTTAAAGAGTGGAGATCTTACATACATATTTTTATATGTATATGTACATATATACACAATATATGTGTATTATATATACATATTTTATACATATACACCTTTTTTTCTGTATCCAAACTCCCCATTTACAAGTGGCACTGTTGGGGCTTCAGGTAGGAACATAGCTGGGTTATTCAGCATTTCTCATTCTCTGCCTAGAAATCATCCTGTTGAGTAAGAATATCCAAACTTGTAGAGAATTTTTACAAAATATATTTATGCCAAACAGGATTCTCCTGGAAGCAAGATCGCAACAGACTGAGATAATTGCTTCCAAGAAATAGCAATTTGCAGATTCTTTTATGCATTTGGAATTAAGGAGGGAAGATAAGAAAGATTACGTGAAGATGAGAAAAAGTGAGGTGGGGATCAGATTACAAAGCACTTAACAAAATTAACTCTCTTGAGGGTGGTAATCCTTTAGAAGAAGAGGCATTTCAAAGGTGTGTTAACTTACTAGATGCACAGAAACAATGGAAAGGACTTGCTTAATGCAAATATGAGACTTTTAAAGAAGTCATGGGCCTGGAGAATGACTACGCACCATAACCTGCCCAGTTAGAAATATATGATCAGATCACCCTGTGAGGTTATCTTCCTTGGAACCCCCTTTTTGTCCATAATCCATGTGCAAAAAGTAAACTGGAATCCTGAAAATAGCATATATGGTGAAACTGACAGAATCCACAGATTTCCAAATACACATGTGCCAAAAGTAACTAGGTTGGAAGAAACTTTGGGTGAGTAAGGAAGAACAGAAACAGAGACTGATGAGAGTACCAGAGTGAAGGCAGATCTAAGCACCAGCATTTATATTCTGCTGCAGTGGTGGGATGCAAGGGCATTTCTTTTGGGAAACATTGGTATGAGGACTGTGGTAATCAGATTGGTACCCCTTTTGATAGAAGAAAGCAGAGAAGGAATAGGAAAGAGTGCTTAGTGCTTAGGTATAAACATCAGTTCTTGCTAGAAGATTCACTTGGCCATTATGTTTCCTTCCTTCACCACCACCATTTACATAAATGGCAGGTCCAGGAAATTCAAGTCCTTCCATGATCTATGATAAAATAGAAATTGGCACAGCATCAATACAAACAGTACATCAGTAATGAGGACTTTCTTCAAAGGTTAAAAACAGTAGACTTTTCATTAGAAAAGTATATTATTGAGAAGATATAATTCTGTACAAATAATATCACCAAGAATATACAAAAAATAAAAGTGACATGATTGCCTTTAAGAGCACAGATATAGGAGAACCACCACAAAGGAGAATCTTCTTTCCCAAGGAAAAAAATAATAATAGAAGAGACTAATATTTAAAGATATATTAAAAGAAGGCTTAGATCTATAAAGATCTCACCATCCGTGCTAGGCAAACTGATTCAGAACAATCTATTCTTGAAATATTCTAATAAATATACAGACCTTAAGAAATAAATTATAATAATTTGGGTAGCTAGAAGAAAAGATCATGCTGCCCTCAAAGTTTTGTTTTGTTTTATTTTGTTTTCTCATTAAATGCTAAGACAGGGTGATGAAATATCTTCAAGATCCTAATGAAAATAAAGTTAACCCAAGTTTTGTAGACAACCAAACTCTTTCAAATATAAAGGCTATATATATTATTTGAATATACAAGAACTGGAAGAGTATCTTTACCCTAAACCCAACTTGAAGCAACTAGTAGACAAGAATTTTCAACGAGTATGCTACAAAAATTTTAAAACAGCAATACTTGTTTATTTACTCAAGGGCACAGACCTCTTCTCTCTTAGATTTTTCAATTTAAAAAATAACAACAGCCAACACAACAATAGCTGTCTGGTGTGAATGACTCAAAATTATACCTATTTTTATCAGATTGGCAAAAAAATATATTTTGGTGTGCCACAGGAACTTTAATAATTACTTTATGTGTTCCATGAGATGAAAAAGGCTGAAAATTGTTCCTCTAGTCCATAAAGTTAAGCTAACAAAGAAGTGCTTGAGAAAAATATGGCAAAGAGACCAGCAGTGACACCTGGTTAATTGCACCAATGGGATGACACTACAACTAACAAAAGCACTGCCATCTAATAAGCATCATACACAGATGGGACTTTTCAATATTTTGTCACGAGTGTCATAGGTATTTTCTCATTAAAGATTAAGGCATGGTGATTTTATCCTTATTATATAGTTAATATGACAGCAAAGCTGTGGAAATTTAACCAATGAATTTTAAAATATTGAAATCTGTTGATAAAAGTAGTAAATTTGGAAGACAAAATAGTAATGTGTTTAGTGTTTTAAACAAATGGTTTAGCTGAAATATTAATGTCTCTAGTCAATTTTAGATAAAATTTATGAAACATTCAGACTGATAAATGTGATGAAATTTATGGGTTTGAAAGCCTTGGAAGCATCTTCTTTATGGCCTAAATCAATATTCTATTTTTACTGGATCTTCAATAAAGGTAATTTATCAAGACCAAGAAACAGAAGACAGAGACTAAAACTCACTATTGTTTTAATGTTACAGAGACAGAAAGAAGGGCTTTTTTCTCCCTCACTAAGAATACTTCCAAAGAACAATGCTTTTGAAATATTTGTTTATGTTCCCATGCTACCCTGCCCCCCAGGGAAAACTGTCAGATTTTAGGAAGAAAAGATAAATGCAATTTTTAGCATTTTCTGATGAAAATAAACTTACTGAGTCCTGGGAGAAGAAGTAGAAATAGAGTTGCATGCTTAAGGCATAAGAGCCTGTGGAGGGAATAGAGATATGGAGGAGGAGCAGATTTTTCTTGTTGCCATATGAATATTTACCACAGGAACAAATATAGCACATTCTATTTTCGAACTATTGAATAATGGGGTTTGCTGCTATATCCAGTTACTCTATGCTTCTGGCACCCATCCAACTGCACTCCAGCAAATAAATCAGGAGATATCCATTGTTTAGGGAATGGAATTAACAGTAGCAAATAAATGGATTGTGATTTTCAAAAGCTTAGTCCCTAAAAGGATGCACAAAAAGGAAATGCGATGAATCAGAGCTAGGATTCCTACATCTGTTTGGGTAAAATCCTGAGAATGGTGTGAGGAGGAGGAAATATAAAGGGGAGACAAAACTGAGTAGACACTGTATGCCCTCCCTACTGTGGACTTTTCCAGAAAAGATTGATGTCATGCTCCACTGCCTATAAAAGTTGTGGAAGGAGGCAAAGCCCCAGGAGATAATCTCATTTTGTCACTACTAATAGAGGGTTGAGACGAACTGCCATTTCATATTCTGTACTCTGGCCCAGGGAAAGTGGAACTCTCTATGTGTACTTCAAGGATGTAGATGGCCCCATGATTTTTCCTGTGGTCACTACAGTCATTATTCCAAAGAATAATACAGGGTTCTCTGAGCAGTGCATCAAAGTTAGCAGACAGAACCAGAACGAATGACCTTTCAATCAAGAACAAGAGCAACTCAGTCAGGTACTAAGTGGATCCACTGCAAGTCCAAGATCTTTCCTAAGAAATAGCTGTTAGGGAGACGAGCCCAGGAAGGTAGGCAAAAGAAAACCTCCTTCCCCTGTGCCTTAGTGTATGACAACTCCTACAATAACAAGGGATGGTTGGAGGGTTCCACATTTACCTGTCAGATTCTTTCCATTGTTCAAACAGGAACTTACAATAGTGTTATGTGATGAATGTGAAATTGCCAGGCCTGCAGGTTAATAACAATCAAATATAGGCAATTTCACAGGGTTTAGCCTAACAGTTAAGGTCTGTTATAGAAAAATTAAGTTATATTCTTGGAGAAAGAATATTTAACTTTTTAAATTTTTGAAATAATTACACTCAGAGAGTTTCCAAAGGAATATAATCTCATCTAGTTATATAACTTCAGTACACTATCAAAACCAAGAAATTGAAATTGTTGCAATGTTATTAATGAGGCTAACATCTTATTCAATATTTTAAATACTCTAATTTTTTTTAGAACTGCTTTAGATGTTCAGAAAAGTTGCAAATAGTACAGAGACTTCCCACACCTAGTCTCCACTTTTTAACATTATATCTTAGGAGAGTATATTTGTCACAACTAATGAATCAATATTGATACATTATTAACTAAAGTCCATATTTTATTCAAATTTCCTTCATTTTTTTAAATATCATCTTTCTATCCCAGAATATCACCCAGGATACCATATCACTTTAGTCATTATGTCTCCTTAGTCTCCTTAGGGTCCTTAGGCTATTACAGTTTCTCACACATTCCTTGTTTTTGATGAACTTGGCCGATTGAGGAGTACCAGTCACGTATTTTGTAGAAAGTTCCTCAATTTTGTTGTGAATTATGGTTTTGTCATGATTATACCGGGGCTTTGAATTGTTGGAAGGAAGACCACGAAGTGAAGTGCCATTCTCATCAGAAGTACATGCTATGAACATGGCATGTCACTGACAATGTTGGCCTTGATCACCTGGCCTAGTCAATGTTTTCTAGGTTTCTGCACTGTAAAATTTCTTTTTCCACTTTTATGCAATGTCTTATTTGAAGGGAAGTTAGTATGGACAGCCCACTTAAAAGGGAATGATGCCCCAATACTTGAGACTAAGTACAGACTTCAGTTACTTGGAATTTCTCTGCACAGAAAATGAAATATTTGTCTATTCTGTCCATTTTATTGAGTGATTGATTGGTTTATTAAGTCATTCATTCAATAAAATTTATATTAATATATTCATAAGTATTTATTTTATACTTTGTGACATCTAATTCTACTACGTTAATTATTTTGCTCAAATTGTTTCAGCTTCAACCACTGAGTGCTCTTACATCTGGTGTTCTTTGATAAGGCCCGCCATTATGGAGTTTTTTACCCCCCCCCTTTTTTTTTCTTTCTGGCATAACAAGATGTTCTAGATTCATTTTGTACACTTCCTGACCCAGTCCTAGAATCAGCAAATTCTCCAAGGAAGACTGCTTCCTTTTATTAAAGAATAGTATTAGAAACCTAGACCTGAGTGCTGGGTTTGCTGATTGCTACCAAGGTGTCATTGTTTCTAGGTTTTTTCAGTGAATAAAGTAAGAAAATATATGTGTGTTCTGTTTGCCTCCTATTCACTTTACAAGTGAAAGAAAGGGATCTCCCCTCCACCATAAATTATATGAGATATTGACTACATAACACCCAACATTGGGCAAATGAGGCTGACAGCAATTTATTCATTACATATAGTTTTGGAGAGGACAACAAACACCATTTAGGACACACAGAGGTTGATCTTAAGAGCAAAGTGAACAAACAGAAACTGTGGAAGGTAGGCTTTGTAGTAACAAGAAGGTAAGTTGTTCCCTGGTTTTACTAGAGGATGGAATGTTTTAATTCCACAGGCTGGCAAGAATATAAAACCTGATAGACTGGGAAACAGGTGAGGTGCTGTTGGTCTGGCTAATAAGGGAACTAGTTGGCTGGTGAGGTCATAACTGGGGATCTCATAATTGTTTGGGGCCCCATGGGACTCCAAGGTGTCAAGGCAGCACTTGAAATTTTAGGTCTTAGATACATATCTGTACTAACCTGTGTATATACACATAACTACAAATATTTCTTTCTGTATCTGAAACTGCATCTCTTGCAGCAAAAAAAAAAAGCAACACACATCACTGAAAATAAAACTATTTTCAAGTATGTAAATATGTCTTAATAAATTCATAAATTTGGAATTCTGGGGTCAGTTGAATATACATTATAAATTATTTGATATAAATGCCAAATGTCTCTATAGAAAATTTATACACATTTTCTTCCCTTCTAAGATATGTGAGATTATATATTTTATTATACTTTTACTATACTTTTTGCTATATTTTTAACTTTATAATTTAAATTTCTATTTGAAAAATATTGCATTTCCACTGTTTATAGAACACTTGTGTATTTGTGAACAATTGTATATGTTTTCCTAGTACAATAATTCCTTCTGGTAGATTTGTTATCATTTCTTTAGTTGTGGAAAATCAGATTAGGTTATAGAGCTATTAATTGCTGAACTTGAACACAGAATTCAAATCTGTTTTTACTTAATTGAGTTCTACAAACAAGTCAATATAATACTTTCTAACTCTTTAACTTCTAACTAGAAAAGTAGCTGAATAGATACAAATCTGTCTAAAAATAAATTTTTCCCTTGACTAAATTTTATGGTTATTTTCTCTTTCTGAATTGCAAGGAAGATTTATGTAGTAAATTCTCTAATCTCTCTCACTTTTCAGTGTCTTTTATGTTTGTTTATAATCATATGGAACATGATTTATTATTTCATTTGATTAATATTAAATGTTCACATTTATGGATGTATGGAATTTGTGTCACTATGATGCTTGCGTCTAGGAGCACAACTTTGCTCTTTTCTGTGTGTGCATGCTTTCTATGTCTGCTGATCTCTCCTTATGGACTTAATTTGTTTTCTTGTTTAGAAATATTTTAAGCTATTGCTTTGGAAGTATTGTTCTACTTTCCCAGAAGTATTTTCTCTGAGATATTAAAAATGACTCATTGATTAAAAAAATGTTTTATGGTGTTAGATTTGGGGAATGCTAATTTAACTTTAACAGATTTTTGTTGTTGTTGTCAGATCCTTTCATACACTACTTTTATTGCAAATCTTGAATGACTTTGGCTTTCTTTAACTTTATTTGAGCACAAAAGTCATTTCTCATGGGTAATATCAGGAATCTCTTATTAATAAGAATCCATTGGGACTATGTGATTACTTTTATTACCCTCCAAAATATATAGTTTGGAATTTCTTTTGATAAAGGTTTACTGATGCTAAATTCTGTTTTATTTCTCAGAAATTTTTTATACACTTTCATTCTTTTTTTAAACCAATAATCAGTTTTATTTTTTTATGTAATAGGATGTCTGGAAATAACAATCCAAGGCTAGTATAGACACTCAAAGAAGCCACTAGGGAGGCCAGAATCATTTGTGAATTTTCTGTAGGATTCTCTTTAGCCTGTGCCTTGCATCTTAATAGTCACAACATGGTTCTTTTACTGCTAGGTACTGCATCTCCTTGCAAGGTGAGAAGTAGGGAGAGGAGCATAAAACAAGAACAAAACACATGGAGAAGAATCCAGGTAAGAATCGCCCTATTTTTCAACAGTCTTCTCAGAGCCCGTTAAGTAACATATGCTTATTTATTAATGACCAGGCTGTGGAACATGGACTGTCCTAGTTGTAAGAAAACTTGTAAGAGATTTTAAAAATAGTTCACCTTCCTAATCTGACAAAAATTGGGTATTCTTGACATAGAAGATGAGATACTAGGGAAGCAACTAGAAATATATGCCAAGATTGGCTGAAACATCCCAAAGGACATGTGCGATGAAGACATGGTCCAGTGGGGTGGAGGGATGGGGAGAAAATGCAGACAACTGTAATTGAATAACAATAAAAATTAAAAATATATAAGACATGGTCTGATCACAAAGCATTTGATTTAGATACTTGTAATAAACAAGTACTGAAAGTACCCACATTGCAGGTTATTTGCTTTCATTCTTAAAACACACATTTGTTTGGCATATAAATGTATGATATATAAGCAATTGTTTCCTCAGCATGTTATAGGTATTTTTTGTTAGTATTGATTTTCGGCGATGAAAAAACATCATAGTAATTTTTTTATTTGTACAAGTATATAATCTGTATATTCTATGTGAGATCCTTTGAAGATCTTCTCATCTTTTGTATTATGCATTTTTATTATAATATATTTAGTGAGTTATTTTTAGCATGATTGGAATTTATTGGGCTTTCTGGATCTCAGATTCGATATCATTAATTGTTCATGGAAAATTCTTTGCCAGTATTTCTTTATGTATTTCATCCCCATATATTTTTTCTTCATTGAGAAATTAAAATTTAAGTCTGTCATTTATTGCATTTAGCTTCTTTTCATTACTTTCCATATTTTCATCTCTTTGTTCTAGATAAATTCTTAATCTCTTTTAGTTTATGAATTTTCTCTTCAACTATGCATATTCTGACATTTAAATATCAATCTAGTTTTTAGAATCTTTAGAAATGTTTTTTAGAATCTTTTAGAATCTTTAGAATTTTCTATTCCCTATGCCTATTTTTTCTTTTCTTAATTAATGTTACTGCCCTTTGCTTATATGTTGTCATCTTACTATATGATTAGGATATATATAAAATATAATTTATATGTTGTCTTGATATTTGTAGTATTTGATGTCAGATCCAGTTGTCTATTGCCTGTCAAGATTTATTCATTGACATGTCATTTCCTATTTGTGGGAATTCTTTGTAACTCATATTGAAGAGGGGTCCAGAGAAAACTTTTATTTGCAAATTCCAGACACATGAAGACATCACAAAAAAGGATTTTCTTCAAACTCAATGTCTGCCCTAAGGCATTTTGGACTACTCAGGCAGTATTAATTTGACTGCAGACCCAAATGAGGACTGTTTGTAGTTACAAATTCTTGTGAAAAATTTATAGGCGATTTTTCCCCCTTTTTTTCTTCCACTTAAAACCAAGTTTCCAGCAAGTCAATTTCTCTTAACTTTTCCTAGGAAGTAAATTTACAGCCAGTTCAACTTTCTATGGTCTTATCTTTGTGATGAGTATTTCTTTTTTTTTTTCTTTCATTAGGATTTTTATTTTGTAAACATGTACTAGTTTCTTTTTTTTTTCAATTTTTATTGTTATTCAATTACAGTTGTATGCCTTTTCTCCCCTTCCCTCCCCCCCCACCCCAGCTGGCAAATTTCCAAGACAAAGGGGGGATGTGATGAGTATTTCTTTGTGATGAGTATTTTTGTTAGATGAACCCACTCATTGCGTCCTGGAATCTACCCTGTGCCCTGACAACCAGTGGAAAGTAAAGCTGAAGGTAAGTCAGATATGGAAACTTCCTTCAGGGCACAAACCAGCTTTAATATAGCCGTCTTCTTTAAGCTCAGGCCAAGACATGTGATGTCATTTTAGCTGAAACCTCATAAAACCAATAATTCAAGTTTTATTTCTTGAGTCACAAGCCCAGCCCCAGATCATGGTTTTAAGTAATGAGACTAGCTCACATGGAAACTCTTTGGTATAATTATCCATTAGGTGCTTCTTCCTTAGAACCTGCATCCTGGAAGGCCCCTGCATTCTGCTGTTTCCAAGAACAACTTTTTGTTTTATTTTCTCTTCATGGTCTCTTAATATGTTTATCTTATGTTTATTGAGGCTATATACATACACAGCATGTACATATATATTCATATGTACACATGCATATGTTGTATTAATGCATTTAAAGTTTCTCTTCTTATAGTTTACCAATGTTTTCTATTTATTTTGATTAAAAAGTTATTTCATAACATGAAGTTACAGAGACCTGTCGACAGGAATTCTCTATTCTCTGTCCTTGAACTGAAAACCAGCCATCCCCATGGAGATTAAAGTCCAAATCCACATCCAGACGTCCTTCATTATTGTTCATCTGTAGCCAAAAGTTTTTACTCAAATGGGCCTTCATCTCTGCAGCTCTAGGCTCTCTCTCTCTGTTGCCAGAACCACCACCTCCTTGCAGCAGCTCTTTCTCTCTCTCTCAGGGTCTGGGGTGCATTGCCAGATCACTCCAGATGTCATGTGGGTCCCATCTATGAGGAACTTTCTAACTAATGCCTTCATGTGCTGCTCTCAAGGCAAGAGAGTAGAAGCAGTTCAGGACCCATGTATTGTGCCGCACTGGGTCGTAGCATCCCAAGGGCTGGAGCCCAGTGAAGGACACATCCATGGTAGTACCCTGCCTCTAGGAGCTGCCTTCCAATTGTGCAGGTCCTAAGCCTCAGGTGGTCCCAGCATCTGCCTCTCCTACCCATGTGGGGCAACTCAAGAGCTCAAGAAACCCAAAGGCCAACTGGCCAATAAGTCAACAGACGAAGAGCCAAAAGAGTGAGCTTCTGCTCACCTTCTGCTTAAAGTCCCTCCCAGAATATCATGCACTCCTGAAGCCAGTGGGATTGTCCAGATTCTCAACCAATTAGGGTCAGTGTTGGCCTTATTTGCCTTTGCCCTTCTTCCTGACACCATGTTTAGCAAGGGAGTAAAGTCTTGAAGTACACATGTGCTGTACAGTCTCCCTCTTGCTAAGTCATGAGCTGCTTGGTTACTTCAGGAGATCTCCCTTATCTGGTGGCCCTTCCCTTCCCAAGGAGGGCAAGCCATTTCTTTTTTTCTTTTGTAATTTTTATTGTTATTCAATTACAGTTGTCTGCCTTTTCTCCCCATCCCTCCAACCCACCCCAGCCAAACCCATCTCCCTGCCCCACCTCCACCCTCCCCCTTGATTTTGTCCATGTGTCCATTATAGTAGTTCCTATAATCCCCTCTTGCCACTGTCCCATCCGACTCCTCTCTGGCTTTTGTCAGATTGTTCTTAACTTCAAGGTCTCTGGTTACATTTTGTTTGCTTTTTTCTTCTGTTGATTATGTTCCAGTTAAAGGTGAGATCATATGGTATTTGTCCCTCACTGCCTGGCTTATTTCATTTAGCATAATGCTCTCCAGTTCCATCCATGCTGTTGCAAAGGGTATAAGCTCCTTCTTTCTCTCTGCTGTGTGGAATTCCATTGTGTAAATGTACTATAGTTTTGGGATCCACTCCTTTGCTGATGGGCACTTAGGTTGCTTCCAGTACTTGGCTATTGTAAATAGTGCTGCTATGAACATTGGGGTGCATAGGTTCTTTTGGACTGGTGTTTCAGGGTTCTTAGGGTATAATCCCAGCAGTGGAATTGCTGGGTCAAAGGGCAGTTCCATTTTTAGTTTTCTGAGGAAATTCTATACTGTTTTCCACAGTGGCCACACCAGTCTGCATTCCCACCAACAGTGCACTAGGGTTCCCTTTTCTCTGCATCCTCTCCAACATTTGTTTGTGTATTTGTTTATGTTGGCCACTCTGACCAGTGTGAGATGGTACCTCATTGTGGTTTTAATTTGCATGTCTCTGATGGCTAGTGATACTGAGCATCTTTTCATATGTCTCTGGGCTTTCTGTATGCCTTCCTTGGAGAAGTGTCTGTTCAAGTCCTTTGCCCAATTTTTAATTGGGTTGTTTGTCTTCCTGGAGTGGAGTCATGTGGGTTCTTTATATATTTTGGAGATCAGGCCCTTGTCTGAGGTATCATTGGAAAATATGTTTTCCCGTACTGTTGGTTCTCTTTGTATTTAATGCTGTTTTGTTTAGCCATGCAGAAGCTTTTTATTTTGATGAGGTCCCATTTGTTTATTCTTTCCTTTATGTTCCTTGATTTAGGGGACGTGCCTGTGAGGATGTTGCTGTGTGGAATGTCTGAGATTTTCCTGTCAATGTTTTCCTCCAGGACTTTTATGGTGTTATGACTTATATTTAAGTCTTTTACCCACCTTGAATTTATTTTTGTGTATGGTGTAAGTTGGTGATCGAGTTTCATTTTTTTGCACGTAGCTGTCCAGATCTCCCAACACCATTTGTTGAAGAGGTTATTTTTGCTCCATTTTATACTCCTGCCTCCATTGTCAAATATTAATTGACTGTAAAGACTTGGGTTTATTTCTGGGTTCTCTGTTCTGTTCCATTGGTCTAAGTGCCTGTTTTTATGCCAGTACCAGGCTGTTTTGATTACAGGGGCCTTGTAATACAGTTTAATATAAGGTATTGTGATCCCTCCTGCTTTGTTCTTCTTTCTCAAAATTGCAAGCCACTTCTATCTTCACTTCCACCTTGCAGTTTTCTCCTCACCCCCTGCCTTCTCCAGTGACTTGGCCTGACCACTCTGTTACAATGAGAGTGAACTTATTAAAGCTTGGGACAGTGGTAGAAAGAAAGTGAAACCAGAAAAGTCAGCATTTATTGGTTCTGTCACTGCCAGAACCAATAAGTAGAGACAAAGATTGAACTTTTGTGGGCGATTTATTCAGATGGCCAGTGATCTGAGAAGATGGCAGGATATGTACTCTCAAAAACCATCTTAACATTTCATCTCAAGCTGACATTTTCATAAGGAGAAGGAAGGGTAAGTAAGGGGTTTAGAAAAAATATTAATTGGGTAGGAGTATAAGTCCAGCAGCAGTCTTCGTATCACTTCTTTATCTGTTGATCAACAATTCTTTAACTGTGTCCTGGAATTCCCTCCCTGGAACATGCCTCTATCTTGAATTAGTCTAGCTGTAATTGGTTTTTTTGTTTGTTTTTATTTTCTATCTCCCTGACTAAGGTGATTTAAACCATCTGTTCTTAGGTATCATTGGTTAGGGAGGATAGAGTCTTATAATTGCTCAGCCATCCAGGCCATTTGTTTAAACATTTGTGTTTTCTCATTCCACATGCCAGGCAATTTTTTTAGTTTCTTGCGAAGCTTCTTCATGGTGACTTCTCCTTCTGGCACTGAAACACTGGACTGGGAGGCCTGGTGTGGGCCTGGAACCCTCAGCTCCTCAGGTGGGACCCCCGCGAATGAGATATTCCTCCCAATTTTTAACTGCCACACATTGGTGTGGGACCAGCTCATTTGGCATCTCTGCCCCTTCTATCAGTATTAAAGTGGCTTCTTCTGTTCAGCTAGATTTCAGGCAGTTGTCCATGATGGTTGTTCTATAATTTAGTTGTAATATTGATATGATTGTAGAGGTTTCAAGTACTGTGTTTATTTATGCTGCCATCTTCACCAAAAGATGGTAATACCTTTCCAAACATTTTATAAAAATTAAATAATTTACCTTAGTTCAATAGTTAATTTAATTAACAAATGTAATCCTCATAACAAACTATAGGAGAATATTATTGTTACCTAATTTTGAGATGAGAAAAGTGATGCATGGAAAGATTAAATAATTTTCCCTAAATCAGAGAGTTAATTCAATATGAAGTTGGTTTTTAAACTCAGAAAGTATGTGTTTTAAACTCCATGTAACCCCATTCCTCCCACAATGTTCCTTGAAGATTCATACACACACACACAAACAGACATGCACACACACAATGGTGATTACCTGTGCATTGTGCCTTATGTTAGGAAATAGTGGAATTGAAATTCTGCTAGTATGATTTTAATTTTTAAAAAAGAAGCCAAGGAATAACTAAATTATAACTTGGCCTATATAATTATTAAGAGACTTCAAAAATTATATGAGATAAAACTAGAAAAAAAACTAGTGAGTAAATGATAATAGATAAGATTTGATTATATGTAGTCCTCTATCCCCCAGATTTAGACCTCTATCCATTCATATATGAAATAAGAATTATTGTACATCTGTAGATACATCAATGAAAGAAATAGAAATAAAAAATCAGCTGTCATGGAGAAAGGAGAAGTAGAATAAGAAAGAATGTTGTCAGATAAAGAAATATAAAATATGCCAGACCAGTTATTTCCCTCTGAACTTGTCATGTAGAAATCTACCAGAAAACCTTCTATTCCATCTATCTCATTGATTGCTAGAATCCTAGTGAATATAATGATATCTTTTTAAAAATATATTAATTACTACTTCATTCTCCTAACCAATATTTCTCTGCTTATACCCCATCTATCTGTTCATTAACCCATATATCAGGTTTATAAACTTCTAAAATAAAATCTATTTAATTAAATCTCTTTATCGTAGATGTATTTCCTAGCAAATACAGTTCATAAAAATAGTTTGGCATAACAAGCCAGAAATGTTCTGATCCTGTGCATAACAGCCTTTCTATTATCATCTCTAACACATCTCTATTTGTCCTCATGTGTGAATGTTAATAAATCATAATGAATTAAATAAATAAACAAATACTGCTATAATTCTCTAGTTTTTCTGAAAGCACATAGAGATAACAATTAGATGATCATGTAAGCACTACATATAATTCTTGACTCTGTTTTGCATGAACCAAAGTTCAAGTTCTTATTGACAATATAATGGTTTAATATTCCATAATTATAAAGTTTATGTAGGGCTTCCAGTCAGAAGGCAGCATAGGTAAACCTCTTTGCACAGTCACACCAAAATACAACTAAAAGTATAAAACAACCATCACCGACAACTGTCAGAAATTGAGTTGAATGGAAGACCAGTAACACAGAATTAAAGAAACCACATCCTTACAAATTGAGTGGAGGGGCAGAGACATGGAATAAGCTGGTCCCACACCCACATGTGTTGGATAAAAATTTGGGAGGGATATCTTGGGAGTGAGGAGTCCAGCCCCACATCTGGCCACCAGCTCAGGGTTACAGTGGCAGGTTAAGTCCCCAAAACTCCTGGCTGCAAAAACCAACAGGGATTTAGTCTGTGGAAGAACTTTCTGGAGTCTCAAAAAGTTCCCTTTAAAGAACCCACATGTGGACTTACTCAGACTCATGCCCTCTGAGCTCCAGCACTGCGGTAGCAGCTTGAAGGGTACCAGCAGCACACATGGAGGAACTGAGGTGTTTGGCATCAAGGCAGGAGATAGGGGATGGCTTTCTCCAACATAAAAATATGGTCAGAGGCCATTGTCCCTTTTTTGAGTTGTCCACCCAAAGAGCCACAAAGGTAGAGGAGGTACCATATGTGAGACTCCATCAGTCTGGCTAACACTGTTTGCCCTACCATGGAGGTCCCCTGAGACTCTGTCCCACCAATTTTATAGGCTCACCCAAGCTATTAACTATGACTTTTCATATGAATGTCTGGTCTTGGCTCATGCTTCACGATTTCCTAATCCTCTCAAATAAGAAACAACCAGCTAGATTAGTAACCCCTAATCTAGCAGTGGCCTTAGGCCTGGCACTAGCAGCAGCCAGCCTAGATTCACAGCTTAGCATTGCCTGGGAAACTCCAAGCTCAGCAGAAGTAGCAGACCTCTCACATGGCTTTATACCTGATACAGAGTAGCCCCTGGCAGAATACAAGAGGGGGATGACCTTGACCTGCACCACCTGGAAAAATAGAGAGCCTATGCACCCAGTTGGCAGCTACAGGTCACATTGGAACACCACCACCCTGCCCCTGCACAGCTAATCCTCCACAGAGGGCAAAGGTTGGTCACCAGCAATTACAGCCAGTCCTTGCAGTTGACTGGCCTGGGTAAATCCCTCCCATTGACCTGCTGACAGCAATCAAGGCTCAACTACAAAAGGAGGGGTGTATTCAGCCCAAACAAAAAGTACCTTGAGTACCCAGCTTGGGTGATAGGGGAGACTGTGACATTGTACCTTAGTACACCTACCACATTAGGTCACCTACCAAGACAGGAAGTCATAGCAACACTACCTACTACATAGAAAGAAACACAGTGAAGCTGCCCAAATGAAGAGACAAAGAAACATGGCCCAAATGAAAGAACAGATCAAAAATCCAGAGAAAGATCTAAACAAATGGAGATATGCAACCTATCAGATGCACAGTTCAAACACTGATTATAAGGATGCTCAAGGAACTTAGAGAGGACCTCAACTGCATAAAAAAGATCCAGTCAGAAGTGAAGGATACACTAATTGAAATAAACAACCATTTATAGGGAAACAACACTAGATTGAATGAAGCTGAGAGTCAAATCAACAATTTGGAATGTAAGAAAGAAAAAAGCAACCAATCAGAACGATAAGAAAAAAGAATCCAAAAAAATGAAGGCAGGGTAAGCAGCCTCATGGACAACCTCAAGCATTCTAATATCCATATCATAGGGGTGCCAGAAGGAGAAGAAAAACATCAAGAATTGAAAATCTATTTGAAAAAGTAATGAATGAAATCTTCCTTAATTTGGTTGAAGGAAATAGACATGCAAGTCCAGGAAGCACAGAGTCCCAAACATGGATGCAAAGAGGCCCACTCCAAGATACATCATAATTAAAATGCCAAAGTTTAAAGATAAACAGGGAATCTTAAATGCAGCAAGAGAAAAGAAGTTTGTTAGCTATAAGGGAGTTCCCATAAGACTGTCAGCTGATTTCTCAAAAGAAACTTTGAAGGCTAAAAAGGATTGGAAAGAAACATTCAAAGTCATGAAAAGCAGGAACCTACAGCCAAGATTGCTCTACCCAGCAAAGCTATCATTTAGAATTAAAGGTCAGATAAAGAACTTTCCAGACAAGAAAAAACTAAAGGAGTTCATCATCATCAAACCATTATTATATGAAATGTTAAAGGGACTTATTTAAGGAAAAGAAGATCAACTATGAAAATAAAATGGCAATAAATACATATCTATCAACAACTGAATCTAAAAAACAAACTAAGCAAACAAGAACAGAGACAGAATCATGGATACTGAGTGTTTTGATGGTTGCCAGATAGGAGCGGAGTGTTGGGGAATACATGAAGATGTGAGGGGATTAAGAAGTACAAATAGAAGTTAACAGAATTGCCACGGGTTTGAAAAGAACAGTCTAAGAAATGGAGTAGCCAAAGAACTTATACACATAACCCATGGACATGAACAAGGGTGGGGAGATTGCCTGAGGGAGTGGAAGGGAACAGGGTGGTGGGGGCAAAGGGAGAAAAATTGGGACAACTGTAATAGCATAATTAATAAAGTATAATTTAAAAAATAAATAAAGGTTATGTAGAAATGGAATATCTGATAAAATTATCAATTTTAGACAGATATTTGAATGGTTTGCCTGTCACCTAAACCTGAGACAAAGAAAAAAAATTCTTTTTGATGACATTTCTTTTATCAAAATCCTCTAAACCAAGAAAATGTTTCTGCCAAATCAAATATTCATTTTTTTATCAAATGCCAGACTTTCACTTAATGTCCCTAAAATATCATCCACAATATGTCAACTTTGTCAGCATCACAATATTATTTGTATATGTGTATATATTTATATATTTAAATACTTATTTTAAATATATATTTATATATACATATATGTGTATGTGTTCATATACACACACAAATACATACACTAAATTGATTTTGCTACTAATTAATTAGATAGTATTGGTTGTGATATCAACTTAAGAACATTAGAACAAATAAATAATAATTTAGTTAAAAGAAAAAATTATTTGAGGAAGCTTGAGAGTGCTGCTCAAAACAATAACATTTAACAAACAGGGTGCCTACCTAAGGTTTCTAGCTTCAAATTTGGATCTGTTGTATCCTACAGACTGCTATGTATAATTGCATGCAACTATAAGGGAGGGTGAAAACAAATTAAATATTGATATCTCAGACAATTGTTATGAGACAGAAAGCAAAACATTTAGAGAATCAGGCATTTTCTTAATTATCAGCTACAGATTGAATAGTATGCTTTTATAACTTTGATATTCTATGGAAATAAAGTGGATGGTAAAATTTTTGCCTAGAATTATTTCTTTTTATATGTCCTTTCGGTAACTCCATATTTATTTTGAATTTATTTTGAATTATTATTCCATATTCATTTTGTATTTATTTTGGATTATTATTCTGACTGCATTTCTCTTCTTAAAATCTAATTTTTGTAAAGAAATTGTGTGGATTTTGTAAAATCGCTTTTTGTTTATTGTTAGTTTTCAATATGACTTTAAACAACTGTGACCCTACACACAAACTAAGCCTAAGATTAACAGGTAAACAGAAGATTTAAACAATGTAAAACAGCTAGACTTAGAAATATGATCAACACTCCACTCAACAAAATCAGACTATGCATTTTTCTCAGGTTCACATGGACTATTCTCCAGGACTGCAGAAACAATATCGAAGATTAATAATGAAATGAGGGTCAAAATTCTTATAAACCTCTCAAAAGTAATTCTTTATATCCTCATTTCAGTTTCCTTCTAGAGTCTTCAAAATATTCACTATTTATTGATGCATAATATCAATCAAATTGATGCCCATAGTTCTTTTAAGAACTGAATTTGCTGGGTGCATCAAGTTAGCTTATAGTTTTTAACACTCATAAATAATACCTCACTGATTTACATGCAACCTATAGGAATAAGTATAATACCAAGGCTTATAAATGTGTTTCTGTTAGGAAAAGAGCACACATTCTTCTTCCTTTATTATGATTCTTATAACATCAAGTGATGGTGTGCTAGAAATGATGGATGGACAATTTTGCTGCACCTCAGAAAAGCTCTTAGAATACAGAGGACAGGGCAGCAAAAATATAAACTATTAAAATACAGTTATTTTTTCTCAATTTTGTTGGTTTCTATGCATCTGAAATACAAAAATCATATATGCATCTCCAATATGATATGTCTCATATTTAATCAGCAACTTTTACACACCTTAAAAATGAGCCTAATATTTTAGAAAATATTAAGTAATGTAGTTTGATGAAAATAACCCAAATTCCTTTCAGAGTTACATGTAAAGCTTGTTACTATCACTACCTGACCAGGTGTGTGGCTTTGGGCACACTCCTCTGGTTTCTTTTCTTGCCTCTGATTTCAGAACTTGCATAAGAAATTTATACATACAATCCTCCATACAATTCCATGATTCTGTGAGAAACCTGATTCAGATGAACCCCCAAGAACCCATATATTTATTAAACAGGAATTTGGAGACTTTTTAAATAAAAGGTGTAATATTATAATATTTTAATTTTTGTTTTAATATGATTCTTATTTTAAAGAACAGTTTTGAGTAGATATAAGTATGATATATTGCTACAGTTATATTTAAATACAGAAATATAGAGTGAGCCATAGAGCTAAAGACGTGTCAACAGCACAATATTGCAGCATCAGGAGTTACCCTTCCTACTATCTTTTAAATTAAGTTCTAAATCACTGCTATTGTTGGGGCAGAATCTGCCCCTCCCAATTTTCCCCAATACTACTGTGAGTAGAGTAGTTTTTAGAGTTCTGTGAGATACTCTAAAAACCTATCCCTTCCTATGAATCCTGTAATACAAAATACATGCTTCTGTTCCACCCAGCCAACTCCAGGACAAATTGTTGTAATTTGATTGAATTTAGAATTGTTCTACATCTAACTGTTTGATTTTGTTACTATTTACCCATCCTACAAGAACCTTGATGTGAGTCTGTGTTCCATGTCCTTGATTTCTCAGAAAAACTGCACTAGACAGTATTATAGACTTTAACATACTCTCAGAGGATTTCTTCCTGGTTAGATAGAGTACAGCAAATAATTTAAAGTAAGTATAAGTTGTCCTCATGTATAAAAGCCCATTGTCTACAATCCTGACCAAGAACTCTTCACCTCCGATACAAAATCTTGTTATCATACTGGTTTTTCTCTCTCAATGAATCTCAATTTTCTTATCTCCTTTCCTATCAGTTAACCATTAAACAACACAAGTTTAATTTGCATAGGTCCACTTATAGGTGCATTTATTTAACGAAATATTGTAAATGTAATTTCTCTTCCTTATGATTTTCTTAATAGCAATTTTTTCTCTAGCTCTTTATTGCAAAAATATAGTATATAATACATATAACATTCAAAATATGTGTTAATCTACTATTTATGTCATCAGTAAAGCTTCCAGTCAAGAGTAGGCTATTAATAGTTAAGTTTTGGGGAAGTCAAAAGTTATATGCCAATTTTTTCTGTGTGGGGTCAGCACCCATGACCCCTGCATAGTTCAGGTGTCAACTGTACTCCTTCCTTCCCTCTCTTTCAGACTATCCACAATCTTCCAAATATGTATATAATTACACAAAATTGTTGGGAACTGCCCTGCCTGGTTTCAGAAGCTGTAACCCCCCATGGTTAAGGCTGAGTCAGAGTTGGGACCATAAGCCACTAAGGAGACAAAGTTTATCTCCCTGGCAGGGGTGCCATGTCTGCCCACTTCACCCTGCTTGTCCCTGAGCTTGACCAGTTAGCCAATGACGGGTAAGATTCCTCAAGGGAGGATCAACCTAAGACAGGCTCTGGTCACCAGGAATAAGCTCACAGGGAAGGACTCGGGGGGCTATAGAAAAAGGGGGTGATGGGCCCTCACCCCTCAGCTTTGAAATAGACTGAGTCCTCATTCTGTCTGCAAGAAGTCTCCTAATCTCTTGGCTGCCTTACTTCCCTTGCCTGACTTAAGCCTGAAACAATAACAGAGGGCAGTGCAGTCTGTGCTGGGAGGGGCAGATTCCCTGGGGAATCAAGCCTAAGAAAAACTGCATACAATCCTGTGAAACCTGCTTTATTTATACCCTCAGCTTAAATGGTAAGGGTCCAGGCCTGAAATGAATCTGGCATCCAAAGTTTTATAGCCCTTTAACTAACTGACCGTAACTCAGAATAAGCCCTCAAAGTTCTCTATGTTATGTATTGTTTAACCCTTACTGCCTGACAATGATAGATGAGCTTTATCTGAATTCCTGTGCAAAATGAACCTAATAAAAGCCCATGGAGGAAAAGGCTCAGAGCCCTTTTCCTTTAAGAGATCAGCCACCTCTCCTCCCCAAGCAGATCATGTCTTGGTAGACTTATTCTCATCCATGGCGGATGTGGGGCTCAGAGATAAAGCTCTGTGACACAAAATAATTTAATAACATTTTCTGACATTTCTCTCATCCTGGTAATTCTCTGAGTAATACCTTTTAACAACCAAGAGAAACACACACACACACACAGGATGAGTTTCTTGATGTTTTATTTTAAAAAGACACAAAATTGCAAAGACCAGCACGTCAGTTGGTCCTACATCTGTAAATATTATAGTGAATATCTCTTAATCTTATCTGGAGTTTCTATAGATAAATTTAATGTATACATGAATAGATACAGAGACAAATAAGGAGACAGATATATAGATGTTAGATGATTGATGGACAGATAAATCATATACACATACAGATATAGTTCAAAGTGCCTACATGACTATCTTCCAAAGGTGTGTCCATATATTCAGACTTCATAGCCATGTAACAATAAGTGATGCTACCTGTAATAAAGAGAAATTAGAACTTCTCATCTTCTAACTCTTCATGTGTTATATCTCTCACAGAGTCCTTAGGTGAAGGTATAGATACAAGTGTGTCTTTACAAGATTTCAAATGTTTCTTCTATTTTCCATAGTTTGGCTACCAACCGCCCATTTCCTTCTGTAGCCCAGGTTACTGACCTCATTACTGTTAATGTCTTACTATCTTTGAGCTTCATGCTGTTACTCCCTACATTCTGGGTTTCTGACACCTTTGACATTACATTCTGGTCCAGTTAGAACAGAGACTCCATCTCCCATGGCTCAAAACTTAGATGAGGTTGCCACATTTTTTGTGTGTTAATTAATATTCAGGAACAACAGAATAAGATCACTCACAGTAATTAACTGAAAATTAGCTACTAGACAGGACTCCTTTTGAGGTCAACAGTTTTATAAAATCCTGAAATTCTTCCCCTGTCTAGCCTACAGGGTGTCTTGATTGGACAGAAAGCATTTTATTTACATAACTTGTGAGTGTCCTCAAGTATCCTGAGATGAAAGATGATAACATGAAGAAAAAGAATACATTCCTTCTTTGGGTTTTCATCCAGATGTAAACAAACCAAATATTTTAAATAAAATAATTAGATAAATTTTTAATTAATTATATATAATGTAATTAAGAAATTACTATTGTTCATTGTTTCAGATATAATACTCATGGAAGTATGGGGGAAGCAAACAAATGAGGGAGGGTATAAATAAAACAAGATTGATGACTATTGATAGTATTTGAATCTGGTTAATAAGTACCTGTGAAAATATATTTTTTAATTTTCATAATAAAAATGGTTTCTCTCTTGAACCACTTTTTACTCAATTTCACTGGTCCTTGCTCCTTATAACAAGAGCAGACTCTTTCAAAAAAATAAACAATCTGTATAATATATGTAAGCACAGGTTCTGTAATCAGACTGCCTGGTTTTGAATCCAGTTTCCATCGCTGTCCAGCTTGAGAATTTGAGACAGTTACTGAAATGTTCTCTTCTCATATTTAAAGGAAAGATTCTAAAAATATTCCTATTTATGGTTTTTGTAATAATCAAGTAATCCATATAAAGTACTTTGCATAATATATAGTATGTAGTAAACTCTAAACAAATGTTAAAAATAAATTAACCAATAAAATAGTCAAACATTATGTTTGTCAAAGTCCAAGCCATTTCATCTTAAATAAAATATGTGGTGCATTCAGCATCACAGTACAGGAAAATCTCTCTAAATCCCACTCATTTCCTTTTTAATGATTGATCTTCCAGTAGGATATGAAAGTTATTCCTGCTCATCCTTCCTGAAAATTTCAGATTTTTCAGTTCTTGATTTCTAGTGAGTCACTGTCTGAACCAGAACACACATATATCTATGTATATAAATAGATGCAGCTTGGGCACAGATTAAATGGTGCTTACAAAAGCAATGTTTCTCCAAATTGAAGATAGTGACAAGAGATTCAAGACTGTCTATAACATTTATTACTGCTTCTTAAACATTTTCAGTGAAGATAATAGGTTTCACCTCATTTTTATATAAGTAAATGTACCGTTCAGATAGTTTTAAAGAGTGACTAAGTAACCTACATAAATGTATTCTATTTAAAATATATTAAAGGGTATGAAGTGGCAATTTATGTTTTCTACAATTCTTATTCCACTTTTCAGTTTGTAGGATCCTATTTTATCCAAGCTTGTGGCTCTACATTATCTTTTGCTTTCTCAGTGACACACATGAAGCTTCTTTTAAAAGTCATTATTATAAATTCATCTCAGACATTGTGGTATAGGAAATACATTTTTGCCTGTGCCTTTCTTTTATTCACTTTTCTATATTCTCCAAGAATCTACTGTTTCTTAGGCACTGTTTTTCATAAATATAGATATACAAGGCCTATCCAAAAAAAAGTCCAGCCATTGTTAATATAATGAGAATGGTTTGCGCGACATCAATGTAACCTGGCAGCCAAGGAGAGTGGACTAGGATGCACATGTGTGAATAGTGACGACTTCACTGTACTAGTTGGTGGGAGTGGTAGACTACGTTGAGTGAGCATGGATGTGTACTGTGTGTCCCCACATTCAAAATGACTGAGTGAGTACAGCAATGAATATGCATCATATTTTTTATTAAGCTTGAACATTCCTCTGTGGAAACTACTTGGATGATTCATAAGGCTGCAGCTATGGGCAACTGGTGATTGGCAGTTTCATCACAACAATGCACCTACTCATGCATCACATCTCATACAATTTTTTGGTGAAACATCAAATCACCCAGGTGACTCAGCCCCCCTGCAGCCCAGATTTGGTGCCCTGAAACTTCTGGCTTCCCTCAAAACTAAAATCACCTTTCCCAAAACAAATCACCTTTGAAAAGGAAGAGATTTCACACCATCAATGAAATTCAGGAAAATAGGATGGGGAAGCTCATGGCTATTGGGGGAATTGTATGAGTTCCCAAAGTGCCTACTTTGAGGGGACTAAAGTGTCATTGTCCTATATACAATGTTTCTTGTATCTTGTTCAGTAAATGTCTCTATTTTTCATATTACATGGATGGATACTTTCTGGACAGATCTTATAGTTGTAAGTGAGGTTTACACATAAGTATAGGTATAAGAGGTAAAATTAACTTGTAAGGTAGTCAATAAAGTATATATATTTTCAAAACTAAAAAAAATAATTATTAAGCATACATCACTTGCATCTTTATGAGTCGTAAAGTTAAATTTTTTCAATCACCATTCACTAAATTAATAATGCAATGCAAAACCATTCTAAATTTCTAAAAAGAAGCAAGTCTAACTATCTCTACATTTTTATTGAATACTTGTGGATTTAATGTCTTATTTTTTTAAAGCAGTCATCTATCCAAACAATGCAATATACATTGGTAGAGAAAAAGAAATTATTTCATGACACAGCAATGAGTTAAAATGAGCTTGTATCAAGTTACTTGAAATGATCTTTTAAAAATTTCTATAAATGTATTCACAGTTACCACGGCAAAAAAAATTGTTTTATGCTTGGATTATTGTAATTCTCAGCCAGTAGTCTGTAACTTGTGTGAAAACATATCCAACTCTTTGCTGAAAATATAAGTCAGTTATTTGCAACCCTGGTACATATTCTATATCAGATCAACTGTGGAGCTTTTCTTAGTCCATTGTTTATTTTTTTTAATTTTTTTAAATGATTAACAGGAAAATATTTTTAAACTATAATGCAGAAAAAATAAAATTGCAGAAAATCTCAGAAACATAACTCAATTTTGTGCTCACATCTACACTTAATCACATATTCAAAGCTCTGCTAAAGCACATGAAAGACTTGTAGAGTAATTTAGAAGCCAAACATAACTCTTTTGAGAGAATAACCATCCACAAATGACTAACACAATTAGAAAGGAAGCGTAAGGAGAGAGGTTTTGTCCCAATTGAAGATACCACATATTACAGAACTGTAACTCCACTCAACTCAAAAATAAATAAATAAATAAAATGTGGCATGTCACTCAAAGATGTATAAAATACATCAGTGGAATAGATGGCCCAGAAACAGACTGATGTGCACTAAACACTAGATATGGGATAGAATTAGCATCATAAATCACTGGAAAAATGCTAGATGTTTTTAATGGTTTTTAAAACTTGAATAACAATATAGGATAAAGTCAGATTTCTCAGACTATATAAAGAAAAGATCTAAAACTCCAAAAGTAGAAGAAAAACTAAGAAGACATCTTTATAATTAGAGGGAAAAGAATAATTTTTATACAAGAGAAATAATGAATTTGATTACATAAAATTTAAAGTGTTTAATTCAACAACAAAAACCACAGGCAGAGTTAAGTAAGGGACTTAAAGAAGACACTTGCAATTAAAACATGAAATAAAAATTTAAAAATATTCAATGACCCTTGATAAAGCAGATGAAAACAAGAAGTTATGTGAAAATTGGAAAAAAAATTCAAATAGAGAAAAATTTAAAGACTAATAATCATACAAATAAATGTTCACCTTTGCTAATATTCTGAGATATACAGACAGAAAAAAGAATGAGAATCTACAACCTTGATAGCAACATAAATTAAGAAGTAACATAATATAAAATAAATAACAAAATTCAATTGCTAGCCAAATGTGAAAAAATAGAACTCCACACACATTTCTAGTGGAGTATAAACTGTTACAGAGGAGAGCAATCAATATCTGCTCATTACCTAGCTATGCTAATCACACTCTCAGAATTTTTAGACCTGAGAAAGTTTCTGAAAGATCCATAAAGGGAAATATACATGGAAGTGATTTTCATCAAGGAGTAAGCTAAAATGCGGCATATGTATTTGTTATTAAGTTACACAAAATCCAGAGTGAATTTGTATAGGCCTATTAAAAGAGTTTATCAAGTAAACAAAAAATATTTAAGAACATTATTATTATTTATGAAATATAAGCATATGGGTACACTTTAAAAATACTAAAAAGAGCAAACTTAAAACCCAAAGCAAACCAAAAGAAGGAAATGAAAACATCAGAGCTGAAACAAATAAAATTTAAAAAAATAGAAAAAAATCCATAAATGCAAAAGTGGGGTCAAAAAACAAAATAAGGTTGAACTTCTACATATACATGTACAAAAATTAATTCAAAAATGGAAATTAGTGGAAATAGCAAATCAAAAGCACAAAGAGATACCATTTCATACACACTAGAATGTCTATAATCAGGAAGACAGAAAATAAATGTTGACAAGGTTTGGAGAAATTAGAACCCTCATACACTGTTAGTGGGAATGTAAAAGTATACAGCCACTTTGAAACAAGCCTGTGAATTCTTCAAAAAGTGTAATTACACAGTTATCACATGACCTAGCAATTCTACTCCTGGCATATACTCAAGAAAACTAAAAACATGCATCCACACAAAAACATAAGGATGTATAAGGATGTCTAGAACAGTAGTATTTCATAAAATTGCAAGCAACTCAAGTGTCCATCAATTAATGAATGGATGGACAAATATGCTATATCCATTCAATGGAATATTATTCAGTCCTAAAAAATAATAAAAACCTGATACATGCTACACTGTGAATAAACCCTTGAAAATAGCTTGCTAAGTGAAAAAAATCAAATGTAAAAGGCTACTATTATATAATTCCATATTTATGAAATATCCAGAATAAGATAATCTAAAAAGAAAGCATGAACTTAAATATATCTTCTGTCATAAAATTTAGTGAAAAATTAAGCATTTAAACACAAGTCTGTATAGGGATGGAAAACTTTGGTCCAACAGCATACAGGGAAAATTGATATGACATTTGCTGACTTACCATCAATAATTTCCACATCTCTTAAGAAAACTTTTTTATTTTTAAATTACAGTTTGATGTACAATATTATATTAGTTTCAGGTGTACAAACCCATGATTAGACATGTGTGTAACTTGCAAAGTGATCACTCTGGTAAATCTAGTACCCATATGATACCACGCATAATTGTTATATTATTAACTATATTCCCTGTGCTATACTCTACATTTTCAGATGTGAGAGGTATTGGGAGGATGGGTGGGAAAGGTGAAGGGATTTAGAAGAGAGCTTTTTTTAGGAGAAATGTTCAACATCTAATATTGGAAGCCCTATTTCTGATATCATAACCAAGCAATTATATAAGCTAATAGTATTTCCTAGTATAGGAGAATATGTTACTTGAGAATATCTTTTAGATAACACATCTCTATGTTTAAGCTTATTAAAATTAATTTTCACTATCACAAATTTCATCTAGTATAATCAATATTAAAACACTTTGCTAAGGCAAAATTTTTAACTAATTATATTTTAGAAAATTTTCATAAAATGCATAATTATGTGATTACCAAAAATGCAGATCCATTAGGAAAGCAATTGATAAGAATATTTCATTTTCTAAAACTTGCTACTCAAAGTTTTAGATCTATTTATTAAAATGTTATTAAGTGTTTATGAATAGTAATTGACTGGGTTATCTTTCATATGGATTAGATACCTTCTGAGAACTCCAAATATAAAAATAGAGTTATAGTACTCTTTTGGCCAAAGCAGTTATGCAAAAATTTTGCTAAATATTTGATAAGAAAGGGTCAAGTGTAATAAAATATAAATATACCATATCTTATAAGATATTAGCTTAGTTGAATGAAAAGTAAAATGTAGACGATGCATCATGTTCCAGTGGCAATCCGTTGTTGGAGAGCAAACTCATACAGAGTCATCTGGAGAATCAGGTCCAACCAAGGAAAAAAGTATGCATAACAAAAAGAGAAGTTCGATGAATACAACCAGTAGACAGATGTGCGTCAGAACTAGAAAGTCATTATGCAAAATGGAGCAGACTTGGGAGACAAGAGTGAGGGAGTAAGTTTTAAATTTTTGTTAATTTTAATTAGTTTAAATTTAAGTAGTTACATGTGGCTATTTAAATAGGCTACAATATAGGGCAGCACAGATAGATGTAGCTTGTGCAGAATCAGAAAGCAAATACTTTCTTCAATGAAGAAAAATTGTGTATTATTCACTGTTCTTTATGTATGTTCTCACTCAGTGAGATTCTCTACACTGCAATTTTCGAAGAAAACACTAAAAGTCTCAAATGATGTGGATGCTAAATACATGTAATTCAGGCACTGAAATAATTGGCTCAGTCAGGTTTTTGAAGCAGCTTCCCGTGAAAAGAGCCCTGTTATCATTGCTCCTCAATAAAGATTTATCAAATGCTTACTAAAATATATATGTATATCATTAAGTTTATCAAAGAATTAGACAAAATATAATATATGGAAAGAAATTACCATAGTGGCTGGTTCAAGGTAAAAAAAAGTTCTTGGTAAAATGTTCTATAAATTTATCTTCATTTTATCTATGTACGAAATTATCAGAGCACAATAAAACGTCCAAGTCTAGGGTATGAGTCCAAAGGGCTGCACTGATAAGGACTACAAGGATTGTCACAGAGATAATAAGATCAAACCCCAGTGGATTTATGCCTTAGAACCAACAGAGACCAACTTGATCCAACACGGTCACTAGTGTGACCTTATGGTGATACCAAGCCCCACTATACACTTATTGTCACACAAAAGCATACTGAAGGACATAAGTCATGCCACCAAGGGATGGGAAGCCCATAAGGAGACAAAATGGCCTACCAAGCTCTTCCAGGGAGTCTCCACCTCTTTCCAGGAAAAATCCTGAATACTTTTCCCCCTTATTGATTGCCTTACCCCTTGATTAAATGAGCCTCAAAGAAAGAAGTAAATCCCACTAGGGAGAGGCTGCTCTGTCTGTAGAGTAGCCAATCTCTGTCCTACTGCTTTACTAATAAACCCTCTTTCACTTCAAACTCTATGTTAGCTCATATTGGAGTCCTTTCCTGCATGCAGCTGAGAACCCACAGTGGATCACAGACCTTCTGGCCCCAGGACCCCCAGATCGTCTGCATCAGTAAGGTGAAGATTAATGAAGAGAAGTATTGAGAGTTGACACTTATGCCTTTTTTTGGTCTTTTAATTAAGTTGAAACATCATGCTTTTGCCATTAAGTATAATATTAGCTGTTAAGTTTTTAATAGATACCCATATCAGATTGAAGACTAGCCCTTCTGTTTATGGTTCATTGGAAAATTTTTCATAAATTTGAATTTTGTCAAAAGGTTCCTCTGCATCTATTGAGATGATCATGATTTTATTCATTTATTAATAGGATGTTTAATATAACTTATTTTAGAGGTTAAAATAGTCTTATGTTTCAATGATAAATTCTACTTGCTTATAGTGCATTATTCTTTTTATATATTGCTGAATACAATTTGTTAATATTTAAAAACTAGGTTTACATTTATAAGGACTATTGGTTTACAAGACTTGTTTCTTGTGATGACTTTGGATTTGGGGTCAGCATAATATAGCCTCATAGAATGAGTTGAAAAGTGTTCTTTCCTTTTAGTCTCAAAGATTTTTTTAAAGATCAATATTATTTCTCTTTTAAATGTTTGATAGTATTTACTCTAGGATCCACTTGGACCTGAACTTTTCTTTGGGGTTATCTTAAATTACTAATTCAAATTCTTTACTTGATTTACACTTGTTGAGGAGTCCTGTTACTTCTTGAGTTAATTTTGGTAATTTGTATTTTTCAGGAAATTGGTCCATTTAACCTATTGTCAAATTTAGTAACATATTCATAAATTATATTCCCTTGTTATTCTTTTAATCATTAAAATCTGTAGAAATGACTCCTCTTACAACACTAATATTTTCTTTTTTTTCTCTGAGAGGTCTCTGCTGAACCTGTCTGTATTTTAGCAGTCAGTCAATGATTTTCAGAGATTATTCTCACACCTGAAGTCTATAAGACCACTCTGTGCTCTCTGATCTAGTCTAGGTTAAGGAACACATAAAATAGCACAGCAAAAGTGAAAGTTTCTCTAGGCTTTCAATTTTTGTTATGCTCCTTAACATAGTTTAATAGTCAGTGAGGTATATGTGAACCTTTTGATGGTTCTCTCACTTCCAGAAATGTCCTCAGGGAAGAACATTATAAACATTGCCCTTACCCAATGCTCTAGCAGTTTCTTATGAGTAAACAATTTTCAAGTTGTTGCCTAATTTTGGATGTTTCTCAGAAAAGGTTGCTTTTAATAATTTAGTTTTATTTTGTACTTATTTCTGTTGAAGAGAATATCCCAAACTCCTCATCCTACCTTTATTACAAAGACTATCTCATGCATTAAAATTTTAGTATCTTTATAATTACATCAATGAAAGATACAGTTTCCAGTGTTTTATTTAATAGATTTCGATTTTCTAATGAAATTCTGAACATTTTCTTGGCTATATTAATATCAGTATTTTCATATACATATTGATAACTCCAACAATTGGGTCATGAATGTAGTATCTATTTCCTACTTTTTCTTTTGTTTCTTTTTCTTTGTCATGCTGAAACAGAACCACTCTGGATTCTGTTCTTCTGGGTTCTATTGCCTGCCACTGAAAACCGTGACTCCCAATGCCAGGGTCTTATGAAAAGGAGGTATTTATTCAAAAGTTAGACAGATTTAGAACAATGGTGTAATTCTGCCTTAAATCCCACTTCCTTAAAAACAAAAGAAACACCCATAATAACATAGTCTTGCCTCCCCTTGCCAAACCAGGCCAGTTAGGGGTACGGTTTCTCAGGAAAAGAAATAGAAGTCTATAATTTAACTGGGCAGATTCTCTCTGTATTCTGGCTTCTTTATCTATATTCTGGCTTCCTCCAGTACTCGGCTTCCTCTGTAACCCCATTTTGACTCCTCCCACAATGGGTTACACCTGCCAGTACTCTGGTCTGTTCTGCAATTCTCAGCTGCCATTGTTAGTCCAGGCAGGCATGGCCCTGTGATGAGGAAACCACCTCCAAGCTGCCTGCACAAGCACAATAATGGGGGACTGCCTCCCAGCTGCATCATGACTTAGAGTCACACCTATATCCCTGGCAGGTACAGCTATTAGCATTACTAAAGCACTGGCCAAATTCTTTAGATATACAAAGTAATTCTCAATGTCCCTGCTCTGCTTCCCCTTCCCCTGGCCAGGACAGTGGGGGACTTCCCATTTTGGGGACCTCTAACTCAGCAACCCATTACAATGCCTCTGAATTTTTTACTAAATGCCAGATACTTTATGTAGCAAAAAACTATAAGGTCTTATAAAAGTTCACTTTTCTGATTAGACATGGCAGGGGAATCACCTTAAATTAGGGACTGACAGAAACTGTTGGGCTGCAGGTTTTATCAAACTCTATTTATTCTGCTTCTGATAGGAAGACTGCAAGGATTTTCAGTCCTGTAGAATTTACTATGGTCTGTCTTCCTTGTAAATTATGAACTCCAGTTTTGGGGTTCTCAGAATTGGGAACCTGCTAGATGCTCTATTCTGATTTTTCAAAAGTTTTTCACCAAGTTTACTTGCAGGATTTTGAGTTTCTCTGTAAATAATTTGCCCTTTCATTTTGAGTTAATACTTGGAAGGATCCCAGCTGAGAACCTGTGAAATTTAGTCTTACCCCTACTTTCTCACATGTCCTAAACTTCAGCTTATGTTTTCTCAGCATTGGGAGACTGCTAAAAACTCTACTCTGGTTTTCAATTTAACTTCTTAGTCTTTTGCCATTCATAGTTAAAAATTTAACAAGTACTTCAAGCTATAACTACCATAATGTTAGCTTTACTTCTTTGCTCCTCTCTTTTTTTCTGAGAGGTTGGATCTTTAAGTTCTTACTGTTTCAGCAATCCTAAATTTAAACTTTTTAAATCTCTGACCACAAAGACTGGCAGAAGAGCTGCTGGTTTCTTTGCCTACTAGCCAAAGCCATCTGCTTCATTTGCAGCTTCTGGTGTCACACTAAAAACTGGAAAATTCTCCTAAGGAAGATTCTTAAAGAATGTCACCTCTTCTTACTGTAGTTTTCTTTCCAGAGTCCTGAATCCCAAATCCTGGTTGCCTCAGTAACTTTCTAATGATCTGAAACACATATTTTTATATCTGGTCTTTTCTTGTTTTTCTTCAGTCTTTTTCTAATTGAAGCTATTTTATCATCTCAAAAGTGGAAATCCTAAACATATATTAATCAGTGACAGTGTTACAGAACAGACCAGGAGGGGGGGCATGATAAACTATTACCAAAAGGACCCCCCTTTCTCCCTGGGGGCCCCCCACCTTCTAGGTTCACCTTGCCCGCCGCCAGAGGAAAGACGTCTCTCAATGCCAGAGACTGGTGAAAAGGAAAGGAATTATTTATTTAAAAGTTATACAGACTTAGAGTAATGACTTAATGTCTTCATTAAAATACTAAAGTCCTTTAGAATACCCACAGACACACGCAGTCCTTCCTTCTCCCTCTCCCCAGTCTGGGGACCGTATCTCAGGAAAAGAAGTAGAAGTCCATGATTCAGGCTCCTGGTACCATCAGCTGTGTCGCAGCCACAGGGTCCCCATTCTACCAAAGCCTCATGATCCTCTCGCCCTACTCTGCCAAAGACAAGTGGTCCTCTCTCCGGTATGGCTGCCATGCCTGGGTTTAAATTCCAGCACCAGTCTTCCTCTGCAGCCCCATTTCTGACTCCTCCCACAATCAGTTACACCTGCCAGCATTCCCATATTCTTCCAGCTTTACTGGGCTGCCATAGTAAGTCTGGGTAGGTATGACCCGTAGCAGGGAGCCAATCTTCTCCAAGTTCTCACGCAGGCACTGTAACCAGGGGGAGTTGCTTCCCAGTTACATCTTGGGTGGAAGTCACTCCCATCTCCCTGGCTAAAAGCATGACCACAGCTATTTAACATATCTATGAAACCAGTTAAAGGTTACAGAAATGTTAAATGACCATGCCAGAGGTTAGCTGCACAGCTGTTGCTATACAAAACAGCTCTGAATGGCCCTGCTCCATGTGTCCCTTCCCCCATCTCAGGCTTGTGGGGGTGAGGACATCCTATATATATTTTTCTAATATTTCCTGGACACCTTGAGTTCTGGAACCCATTACAAATCCCAACTTGGGGACCCCCTCTTGGCTGCACCCTGTTAAAATAGTAAAAGATGCTTTTCATTGTTCCTTGGGAAAATTATTTTGAATATTCTTGCATTTATATTATTTTGGTGAATTTTGGAATCAGTCTGTTAAATTCCTTAAAATAATCCATTCATTTCTAGTGGATTTGTTTTGAATATTGATCATTTTGTTGTGAATCAACTTTATAAATATTGAGACTTAGACTTATGAGCATATGCATTTATCTGACATGAATTTTATGTTGGCTAAATATATGTTATTTATAGTACTTTTCTTTCTCTAGTTTCAAGGTGCTATTCTGTGGTTTTCTAACTTACTGTCTTATATTTTTAAAATAAGTAAGGTAGATTCTCTTTTCTGTGTTTGTAACTAGTTCAATCATTACTAAACTTTGCAGAGTAGTTCCCCCTTATCCATGGTTTCACTCTCTCTAGTTTCAGTTACCTGCAATCAACTGTGGCCCAAAAATATTAAATGGAAAATCCCAGAAATAAACAATTCACAGGTTTTAAATTGCAAGCTCTTTTTAATAGCAAAATGAAATCTTGGGCTGTGCTGCTCCTTCCCACCCAGAAAGTGAATCATCCCTTTGTCCAGTATATACACATCCTATGAGCCACCTGCACTGGAGTCACTCATAGTTGTCCTCTTTCTTTTCGGAGAGAGAGAGAGAGAAAACCACATTCACATAAATTTTAGTACAGTATATTGTTTTAATTATTCCATTTTATTATTGTTTGTTAATCCCTTACTGTGCCCAATTTTTAAATTAAGCCTTATCATAGGTATATATGAAAGTACATTACCTATGTGTAGGTATATGTATAAGAAAAAATATAGTTTATATAATACTATCTGCAGTTTCTGGCACCCACTGGTGGTCTTGGAACTCATCCCCTTGGATAAATGGGGTACTACTGTAATATTTGACTGGAGTTTCACTGTCCAATGTGGTGACCACTAGCCACATGTGGCATGTAGCTAAAATTAAAATTAAGTTAATAAAATTAGAAATTTGGTTCCTCAGTCATACTAACAACATCTCCCATGTCCAATAGCCACACAAGGGCTAGTGGCTATCATCTTGGACAATACAAATATAAAATTTTTCCATCATTGACAAAAATTCCAGTGGACAGCACTGGCCTGGATTGTGCCTTATGAAACACAAGGCAAACAGTTCAGGATTTAGTTTGAAATGTCAAAGTGACAGGTCAGAAGATATGTGAAGACTCTTTTCTCTTTGCTCTCAAGTCCAGGTGAATTGTAGAGGGATGATCTTGCTGGGTCTGAAAGACAAAGGCAAAGTTCTCCTTTAGGTAAAGTGTGTACATGTGCAGAATTGGTTGCCTGGCATGACTACCTTTTCAGCATTGCTTGGGTGGTAAGTAATATAGGTTACCCTGCAGCTGCTTCATTTTTCATTTCTTCAATAACTAATGAGAATAAACTTTCTTGTTAGTTTGTTTCATGTGATGATATTTCTGTTTTTCATATTTCAATTTTGTAAGTTATGCATTTGTATTATTTAAAAAAATTAATTTCAGGTATATTTTTCTTAAGAATGTAAGACACCTTTATATTAGGATAGTAATACTGTATTTGTTATGCTAAAAATGCTTTCTCCTAGCTTGTCTTCTTCCTTTTGTGTGTATGTAGTCATCAAAAAATGTTCTAATGTTTATACATTTAAGTATACTAAGCTTTTCTTTTGCACTTTGTTATTAGTATGGGTGCTTTGTAATCCCCACATTAAACAAACTATCATTTACCTATAAATATATTTATATTTAAATATTTAATGTGTGTAAATACACCCACAGAAACACAGATGTGTGAGGTCTGTCCAGGAAATTTCCAGCCAAATCTATGAAAAATGGAGACATTTATTGAAGAAGATACAAAAAACACTACACAGGACAATGACACCTCAGTCCCCTTCAGAGTAGGCATCCTAGGACCTCACACAGTTCTCTCAATTGTCATCAAATGCCTGGTCGTATTTTCCTGAATCTCATCGATGGTCTGAAATCCCTTCCCTTTCAAAGATGATTTTAGTTTGGGGAAAAGACAGAAGTTGCAGGATGCCATATCAGGGCTGTAGGGGGACTGAGTTACCTGGGTGTTTTGATGTTTTGCCAAAAACCTCTGCAGAAGATGTGATGCAAAAAACTCTGCACAAGATATGTTGTTATGATGAAGCTGCCAATCACCAGTGGCCCATAGCTGCAGCCTTCTCAATCATCCGAATACTTTCCATGGAGGAATGTTCAAGTTTCACGCAAAATTTGATACAGATTCATTGCTCTACTCACTCAGTCATTTTGCATGCAACAGCCACATGGTACATATGCTCACTCAACAGCGTCTACTGTCCCCACTGACAAGTAGAGTTGTTACAGAATGGTCCCATGGTGGGGAGGGGGTCAAATACAATTACTGAATGGATCTCCCTTCTTGCAGGGTCTCCCTGTACTAGGTTCACCTTGCCTGCCACCAGGGAATTATAGCTGTCAATGCCAAAGACTGGCAAAAAGGAAAGGAGCTATTTATTTAAAAGTTATACAAACTTAGAGTAATGACTTAATGTCTTCGTTAAAATCCTAGTCTCTTAAAACATCTACAAACACACACAGTCCTTCCTTCCCCCCCTTTGCCCAGTCTGGGGTAACATATCTCAGGAAAAGAAATAGAAGTCTGTGACTCAGGTAGCCCCATTTCTTCCCAGTAATCCGTGCTCCGCTGGTAGGCCCCCCATGGTTCCCAGCACCATCAGCTGTGTCGCTGCTGCAATCTCCAATTAATCCAAAACCACATGGCACCTTCTCATGGCCCACCAGCAAGAGTCCTTTCACCCCTTCCCTTCCCTGAAAGGTCTGTTCTGCTTCCTCAGCCATGTGGCAAAGGCAGCACCCAAAGCCGGGTGGTTCCAACCTGCATGTCTGTAGTGCCTGTGTTTAAATCCCAGTGCCAATCTTCCTCTGTATCCCCATTTCTGACTCCTCCCACAATTGGCTACACCTGTCAGCATTCCCATATTTTTCCAGCTTTTCTGGGTTGCCATAGTAAGTCCAGGCATACTTGACCCCATGGCATGGAGCCAACTATCTCCAAGCTGTCACACGGGTGCAGTAACCAGAGGGAGTTGCCTCCCAGTTGTGGGTTAAAGTCACTTCCGTCTCCCAGGCTCAAAGCATGGCCACAGCTATTTAACATATTCACGAAACCAGTTAAAAGTTATAGATATGTTAAATGACCATTCCTGAAGTTATTTGCAAAACTGTTGCTATGCAAAACAACTCTCAATGGCCTTGCTCCATGTGTCCCATCCCCCAGCTCAGACTTGTGGGGGTGAGGACATCCTATATTTTTAATATTTCCTGGACACCCTGAGTCCTAGACCACTTTGGGGGACCCCCTGGCTGCCCCCTGTTACAGAGTGAAGTCATTGTTGTTCATACATGCACATTCCATTCCACTCTCCTCAGCTGCCAGGTTACATTGATGTCATGCAAACCATTCTCATTATAATAACAATGGGTAGGCTTTTTCCAGGCAGAAGAAATACACATGAAAGTATACAGCAAAGTATTTGGTGTAAATTGTGAGTGCAATTTTCATTTTCTTTTTTATGTAAAATAGCTGTCATCTTAACAGTATATCTTGAATATTTATTGAATAATATAGTTTCTCTATTTTGAATAATATACACATAAGTCTTACATAAACTAGTATCTGATTCCAAAAATTCTCAGTTATCCATTGAGATATCATTTCTGGAATATGCATCTGACTAGTTGAATAATTTTACCTTTTGGTACATACAGTGTGATATGTGATGGTGTAACTGTACCTTCACTATTATTTTTCTTGCCAACTCTCACATATTTATTTTTCCAAATGAATTTAGAGTGGTTTTATTACATTCCAAAGTGTTGTCATTTGCATTGGGATTATTATAAAATTATAGGCTCATTTGCAGAAAACTGATTTTTTAACAATATTATATACTTTATTCTAGGAATACTATATATTTATTCATTTGAGACTTAATAACTTAAACTAAACTTTTTATTGATTTAGTTACATATAATCATATTAATTTTATTTTTTAATTTTTTTAATTTTATGATTTGGATGTTTATGATTTTTCAGAGATATTATATAGAACACATTCATTATTTTGAATTTAATTCTTTACTTAGTTTTCAATTTTTAAACATTAAATTTTAATTATACCAAGACTACCTAAATACAATTCTTGTAAAATCTATTTAATATTACAGATGAAGTTAAATTCTTGCTTGACTCTCATTTCCAGTCCCCTTACTATATATAGAGGTAAAAAAAATGGTTATCATGAAATTGTTTATAGTGTTCCTCTATTAAACACATGAGTGTATGGTTTTCTAGATGTGTACATATTATTGCAGATGACTCGGTACGTTTAAACAATGTTTATCCTTGTCCCTCTTGTCTCTTGTCAAAGATCAGTTTACTATAAATATGTGGTTTTATTTCTGGGTCTCTATTCTATTCCATTGGTCAATATGTCTGTTTGTATTATAGTACCATGTTGTTTTGATTATTGTAGCTTCATAGCATATTTTGATCAGGAAGTGTGATGCCTTGTGATTTGTTCTTCTTAATAGTCTTTGGCTATTTGAGGTACTTTGTGTTTTATGTGAATTTTAGAATTGTTTTTATAGTTCTGTAAAAAATAGCATTAAGATGTCAATAGAGATTGTATTAAATCTGTTTATTGCTTGGGTAGAATGGACATTTTGACAAGTGAAATATTTACCTAAAATTGATTTAAAAATGTGGCATATGTGTGTGTGTATGATGAAATATCATTTAACCTTAAAAAAGAAGGAAATCCTGCCATTTGCTATAACACTAATGAACTTGGAAAACATTAGGCTAAGTGAAATAAACCAGAAACAGAAGAAGAAATATTATATTACCTACTTATATCATGAATCTAAAGTAGTCAAATTTATAAAAGCAGAGAGTACCAGGGACTGGAGGGAAGGAAAATTGGGGAGAGTGTTGGTGAAAGGGTACATAGTTTGTTATAAATGATTAATAAGTTCTAGAGATCTATTTTATAGTTTAGTACATATAGTTAACAATGTAAAATGTTCCCATCACACACACACAAAAGAAGGAATAAGGACAGTTTTAGAGGTGATGACTAAGTTTATAACATTATAACATGGTGACAACTTCACAACTGTTATACTTACCTCCAAACTTATCAAGAGACAGTATTTTTGTATGTCAAACATACCTCAATAAAAATAATTTTTTATAAAAAGAGGAAAATGTCCTTGGTAGAAAGAACTTACAAATATAAATGTGTATAAATATGCAGGAATATCCAATGGAGCCAAATGTCAGGAACTGAAATCTCACCTCACAAAAGACTGAAACCTAAAACTAAGTGTATTTAATAAACAAGTTCTCTCTCTTTATCTCTCTGAAGATGGTGTCTCTTTACTCAAAGTGGGCTTCATGGTAGAGACAGTATCTTGCTAGTTTCTGACTTTATTTTTAAGTATATTTTATTGATTTTGCTCTTACAATTGTCTCAGTTTTTTCTCCCCTGTATACTCCCTCTGACCCCCCTTAGTTCACGTCCATGGGTCATACATATAAGTTCTTTGGCTTCTCTGTTTCCTATACTATTCTTAATCTCCCCCTGACTATTTTATGCACACCAATTATGTGTCTTAGTCCCTGTACCTTTTCCTCCCCATTCTTCCTGTCTCCCTCTCCTCCCAATAATAATCCTCCATGTGATCTCCGTTTCTGTGATTCTGTTCCTGTTCTACTTGTTTGCCTAGTTTTTTAGGCTCAGTTGTTGATAGTTATGTTTGTTGTCATTTTACTGTCCATAGTTTTTCATCATCTTCTATTTCTTAGATAAGTCCTTTTAACATTTCATATAATAAGGACTTGGTAATAATGAATTCCTTTAACTTGACCTTATCTGGGAAGCACTTTATCCACCCTTCTATTCTAAATGATAGCTTTGCTGGATAGAGTAATCTTGGAGGTAGGTCCTTGCCTTTCATGGATTCAAATACTTCTTTCCAGCCCCTTCTTCCCTGTAAGGTTTCTTTTGAGAAATCAGCTGACAGTTTTATGGGCACTCCTTTGTAGGTAATTCTCTCTTTTCCTCTTGCTGCTTTTAAGATTCTCTCCTTCTGTTTCATCTTGGCTAATGTAATTATGATGTGCCTTGGTGTGTTCCTCCTCGGGTCCAACTTCTTTGGGACTCCCTGAGCTTCCTGGACTTCCTGGAAGTCTATTTCCTTCACCAGATTGGGGAAGTTTTCCTTTATTATTTGTTCAAATAAGTTTTCACTTTCTTGTTCTTCCTCTTCTCCTTCTGGTACCCCTATAATTAGGATGTGGGAGTGCTTAAAGTTATCCCAGAGGTTCCTAAGCCTCTCCTCATTTTTGTGAATTCTTGTTTCTTCATTCTGTTCTGGTTGGATGTTTATTTTTTCCTTTTGTTCCAAATTATTGATTTGAGTCTTGGTTTCCTTCCTTCACTGTTGGTTCCCTGTATATTTTTCTTTATTTCACTTTGTATAGCCTTCATTTCTTCCTTCATTTTGTGACCCAGCTCAATTAATTCTGTAGCATCCTGATTACCTGTGTTTTGAACTCTGCATCTGATAGGTTGTCTATCTCCTTATTGCTTAGCTCTTTTTCTGGAGTTTTGATCTATTCTTTCACTTGGGCCATATTTCTTTGTCCCAGTGTACCTGTTGTAAGGGGCGGAGCCTTAGGTATCAGCCAGGGTGGGGCAAATCTCTTTGCTGTTGTGGTGGTGTCTGTCAAGGAGGGGTTAGAGAGGGAACAAGGTTGGCCACTCACTCTGCTCTAGTCTTACTTTCCAATGAACTCTCTTGTAAGACTGGGAGTTTCTCCCGCCTTCGCAACCCTCACAGTATTTTACAGCTAGAGGTCTTGAGTCTTTGGTTTCCCAGTCAGCCAGCACCCTCTTGCCCCATAGTCTGCCACCTTCCTGCAAATCCTCTCTGCCCAGCTGCCTGGCTGCGCCCCTCCTAGTGGTCTGGATGAATGCTTCTTTAACTCCTTGATTGTCAGATTTCCATGTAGTTTGATTTTCTGGCACTTCTGGTTGTTTATTGTTTTTAAATTGGTTGTTATTCTTCTTTTGGTTGTATGAGGAAATGAAGCACTTCTAGCTATTCCTCCATTTTGGCCAGAACTCTAGTTTCTGAGTTTAAATTCCAAATGTGTCCATGATAAATAATTCTTGCTGATAAATTCAGATAGTGGCTGGTGGCCCGCCTTAGTTGGGCTAATAGGGATAAGGCCCCACGGCTAAGCAGGTACTTTAATAAGAGGTTATGAAGGATATAGAAACATTCAAATTCAAATCAGGAATAAATCAAATTTCTTTTCATATTTATGAAATTCAAATATGTCACCAGTTGTTTTGCCTATAATGTTTTATACCTAAACATTTAATGCATTTTTCAGCTCAAAGATACTTTCTTTTAATATTTATTTTATTGCTTTCTCCATGTCTCATTTTCTGTGTTTATTTTCTTTTTACCATGAGACAATCAAAATAAATTTACAGAGAACAATCCCTAAATGTCCATCTAAGAATTGACATTTTAATAAAAGAAAAAATGTTATGAATAAATGTAATGTTTATTTTGTTATTCATCTTTATCCCATTTCCTTTCCAAGAGGTAAAAAGCACCATAAATAGTGTGTGTACCTTCCTAGGCTTTTGTTAAAATATTTTATATTATAAGTATGTTTACATTCTGCAGCTTATTTTTCACTGATTTTAGGATTTAGTAAGTTGATGTATAGAGATGTAGATTATTCCTTAGTTCTAGATCATTTTTTATTATTTATCTTTCTAAGGATGAACATTTGTTACTTTCACTTTCCTATTATAAATTATTAAATATTAAATATATTTTAATATATTTCCTTGTACACATGATCTACTTTCATTAAGATATTTTAGTAGACCTTGTCAGTGCCCTACCCTTGTTCCTATTGCCCTCCCATGTATGCTGAAGGCTACTTTCTGTGGACATATTCCTGCTTTGGAGAAACTGAAGACAGTTTCCTTAATGGGAGCATGTTCAGCCAACACATGGGGAAAGTTGGAAATGTATGCAGTCAATGCTCCTAGAAGTAGTTCTCAACCAGTGATGGACAGGAGGTTGAGAGGTAAATACCCCCAGATTATTCACCCTTGATTTGAATAATTCTGAGGGTATGTTCTACACTGGCTCCTACAGTCAGGTGGAGCTCCAGGTACCCACTGCTCTAACTTGTTAGTAATCTATCCTTTACCAGCTTCCATCCCTATCTCATTTTCACACTGTCATTTCCTGAAACTACCTCACAAATGAATTCTTTGCACTGAAATCTTAATCTTCAGTTCTGCTTTTGAAAATATACATAGAGAATAATATACATAGGAATAGAATTTGGGGGTTGTAGGGTATAAATATTTTGGTTAAATGTAGTCAAATGGTGTATATGTGTATAGTGTTGTCAAGTTGATTTCCGAACTGATTATACTCAATAATTACTATTCATATTGACATTGAGTGAATTTTCTTTCACCACCTGATATTATAAGACTTCCTCTTAAGCTCTTAATTTTATCCATCATATGAATAGGAAGTAGTACCTTGTTATTTACAAATCCTTCATTATCAGTGAGTCTCTTTTTTTCTATGAAATGGATATATGTGTACATGTTGAGTTAACTAAGTCTATCTTCAAAGTTCTTTATTTTTCATTGATCTTATTTTCTGCTAATCTTTTCTTCTGAAGGTCATGAAGAATTCACCAGTTCTCTAATTCACTGATCTGGTTTTCTCACAAAGTCAATATTCTATCCACGGGGATTTATTGCTTTTGCTCCTTAAATGCTGTATATGTCTTCCTGAAATAATGCTCTCCTTAAGATACAAAGTACATTATTACATTATTACCTTGTTTCTGTGTTGTTGTTTTCTTCCCCTGCATCATGCACCATGTTTATTTTGATGATGTAAGTGAAGCTTGCTAATTTACCCATAAGACATCTCATTGCTTGAATTATTGCATCTTTTATTGTATTAAATCAGTTTTCTTAGCACCTTAACGGAAGTGTTGTATATGCATGCCCCAGATTTAAGATAATTTTTTTATATTAGATGAATTATTGTCTAAAATTCGATATGAGGACAAGGGAAAAACAAGAATATTTTCTCTAATTTTATGGATAGTACAGTTGGCAGTGTATGATATGGTTTTTAATTCTGTCAAAAATGGGATAGGAAACCTGATGAAGAAACTTGTGTGGCAGACTTCCTACATAGAAAGGGGCTTATTTCCATGTTGGTTATTGTAGACTTTAACCTGAGATGGGGCACAGTCCTCTTCTCTAAGTAGCAAAATGGCTCTTGCAACCCTGTTAATACAGACTTTCTCCAATTTATCTCTGCTGTATTGGTTATTTTTCATTGGAAAGTTGAGAAACAGGGGTATCAATATGTGGGCTCAGAAAGCGACTTACAATGTCTGAATTTTTTAAAGTTAAACTTCAACAATAATAAAACGATGCTAAATACATTCAAGATTCTCTAAGAAATGGTATTGGGTAGATTTATTTTTCTGCAATGTTCCCCTATTCTAGAAAGAAATGATAAGTTTTGAATTCAACTGTAATTTAATTCAATTATAACTAAATTCGAACAACTTGCTATAAAGCTTTAAAAATTATGGCCTCCTGACATTGCCAGAATATCAACATCTTTTTAAAAAATCTATTTTACCTTCCACTTGATATTGCCTTATTTCTTATTTTATGGATATTTTTAATTTATTTTTTATTGTCATTCAATTACAGTTGTCCGCCTTTTCTCCCCATCCCTCCACCCGACCCAGGCCAAATCCACCTTACTCCCCAGCATCCACCTCCCCCTTGATTTTGTTCATGTGTCCTTTACATGAGTTTCTGTAATCCCCTCTCCCCACTGTCCCCTCCCCACTACCCTCTCGATCTTGTTAGATTGTTATTAACTTCAATGTCTCTGGTTATATTTTGTTTGATTTTTTCTTCTGCTGATTATGTTCCAGTTAAAGGTGAGATCATATGGCATTTGTCCCTCACCGCCCAGCTTATTTCACTTAGCATAATACTCTCCAGTTCCATCCATGCTGTTGCAAAGGGTATAAGCTCCTTCTTTCTCTCTGCTGCATAGAATTCCATTGTGCAAATATACCATGGTTTTTGGATCCACTCATTTGCAGATGGGCACTTAGGTTGCTTCCAGTACTTGGCTATTGTAAATTGTGCTGCTATGAACATTGGGGTACACGGGTTCTTTTGGATTCGTGTTTCAGGGTTCTTAGGGTATAATCCCAGCAGTGGAATGGCTGGGTTAAAGGGCAGTCCCATTTTTAGTTTTCTCAGGAAATTCCACACTGTTTTCCACAGTGGCCTCACCAGTCTGCATTCCCACCAAGAATGTACTAGGGTTCACTTTTCTCCTCACCCTCTCCAACATTTGTTTGTGGGTTTTTTTATGTTGGCCACTCTGAGTGGTGTGAGATGGTACCTCATTGTGATTTTAATTTGCATCTCTCTGATGGCTAGTGATGCTGAGCATCTTCTCATATGTCTCTGGGCCCTTGGTATGTCTTTCTTGGAGAAGTGTCTGTTCAAGTCCTTGGCCCATTTTTCAATTGGAATGTTTGTCTTCCTGGAGTGCAGTCATGTGAGTTCTTTATATATTTTGGAGATCAGGCCCTTGTCTGAGGTGTCATTGGCAAATATGTTTTCCCATACTGTTGGTTCTCTTTTTTATTGCTGTTTTCTTTAGCCTTGCAGAAGCTTTTCATTTTGATGAGGTCCCATTTGTTTATTCTTTCCTTTATGTCCCTTGCTTTAGGAGATGTGTCTGTGAGGATGTTGCTGCGTGGAATGTCTGAGATTTTCCTGCCAATGTTTTCCTCTACGACTTTTATAGTGTTACGACTTATATTTAAGTCATTTATCCATCTTGAGTTTATTTTTGTGTATGGCGTAAGTTGGTGATCAAGTTTCATTTTTTTGCACGTAGCTGTCCGGATCTCCCAACACCATTTGTTGAACACATTATTCTTGCTCCATTTTATATTCCTGCCTCCTTTGTCACATATTAATTGACCATAAAGATTTGGGTTTATTTCTGGGCTCTCTGTTCTGTTCCATTGGTCTAAGTGCCTGTTTTTATGCCAGTACCAGGCTGTTTTGATGACAGTGGCCTTGTAATATACGTTGATATCAGGTATTATGATCCCTCCTGCTTTGTTCTTCATTCTCAACATGGCAGCACCCATTCAGTGTTGTTTATGGTTCCATATAAATTTCTGAAATGTAGGTTCTAGATCTGTGAAACATGTCATGGGTATTTTAATAGGGATTCCATTGATTCTATAAATCGCTCTGGGTAGTATGGCCATTTTGATGATGTTAATTCTTCCAATCCATGAGCATGGTACATGCTTCCATTTGTTTGTGTCTTCCTTAATTTCTTTCTTCAGTGTTGTCTAGTTTTCTGAGTATAGGACTTTACCTCCTTGGTTAGGTTTATTCCTAGGTACTTTATTTTCTTGTTGTTATATCAAACGGGATTTTTTTCCTGATTTCTGTTTCTGCAGTTTCATTGTTGTTATACAGGAATGCCTTTGATTTCTGAGTACTGACTTTGTATCCAACTGTTTTGCCAAATTCATTTATTAGGTCAGGGGTTTTTTTTGTGGAGTCCATAGGATTTTCCATATACACTATCATGTCATCTGCAAACAGTGGCAGTTTCACTTCCTCCTTTCCAATTTGAATGCCTTTTATATCTTTTTCTTGTCTGATTGCTGTAGCTAGGACTTCCATTACTTTGTTGAATAGGAGTGGTGAGAGAGGGCATCCTTGTCTTGTTCCTGATCTTAGTGGGAAAGCTCTAAGTTTTTGTCCATTGAGTATGATGTTGGCTGTAGGTCTCTCATATATGGCCTTTCTTATGTTGAGGAATGCTTCCTCTATTCCCACTTTGCTGAGTGTTTTTATCAGAAATGGGTGCTGTATCTTATCAAATGCTTTTTCCACATCTATTGATATGATCATGTGATTTTTGTCTTTGCTGTTGTTGATGTGATGTATTATGTTTATTGATTTGCAAATATTGTCCCATCCTTGCACCCCTGGGATGAATCCCACTTGGTCATGGTGTATGATCTTTTTAATGTATTGCTGGATGCGGTTTGCCAATATTGTGTTGAGAATTTTAGCGTCCATGTTCATCAGCGATATTGGCCTGAAGTTTTCTTTCTTTGTTGTGTCTTTATCTGGTTTTGGGATTAGGATGATGCTGGCTTCATGAAAAGACTTTGGGAGTCTTCCATCAGTTTGGATGTTTTCGAATAGTCTGTGAAGGATAGGGGTTAGCTCTTCCTTAAATGCTTTGTAGAATTCTCCTCTGAAACCATCCGGTCCAGGGACTTTGTGTGTTGGGAATTTTTTGATGACTGCTTCAATTTCCTCTGCTGTTATTGGTCTGTTCAGGTTTTCTGCTTCTTCTTCATTCAGTTTTGGAAGATTATATTTTTCTACAAATGTGTCCATTTCACCTAGGTTTTCAAATTTCTTGGCATACAGTTCTTCATAGTAATTTCTTCCAATCCTTTGTATTTCTGTGGTATCAGGTGTCATCTCTCCTCTTTCATTTCTAATTGTGGTTATTTGGATCCTCTCTCTGTTTTTCTTGATGAGTCTACTTAAAGGCTTGTCGATTTTGTTTATCTTTTCAAAGAACCAGCTCCTGGATTCATTGATCCTTAGAATTGTGCTTTTAGTCTCTATGTCATTTAACTCTGCTCTGATCTTGGTTATTTCCTTCCTTCTGCTTGCTCTGGGCTGTCTTTGTTGTTGTTCCTCACGTTCTTGTAGGCGTAGGCTTAGGTTGTTTGAAATGTTTCTATCCTTTTAAGGTAGGCCTGTATTACTATGAACTTCCCTCTCAGGACTGCTTTTTCTGTGTCCCATAAGTTTTGGGTTTTTGTTTTCATTTGTTTCCAGGAAGTTTTTGATTCTTCCCTAATCTCGTTCTTGACCCATTCATTGTTTATTGGCATGCTATTCAGTCTCCATGATTTTGAGTGTTTGGCGGTTTTTTCCTTTGGGCTTCGTTTCTAGTGTCAGTCCCTTGTAGTCAGAGAAAATGCTTCATGTGATTTCAATTTTCTTGAATTTGTTGAGGCTTGCTTTGTGTCCTATCATGTGGTCTATCTTTGAAAAAGATCCATGTATACTTGAAAAGAATGTGTGTTTTGCTTCTTTGGGATGGAAGGCTCTATATATATATCAGTTAAGTCCATTTCCTCTAGGGTATTGTTAAGTGAAACAATATCCTTGTTGATATTTTGTTTGGAAGATCTGTCCATTTTTGACAGTGGGGTGTTAAAGTCCCCTACTATAATTGTGTTGCTGTCAATATCTTTCTTGAAGTCCTCCAAGATTTTCTTTATGTATTTGGGTGCTCCTATGTTGGGTGCGTATATATTTACAATGTTTCTGTCTTCTTGGTGGATTCTTCCTTTGAGTATTATGAAGTAACCTTCTGGGTCTCTCTTTATGGCCATTCTTTGGTAGTCTAGTTTGTCTGATATGAGTATTGCCACCCCTGCTTTATTTTTTTTTTCCTGTCTGTTTGCTTGGAAAATTTGTATCCAACCCTTCACTTTCAGTCTGTGTAGGTCTTTTGTTCTAAGGTGGGTCTCCTGTAGGCAGCATATGTGTGGGTCATGTTTTCTTATCCATTCAGCTGTTCTATGTCTTTTGATTGGAGCATTTAATCCATTTACATTTAAGGTTATTATCGATAGGTAGTTATTCATTGCCATTTTTTCCTACCTCTGTTCCTCTCTCTTTCTCTTTTCCTTCCTTTCCTTATAGCAGTCCCTTTAGCATCTCTTGCAGAGCTGGTTTGGTGGAGGTGTATTCTTTTAGAGTTCTTTTGTCTGGGAAACTCTTTATTTGGCCTTCTATCTTGACTGAGAGAGCCTTGCTGGGTAAAGTAGACTTGGTTGCAGGCTTCTGGTTCTCAATACTTGGAATATTTTTTGCCATTCTCTTGGCTTGGAGCGTTTCCATTGAGAAGTTAGCTACTAACCTTATTGGGGCTTCCTTGTATGTTACCTCCTGTTTCTCCCTCCTTGCCTTAAAATCCTCTCTTTGTTTTGGAATTTTGCCATTTTAATTATGATGTGTCTTGCAGTGGGCCTCTTTGGGTTCGTCTTATTTGGGACTCTGTGTGTTTCCTGGATTTGGGTGACTTTTTCTGTCATCAAATTAGGGAAATTTTACGTCATTACTTTTTCAAACAGGTTTTCTATCCCTTGCTCTTCTTCTTCTCATTCTGGTATTCCTATTATACGGATATTGTTATGTTTCATATTGTCCTGCATTTCCCTTAATCCTTCTTCATTCTTTCTGAGCCTCTTTTCCTTTTCGTGCTCTTTCTGGGTGTTTTTTTCTACTTTGTCCTCCAGCTCGCTGATCCGATCCTCTGCTTCATCAAGTCTGCTTTTCATTCCTTCTACTGTGTTCTTCAATTCAGAAATTGTATTCTTCATTTCCTCTTGGCTCTTGTTGATAGTTTCTATTTCCTTTTTCATGTTGATATAGTTTGCAGTGAGTTCATTGTAGTTTCCCTGTAGTTTCTGGTACTTCTCTGTGAGCTCAGTGAACTTCCTGATAACCATTGCTTTGAACTCAGTATCTGAGAGTTGACTTGCCTCTTTTTCAGTTAGCATTCTTTCTGAGGCTTCCTCCTTTCCTTTCATTTGGGGATTGTTTCTTTGTCTTCCCATTGTTTGTGAGACTCTTCTTGTTAACCTCTGCTTCTTAAATTTATCTATTCTGACTCCCTGGGTTTATGGTATGAACTTCTATGGTAGAATGCCAATGGGATTCAGTGGTGCCATCTCCTTAATCTCCTGTGCTCACTGGTCTGGAGCTGACGTTTATGGGTCTAACAGGATCTAACTCTGTTCTTTTAAGAGCTCCAAGTTATATTTTCTCACCTGTGGGAAAAGGAGAAAGAAAAAAAAAGAAAAGGGAAGGAAAGAAAAAGGAATAGAAAAGGAAAGGAATGAAGGAATGAAGAAGGAATAAAAAAATATCAGAGGAAAGAAGGAATTTTAACAAAAATTAAAACTGAAAAATAAATAAAAGAAGGCAGGAAGAAGGAATAATAAAAGAAAGAAGGACAGAAAGGAAGAAGGAATTTAAGGGGAAAGAAAAAAAAAGTCTTCTGCTGGCCTTGAACTGGTCAGGTCAGTTCTGCTGGTCTTCTTGTCTGTGAAATTTGAGGGGGTGGTTGGAGGGATTGGTTTCACTTTTCTCCCTTTCTGAGTCACACTCTTCGCTGTTTTCCAGCCTGCAGTCCAGTTCCTCAGGATCTTTCTGCTCCCCCCTAAACCTTTAGTCCACCACTTGTGCTGTCCTTGAGGTGCATCCATTAGGGGCAAGTCACACTCCACCTTCCTGCTCTTTGCTGTCTTAGACGCTAGGGGCTCTTGGTGCTCCTTCAGGGTAGTTCAGCCCCCTACTGGGTCAAGTCTTTCAGGGGACTGCAGTCTCCCCTAGCCCTGCAGCTCCCCTTTGCTGGTCATTCTGCCTTCCTCCTAGAGAGCGAGTAGGCCCTGCAGGTTTCTGTGTGCAGGGGCTAGGTAGGAGTTGTTCAGAACCGGTGCTTTGGGTGTGGTCACCCGTGGGCAGCCGGACTGCTGATCAGAGTGCACACCCTCCCGAGGTTTAAGGTATGGTCGCTCAGGCCGCTGATTGGGGTGCGCACCACCCAGACTTCAGGTGCGGGTGTCCAGGCCGCTGATCGGGGTACACACCCACCCCGGGGCTTTGTGCCTGTGCTCCCAGGCAGCTGGGCCACTGATCTGGGTGCCCACTGATCCCTGGCTTTGGGCCTGTGCACCTGGGCAGCTGGGTTGCTGATCAGTGTGAGCACCCACCTGAGGTTTCAGGTGTGGGCTCCCAGGCTGCTGATTGGGGTACACACCAACTGGGTTTCAGGTGTGTGCTGGGGCTGCTTATCCGGTGTTCACAGTCCAGGGACTGAGGGGGTAGGGGCGCAAGAGGCCAAGGGTGCTGCAGAGAATTCTCTAAACAGCTGCTGAGTGCCTCTAGTTTCTCTTTTTCTTTTCGAGGAATTCCTCCTATTCAAGCCCCTCTGGTTCAAACAAGCACCTGGCCCCTCATACAACCCAGTCTGGCTTTCTTCAAAGAATCCTGCAGCAGACCCTGCACCTGTGCCAGGGTCTTCAGCCACCTTGGTCCCCACGCTGGTCCCAGGGACCTTATTGTCCTTAAGCACTCTTCTTACTGTCTGATCTTTCAATCTCTATCTTTGGTCTCCGATCTTCATATATGCTAGAATACCGTTGTTCCTCAGATCAGCTAGTGTTTCACTGGTGCCAAGGTGAAGTGGACTCTGCTGCCACCTATCTTGCCGCCATCTTCCCAGTCGACATTGCCTTATTTCAGACCAGTTATAAACAATGCAACCCCAACAAGTTTTTAAAAGCTCAAACATACTACAAAATGATACAGAAGAGAAATTAAAAATCATTTTCTTAACTATTTATTCCCACTCAGTATGCTACTAAGAACTTAGTATGAATAATATAAAACAGTTTCCTCTATTTATTAACTCTTTGTTCTCTATTTAATGACTTTTATGCCAGTGAAATAATATCATAAGTCCAATGTTTATGGTAGGCTATAATATTTCTATATGACAGTCAGTGTCACATTCAATCTCTATGGTAAATTTAATGAAACTCCCTCCCTTGACCACTCAGGAGCAGTCAAGGTTTAGATAATATCAGAGAAAAATAACTGAGCTATTGTGTGAGAAAAAGCTGGTCTAGTGAAGAAAAAGGAAAAGTACATTTCTCCCAGTGCCCCATAGAATCCTGTCTTTGGAAGCCATTGTTTGGATTTCGACATGTGGGATGCCTTTTTTTCATGCTCCTTCTCTTTGATGCAGCTTCTGTTATAAAGGGTGTATGGGACCCAACTTGGAAGAAATATCATGCTTTCTACCTGTCCCATCATCTCCCTTTTAAGGCTAATTAATAATTTCTAATAAAATTATATGACAAAATCATACTAATTTTCCATATGAGAATTTCCCTTGACCATTATGTTGATCTTACCAAGAGGACCAAAAAATACAGTCATGAGAACTAATTTCATTAAATTATATTAAAGTTTATTAAAGAATTAAGCAAATTTCCTTTTACCTTTCTGCTGTTGATATCTGTTTATTTCATGGGAAACATTCTTCTGCCTTCCTCTAGTAAGGCACACTGTGTAGTTTAGGAGGAACTAGCTTTACTTCCTGCCAAATACACGGAAGTAAGTGTTTGATCTTGATCTCATGTATGGTACCTTAATCAGAAGCCCCAAATTCACAGGGCAAGGAATAGTTAAGGAAGAGAAATGCCATCAAAAAGAGGCAAATAGGAATTCTCCCCACTCAGGTTACTCCTTGTACCAAGGTTGAAGTGATATTACAATCAAAGTCTCAGCTGCCAGGAGCCATCATGCAAGTCACATAAAAGAAGCTTGTCTGAGAGATGGAGGTGCAGAACTCTAATGATAATTTTTTTAAAGATTTTATTTATTTATATTTAGAGAGAGGGGAAGGGAAAGGGAAAGAGAGGGAGAAAAACATCAATATGTGTTTGCCTCTCATGTGCCCCACACTGGGGACCCGGACCACAACCTAGGCATGTGCCCTGACTGGGAATCAAATAAGCAACCCTTTGGTTCCCAGGCCCATGCTCAATCCACTGAGCTATACCAACCAGGGCTGATATTTTTTATTTTAACCTGAAGAACTTATTTTTTTTATTTTGTATTATTTTTATTCAATTTATTAGAGGGATATTGGTTAATAAAACTATATAAGTTTCAAGAATACAATTCTACAATATATCATCTGTATATTGTATTATGTTTACCACCCAAAGTCAAATTTCTTTCCTTTTAAACCTCTATACCAAGCCAAGCCTAAAGCTTACAAATGTTGGAAGTTTTGTTTGGCTGAGGCCAAAAATTTGTATCCTTTAAAGCCAGTTTAAATTACCTAACTTTCTTACTTAAACTAGAAGAGTCCTAAGGCAGAAACTCCAACCTTGGCTTTGAGGAGAAATCCAAAGTTAAGTGCACCAGGGTTCTATAATTGAGTATATTAAATTTTTCACCTGGCAGACAGAGTGACCTTTTGAAATTATAATTCCATTCATGTTATTTCCCCTCTGAAAACTTGCAGATTCTTCTCATTGCCATTAAAATAAGATCCTGTCTTCTTCCAACTCTTGTCTACCTCTGCTACCATATCTCACTCCATTATCCCTTCTCTCCTCATAGCCTTTCCTCTGTGTCCATTTTGTTCTTAGCCCTGCCCCACCCATACCCATCTCCCACCCTCAAACCTACCCCCTTTGGCTTTGTCCATGGGTCCTTTATACATGTTCCTTGATGGCCATTCCCCTTTTATCCCTTATTATCCCTCTTTCCCCTCCCCTCTAGTTACTGTCAGTTTGTTCTTTATTTCAATGTCTCTGGTTATATTTTGCTGGTCTTGGTTATATTTTGCTTGCTTGTTGGTTTTCTTGATTAGGTTCCACTTATAGGTGAGATCATACAGTATTTGTCTTTCACTGCCTGGCTTATTTCACTTAGCCTAATGATCTCCAGATCCATCCATACTGTCACGAAGTGTAGAAGCTTCTTCTTTCTTTCTGTGATACAATGGTGTAATTGTACCACAGTTTTTTTGATCCACTCATTTACTGATGGACACTTAGGTTGCTTCCAGTACTTAGCTATTGTAAATTGTGCTGCTATCAACATTGGGATGCATACATTCTTTTGAGTTGGTGTTTCAGGATTCTTAGGGTATCATTCCAGTAGTAGCATTGCCAGGTCAAAAGACAGTTCCATTTTTAGTTTTGTGAGGAAATTCCATATTGTTTTCCACAGTGGCTGCACCAGTCTGCACTCCTACCAACAGTGCACTAGGGTTCCCTTTCTCCACAACTTCACCAGCACTTGTTTGTTGATTTGTTTATGATGGCCATTCTGACCAGTGTGAAGTGGTATCTCATTGTGGTTTTAATTTGCATCTCTCTGATGGCTGGTGATGCTGAGCATCCTTTCACATGTCTATGGGCCCTCTCTATGTCCTCCTTGGAGAAGTCACATCAAACTTCTTTCTTTTTTTGTGCCTAATCTGCTCTTTAACTCATCTCTGGAGTCAGATATGTTTTTCATTAATTATACTGTTCGCCTTTAGAGCTTCAATTTTGTTTGCAAAAGTCTAGTTTCTGGATGTATTTCTTGTTTCTTTTGTAATTTTATTTATTTAAATAGTCTATACCCAGACATTTTGTATTTTAATCATGAAATTCCAAATCGTCAGTCCTTGGAGATTTAACTCTGCTGGCGCATGTTTCTGTTGCTTGTGACTCAGACTGGTTTGCCTTCTCATGTGTTTGGCATTCTTTATGCAATCATCTGAAGCAATCATTTTGGCTCTTAACTGAGACTTTCCATGGAGAAGTTACCCTCTATAATGGATTTCCCTCTGCTTCTATCAGTAGAAAGGGGTGTATTGATCAGTGTAGCTTCATCATAAGATGTATTATGCTGCAATGATGAGCAACCCCAAATTCTCAATGGTTTAATTTTTTTTGAAAAGATTTTTCTACCTCAGACTATAAATCTGTTGTTGGTTTTCTGGGTCATCTTCTCTGATTTATCCTCATTGAGGGACCTGGACTGATAGGACAGTGTCTTTTTGGAATATTGCTGGTTGTGTAGACATATAAAAGCCCTCATACAGAAGTGATACTTCACCATTTCCACATAGATTTTTACCCAGAACTAGAAATATATTCCCCATGTACTAAACCACATAAAAAGCCAAAAACAGTGCTCTCACTAATGACTGAGTGGGGAATGACTCCAAGCCCAGAAACACACTAGCCAGTCAATTTTCAAAGACTTGTCCTTTTGCTGACCCAGAAATTTCTGCTCTTTCTGCTTCTGATGTTCCCAGGAGCTCCAAAGCTCTGGATCCTTGCCTTTTCAGATCACGTTCATGTAATCCTTGTTTTCAGGTCTTGAATATTCCCACCTGAATGTGGGCGTTTCCCAGTGGGCTCCTGAGCACAGCACCCTTGGATCCTGATAACCTGATCTCAGCTCTATCCTCGCTAGGACTCAACTTCATTTGTGGGATTCTTTGTTTGTATAACCCACAGAACACTCCTCTTCTTCTTATGAGAACAACTTCATAGAGAACTGAAGCATAGAAAATTGGGGTAAGGTAGAATAAGTTCTTACAAACATCTGATTGGCATCCCAAAGATCTCCCATGTCTTTAATGAAGAAGTTGAAAACTGAACCAAGATTTTTTATTTTATTTTTTTTTGCTTTTCTTTGTTTTATTTCTAAGTCTAGACTTAGTTTTTTTATTTCACTTAAGCTAGCATAATATTTTATGCTTCCTTCAGGTATAATATGGTTTTTGTTTCTTCAAGTCAAAAATATATCAGCAATTGTTTAAATAATCACATTGTCTAACATTTCAAATTATTTGCTGATATTTATGTCACTTTTTCTTAATAATTCTTTTTCTTTAAGATTTTATTTATTTATTTTTTTAGGGAGAAGGAAAGGGAGGGAAACATCAATGTGTGGTTGCCTCTTGTGTGCCCCCTACTGGGGACCTGGCCCACAACCCAGGCATGTGCCCTGACTGGGAATCAACTGACAACACTTGGTTTACAGGCCAGCACTCAGTCCACTGAGCCACACCAGCCAGGGCTAATGTTTTCTTAATAATTCTTACTGTCCCTTAATATTATATTATATGTTTCCTTGCCTTGGATAAGGGATAAATGCTTTTTAATTTTTGCCTTCTATATCTTCAGTAAAAGCTGGAGGAATATCTTGAAGAATTAGGTACACTCTTATTATTTGGGCCTCCTCCATTTAAATATCTACTTTTTATATTTCTTTCTTCTTATATAATTAAAGACATTAGCTAAACTCCAACTTTTGCTTTCCTTTGTAGGGTATGTAATTAGAAGTCTCTTTTTCTTCAGCACACTATACCCTCTATAATTCTGATAAGATCACTCAGGATCTACTGTAAAATAAATTATAATTCTGCCAAAGTACATAGTACTGGAAGTCATCCTTATCTACATTTGACCAAGTATAAAAGTTCTTTCATATTCCTCTAATAAATAGATTGAGAAATTGATCTAAAATTGGAAGAGTAGTAGGAATTTCATTAAAATTTTTTAAATCTTCATCAAACAAAAACATTGACAAATTAAAATCTAAACATTTTACAAAATACATCGTAGATAAATGAGAGAACAATAAGGAATGCACATAATCTTGTCCCCAGTACATTTTTGATATATATCCTATGTATTTTATAAAATGACCTCAACTGCAAATAAGAGGCTACAGCAGTTCAAATGGCTGAAACAGAAGGAAGAGTTAACAAGTTCCAAGGGAAGCCACATCCCAGACAGGTTTATTCCCTGGTTCCAAGTAGACACTTGTCCTTTTCTACTGACAATCTTTGTGTGTGTGTGTTTTTTCTTTTTTTTTTTTAACTTTTATTGTTATTCAGTTACAGTTGTATGCCTTTTCTCCCCATCCCTCCACCCCACCCCAGACGAACCCACCTCCCTCCCTGATTGCAACCCTCCCCCTTGATTTTGTCCATGTGTCCTTTATAGTAGTTCCTGTAATCCCTCTCCTCACTGTCCCTTCTCCACTCCCCCCTGGCTATTGTTAGATTGTTCTTAACTTCAATGTCTCTGGTTATATTTTGTTTGCTTTTTTCTTCTGTTGATTATGACAATCTTAAACATGTTGGCTCAACTCTCTTCAGGGTTGCAAGGTAGCTAGAGCAATTTCTAACATAACTTGCAAAGACAAAAGTTGTAAGGAAAAAGGAGGAATTATTTCATCCCTTTAGGAACAAGAAAACATTATCCAAAAACCTCCAGTCATTCATAGGAATTGTGTCACACATAAACCCCTAAAAAAATCATTAGAAAGGGGCATGAGATTACATTGCTTAAGTTAGTGAAGCACATGGCTATGTGGGTGGTGAGTTACCTGAAAAAAATTAGGGGTCTGGCAGAAAGAGGAAAGGAGGGATGGCATAGATACTGGCATTCTTTCTGCTACATCCTTCTAGGTTTTCTACATATAGGAATTCTGTTCTGTAACCTCTTAAAAAGTCTTCTTTCTTACTTCTCTATACTTAAGTATTTCTCCATGTTTATATAATGGCTCCACATACAATTATATGGAGGTTCCAAAATTTATTGAATAATGTTCTGTTTAATGTACTGATGTCCTATTGATAAGCATTTAGATTACTTCCTGCCATGTAAATTGTAATACATGGAGACAAATGCGGAGTGAACGCTGAATAGATGTACAGATGACAGATAGATGATAAATTGATAGATGATAGATATAGATAGATAGATAGATAGATAGATAAATAGATAGATAGATAGAAAGAAAGAATTATAGTATTATTAGAACCCTCCTTCCAGAACACCTATGGATAAAAATTGTGTATATTATTTTCTTCTGAGTTCAGAGCTAGCTGTAGCCTATACATTTTGCTATGTGTTGTTGTCATTTTCTCTAATTAGTAAAGAGCCTGTAATTGCAGTTTTGATTCCCTCTTTGGTACATGGTATTTAGAAGATTTTTTAAATAGTCATCTTATTGCTTTTAAATGTTAATTAAACATTTATTTTTTTTCTTTTTAAGTTTTATTACTGAAAGTATAGAGGTAGAGAAACTGGTCCATAAAATTTATGCTTTGAAGATTTTATTGACATTTCCTTTGTGACATAACATATGTTAATTTTAAAATTATCAAATGACACAGAAAAAAATCTGCATTTTTCCTACTATGCCAAAGGTTTAATTAAATATATCTTTAATTTATATGGAAATTATATATTTTATATTTTTGAAATGATTTGAAAAATTAATAAGAGAAACTGTTCTTCATTATATATTTTGACATACTTTTTAAATAAATAGATTCTTAACAGTTATGACTTAATTGTCAAAGGTATTCTGTAGTAAATAAAATGATTGCCCTGTTTAGTACTTTTAGCTTTGGATTGCACATCTTGTCTGTTTTCATGGAGGTTTAGAAAAGGCCTCAACAGAAGATGAAGTATACATCTTTCCCTTTGAATCTGGATGGACCTACCTATGCTTCTACCAATACAGTTTCATAAAAATGGAATTATGTGACTTCTGAGCTAAATCACAAAAGCCATACGGCTTCAGTCTGGTTCTCTTGAACTGTTTGCTTTTGGGACTTTCCTCTCATAGCCCAAACATCCTACTGGGAGAAGCCTAAGCCACACATAGTAGAGAGCCATGTGGAGAAAACACATATAGGTGCACCAGTGACAGTCCCAGTGGAGTCTTTCAGTTATCCCAGCCCAAGCTCTGCAGGTATAAGTGAGTGAGCCTTGAGGTGCTGTCTGCCCCAAGGCATGTGAATAATGTCCAGCCATTCAGGTCTTCCCAACTGAGGCCCCAGATATCTTGGAGCACAGATAAGTTATTCCAAGGATTCCTGACCCCAGAACCTTCAAAAGTACCAAAATGTTTGTTGCTTATGCCACTAAGGTTAACAGTAGAAGGCATAAACTTTAATTTTAAAAACCTTTCTTATTATTTACATGTGCTTTATAAAACTTATTTATCCTTATATAATTAACATGTTATCACTGTAGGCATGTCTTTTGAGAATATCATATAGTTCCTACCTTTTAAAAATTATTATAAATTCTTTATTTTGCGCTCAATTGATCAGAAATTTGGGGGGTCATGATGTTTCTTCATCAGCTTACTTTTGCCTTTGTCACAAGTCCTTTGAAATATGTCCTGTTCACTTTCATTTTATGCAGAATTTTGGTAATATGAGGGAAATAACATATTTGTCTCCATCTTATTCAGATTGTTTTCATTCTTCACCCGCCCTAATAAGGAGATCTGTGTTTCTCAGGTCATGACAGTAGCTTATGTCTCTGTCTTCATTCCGATGTGGTGCTGTAAGTGCTGCTGGAAACACAGATGCACCTACACCACTTTTTAGCCCCAGAAAGGCCATAATTGTCATGGCTAAATCCAAGGCTTGTTAAATATCAAGGAATTGTTTGTTACACAAATGTTATAAGAAATGGCTTTACTATCCTGGACTGAATTTTTATAGATGTTTCTGATGAGTTTTTTTTTTAGTTTATTAGTTTTGTTAATCTCCTTTTAGTCACTGGTAACTTATATGTTCTTGCAAAGCTAATCATTTCATCATGGTATTAAAATAGAATTATTATAGAACTTTATATAATATCATCTTAAGAATTATAATTATTTTATCATTCTGAATATTTTTAATTAAACATTTCTCTATTTTACTGGTTATTTAAAGAGTCAATTCTCTCTTTTTTTGGAGATAAAATATTATTTATCCTTTTTTTAATTTTAATTTTTTATTGTTATTCAATTACAGTTGTGTGCTTTTTCTCCCCATCCTCCACTCCACCCCAGCTGAACCCACCTCCCTCCCGCACCTCCACCTTCCCCCTTGATTTTGTTCATGTGTCCTTTATAGTAGTTCCTGTAATCCCCTCTCCTCACTGTCCCCTCCCCACTCCCCCCTGACCATTGTTAGATAGTTCTTAAATTCAATGTCTCTGGTTATATTTTGTTTCCTTTTTCCTTCTATTTATTATGTTCAAGTTAAAGGTGAGATCATATGGTATTTGTCCCTCACCGCCTGGCTTATTTCACTTAGAATAATGCTCTCCAGTTCCATCCATGCTGTTGCAAAGGGTATAAGCTCCTTCTTTCTCTCTAGTGCATAGAATTCCATTGTGTAAATATACCATAGTTTTTGGATCCACTCGTTTGCTGATGGGCACCTAGGTTGCTTCCAGTACTTGGCTATTGTAAATTGTGCTGCTATGAACACTGGGTTGCACAGGTTCTTTTGGATTGGTGTTTCAGGGTTCTTAGGGTAAAATCCCAGCAGCAGAATTGCTAGGTCAAAGAGCAGTTCCATTTTCAGTTTTCTGAGGAAATTCCATACTGTTTTCCACAGTGGCCACACCAGTCTGCATTCCCACCAACAGTGCACTAGGGTTCCCTTTTCTCTGCATCCTCTCCAACATTTGTTTGTGGATTTGTTTATGTTGGCCACTCTAACCGGTGTGAGATGGTACTTCATTGTGTTTTTAATTTGCATCTCTCTGATGGCTAGTGATACTGAGCATCTTTTCATGTGTCTCTGGGCTCTCTGTATGTCTTCCTTGGAGAAGTGTCTGTTCAAGTCCTTTGCCCATTTTTTAATTGGGTAGTTTGTCTTCCTGGAGTGCAGTTGTGTGAGTTCTTTATATATTTTGGAGATCAGGCCTTGTATGAGGTATCATTGGCAAATATGTTTTCCCATACTGTTGGTTCTCTTTGTAATTTATTGCTGTTTTGTTTAGCCATGCAGAAGCTTTTTATTTTGATGAGGTCCCATTTGTTTTTTCTTTCCTTTATGTCCCTTGCTTTAGGAGATGTGTCTGTGAGGATGTTGCTGTGTGGAATGTCTGAGATTTTCCTGCCAATGTTTTCCTCTAGGACTTTTATGGTGTTACGACTTATTTTTAAGTTTTTTATCCATCTTGAGTCTATTTTTGTGTATGGCGTAAGTTGGTGATCAAGTTCCATTTTTTTGCACGTACCTGTCCAGATCCCCCAACACCTTCTGTTGAAGAGGCTGTTTTTGCTCCATTTTATGCTCCTGCCTCCTTTGTCAAATATTAATTGACCGTAAAGACTTGAATTTATTTCTGGGCTCTCTGTTCTGTTCCATTGGTCTATGTGCCTGTTTTTATGCCAGTACCAGGCTGTTTTGATTACAGTGGCCTTGTAATATACGTTGATATCAGGTATTGTGATCCCTCCTGCTTTGTTCTTCTTTCTCAAAATTGCTGCAGCTATTCGGGGTCGTTTGCGTTCCATATAAATTTCTGAAATGTTCGTTCTATATCTGTGAAATATGTCAGGGGTACACTAATAGGGATTGCATTGAATCTATACATTGCTTTGAGTAGTATGGCCATTTTGATGATGTTAATTCTTCCAATCCATGAGCATGGTACATGCTTCCATTTGTTTGTGTCTTCCTTAATTTCTTTCCTCAGTGTTGTCTAGTTTTCTGAGTACAGGTCTTTTACCTCCTTGGTTAGGTTGATTCCTAGGTACTTTATTTTTCTTGTTGCTAGATCAAATGGGATTTTTTTTCCTGATTTCTGTTTCTGCAGTTTCGTTGTTGATATACAAGAATGCCTTTGATTTCTGAGTACTGACTTTGTAGCCAACTGTTTTGCCAAAATCATTTATTAGGTTGAGTAGTTTTTTGGTAGAGTCTATAGGATTTTCCAGGTACACTATCATGTCATCTGCAAACAGTGACAGTTTCATTTCCTCCTTTCCAATTTGGATGCCTTTTATTGCTTTTTCTTGTGTGATTGCTGTGGCTAGGACTTCCAATACTATGTTGAATAGGAGTGGTGAGAGAGGGCATCCTTGTCTTGTTCCTGATCTTAGTGGGAAAGCTCTAAGTTTTTGTCCATTGAGTATGATGTTGGCTGTAGGTCTCTCATATATGGCCTTTCTTATGTTGAGGAATGCTTCCTCTATTCCCACTTTGCTGAGTGTTTTTATCAGAAATGGGTGCTGTATCTTATCAAATGCTTTTTCCACATCTATTGATATGATCATGTGATTTTTGTCTTTGCTGTTGTTGATGTGATGTATTATGTTTATTGATTTGCAAATATTGTCCCATCCTTGCACCCCTGGGATGAATCCCACTTGGTCATGGTGTATGATCTTTTTAATGTATTGCTGGATGCGGTTTGCCAATATTGTGTTGAGAATTTTAGCGTCTATATTCATCAGCGATATTGGCCTGAAGTTTTCTTTCTTTGTTGTGTCTTTATCTGGTTTTGGGATTAGGATGATGCTGGCTTCATGAAAAGACTTTGGGAGTCTTCCATCAGTTTGGATGTTTTCGAATAGTCTGTGAAGGATAGGGGTTAGCTCTTCCTTAAATGCTTTGTAGAATTCTCCTCTGAAACCATCCGGTCCAGGGCTTTGTGTGATGGCAGTTTTTTGATGACTGCTTCAATTTCCTCTGCTGTTATTGGTCTGTTCAGGTTTTCTGCTTCTTCTTCATTCAGTTTTGGAAGATGATATTTTTCTAGTAATGTGTCCATTTCACCTAGGTTTTCAAATTTCTTGGCATACAGTTCTTCGTAGTAATTTCTTCCAATCCTTTGTATTTCTGTGGTATCAGTTGTAAACTCTCCTCTTTCATTTCTAATTGTGTTTATTTGGATCCTCTCTCTGTTTTTCTTGATGAGTCTACTTAAAGGCTTGTCGATTTTGTTTATCTTTTCAAAGAACCAGCTCCTGGATTCATTGATCCTTAGAATTGTGCTTTTAGTCTCTATGTCATTTAACTCTGCTCTGATCTTGGTTATTTCCTTCCTTCTGCTTGCTCTGGGCTGTCTTTGTTGTTGTTCCTCACGTTCTTGTAGGCGTAGGCTTAGGTTGTTTGAAATGTTTCTATCCTTTTAAGGTAGGCCTGTATTACTATGAACTTCCCTCTCAGGACTGCTTTTTCTGTGTCCCATAAGTTTTGGGTTTTTGTTTTCATTTGTTTCCAGGAAGTTTTTGATTTCTTCCCTAATCTCGTTCTTGACCCATTCATTGTTTATTGGCATGCTATTCAGTCTCCATGATTTTGAGTGTTTGGCGGTTTTTTCCTTTGGAGTTGGTTTCTAGTTTCAGTCCCTTGTGGTCAGAGAAAATGCTTGATATGATTTCAATTTTCTTGAATTTGTTGAGGCTTGCTTTGTGTTCTATCATGTGGTCTATCTTTGAAAAAGTTCCATGTACACCTGAAGAGAATGTGTGTTTTGCTTCTTTGGGATGAAAAGCTCTATATATATCAGTTAAGTCCATTTCCTCTAGGGTATTGTTAAGTGACACAATATCCTTGTTGATATTTTGTTTGGAAGACCTCTCCATTTTTGACAGTGGGGTGTTCAAATCCCCTACTATAATTGTGTTGCTGTCAATATCTTTCTTGAAGTCCTCCAAGATTTTCTTTATGTATTTGCGTGCTCCTATGTTGGGTGCATATATATTTACAATGTTTATGTCTTCTTGGTGGATTCAAGAGTCAATTCTTTTATGTAGTCATAAATTCTATTTGTTGTGTTATATTTTAATTAATTTTAGTTCTATTCTTATATAATCACACCTTTTGATTTCTTGGTATTATTTTACTCTGCTTTATAATAGTATAATTTTTTATTGCCTTACTCCCCAAATCAAACAAGTTTTGGACCTGGCCAGGTTCCTTAGTTGGTCGTCCCATACACCAAAGGTTGTGAGTTTGATCCAAGGTCAGGGCACATTCCTTGACTGCTGGTTCCATCCCTGGTTGGTGCCCATGTGGGAGGCAGCCAATCAATGTTTGTCTCTCACATCAATGTTTCTCACTCTCTCTACCTCTCTCTCTAAATCAATAAATATATCCTTGGGTGAGGATTTAAAAAAATAAGTTTTGCACATTCCTCTTCCTCAACTGTAACATTTTTGTTCTATATTATTAATATTTCTGTTTAGACTTCCCCTTTATTTGACATCAGCGTTGCCAGGCTTATGTGAATGTATGGGAGAAAAATTCTGAGCTTTACCTTTGAGGCCTCATTTGCTCTTTAAGTGAGCAAGCTCCACACTGAATTCAGAAGTTTTGATCTTGCTTGCTATATTTAGGGTTCCTGGATGACCTAGTGAGTATTTGTGATGTGGGTGTGGTCATATACTGGCAATAAAACACTTTCTGACATGGAGCTGTTTTCCCAAGTGTGCACAGAACATTGGGGAATATAGAGCTCCTCATTTGAAACTGTTTACAACAAAATTCACATTTTGTTGGGAAGCTCTTGATGACCCCATGTAGTTCAGGTGCCCTTTTGAGGAGGCTTCCTTGTAGCCTGGATGAACTTCATACAGCCTGAGGCAGCATCCTGCTTAAACCTCATGTGCTTACCCCATCTTTCCTGAAGAAACTCTTAATTTTTGCATAACTAGCTCCATTATGCTCTGGAGATGCAAGGAGAGATCCAGAGGACTACTTAATTCAATATTAAACAGACATGCTGTTTGAGGAGAAGTTTACATAGCTGTGTAATAGAACACAGTGTCCTCAAACAATAATTTGAGACCAGAATATAAGACTTTCTTTAATTATTCTCTGGAGAGTGTTTAGAAAAGCAGAACAAGTTCACAACACAAACAGCATCTCAGGGGTAGTACTCTAACTGTTGCAGATTCAATTGTTGAAAATAAGAATGATCTGGAGACAGCATTGTCATAGCAGAGAGGGTCTGAGAACAACCTCAGTGAGGCAGTAGAGAGGTAGCCAACGTAGCAATGTCTGGAGCCAGTAACTATATGAGACCAACATATGTCTATGTTGTCCCTGGTTCGAGCCAGGGCAACACAGACATAAAATTAGAGGACAGCATCCCAGAGGGTGCATTGAACAGGATTAGGAAGAGTTCATTAAGCATTCTGGAATTCAGGAGGAAGCCAGTTAGCCACTAAATGGGAAAAGCATATCATTAACCCAGGTCAAATTAGGCTAAAGTTACGGTCTATAAATAAAATGAATGTCAAAGGGCAAGGGCAAGGACAAAGTTCTACATGCTTCAGAGTCTATATCTTTAAGAGAACTTTTCTTTCTCTGGAGCCACAATGTCTAATAGTTACTAGGCCTTTAAGTTCTTTAAATTTTAAAGAAAATTTAAAATTCAGTTTCTCAATTTCACCACACACATTTTAAAAGCTCGGTCTGTCATAGGATCAGAATGAATATCTCCAACATCACAGAAAGTTCTGTTAGACAGTGCTGCTCTTCAAACATGGTTCACTGGGATACGAGATCGTCTACTGGGTTTATACCAGAACTACCATTCATCTAACCTTCTTTATTTTTAGTTTTGTGTATATTTCATATGCCCATAACATATTAGTACACAACATATGTAAATTCTGAAAACCGATGTTTATATTTAACTTCACTTGCTTTACTTTTGTCCTTAGCATTTGCCATACTTTAATATATTATTTCATTTATCTTTTCCATTATTACTTATGATTTCTACAAAATCTAAGCTTCATGAATGAAGGAAATTTTGCCTTTTTTTAATTCACTGAAAATAACATAACATATAGATGTTCAATAAATAAATGTTGACTATTTGTAGTCAGCCCTTTGGACTGTTTAGGTGGTCCATTGTATAAAAAAACAAGGCATTTATATTACTGGCAGGGAAGGTTAATATATTTATTTCAGTAAGTAGATAATAAAAAAGTGAATTGTTCTATTATAGCCATTTTACTGAAACAAATTTCTGACACAGAAGTAAAGGAGAGGCACCCCTTTCTAATTTGCACAAAACATGAATAAAGACTAGATATGTTGAAAGTGCACATATAATAGATTTTTTGGAATGAGTACATCATAGACAAATTTGAATCTACCACCCTAGAGGATAAGAATCTAACTGGAGCAATGGAATTGAAAAGTTTTACTCAAAAGAACAAAGTGGAAGTACTAGTGTAGAGAAAGCCTGTGGAGTAAGACTTCACGTTGTGTACTAGTAATCAATGTATTAAATTGAGGCTGAGGATGGAAGTTACCAGCACATCTGAAGGGATAAAAACAGGTTTGTTCTGATCCAGTCAAGCATCATAAAAGCTGATGAGTTTGCCATTCAGCCAGCAGTTCTCAATAATACCTTGACTCAAATTCATCACTGGGACATACAGTTGATTGGCATTGTGATCAGCTATTCTAAAACACACTGGAAGATAACTGCAAAAGTAATCACTTGTCAATAGACAGTGGTGTGTTCTGTTGATTTGGGTGTGATTAAGATCTTATCAGAAAGGCATGATAAAATAAAACTTGGAGTCAAGAAGAACTAGGTCAAATTCTGAACTCTTCCTCATTTAAATGAGAACATGTCTATATATTAATCTCTTTCTGTCAGTTCCCATATTTATAAAATAGTGTTAATTATATGAAATTATGCATCATTCATAGGGCTATGGAGGATTCTCTAGAACTGTCTCTGGAATATGGTAGAGGCTCAATGAATGAGGAGTTCCTTCTTCTTTCTCATTTTTAAAATTCCAATTTGAAACTCAAGTCCTTCTTTTAAGTCTTCAACTCCATTCAGAAGTGATAATAATTATACACAGCATAGCAATTCATATGAATTGAAATGTTACTAGGTAGTAGTGCCATGCTGAGTGCTTTATATGTTCTTGAAACTGAAAGTACATTGTCAGGTTCCAATTATTTGGCTCCTCAATTATTTGGATCCCCTGCTGTCCCTCATGATGCCAAAAAACCCTCCCTGATGAATGGATTCAACAAAGTTGAGAACACTAGTTTGCAGGAGTGAGTTTAAATTTCTCCATTTATAGGAGAGAGCTTTCATTACCTTCTCCATATCCATTTCTTAATATTACCCTCAACCTAACTCTAATCTCTTTAAAAGATTTTTAAATAAATTTAATGAAAATACTAGTGGCGAGCTGAGAGGAAGAGAAGGATAAGAAATGTGCATCCAAGGACAAGCACTATGCTCATCCCAGCACCAAAGGTCAGTTCAGAGAAGGCCAATCTGAGGAAGTTCATACTTGGAGAGACACAGTTTACTGCCTTGATAATTTCATTGTGAGCCACATCTGAACTCCCCAAGTGATGCATACACCAGCCTGCAGTGTCCGAGACATTGTGGCTGAGATGAGACAAATTCACCCAGACCACCGAGTCCTGTGGAGGAAAAGGGATGGCACAGACACTCTCTCAAAGGGAGAGCTCCTAAACCTTTGCCTTGACAGGCTTTTATTTCTTTCCTGGGCACATGACATTGATGATGGTCCTTATTTATTATGCACAAGTTCCCTTCAGGTGGTTACCTTTTACAGAAAACAAAGGACAGGAGGTTACTAATTACATCAAAAAGGAAGGATATTTACAAATGTAAAGGGAAAAGTGGTTGAACTGGATACACTGGTCCTTGGAAGGTTTAGAATAGATTTTAGTAAGTTACTTTAAAGATACGCAGTAAACCGTTTGCTGCCTCAATTCAGGTTGAGGGAGTTTTAGCAAAAAGCAAGTCTCAAAGTGGCCTAGGTACAATGTAGGCCTGATTCCCCATGGGAGAACCTATCTGTGGCTGTGGGTCCTGTGTGCTGGACCTCACTTTCCACTGGCCTTTCTGAGTGGGAGCTGGGCCCACACCACACAGAATGGTCTCCTATACCCAAGTTTCTCTGACATGTTGACATGACCTAAATTTACACTATACATCAGGAATGATAATTTCTCTCTATTTATAGAAGCAAAAAAAATACCCTAAAATTTCAAAACATCGCAAAGCAATACTGGCAGTGCATATGGGATGCCAGTGACCTGGAACTCAAGAATAAAATCACTGTGTCCTTACTCTTCTGTGGCACAAATAGAAGCCCACGTAGAGGAGTAGTACATGCTTATAAATGCTGTTCTTTTCAAGAATCAAAGCTCTGTTCTAACTCTGCTTCTTGTCTCTTGCTCTAGGGCAGCTTTTGTGCAAAGAATGTACTAAGAAAAGGGAAACTTTGATAAATAAAAATCCAAAGAATTCTAAAGCTGAAAGAAGTAATATTTTCCAATCCAGAAATCACAGCTTGAATTGTATTTCCTGTAAGTGAATCAAATCTCAGAGAGTTTAAAACTTACTTCCACACTTTTACATCTAACACTTCCTCTTTTGTGATATTAAGCTATAGAAAAAAACAAGTATATTGTCACGCATTTTGTCTGATGGCTAGGAAATATTCTTATTATATGCATTACAAATTCTCCTAAAAGAACTCCACATTCTACTTGAGCTTTGCATAGTTAAGGAATAGCAAGAAGTTCTCAGCAGCAGCATTGTCCTTTATCAGGTTGCTCTTTTGTGAGCACCATGGGCCTGGCCTGGGGCAGGGTAGAGTGTGCTTGTCTGATGATGTTAGATGAAGTCAAACAAGTGTGTTTTCTTCCCAGAAAGGGCAATTTGACATTTGGATCTTGTAATAGATTTGTTTTTTACATGGCCCTCAGAGTAATCTTACTGGTCCTGGAGGGGAAAAGGTCTTATACATATCTAACTACATTTTTTAAAAAATTTAAACAGCAATTTCTAACTTGATCACATGTTGTTCCCCAAATTTGATGCTGAATAACTCATAACTAAGGACAAATATTAAATCTGTTGTGCAATGGTGGTTATTACCAATATTTAAGGGCATTCAAAACAATCAAGATTTAGACTTTGATGGTAGTACCCTCAAAAAAGGACTCCCTAGTAATTCAAGAATGATTACATTGTTAGTGATGTATGAGCATTTAACAAGTCATTTCCATGTCTGTTATGACAAGTCTAGAGATAATAGGCTTGTCTTTTGAGGTTTTAGCAATCGAGTGTGTATTAACCTGTCTGTATTCTAGGTCAGGTAGGACCTACTGAGATGACTCAGAGCCAGAGATTGGAGCTCAAAGTCCTAGAGGTGAGTATAAGAGCAAGGTATCTTGCCCATGGCCTTTAAAAGCAGGAAGATCTAGGGGATGTGTCCCAGACAGATTGATAAACACAAAGGGTATAAACAGGGATAAATTTATTAAATTTTGACATTTGACAGTTCCAAATGTCAAAATTTAATAAATTTAGGACAGAAAGAAGCTAAGTCAGAAGTGAATTAGAAGTAGTACAGAGTTACAGTTCATTCCTTTAAAATACCCACACCCTCCTTTTATGTATATATTTCTATGTATATATTTGTGTGTATGTGTATACATATATGTGTGTGCATATATACACATATATGTGTACATGTATAGGTGTGTGTATATATGGAAGGTGTGTGTGTACGCACACACACATATATATGGAGGGTGTGTGCGTATGTGTGTGTATATATATATGGAGGGTTCAGGATCAGAGTATAACATCACATAATGTTAATGACAGAAATTTAGATGAAGACTCATCTGGGTGTTCGTCAAACTATTCTTATAACATTTTTTAGGGGAGACTGCAAACGCAGTCCCCCCATACCACAAATTATGCAGCTGAGTTTCCCACATTAGGGGAAATCGCAGGGGTCAGCAAATCCAGAGTGCAATGGATAAGCCTCACCCTGGGAAAACCACCTTCATGGTCATGGCATCTCCCCTGCCAGGTAAGTATCTTACAACATTTTTATAGGACTTAACCATCTATTAATATATGAACTATGCAGCAATCTGTGAGAGGACATAATTCTCTGCCAACTCTATAGATAAAACAACTTTGATGATTAGTGATGTTGAGCATTTTTTCATATGTCATTTGGCCACCTGTTTGCCATTTTTGGTGAAGTGTCTATTCAGGTCCTTTTTCCATTTTTTAATTGGGTTGTTTGGTTTTTTGGTGTTGAGTTGTATAAGTTCTTCATAAATTTTGGATATTAAGCCCTTATCAGATGTGTTATGGGTGGTGATATTCTCCCAGTCAATGGATTGTATTTTCATTTTGTTGGTTTCCTTTGCTATACAAAAACCTTTTTCTTTTGTATTTTCTTTTTTTTAAATTTTTATTGTTATTCAATTACAGTTGTATGCCTTTTCTCCCCATCCCTCCACCCCACCCCAGTTGAACCTACCACCCTTCCCCACCTCCAGCCTCCCCCTTGATTTTGTCCAGGTGTCCTTTATAGTAGTTCCTGAAATCCCCTCTCCTCACTGTCCCCTCCCCACTCCCCCCTGACTATTGTTAGATTGTTCTTAACTTCAATGTCTCTGGTTATATTTTGTTTCCTTTATTCTTCTGTTGATTATGTTCCAGTTAAAGGTGAGATCGTATGGTATTTGTTCCTCACCGTCTGGCTTATTTCACTTAGCATAATGCTCTCCAGTTCCATCCATAGAAAAACCTTTTAATTTGATATAGTCCTATTTTATTTTTCTCTTGTTTCCAATGTCAAAAAATATATAACAGAAAAAAATATCTCTATGAGAAATGTCCAAGATTTTACTGTCAATATTTTCTTCTAGAATTTTTATGGTTTCAAGTCTAACATTTAAGTGTTTAATACATTTTGAGTTTATTCTTGTGTAGGTTATAAGAAGGTGGTATAGTTTCTTTTTTTTTTTTTTTTTGCATGTATCTGTCCAATTCTCCCAACACCATTTTTTGAAAGACTATCTTTACATGTTGAAAATTGCTATATGATGCAGTGATTCCAATTCTGGAAATATATTTGAAGGAACCTGAAACATTAATTCAAAAGAATATATACACCCCTATGTTCACTGTAGCACTATTTACAGCTGCCAATATTTGGAAGCAGCCTAAGTATCCATCAGTAGATAAGGGGATAAAAAAAGCTGTTGCACATTTATACAGTGGAATACTACTCATCTGTAAAAAAAGAAGGAAATCTTACCTTTTGCAACAGCATGGATGGAACCGCAGAATATTATGCTAAGTGAAATAAGTCAGTCAGAGAAAGACAAATACCATGTAATTTCACTTATATGTGGATTATAATTAACATAATGTACAAACAAACACAATAAAAACAGACTCGTAAATACAGAGAACAGACTGACAGCTGTCAGAGGATGGAGGGATGAGGGGCTGGGTAAAAAGGTGAAGGGATTCAGCAAACAACTCCTCACAGACACAGACAATAGTAGAGTGATTACTACAGCGAAAGGAGGTAGGTGCAGGGAGAAGGGTGTAAAGGGACAAATGGTGATGGGAGGAGACTTGACTTTGGGTGGTGATATTTTAGAATTGTACACTTGAAACCTATATAGGTTTATTAATCAATATCACCCCAATAAATTCAATAAAAACCTTAAAAGCAAAAAAATAACTCTAAAAACAGTGACTTTCATGTGTATTTTGTGAGAAACGATCTTGTTCCACCATAGCTGTATTTATGAGTTATGAATAAAAGCCAAAGTGATCCATTTTGATATAATTAGGAAAAGTTAAACAGTTTTATTTGTCTTTTGATTATAGTTAGTAACCAATATAACATACAAGAGGCTGACTGTTGTCTTAAAGACTGCACTATGATATGTATTCTAACAAAGACAAAAAGTAGAAAGGTTTTTTAAAGGATGTTAATATTAATTGTTGCAATTTGGCCTTTTGATGTTACAAAATAAGGATTAGGGGGCATATGTGCCTTGTGCTAGTGAACAAATCATCCCAGACTCTGGATCTGCCATCTTGTGAACACTTTAATAACTTTACACTATTAGACTGACTGCATTTATCATAGCCATGCTGTGTGTTCAGGTAGATAAGGCACCTACTTTTTTCCCCCAGCAGTAGATTTTCCTGTCTCAACTATTCATCCCAAGCGGTGGGGTTTTATAATCCCAGGGATTTTTTTAATAAAAGCTAAAGATATCAATTATTAATAATATAAAAACTAATAACATTCAACACCTATAAAATTATTCAATATTATTTATTCATTATCTTAATATAAAAGTTAAATATGTCTTTCTATATTGTGTACATATGCTAATTAGGTCACAAGAGAGGTTTATTTATAGCTAGAAGACAAGAAGAAATATGATTGACAAATGAATATATAAATCCACTTAGAGATAATAATAGGTACCTTACAAAGGAGATAGCATTGTATTAGAACATGACTTTTACATTGTAGCCTGGTTTGTTTTCTTGTGTTTATCATTTGTTTTTATTTGTGTATACAAAGAACAGATTTAAACTGAGATAAATTTGTTTGGGTATATTGAAATGAAAGGTTGTATCCTTTTTCCTCTCTCTTACCCTCTCAATTCCAGGTGCACCGAGACAAAAAAAAATGGCCAAAATGAAAGAACAGATCAAAACTCCAGTAATAATTCAACTAAGCAGTGAACAGATAGCCAACCTATCAGATGCACACTTCAAAACACTGGTAATCAGGATGCTCACAGAATTGGTGGAATTTGGTCGCAAATTAGATGAAAAAAATTAAGGCTATGCTAAGAGAAACAAAGGAAAATGTACAGGGAACCAATAGTGATGGGAAGGAAACTGGAAATCAAATCAATGGTGTGGACCAGAAGGAAGAAAGAAACATCCAACCAGAAAAGAATGAAGAAACAAGAATTCGGAAAAATGAGGAGAGGCTTAGGAACCTCCGAGACATCTTGAAACATTCCAACATCCGAATTATAGGGGTGCCAGAAGGAGAAGAGGAAGAACGAAAAATTGAAAACTTAGTTGAACAAATAATGAAGGAGAACTTCCCCAATCTGGCAAAGGAAATAGACTTCCAGGAAGTCCAGGAAGCTCAGAGAGTCCCAAAGAAGCTGGACCCAGGGAGGAACACACCAAGGCACATCATAATTACATTAGCCAAGATGAAACAGAAGGAGAGAATCTTAGAAGCAGCAAGAGAAAAAGACACAGTTACCTACAAAGGAGTTCCCATAAGACTGTCAGCTGATTTCTCCAAAGAGACCTTGCAGGCAAGAAGGGGCTGGAAAGAAATATTCACAGTTATGAAAGGCAAGGACCTACATCCAAGATGACTCTATCCAGCAAAGCTATCATTTACAATGGAAAGGCAGATAAAGTGCTTCTCAGATAAGGTCAAGTTAAAGGAGTTCATCATCACCCAGCCCTTATTGTATGAAATTTTAAAGGGATTTATCTAAGAAAAAGAAGATTAAAAATAGGAACAGTAAGAATGACAGCACACTCACAGTTATTAACAACCACACCTAAAACAACAATAAAAAAGCAAACTAAGCAAACAACTAGAACAGGAACAGAACCACAGAAATGGAGATCACACGAAGGCTTATCAATAGGGGAGTCGGGGGGAGAGAGGGGGGAAAGGTACAGAGAACAAGTAGCATAAGTGGTAGGTAGAAAATAGAGAGGGGGAGGGTAAGAATAATATAGGAAATGTAGAAGCCAAAGAACTTATATGTATGACTCATGGACATGAACTATAGGGGGAGAATGTGGGTGGGAGGGGGTGTGCAGGACAGAGGGGTGTGAAGGGGGGAAAATGGGACAACTGTAATAGCATAATCAATGAAATATATTTAAAAAAAAAACCAAAGTGCATTCACCAACTTTGGAACCAGAAAGAAAACTTCCTGTGTTTATAATTATTTTTCTAACATATTTGGAAGGAATTTCAACTTTACTAATATTGAATATGTGAATTAATGTTGCTACATACATAAAATTGTTAAATAAATATTTAATTTTTAAGGTACATGCTCAGACTTTCATTGATAAATATGTGCTATCAACATTGTTTGGAGTCCACTGGTTGACCATACCTGAACCATATATTATCCAATTTGATAGCTATATAAAATGCCAACCAGAAACAAAGTAGGCAATAACTACATATGTATTTATAGATATATATATGGTTTTACATCTACACCTGATGTCTGAGTTCAGCAGACCTAAATGTTAGACTATTCATTTAATGCACTGTAAGAAGAAAAGAATCTTTTAATTTAAATCTATAAAATTGGTGATATGATAGTTAAAATTGATAGTTTAAAAATCCTTCAAATTCTTAATTTGCTATAAAAAGCAACTCTTACTAGTGTGTTATTGGGAATTATTAGCACAATAAAAAACAGTCTCATTAATTGCAGAACAGCACCAGAATGTTACCCACAACTGGATCTTGGTTTAACAACCTTGGTACGTGAGTTCTGGCTAAGAAAGGATTCAGTGCGAAGACTCAAATACAAGCAAAAGTTTATTTAGAAAGTTCCAGAGATAGAAAAGATGAGCCAGCTGGGATGCATGGGCTCAGGAAACAAGTTATAGAGGCAAAAGAAGAGTCCTTGGAGCTTAGGAGAAAGAAAGGCAAATAAAATGCACCTCAGGGAAGGAGATGGGTAAAGCACAGGCATGCTACAAAGAGAGGGAGATGCCCTGGGGACAGAAGAGGGTGGAGAAAGGTGACTGTGTGCTTTTCTGGGCCTGATGCTGAAACACAACTGAGACCTAGATGTTTTCTCTAGTGTGACCCAAACTCTAACTCTGTGGTCCACAGACCAAGGCTTTGTCCCTAACATTATTTGATGTGGATCCGAACCTCATCATCCTGAGGGCTTAGGGTTTAATGGAGTAGTCATGCAAGAGTTTATATGGGGGTCATATGAGGCTATTCTCTGGGCCCCCTTGTTCCTCCTCTAAGAGGGTCTACCATATGACTAGCAACATGTCAAGAGAGGAAAGGTCAGGGGAGGGTCTGAACTGCACTACCAGTGATATGAAAGGTCAGGGAGTCTAAACCACAAGACCAGTGATATGCTAGCAAAGGAAAGGTCACCCTGGGAGCAAGGTCCTTGTTTTCCCAGTTTTGCTCATTGCTAGGTACCCAGGGTTTTCCACCCTGGTGATATCCACACCCGGCCCATTGTTTCTACTCTGCTCACGCTTATCTAACTTCCTACTATAGTCGCACATATTCAAAAACTTAAAATGCACAGCAGGTATTCCCACAGCTTTAAAGAAGTTCTTGAAACACATTCTAATCACCAAGGAAAGATTAAAATAATGAGATAAATCTCAGGGAAATCACAGTAATGATTTTGAAATAAACCACTTAAAAGTAAAGATGACTCTAAGTTTTACAAATATGATTATGAAAATACATTGAAGTTAAGAACAACCTAACAATAGCCGGGGGGGGGGGACAGTGAGAAGAGGGGATTACAGGAACTACTATAAAGGACACATGGACAAAACCAAAGGGGAGGGTGGAGGTGGGGGAGGAAGGTGAGTTCAGCTGGGGTGGGGTGGAGGGGTGGGGAGAAAAGGTGGACAACTGTAATTGAATGACAATAAAAATTTAAAAAACAAAAAACAAAAAAAAAAGAAAAAGAAATAAAACCCAGATTTCATCAAGAAACACTTGAAGTTAAGAAAAAAAAAGAAAAGAAATGTGTTCTGGATTTCAAACTTCAACTGGGCAACTACAAAGATAGTCTTGATGTCCGAACCTCATCATCCTGAGGGCTGGATAAAATATTTTATTTTAAAATATTTCAAAATAATTATAGTATCCTCATAAAACTTTTAAGAAATCTGAATTACATGAGTGGATTTCATCAATGTTAATTTTCTCTTTGTGATATCATACTATAGTTTTGTACCCAGTTAGAGGAAAATGTTTAAGGGGTACATAGGATGTCTCTGAATTATTTCTTACAACTGTGTGTGAATCTATGGTTATCTTAAAGTAAAATGTGTATATATCTATATAAACATATATATAAAATATAAAAATAGTTTAAAACAGTTTAGTTTTTTTCTTGGAGATAGTGCCCTTCTACTTGCTCGATAAAATGTTCCTGGATTCCTAAATTGTCTAATAAAGCCAATTGGATCTTCAAATGTATTCAGCTAAATTTTGTTTTTTAACTTGGGCTAACCACCCCTTCTCAAATTTCCATACCTCTGAGTTCCTTTCTGCCTCTATCTGTATATAAATTCTAACAAAAATGTCTGACATTAAGCTTTTGTTTGCTGAGGTATTGATTTCAAAAGACATCTTTCTTGAGTAAACATGTTGCCAGCTGTATACACAGGTACAAGCAAAACAACTAGATAAGGAACTAGGCCCTGACACCCATTAATTCCCCTTTCAAAAAACTCTGGGTGACCTAGATAACTGACACCTTGAGTGTCCTTATTGTGCGGTCCTTGGGCATGCTGCGGTCCCTCCAGGGCCTGATAATAACAAATCTTGTTCCTCAAAGTTCCCTAATGGTTTTCTGCAGAAGCACATCATGCAGTGATGATGATAAGAACTACAAGGGCCCCAAGACACAACATTGGCCCTGGCCAGAGAAATGTCTATGGGGCTCCTTCAAGTAATAAGGCAGGGTACACACCTCAGGCATTACTAGCAAGAACATTACCATCAATAGACTAGGAGAGACACAACATGAAAAAAGTAAGGAGACTATAATATTTTCTAAATGGTTCTAGAGAAGTGTTAATTGTTTCATAAACATGAAAGATTGCATAACAAATAGATAGGCAATCACTCCAGTAGTACAAAACCATAGAACCGTAGATATTAGCAAAAAATTAAATCTAATTACATTTACATTAAATTTTCAGTTTTTCCATTTCCATTATTTTTTACAGAAGAGGCAGTAATTACAAACTTAGAAAATTACCTTAATACTACAATATATTTTAAAAGACTAATAGAAATTTGAAAATTGCCTTTGAAAACTAATTGTGTCATTTTTAATAAGCATATGAATGAGTCCATGAACCTGGACCAGAAAAGCATTATATTTTCACACTATGAAATTCACAAAGCAATTTTGCATATTTTATTTTATTCTCCCAATGACTCATGAGTCAAAGCTTATAAGCACTTTATTGTAGTTGAAAACTGATAGGCTTAAGTTATCATGCCTTCCTCTCACATGCAGACTTAAACTCCAATCCAAGTCTTTAGATTGCCATGGAAATGTTCTTTTCACTAGATTGGACTATCCAATTGCTGAGGCAATTGGAAAGTCTTTTAGTAAGTACTGCTAAGCAATGAAAATAAATTGAAACCATAAGCATAGTTCTTCAGGAAACCTAAATACAAACAAATTAATTTACATACATAAGACCTAAGATACAGGTTTCAAAACAACCGACGGACAGATATATGGTGCCATGTCTGTGTATGGGATAAGCCTTGAACATCTAGAGTTACAAAATTGCCTCAGGGGATTCTGGGATACCCAAAGGTCACCCAGGCCTGTCAAACATGAAGCATTCAAATATGTTTGACTTTAAACAGTTCATAGCTAATTATGATGTACAACTCTGGGTCAACATTATTGAACTGGATGAATTAACACTCCTTGCAGCTCTCAAAACCTATGAATTTCATAGAACTTTCTTACCAATTCATTTCCAGAGGAGCTTCTGAAGGATAGCAGTACATGCCACCTCAAAATAGTCCTCTTTGACATAATGATATTTTGAGCTGAAAGCAACTGAGAAGAAACAAGTAAGAAAAGCTCTGCCCTCCCCCTGTTTGCCTAAAAGTGGGATATTAATTTATCAAGGTGTCCCTCCTTCCCTCTCAAACAGAAAGTATAAAAGTTAATCACTGGGGACAACTTTAGATGCTCATGAACCTGGGGGCAACACCAGGAGAATCCAGATAACAAACTTCACTAAGGAGCCTTTACACATTGTTTAGTTTGCTACGGCTTCCCTAAGAACACACCACAAACTGGGTGGCTTAAACAACAGAGACTCATTTTGTTAAAATTTGTGGTTTAAGTTTTGGAGTCTACAAGTACAAGATCAAAGTGCTGACAGAGTCAGGGTCTTCTAAGGCCATGAAGGAAGGATGTGTTTCAAGACTCTTTCCTTGGCTTGTGGACTGTCACCCTTTTCCTGCGTCCACACATCATTTTCCCTCTACATCATCCACCTGTGTCCATATTTCCTTTCTTCTAAGGACACCAGTCATATTGTGTTAGAGCCAACACTAATGACCTAACTTCAATTTCACCAAATGCAGTCACGTTCTTAGGCTGCATTTGTACTGGAAGTTAGGACTTAACATATGAATTTTGACAGGGGAGGAACACAATTATGCTCATCACAGACAAGTTTTTCAAAAACATCTTTCTCTGGCCATTTTGGTTAATGGTCAAATTAGCAGGTGATACTTGTCCTCTGACCGGGTAAATCATTTGGGAATGAGAAGTTGCAATGAGCACAATGCAAGAATCCACTAATAATGTTGGGTCTAACAAAATAGAATTTCAATATTACTTTTGATCATTTTCATCACCATTTCTTGATCACATATAATAGAAATTTGAGTAAAGTCAAAAATTCATAGACTGTGAGACAAGTACCCTGGGAAATGTCCTAATTCCAACTCTGGGATCATTTTGGTAAGGTCTCTTGTTAGTAAAATATAAAAAATATAAACTCCATAGCCTATTGAAAGAATTTAATAAGTTGATTATGTGAAAGTGTTTTGTAAACTATAAAGTTCCACAGAAATTCCTTGTAAAAATATATCATTGAGAGTTAAAAGCTCTGAATCAAAGTTTTATTGTGACCATACATTTGTTTATTCCTTGGGCAATTCACTTAGCTTCCCTGAGCTTCAGTTCCTTGTCTTCATAAAAAGGTGGATTGATGATAGCTACAATCTCTAAGACAGATGTCTCTATAAAAGAAATAGTAAGTGTTGGCAATCATTATCTTAAGCATATTAACTTCTTATACATTTAAAACTGTTTCATTTCTGAGTTCTGAAGTTCTGTGTATGTAACAATGAAGCTCCCCCCACCAACCATCATGCCTAAGGTGAAGCTTTTTGCTCCTTTTGATTATAGACCATAGCTTGCAACTTTATGATACTTTCCTTTGACTAATAGCCATTCTAGGTACTGCTCAATGAATTTAGGACAGCAGTTGTATGACTTCCCATAAAAACAGTAACAGCTCTGTGTGTGTGTGTGTGTGTGTGTGTGTGTTATTGCCAGAGATGGGGATTGGTGTAGGTACCAGAGTTGAGCCTTGCACCATACAGTCCCATCAGTCTGTCAAAATGCTGTTCCTGAATGGATAAAACTTACCAAAGGTGGGAAAATCAGAATTAAAAAAATAGTTTGGGAAAGATTTTTAAACTTGGAGAAAGATAAAGCAAGAGAGAACAAAGTGAGACTGGAAACTTATGGTCAAAGGTGAAATTTGGTTCACACACACAGAAGGAAATTTGGTTCACACACACATATTCAGGAATATGCTCTTGAGTAAATTCAGCCTGACATAGCATCCCTACAATAACCATTTTAGGACAGGTAGATATGTTTCTCAACACTAACATAAGGGAAAACTATCGTCATGGTCCACTTAAAAAAAATGTTCCAGAGGTAAAAGAACAGGGATGGATCATATTACAGAACTGTAATTGGAACATTTTCAAAGATAATAAACAGAACTCTTTCTAGCTGTAGGGAAAGACTGAAATTGGAGACAATTAATTCCTGTAAATTCCCTTAGCGAACACATATTGACTAACACAGGAGGGGCAATGAACCAGGCAAAAATGATGAGTAAGACACCGACCCACCCTTGAGGATCTTAGAGTCTTCAGAGGAGATAACCTCATAAATAGAACATTACTATCTGTGTACCAGACACTCTCCTTAAAGGTAGAAAAAAGAGACCTTGTGGGCCAGAAGGATTTTCTTAAACAGTCTCTAGAGTGGAAAGGCCAGAGTCTCTGTCATGCACCTCAGAGGCATGCTTCCATTGGGTGGCAGTGCTGACTAGGACAGAGTTTGGGGCCCTTGTTTTAAGTCTCTCTACAGAGTTACCTTTGATCTTTCTTACATAATATTATCTTTAAACATGCCTTTCAGTTAAGAAGAGGAAGGGATTGTTTCTCTAAAATGATACGTTTTGCACGTTTACTTAACTCTACACCTTCCAAGTGTCCATGAAAAAGGCCAAAGTACTACGCAAACAAGAAACATCTAAATTACAAGGAACTTCTTTCAAAATATTCTATCAAAAATACTAAAATAAATAGGAAACACCTGAAGTCATAATAAAAATTCTACAAAATACACTGAATATGGAACAATATAGAAGAAAATGAAGAGATTTCATATGAAGAAAAAGCCTTCTTGGGAAGGAAATAGGAGAATAACCCAAGAAGAACCCTTAAATAAATGTGGTCTAAACAAGTCAACTTTATGAAAATAAATTCAAAATTTAGATTGAATGCACAAACTCCTTGAAATACATATACAAAGCTCACTAAAGATAAAATAGATAACCTAAATAGCTTTATATAAAAAAGGAAAAATAAAGAAGTCTACACTGTGATAGAAAACAGACTATTGGGCTCCTGGACTGGGACTTGGCGAAGTGATTACTGGAGAAAGTTTACTATAAACTTGAGAGAAGAGAGAGACAAAGTGAAAGAGAGAGAGAGAGAGTCAGAGTTTATCAAAAAAGTGTTGGCACCAAGACTGCTGAAAAGGTGAGCATTCTAACTCTGTATAAGACCTGGATGAAAAACTTCTCTGCAAGTTTAGTCAATGTAGAAAGTCAATAATAAATGAAGACTCTCTCCAAACCCCACAGAACTGGTTATTTGTGAATGTTTACAAGAGCGTTTTTTTGTTGTTGTTGTTTTTTGGGGGTTTTTTTGTTTGTTTTTTGTGTTTGTGTATTTTTTTAATTTTTTTTATTTTACTTATTTATTTTTTTAATTTTTATTGTTATTCAATTACAGTTGTATGCCTTTTCTCCCCATCCCTCCACCCCACCCCAGGTGAACCCACCTCCCTCCCCCATCTCCACCCTCCCCCTTGGTTTTGTCCATGTGTCCTTTATAGTAGTTCCTGTAATCCCCTCTTCCCACTGTCCCCGCCCCCCCCCCCAGCCCTGGCTATTGTTAGATTGTTCTTAACTTCAATGTCTCTGGTTATATTTTGTTTGCTTTTTTCTTCTATTGATTATGTTCCAGTTAAAGGTGAGATCATATGGTATTTGTCCCTCACCTCCTGGCTTATTTCACTTAGCATAATGCTCTCCAGTTTCATCCATGCTGTTGCAAAGGGTATAGGAGCACAAGGCAAACTGTTTCTGTGCGCTACCGGTTCATTTAAGTAGCCATCGCCACTGTCAGGAAGCTCCAAGTTGGGTTTTATCCTCAGTCATTGCAATAGACTTGCTTCCGCATCTTATTCTCTCCTTACTTCAACTGTTTTATCTCCCTTTTTCCACATTGTAGTTATGTTATTGCTTTTATGTTACGAACAAATCTACACACATACGTATGTGGGAAATTTTACAGCCTCTTCACGAAGAACTATGTAAAGGAAAAGCAAGACACTGCTGTTGCCCAGTGCAATGTGAAGGAACAAAACACTAATAGATTCCATTTATTAATACATCCTACAGTGCAAGCAATAGCCTGGAGATTTGATGTTACTTCACCTTTGAAATAAGTGGACAACCTTATGCATCCTATAACTTTAAGTTTCCTAGATAATGAAAATGAGACATAAAAGTTGAATAACCTGCCTCAATCCCATAGGTAGGGGACAGTTAGTCCCTTGTTAAAGCCAGTCTTTTCAACTCCAAAGCCCATGTTTTGTCCTCTATTGTGTGATGTTTCTGAAAGGACACTTTAGAGGAACCAATAAATACCTCTGAATGCAAACTGTTTTACTTTAGCTTCTGGAATCCTGATCATAAAAGAAAATTAAAGAAATACATCAGTTTCTAAGCTTAAAATGTTACTGAAATGGTCTGAGCCCTTTCTGTTTCTGAAATATTGATTGTATTTCTTTCTTCTACTTATTATATCTTAAAGTTCCAGTTTTTACTTCCATGATTATACATTAGAATTATTAATCACAGTTCTAATAATCATAGGTAAGCTTGGAAGGAGAGTGTGGATTGTTTACTAACTAATCCAATAATAATTAAATCATAAACTGAAAAACACAATATCTGCTTGAAGAAAAAGAATCTTTCAAAAGCTCATCATTCATTGTCCATTCAAATATTTTATGAGCTGCTGCTCCATGCCCAATTATCTAATCAGTACCAGAGGTTCAAAGCTGAAAATGTTTGTATGCTTTCAAAGTCATGCAGTATACTAGAAAACACAATCCCTTTAAACACAGTATGAAAAAGACTACAATAACTTTTATCCTAGGTTTGTCCATTTGGTCCCAAAGAGTGAATGTTACAATTTTAACTAACATTTGACTTAGGGTAAAAGGATAAATGGTTTAAGTGCAAGATACAAAAAAAAAATGTATACAGAAAAGAAACCAAGATGAGACCATATCTCTTATGAAATATATAATTCATGTCCAAAAAATGTATATTCATTACTATAGTAAAAACTGTATGTAATGTGGGAAATTGAGCCATCAGAGTAGCACGAAATAAAATGCTGAAATGGTTGGGTTACAAAGAGAACCCAGAAGGTGGTCTCAAAATTCAGACAGGGTGCTGTGGAAACAGAAAGGGAAGGGAGAGGAGGTTCCTGAATGGTAGAGGGCGGTCTCGATTTGGGATTCCCAGAGTCGGGTGTTTCATGAGCAAGCCCCTTGGGCTCTTCCAAATCCTGAAACTGTTTGCAAAGCTTTGTGGATATGTCCATTTTTTTCAGGGTGAAGTGTCTAGAGCTTTCATTAGATTTTCTCAATTTTCTCTCAAAGTGTTATGAATCACAGAACAAGAGGGAGACACAGTGAGCAAAATACAACACATATTAAGTGTAGAGTAACATATATTTTAAAATATTTTCCATTTCAGCATAAAAACACTTTCTCGTCACATATAAACACAGAAAATTTTTAAGTTTTCAAATGTAAACATTGAGTGGCTAGCATTAAAAAGAGACAGAGGTAATTTATCAAACCTCAGAATGATGAGAGATAAGCATTAGGAAATTAGTGTTGACCCCAAAATAATAATAGTGTTTACTCTGCATGATTTGAGCCTCTTGTCCTTTCTTCAAATTATCTGGGTATAAATAAGAAAATAAATGCCTTCATATTTGAAAGTATGTGCCAGTGTTTGGATGAGATCAAGGAGAGGAATCAGTCATGAGAAGTGGCTGAGATTCTGGTTTATGTGGGGACGGAGAGAGAATTACTGCACTTGGGCTCCATTCCCAGACTTTTCTGTTGTTCTCTCAATGTAGAAATGAAAATATGCCTCTCACACAAACACATCAAAGATAATTTCAGTTATTATTTGTGTCATAACCAGTAAGCTTGTAAAGCTGATTAAGAGTATTTAAGGACAAAGATGTATGTAAAGAGGCAAAAGTGAAATAGTGAAATAATTTTGCTAAGTTAGGCACACAACTGGTTAGTACTCTACAGGAAAATAAAACTGTGAATTTTTGGAATTATACTTTAGTATTTGAAAAATATATTGTCCATTTCTATATATCAGAAATCATTTACAACATATCTGTCCCTAAAAGTTTATATGTAAATTTATATTGTGTGAACACTAATTAATAACAAGTAAAAAAACCAGGTAAGGTACATTCTCCTTGAAAATTAAATAATTCTTAAGTAGCCCTAAGAGACAACGTTCTACTATAACACTTAAAAAATGTAGTTGTTCTTTTGTTTTATTTTCAAGTTTTTAAATAATTTTTCTTAACTGATGTCAAGATTGCCCTATTGATAAGGGGAGGTGCTTCTCGGTGACATGACATTTGTAAACCTTTGCATCCGACTCTGTGGATTCATGCTTACATTGTTATAGGTAACATTACAGAAGGCTCAAATAGGAATTTGCTAAATTGATTCAAGAACAAAAAATTAGAATTTCCATGTGAAAGTTTGAGGTGGAAGATAAGAAGAGAGAATAACCAAGAATATCTTACGTAACCCAGACACCCACAGTTATGAATGGCCCCTGCAAGTGGACCTGGCTTTTTCTCCATCCTGGGGAGATTTAGGATACTTGAGCATGAAACTGTGTGTGCAGTGATGAAAACTGCTCCTCTGGGGTTTGGGACAGAGGTGTGCTTTCTGCTGAAGTAGTCTTTCTCACCCTTATTGCCCAAAGCCTCAGGACTAGACTTCTCTTTCCTCTCACTGCTTATATTCCAAACACGTTTCTGGTAATTAATTCACATCTAGCAGTTGCCATCTCTCACCTCACCATCCTCTAGATTATGGGTTCCAGACTTTTGGCAACTGTGGCCACATTTCCAGACTTCCAACAAAATCTATAGGTTTCTGAGAACTTCAGGATATTGGGCCTGGAGACGGAGCTTTCCCATCAGTTAAACACTGAAGAAATCACAGTCTTGACCCTAAGTGGCTGCTCACAAGTCTATGTTCTAACTACAGGGCACCCATGGGCTCATGACTTGGCCCTAGGCATGTGTCTTCATACCCCCTCCTTCTCTGCCACAAGTAAATCCTGGTCCCATGGCCCAAATTAAGCGATGGGTAGTCCACCCATCAGCTATTCTTTTTGCCACATGTGAAAGTGCCACCACTGTGGTACCCAGGAACTCTATCTAGGTCCTGAATCTGAGGTGCCTATACCAGGGAAACGATTTTTCTTTCTGAATGCCTGACCTGCACTGGCATTGTTTGTATTTGTTTGTTAAATAGTGAAATTTGCTCATAAGTTTTACAGTGTAACAAGAGTAGGAAATACTGATCCACAGAACTTTAACTCAGCAATTGTGTTTCTCTTCTCAGTCAGTTCATCTAATACGGATATATCTCATGTAGCTGCCATAGCAACATGAGCCATACACCTTTAGCTCCAGCCTCTTTTAGAAGTGATTTTCTGTAAAGGGAAAAAATCCCCTCCACCATATTTTACAAAACATTCAAACATTTCTTAATTCATTGTAAATACTGAGGGTGGGCATGAGTAAGAGTTAAGTGGAGGTATCACATCACTCACAAAACAATATTCAGGATGCTTATAAAGCCCTCTACTCAGCACCCATTTACAAATTTTCTCTTATATTGAAAGTTCAAGCTGTTTTGATCTTTATACTACCCTATTCAACTAGTAGGGGTGTCCAACCCGTGGTCTAAGGGCTATGAATGCAGCCCAACACAAAATCGTGAATTTACTTAAAATCTTTTTTTTGCTTACCAGTTTTCATTAGTATTTGTGTATTTAATGTGTGGCCCAAGACAACTCTTCTTCTTCCAGTATGGCCCAGGGAGGCTAAAAGGTGGGACACCCCTGATAGAGGTTGAACTTCTACCCTTAGCACATTCATCAAATAATTGACCCAATAAAGTGAGTTCTATCTTAGGGAAAATGCCTTTATTAGTTGTTAAAAAATAAAATGCTACTCATCTTATCATACATGCATAAAATTTAGGGACAGTAAAGTACTCTGACACCAATTTTCTACCCAATAACCATGTGATTATAGCCAAGAGTAATAATTCTACATTTTAACAGAAAGAGAAGTCTGGTGGGGTACGCAGAATGCTTAAATAACTTGGTGACAGTCATAGTCTGAAGAGCTGGTGAACTGGAACTCAACCTGAAGTTTTCTGTCTTATTCCACAGTTCCTTCCCTCCAAGTAACTCCTTCAAGCAGAAAAGAATAATGCAGCATAATTCTCATCAGCCTTCATAAAGGGCTGTCTCATAAGAAAAATGACCCAAAAGCTTAAGAATGGCATGCCTCTGTCTGCCAATATGGACCTTAAGTTAAATTTTAAAAGTTATGTGGTAGATGTTATTAAGTCTACTATATATCTTGTATATATGGGGAAATGGAGGCAAGATCCTCAAGAACTTGAAAATAAGAAGTGTCCTTTTTGTCCCTTGGAGATTATGGTATATAATGCAGACTGAGTAGATCAGTAAAAACATATGAGACATCAAACTTAAGAGACAAAATTATTCCCAGGAGTGTGCATTGATAAATTCTTATTGGCAAGACACATCCAAATATACTCCAGTAGTGAAAGTATGTGACAAACATATTAGGAATTCTAAATTATTCTTGTGCTCTGTTTTCTGTTACGTATGCTCACTGTTTTCTGACTACTTTGAATTACTCTGTAACTTGCCATACTTGGAGGCAAAAATATGCTGAATAGGCCCCTGCCAACTTTTTATCCATCTGGTGGCTATTTTCTTCATCAGCATTCTTATTGGGAGTGGTGGAATGGGGAGAGGGAGCAATGTACATGACAGGGGTCCTGAAGATCTGGGGCATGCTTGATGAACTAATAGGGACTAGTCTACTATAACCCAAGTCCATAAGGAATGGAAGAACTTCACACCAAAATGTTAGGCACACAAGGTTGACCCCATGTTTCAGAGGAAGCATTAGCGTTTGTCACAAAAAAATATTTCTCTTTCTGAGACACTGGGGCACAAAGAATATCAAATAACTATATACAAGTGCATTTAGAAATATACAAAAGAATAAAATTGAAGAAAACATTGAAATGTGGAAAAACTACTAAAGCAAATTAACAAGGTGACAGAAGCCTGTCTCTGTGTAAAATTCCCATGCCCAGAGACCTTTACAGGTAGCTTTACCAACTTATCAAGAAAAGGTAATACCAATCTTAGTGTGTTCTATGAAAAATAGAAAAGAAAAAATAAGAAATCATATTTAGACTAATGAAATTCATTTCAAAAATAAGATAAAGAATGTAAGAACAGAGAATCATAGATTCATTTTCAGATTCTCTAACTAAAATATTAGATAACTAATAATAAATACTAGTTTATTTTAAGAAACACATCACTATTTAAAAGAATGTTAGTAGTGCAGCATAATTTCATATCAAAAAATTTACCAATGTAATTTGTTATGTTAATAGATTAAAATAAGAAAATCATGATTATCTCTACAAGTATAAAAATAATTTTATAAAATTCAACAATTTATAATACTAAAGCAATTTATATAATAAAATAATGAAGAAACCTTGATATATTTCCTTAGAGGCTGGAAACAAAGTAAGGATGTCTGCTAACACAGCAACTGTGGAACATAAAACTGGAGGTGAGAGCCAACATAATAATAATAATAGTAGGACAATAAATAAATGTTAAAAAGATAGTAAGGAAAGAAATAAAACTCCCATTCTTACAGATGACATCGGCTGTCGACATGGACTAGTGAAAAAACATAGGAGAAATTAGTACTATTGCAGGACACAGAATCAGCTCATAGAAATATGCAGCAGTGAAACCAGAGGAAAGATGATGGAGTAGGAAGCACCAAGAACTGTCTCCCTGTCTAGATCACAATTGCACTGGAAGCGTCTGCAGGGGTAACTATTTCGGACTCAGACATCTATTGAAGGCTTGCAACCTCTAGGAAAAGGCTTGGACTATAGTAATTTTGGTCAATTTTAATGTTAACTTTAAAAATAAAGAGTGTGGGATAGTGTGGGGAAATTATCCTGCAAGATTAAGACACATTACAACATAATAGAAGATATATTACACAGCACTAGAAATAATGAGATATTGGTAAGAACAGACAAATAAACCAAGAGAAAAAAGAGAGGACATAAAAGCAGGCTTCTGAGTATCTGAAAACTTATACAATAAAGTTGGGCCCATGAATTAAACAGAAAAATAAAAGACCTGTTTAGAAAAACAGGTATTGTGAAAACTGTCTCAATAAATAGAGAAATGTATTAGTGAATCTTTACCTTTTACAATATATATATTGTAGATCCCGGGTGAATTAGAGACCTACATATAGAGGGTACACATATGAACATAATAGGTATTATGTAGGATATTATCCTTTTGGGTTTATTTTGGTTTGGGTTTTTTTTTAATTTTTATTGTTATTCAATTACAGTTGTATGCCTTTTCTCCCCATCCCTCCACCCCACCTCAGCGGAACCCACCTCCCTTCCTCACCTCCACCCTCCCCCTTGATTTTGTCCATGTGTCCTTTATAGTAGTTCCTGTAATCCCCTCTCCTCACTATCCCTTCCCCACTACCCCCTGGCTATTGTTAGATTGTTCTTAAATTCAATGTCTCTGGTTATATTTTGTTTCCTTTTTTCTTCCGTTGATTATGTTCCAGTTAAAGGTGAGATCTTATGGTATTTGTCCCTCACCACCTGGCTTATTTCACTTAGCATAATGATCTCCAGTTCTATCCATGCTGTTGCAAAGGGTATAAGCTCCTGCTTTCTCTCTGCTCCGTAGAATTCCATTGTGTAAATGTACCATAGTTTTTGGATCCACTCATTTGCTGATGGGCACTTAGGTTGCTCCCAGTACTTGGCTATTCTAAATTGTGCTGCTATGAACAATGGGTGCATAGGTTCTTTTGGATTGGTGTTTCCGGGTGCTTAGGGTACAATCCCAGCAGTGGAATTGCTGGGTCAAAGAGCAGTTCCATTTTTAGTGTTCCAAGGAAATTCCATACTGTTTTCCACAGTGGCCTCTGCATTCCCACCAACAGTGCACTAGGGTTCCCTTTTCTCCGCATCCTCTCCAACATTTGTTTGTGGATTTGTTTTTGTTGGCCACTCTGACTGGTGTGAGATGGTACCTCATCGTGGTTTTAATTTGCATCTCTCTGATGGCTAGTGATGCTGAGCATCTTTTCATGTGTCTCTGGGCTCTCTGTATGTCTTCCTTGGAGAAGTGTCTGTTCAACTTCTTTGCCCAATTTTTAATTGGGTTGTTTGTCTTCCTGGAGTGGAGTCGTGTGCGTTCTTTATATATTTTGGAGATCAGGCCCTTGTCTGAGGTATCATTAGCAAATATATTTTCCCATACTATTGGTTCTCTTTGTAATTTGGTGCTGTTTTCTTTAGCCATGCAGAAGCTTTTCATATTGATGAGGTCCCACTTGTTTATTCTTTCCTTTATGTCCCTTGCTTTAGGGGACATGTCTGTGAGGATGTTGCTGCATGGCATGTCTGAGATTTTCCTGCCAATGTTTTCCTTGAGGACTTTTATGGTGTTACAACTTATATTTAAGTCTTTTATCCATCTTGAATTTATTTTTGTGTATGGTGTAAGTTGGTGATCGAGTTCCATTTTTCTGCACGTACCTGTCCAGATCGCCAACTCCATTTGTGAAGAGGCTGTTTTTGCTCCATTTTATGCTCCTGCCTCCTTTGTCAAATATTAATTGACCGTAAAGACTTGAGTTTATTTCTGGGCTCTCTTTTCTGTTCCATTGGTCTATGTGCCTGTTTTTATGCCAGTACCAGGCTGTTTTGATTACAGTGGCCTTGTAATATACGTTGATATCAGGTATTGTGATCCCTCCTGCTTTGTTCTTCTTTCTCAAAATTGCTACAGCTATTCGGGGTTGTTATGGTTTCATATAAATTTCTGAAATGTTCATTCTATATCTGTGAAATATGTCATGGGTACACTAATAGGGATTGCATTGAATCTATACATTGCTTTGAGTAGTATGGCCATTTTGATGATGTTAATTCTTCCAATCCATGAGCATGGTACATGCTTCCATTTGTTTGTGTCTTCCTTAATTCTTTCTTCAGTGTTGTCTAGTTTTCTGAGTACAGGTCTTTTACGTCCTTGGTTAGGTTTATTCCTAGGTACTTTCTTTTTCTTGTTGCTAGATCAAATGGGATTTTTTTTCCTGATTTCCGTTTCTGCAGTTTCATTGTTGGTATACAGGAATGCCTTTGATTTCTGACTATTGACTTTGTATCCAGCTGTTTTGCCAAATTCATTTATTAGGTCAGGTAGTTTTTTGGTGGAGTCTATAGGATTTTCCATGTACACTATCGTGTCATCTGCAAACAGTGACAGTTTCATTTCCTCCTTTCCAATTTAGATGCCTTTTATTTCTTTTTGTTGTCTGATTGCTGTGGCTAGGACTTCCAATACTATGTTGAATAGGAGTGGTGAGAGAGGGCATCCTTGTCTTGTTCCTGATCTTAGTGGGAAAGCTCTAAGTTTTTGTGCATTGAGTACGATGTTGGCTGTAGGTCTCTCATATATGGCCTTTATTATGTTGAGGAACAACACAATAAGGCTCCCTCTATTCCCACTTTGCTGAGTGTTTTTATCAGAAATGGGTGCTGTATCATATCAAATGCTTTTTCCCCATCTATTGATATGGTCATGTCATTTTTATCTTTGCTGTTGTTTGTGTGATATATTATGTTTATTGATTTGCGAATATTATACCATCCTTGCATCCCTGGGATGAAGCCCACTTGGTCATGGTATATGATCTTTTTTTGTATTGCTGGATTCAGTTTGCCAATATTGTGTTGAGAATTTTAGCGTTCATGTTCATCAGCGATATTGGCCTGAAGTTTTCTTTCTGTGTTGTGTCTTTATCTGGTTTTGGGATTAGGATGATGCTGGCTTCATGAAAAGACTTTGGGAGTCTTCCATCTGTTTGGATTTTTTTCGAATAGTCTGTGAAGGATAGGGGTTAGCTCTTCCTTAAATGCTTTGTAGAATTCTCCTCTGAAACCATCCGGTCCAGGGACTTTGTGTGTTGGGAATTTTTTGATGACTGCTTCAATTTCCTCTGCTGTTATTGGTCTGTTCAGGTTTTCTGCTTCTTCTTCATTCACTTTTGGAAGATGATATTTTTCTAGAAATGTGTCCATTTCACCTAGGTTTTCAAATTTCTTGGCATACAGTTCTTCATAGTAATTTCTTCCAATCCTTTGTATTTCTGTGGTATCAGTTGTCATCTCTCCTCTTTCATTTCTAATTGTGGTTATTTGGATCCTCTCTCTGTTTTTCTTGATGAGCCTACTTAAAGGCTTGTCAATTTTGTTTATCTTTTCAAAGAACCAAGTCCTGGATTCATTGATCCATAGAATTGTGCTTTTAGTCTCTATGTCATTTAACTCTGCTCTGATCTTGGTTATTTCCTTCCTTCTACTTGCTCTGGGCTATCTTTGTTTTTGGTCCTCGGGTTCTTGTGGGCATACTGTTAGGTTGTTTGTTTGAAATGTTTCTATCTTTTTAAGGTAGGCATGTATTGCTATGAACTTCCCTCTCAGGACTGCCCTTGCTGTGTCCCATAGGTTTGGGGTTGTTGTGAGTTCCTTTTCATTTGTTTCTAGAGAGTTTTTGATATTCTTCCCTAATCTCATTCTTGACCCATTTATTGTTTAATAGCATGCTATTCAGTCTCCATGAATTTGAGTGTTTTGGTTTTTTTTCCTTTGGGGTTGGTTTCTGGTTTCAGTCCCTTGTAGTCAGAGAAAATGCTTGATATGATTTCAATTTTCTTGAATTTGTTGAGGCTTGCTTTGTGTTCTATCATGTGGTCTATCTTTGAAAAAGTTCCATGGACACTTGAAAAGAATGTGTATTTTGCTTCTTTGGGATGAAAAGCTCTATATATATCAGTTAAGTCCATTTCATCTAGGGTATTGTTAAGTGACACAATATCCTTCTTGATATTTTGTTTGGAAGATCTGTCCATTTTTGATAGTGGGGTGTTAAAGACCCCTACTGTAATTGTGTTGCTGTCAATATCTTTCTTGAAGTCCTCCAAGATTTTCTTAATGTATTTGGGTGCTCCTATGTTGGGTGCGTATATATTTACAATGTTTCTGTCTTCTTGGTGGATTCTTCCTTTGAGTATTATGAAGTAACCTTCTGGGTCTCTCTTTATGGCCCTTCTTTGGAAGTCTATTTTGTCTGATGTGAGTATTTCTACCCCTGCTGCTTTTTTTTTCCTATCCATTTGCTTGGAAAATTTGTTTCCAGCCCTTCACTTTCAGTCTGTGTAAGTCTTTTGTCCTGAGATGGGTCTCTTGTAGGCAGCATATGTGTGGGTCATGTTTTCTTATCCATTCAGCTATTCTATGTCTTTTGATTGGAGCATTTAATCCATTTACATTTAAGGTTATTATCCATAGGTAGTTATTCATTGCCATTTTTTCCTACCTGTGTTCCTCTCTCTTTCTCTTTTCCTTCCTTTCCTTAAAGCAGTCCCTTTAGCATCTCTTACAGAGCTGGTTTGTTGAAGATAGATTCTTTTAGACTTCTTTTGTCTGGGAAACTCTTTATGTGGCCTTCTATCTTGATTGAGAGCCTTGCTGGGTAAAGTAGTCTTCGTTGCAGTCCCCTGGTTCTCATTACTTGGAATATTTTTTGCCATTCTCTTCTGGCTTGGAGCATTTCCATTGAGAAGTCAGCTGCTAACCTTATTGGGGCTCCCTTGTATGTTACTTCCTCTTTCTCCCTTGCTGCCTTGAAGATCCTCTCTTTGTCTTGGAATTTTGTCATTTTAATGATAATGTGTCTTGCAGTGGGCCTCTTGGGGTTCCTCTTGTTTGGGACTCTCTGTGTTTCCTGGATTTGGGTGACTTTTTCTCTCATCAGATTAGGGAAATTTTCCATCATTACTTTTTCAAACAGGTTTTCTATCCCTTGCTCTTCTTCTCCTCCTTCTGGTATTCCTATTATACAGATATTGTTACGTTTCTTGTTGTCCTGCATTTCCCTTATTGCCTCTACATTCTTTCTGAGCCTCTTTTCCTTTTCGTGCTCTTTCTGGGTGTTTTTTTCTACTTTGTCCTCCAGCTCGCTGATCTGATCCTCTGCTTCATCAAGTCTGCTTTTCATTCCTTCTACTGTGTTCTTCAGTTCAGAAATTGTAATCTTCATTTCCTCTTGGCCCTTGTTTGCAATTTCTATTTCCTTTTTCATGATAATATAGTTTGTAGTGAGTTCATTGTATTTTCCCTGTAGTTTCTGGTACTTCTCTGTGAGCTCAGTGAGCTTCCTGATAACCATTGCTTTGAACTCATTATCTGATAGTTGACTTGCCTCTTTTTCAGTTAGCATTCTTTCTGAGGCTTCCTCCTTTCCTTTCATTTGGGGATTGTTTCTTTGTCTTCCCATTGTTTGTGAGACTCTTCTTGTTAGCCTCTGCTTCTTAAATTGATCTGTTTTGACTCCCTGGGTTTATGGTATGAACTTCTATGGTAGAATGCCAATGGGATTCAGTGGTGCCATCTCCTTAATCTCCTGTGCTCACTGTTCTTGAGCTGACTTTTATGGGTCTAACATGGTCTAAGTCTGATCTTTTCAGCGCTCCAGATTTTATTATCTCACCTGTGGGAAAAAGAGAAAGAAGGAAAAAAAAGAGACGGGAAGAAGGGAAAAAAGGAATAGAAAAGGAATGGAAGGAAGGAAGAAGGAATAAAAAAAGATTGGAAGAAAGATAAGAAAAAGGAATTTTAACAAAAATTAAAATGAGAAAATAAATAAAAGAAGACAGGAAGAAGGAATAGAAAAGGTAAAGGATGGAAAAAGGAGGAATAAAAAAAGAAAGAAGGAGAGAAATGAAGAAGGAATTTAGGGGGATAGGAAAAAAAAATAGTCTTCAGCTGGCTTTAGATCTGTTAGGTTAGTTCTGCTGGTCTTCCTGTCTGTGAAACAGGAAGGGGTGGTTGCAAGGATTGGTTTCACTTTTCTCCCTTCCTGAGCCACACTCTTGGCTGTTGTTCAGCCTCCAGTCCATTTCCTCAGGGTCCTTCTGCTCCCCACTAGGTCTTTAGTTCACCAGTTGTGCTGTCCTTGAGTGGCACCAATTAGGCGCAACTCATACTCCCCCTTCTTGCTCTTTGCTGTCTTGGATGCTAGGGGCTCTCAGTGCTCCTACGGGGTAGTTCAGCCCTCTACTGGGTCAAGTCTTTCTGGGGAAAGTCTCCCCTAGTCCTGCAGCTCCCCTCTGCTGGGTGTTCTGTCTTCCTCCTAGAGAACCAGTAGGCCCTGCAGTGCACTGTGTGCAGGGGCTAGGTGGGAATTGTTCAGAACCGGTCCTTTTAGGTGTGGTCGCTCCCAGGCATCCAGGCGTTGATTGGGTTGTTAGGCCAATCCACCGCTTTCGGCCTGTGCACCGGGCAGCCAGCCACTGATCCGGGTGCACACCCACCAGAGGTTTCAGGTGTGGGTGCCCAGCCGGGGTTTCAGGTGTTGGCGCCCAGTCCGCTAATCTGGGTGTGGGCCAGCCGGGCTTTAGGTGAGAGCTGGAGCTGGTTATCCCACATTCTCAGTCCTGGGGCTGAGAGGGGAGGGGTGTCAGAGGCCGCGGCTGCTGCAGAGAGTTCTTTAACTAGCCGCTGAGTGCCTCTATTTTCTCTTTTTCTTTTTGAGAAATTCTTCCTATTCAACCCCCTGGTCCAAACAAGCACCTAGCCTTTCACACAGCCCAGCCTGGCTCTCTCCCAAGAATCCTGCAGCAGACCCTGCACCCGGGCCGGGGGCTTCAGCCGCCCTGGCCCAGCGCTGGCCCCATGGACCTTATTGTCCTTAAGCACTCCTCTTACCATCAGATCTTTCAATGTCCTCTATCTTTGGTCTCCGATCTTCATATATCCTGGAATACCGTTGGCTGTTCGCTCTGTTCCTCAGATCAGCTAGGTGTTTCACTGGTGCCGAGGGGAAGTAGACTCTGCTCCTACCTATCTCGCCACCATCTTCTCTCTCTCTGATATTATCCTTTTGAACTAGTGGAGAAAACTGACTACTTAAATGAAACTCAAATTATTTAATGCAAAAAATAATTTTATTTTTATAAAAAAATAATTGTTTCCTTTCAATAATGGACATCTTAGATAAAATTACAGATAAACTATATTATGACAAAACATACTTTTCATGTTAAGCATCTATACCTACAAAATACAAGGAACTCAAAAATCAATCAGAACAAAAGTAGCTTTCAGAGAAGAGTAAGAAAATTATATGAACACAGACTTAAATAACAAATACAAAACACAATAGTAATTAGAGGAATAAAATAAAACAATGAGGTACCTCTTTATACTCTTTAGATTTGATAAAAAATGAGCATTGGATAGTGTTGGTGCTGGTGAGATGAAGTATCTCTTACAGGAACCCCTTGCCCTGCGGTGAGAGTATGAACTAGGGCCTCCATTCCAGTGAACCACTTGGCACTATGGAGTCAACACATGAGCACACTGCTGAGGTTCATGTCTCTGTTGTTGACATTTTGAAATGCTCCTGTTCTGATTGATTAATAGCCACTTCCTCTCAATCCCCAAATTGCCTCCTGCTACCACACATTACATGGACATTCCTCTAAGAATCTCTAGATTATTCCATTGTCCATTACCTCTAGTAGAGATACCTGGTAGAGTTAGAATCCTCCAGGAACTCAATCCAGAAGCACAGAAAGTGTGCATTCTTTTTTATCATTTCCTGTTCTATGCTAGGAATATCATGCTTGAGAATGTGTGCAATGCATATAACCCTGCCATTCTTTTCTAGACTATATGTCTCAAAGAAGTTTCATACAGATCCAGAAGGGGACATGTAAAAGAATCTTCATTATGGTGCCTGAGAGCAGAAAGTTAAACCTGAAGTAAGTGGCAATCATTTGGACGAGTTAAATATGTTGGATATACTCTGAAATTCTATATAACATAAGCAATAGGTTATATGTACATTGTTCCCTAGTAATAATACAGTACTATATAAAACAAGTAAGAAAGAGAATGAGATGTATACGAATGCACAAAATAACATATTCATTCAAACTTTAAAAATTACCATTTCTCTCCCCAAAAGAAGAAAAACATTAATTAAATTAGAAACATTTCCCATAAAGGCATAAAGGGAAAAGAATGAAAAATTAAGAACACAAAGTTCCCTTTGGAAATGAGTACTCTTTTACATTATATTTATTTGTATACTCTCCCTTAAGAGAAAAAGAATTTCTTTGATAAGAAAAGTTGTATTTTATCTAGCTGCCCTCTTGATACATGGTCTAGTACAGACAATAAAAATCCTGTTTGGTGGTGTTGATTGAGTGTATATCTCTGAGGGAAAATATACAGTTTATTATTTTTTTCTAATATGTTTCTATATACCAACAAAGGTTCATGGTAAAATTTATCAATCAACAAATTATTTACTACTAGAGGTTTTTATATCTCAGAATCTATAAATTTAATATAAAATTTTAATATAAAGTGATTTATATCTCAATTTCCCAAGCTCTGTTTCAAGGATTCTAGCTCTCAATATTCTGGAGGGTCATAATATACATTTGTAAACCAACAGATTTTAGAAATAGTACATTTTTAAGCTTATTTTTTAAAAACAATGTTTCTACAGACACTTCTCCAAGGAAAACATACAGAGGGCCCAGAGACACATGAAAAGATGCTCAGCATCACTAGCCATCAGAGAGATGCAAATTAAAAGCACAATGAGGTACCATCTCATACTGGTCAGAGTGGCCAACATAAACAAATCCACAAACAAATGTTGGAGAGGATGCGGAGAAAAGGGAACCCTAGTGCACTGTTGGTGGGAATGCAGACTGGTGAGGCCACTGTGGAAAACAGTGTGAAATTTCCTCAGAAAACTAAAAATAGAACTGCGCTTTGACCCAGCAATTCCACTGCTGGGATTGTACCCTAAGAACCCTGAAATACCAATCCAAAAGAACCTATGCACCCCAATATTCATAGCAGCACAATTTAGAATAGCCAAGTACTGGGAGCAACCTAAGTGCCCATCTGCAAATGAGTGGATCCAAAAACTATGTTACATTTACACAATGGAATTCTATGCAGCAGAGAGAAGAAGGAGCTTATACCCTTTGCAATAGCATGGATGGAACTGGAGATCATTATGCTAAGTGAAATAAGCCAGACGGTGAGGTACAAATACCATAAGATCTCACCTTTAACTGGAACATAATCAATAGAAGAAAAAAGCAAACAAAATATAACCAGAGACATTGAAATTAAGAACAATGTAACAATAGCCAGAGGGGAGTGGGGAGAGGATAGTGGGGAGAGGGGTCTACAGGAGCTACTATAAAGGACACAAGGATAAAATCAAGAGGGAGGATAGAGAACGGGGAGGGAGGTGGGATTGGCTGGGGTGGGGTGGAGGGATGGGGAGAAAATGCAGACAATTGTAACTGAATAACAATTTTAAAATTTTTTTAATAAATAAAAAAATAAAACCAATGTTTCTAAAAATTTTATTGGATCATTGATACTTTCTATCTTTTCACACCTATTACCTCCCCTGTAGAATGGACATTTTTGAGAACACGCTGTTGGTAATGTTGCCTTGACATGGGATTTCATGGGATAATAAATGAAATATATTTGTCTTCAATTATTCCAGATTACATTGATTCTCAGTTTACTTTTAGTAGTTATATCATAATAAATGTATTTAGTTATTTAAGTAAATTAACAAATGCATCAATAAAGTTATATATAAATAATTAGTTTACTCTTGGCATTTATAAAATGAGAAATATTATTCCTCATTTGCCTACATCTGTGGCAAATCAAATTAAATTACTAAGTTAAATGTAAATTAAATTAAATTAAATGTAGATGAAATTATTGTTCAGCAATTATTTGTACCATTCCCCAAGTAACTTTTCTGGAGATTAAGCTTTGCTGTAGGTGACTTGCTATTGGTTAACAGGTGATGGGCAGAAGTACAGTAGGCCTATTTTTAGTCTATTCTGAAGAAATATTATATATGAGGTTTTGTCCAGAAAATGGTCAGCCATTGTTAATATAACAAGAATGGTTTGCATGACTTCAGTAAAACCTGGAAGCCAAGGAGAGTGGACTGGAATGCATATGCATGAACAATGATGACTTCACTATACTAGTCAGTGGGGGTGGTAGACACAGTTGAGTGAGCATGTGTACTGTGTGACCATCACATTCAAAGTGACTGAGCGAGTAGAGCAATTAATCTACATCAAATTTTGTGTTAAGCTTGAACATTCCACTGCAGAAACTATTCAGTTAATTCAGAAGGCTTTCTGGGATGCAATGACTGCAGTGCAGATAAAAGTGTGGCACAAATGCTTCAAAGATAGTCAAGAATCTGTTGAAAGTAATCCACATCCTGGAAGTCTTGAAAAGATGGCAGCAATATCAAGACCATGTTAACTATGTTTTTTGATTGGGAAGGTGTTGTCCATCATAAGTACACCCCTCTAGGCCAAACATTTAATAAGGAGTACTACCTCAATGTTTTCATTAGTTGAGAAATGCGAACAAAAGTGACCATAGCTATGGGCAACTGGTGATTGGCAGCTTCATCTCTACAATGTGCCTGCTCATGCATCATATCTCATGCAGAGTTCTTTTGTGAAACATCAAATCACCCAGGTAATTCAGCTCCCCCAATCCCAGCCCAAATTTGGAGTCTTGTGACTTCCAGTTTTCCCAAAACTAAAATCACCTTTGGAAAAGGAGAGATTTCAGATCATCAATGAGACTCAGAAAAGTACGGCAGGGCAGCAGTGCTTTAGAGTGGTTAAGGAGTCTGCAGTCTCCCAGGAGAAGAGATACTGGGAGAACTGTGTGAGGTCCCAAGTTGCCTACTTTGAAGGGGACTGAAGCATCATTGCCCTGTGTACAATGTTTCTTGTATCTTGTATCTTCTTCAATAAATGTCTCTATTATTCCTATTACATGGTTCAATACTTTCTACACCAGGAACTCCTGGTCTCCCTACACAAGGACCTAAGCCTCAGGTGATCACTTCCACATCATTGTCTTTGTCAGAAGGAAACATGTGGGGCAGAGTGACCCCAGGCAACTTGTTGACCTGTATCCTGAAGTTAAACTGCTTTGGCTGACCCAGAAACTCACAAGTTAGAAGTAAATGTTTATCTTTTTATGTTACTGAGATTGTGTAGTTGTTTGTTAAACAACAAAATCTAAGACAATGTAACTTATGTAATGGGTAATTCTTCTAAGAAACTTGTCTGTGGAATCTAGACAAAGTCTTCCAATTCTCTTCTCAGCCAACACCATCCCTGTTGTGACTGTATTGAAATGTACATCAGTACCAGCCTGTATTTTGCCAAACCCAAAGAACTCCTCTCCTCATCTTATTCCTCAATACACAAACTTTGCTTCTCATTGCTTCTGTAAACACTACTTTCCTCTATGGCTTCCATATCATCCACTGCCCTGACGGTTTTATTTTTTTGTTTGTTTCCTTGACTTACACTGAACATTCCATTTTATACATCTTTGTTAGATCATTCACCCCTGTTTGACCGATTGGAATATTTAAGTTTTGGTCTTGAACGCCCATTTTTATCTCTATCTACATTTTTTCCTAATCTCACCCAGTTCTAAGACTTTGAGTATTGTATTTGCAATATAAATGTTACATTTATCTCATGATCCAAAGTCTAAACTTTTGTATATAATTGTCCAGTCAGTATTTCTATCAATATTTTTAATAGGTATCTATCACTCAGGGGTCTTTGTTACAAACAGAACCTCTGTAGCTACATCAGCAGAAATGAATTAAAGATATAATGTGTCTTACAGTATCTTTTTGAGGGTTCTAGGATCAGGCATGAGAACTGCAAAGCCAGGAATCAGCAACATATTCACAGTTGGACTCTGCCATCACTGTCACTGGGCAGCACTACTGCTGGATCTGCTGCTACTCACGGACACTGCTTCACAGACCAATGCCAATCTGCCTCTTATTAATGGATATTGAACAAGTTCTCCCTCTTCAGATAATTCTCTTTCAGATCTAAATATAAGGGTGTATTTGATTGGCAATGCCTAAACCACACGCTTGTGCTTCTATTCCAAGTGAAGAGGGTTATGACATCTGCTTGGAAAAATCAAGACTCATATAGATGGAAATTCCCTAAATATGGTATGTCTGTCAGGTAGTCTAGTTTGTATCATACTAATGACAAAAATCTCAATGGCTTAAAAACAAGTGAAGAGGGAATGCATCTGGGACATTCTCAAATTTAGTCTGACAGAGGCTCCAAACTCAATGTATGATCACAAAAGCAGAATTAAAAGGGCATGGTAAATTGTGAAAGGGTTCTTAAAGCATTTGCCTAGAAGTAATGCACATTACCCCTGTTTGCAATTCATTTGCCAAATTAAATCATATGACCATGCCTAACATTACAGAAGGTAGGAGGCACAATCTTACCTTTTCCCTAAAATGAAAGGAGAAATTGTTTCTTTGTGTGTGAGTGAACCTCATGATTACAACATATAAGGTAAAACATCCTAACTGGGAAGTTTGACAAATTTTGCCACATTACCACAAAGCAAAATCACATCACATCTTGATTTTTCTCTTTAAACATCTTTTCCCCTCAAGTTTCCCATTTCCAGTCTTGTAGCTGTTCTTTAAAATATTTATGTTTGAAGCCACTTCTATTTTCATCACTACTACTTTTATCCAAGTCGCCATCATCTCATGGATGGAGAGCTGAAATCACTTCCTAATTGGGTCCTGTTTCTGCATACCCTTCTACAATCCATTTGTTACAAAAAAAAAAACAAAACAAAACAAAAAAAAAACAGAGTGATCTTTTAAAATGTAGGTCATATAGTGAAACTTTTACCACTTGAAATCTTCCAATGGCCTGGCATCATTGTGAACAAAACTCAAACTCTTTATCATGACTATGACCCAGCCTCATCTCATCATAAGCTCCTTGATCACTAACTAGGCCCCAGCCACTCCGGGTTTCCCTGAACCTGCTTTGTGCATTCCCACATGGAGCCTTTGAGTTTGCTGTTTCTTTGTTTAATGTCTTCCTCCCACAAATATTACCTACTTACTCTTTATTATTACTCAGTTCTCCGATTATAATTTATGTTACCTTCCATTATTAAAATTGATGTTTTCCTTTATAGTGTTTTTCACCAAATTAAAGAATCCCTATCAAAATTTACTTAACAGTGCATAGTAGAATATCTGCAGTATTTTTGATGCTTATCAATATTTGTTGAATGTGTAAATGAGTCAAAAAACAAAATGCATTATTCACTATACCACACTACCTCTAAATATTTGGACTGAGAACATTAAGTTACAATAAGCAATGATTCTTTCAAATTTATAATTGTTAGAATTTTTGACACAAAACATTAAGTCACTCTCTAAAAACATTCATTGCTGCTCCAAATCCATAGCATAACATAGAAGAGCACTTTATAACTCTGGAACCAACATACCCTTCCAGGTTAAATTCCATAAATCTTTCCTTCCTTATGCGCACTAAAAATTAAGCAAAACAGGTAGTTAAGATTTCTTTAACCTCATACAAAAATATAATCCATATGAAGGAAATCCTTCAATGTCCTGGGATCAGGCCTAGAAATACTTATATGTATTTTGCTATCTCAATGAGAGATCTTATTCTTCTTCTCTAAGTCCAGACCAGTCCCTCCTTACTTGCTCTACATCCATCCCCTCTTGTCTATTTCTCCATACCATTATCTATTTCTTCTTTTCTCATAACAGTTTTATTCAATTAAAATTGGCATACAATGACCTGCATTTATTTAAAGTGTGCAATTTGGCAAGTATGATGAGACCGTGCTTTCATGCCCCTGGGAAATCATCAGCACCATCAAGGTGGTCAGTATCTGCCACCCCAAAAGCCTCCTCTCTTGTTGCTCCCTGCATCTCCTCACTGGCTACAGGCAATACTAAAATGCTTTCAGTCATGGTTGCTAGCTTTTGTTTTCCAGATTTTTAAATGAATGGAATCATAAAGTATGTATCAGTGTGTTGCTTTTTTGTACTCATCATAATTATTTTGAGATTCATTCATGTTGATCCATGTTATCATGGACAAGCATTCCTTTGAATGAATGTACCACAATTTGTATACCCATTCATCTGTTGACAGGCATTTGAATTATTTTCAATTTTTAGTAATTAAAACTAAAGGTGCTATAAGTGTTCATGTATAAGTATTTATATGATCATATGCTTCATTTCTTTAGGGCAAATATCTAAAATTGGAATAATTGGAGTAAGTGCTAGGTATACATTTAACTGTTACAAAACTGCCAAGACATTTTCCAAGGTGGTTGTAGCATTTTACATTCCCATCAACAGTGTGTGAGAATTTTATCTCTTCTACACTCTCACTAACACTCAGAATAGTCAGTTAAAAAAATTAACTGTTATACTTGGCAGGAAGTAGTATCTCATGTTTTAAACTTCAATTTCTCTAATAATGAATGATTGTGAACATTTGTATTTGCTCACTGGCCATCCATATATTCTTTTTGGTAATGTGTCTATTCAAGTTTTTTTCTATATTTTTTAAAGATTGTATTTATTTATTTTTAGAGAGAGGAGAAAGGAGGGAAAAAGAGGGGGAGTAAAACATCAATGTGAGAGAGAAACATTGATTGGTTATGTCTCATATGTGCCCTGATCTGGGACCAAACCTGAACCTAGGCATGTGCCCCAACTGGGAATTGAACCAGTGACCTTTCATTTTTCAGGATGATGACCAATTAAGCCACACTGGTCAGGGCTTTTTGCCTATATTTTTAATTAAGTTGTTTTATTTTGTTATTAGTCTGTTAAATTGGGTTCCCAAATCCAATTCCATCATGGAACTGGGGTTGTTCCCCATACCAACAAACAATTCTTGGACATCAGCAAGGTCTTGAAGAATTTAATTGAATTCTATACTATCTACCTAGAGATAGTATCAGATTCCACAGGTTAAGGGTTCAGTCCTACAAGAATGCCACCCCCCAACATACACACACACTTCAGATGCCAGCCAGAAACCCAGGTTATCTGGTTATCTATACTTTTAACTGACTGGCCACAGTTTGGAGGTTGCTACCACTCCCTCCTACTCAGAATGCTTATCACAGGTCCAATTTGTCACTTGTACTTCTCACTGACTGGCTATAAATGAGAGGTTCCCACAACCCCCATCTTGGGTTTGATTAATTTGTCAGCAAGGCTCACAGAATTCAGAGAAACCTGTTACTTACTACATCACTGGTTTATTGTAAAAGGATATGATTCAGGAATCAGCAAGATGGAAGAAAGAAGAGATGCATATGGCAAGGTATAAGGGAAGGTGTGCTTCCATGTCCTCTCCAGGGTCCCACTCTCCCCCTACCTCCAAGTGTTCGCCAGCCCAGAAGCTCTCCAAACTCTGTCATTTTTAGGTTTTTATGGAGGCTTTATTACACAGGCATGCTTCATTAAATCATTGGCCATTGGTTTAATGGCCCCTCTCACCTCTCGGGTGTCAGGGGTCTAGGACTGAACATTCCAACCCTCTAATCACATGGTTGGGTCTCCTGGAAACCAGCCCCCATCCTTAGGTACTTCCCAAAAGTCACTTCATTACTGCAACAAAAGACACCATCATCACTATCAACTCATAGGAAATTCCAGCAGTTTCAAAAGGTGTGAGCCAGAAATTTTGGACAAAAACCAAACAAACATATATGAGAAATATATATTGGTCCTCTGCCTCTGAATGACCAAATATGTATTTCTTAAAAATCACAATATTGCATGTGTTTTAAGAGGGTTTTTTTTTATACTCTAACTACAAGGTTTTTTTATCTTATCAGATATTTGATATGGAAAAAAATTATTCCATCTGGATATTTCAAAAGCATTTCAACTGAAGTTCAAAACTTAATAAACTGTCCTCAATCTGTCCTAACTCTGGTGATCCCTTTCTCAGAAAATTCATCTAGTTTTCTAAAACAGAATTAAGGAATTGTCTTTGACTTCTTTTTCTTCTTTATTTAACCTCCTGGCAAACCTTCTTTTTTTTTTAAAAAAAAAGGATTTTATTTATCTATTTTTAGAGAAAGGAGAAGGGAAGGAGAAAGAGAAGGAGAGAAACATCAGTGTGTGGTTGCCTCTAGTGTGCCCCCTACTGGAGACCTTGCCCTCAATCTAGGCATGTGCCCTGAATGGGAGTCAAACCAGTGACCTTTTGGTTCCCTGACCAGCACTCAATCTACTGAGCCACACCAGCCAGGGCAAATATTCTGCCATTTACCTAGTTATGTCTGTTTATTCTCTTAAAGGCAACATTTGTTCTACCCCCCACACCACCACTATTCTGTAACTGTAGCATTGCTCTCCTCACTGGTTTCTATGTCTACATAGTCTACAGTTTTCTTCTCTCCAATCCAGTGCCCTCACAGAAGCCAACAAGACCTTGTACATGTACCACTGCTCTGATCACATGCCTCTTTCACCTGGTTCCTTTCAATGACTTACCATTACTCTGTTAGAAAATGATTTTTTAAAACTTCATCCTGATCTATAAGACCCATCATCATCTACCTCTTGACTAGCTGTCCAGCTCCATTTCTCTTTACTCTACTTTACTCTACATTTCATAATAAGCAACTCCTGGGCCCTGAAATTATGACTGTTGTACTGTCCTTTGGGCACTTCTACATGCTTTCCCTTCTTCCTGGAACAAATAGGAGAATTTTGTTGTTGTTGTTGGACTAGCTCCTACCTATCTTACTTCCCCCATGGGAATGTAAGCTCCACAAGGTCATAGATTCTGGCCGGTTCATCACTGGACTCCTCACACCTGGATAGTGCCTATATGCAAGCACACACATCTTTAAAGACCAGACATAAAGGCACCACTTCTGAAAAGCCAGCAACAAGTTCCCAAGCAAAATTAATTTATTCTTTACCTGTTCTCCTGTAGTAGTGAGTTCATCCTACCACATCAGCAAATGCTTGCATTATTATATTTACTTTCTCCTGCTAAAGGAGGAGCTTTGCTAAGAAAAGTGCAATGGTTTACCTGATTGATGAACTACAATCTGTAAAAGTCCCTAACATACTACCTTCATGAATTTTATTCCTTTCATTTTTCTATAATTTCTTTCTATACTTACTATTGGTACAATGGATTATTAAATACCATCAATCAATTAGATAGTGATGAATTTTATAAATCAAATAACCAATAACTATTGAATTTATAAATATATATATATATATCTTTTGTATGTGTTTGTGCACACTACAAATAGACAAGGGACTTTATGTATCTATATACTACATTTACAACAAACACGTATAAATTAAACATTATAAATTTAAATGGTTCATGTATATAACATGTAAACACAGGCAGACACTTTTGTATAAAGAGTTGGGTACATGTTATATTTCTTACCTGTAAATGTAATATTCTTGGGAGGGTGTATATTATTTCTATTTTTGTATAACTATACATAGACATCCATATAATACTACATTTATATAGCAGCTTGTGAAAGCTTTCAGATATAATGAGTTGCACCATAAAATAGAAGATTAAAAATACAATCCAAACCTTTCCACTGAGCAAAAGTGATTTTACGAACATGTTGTGACAGGATGAAATTTTTCCTGTCGAGTCAAAGGACTCCTCAGTGGTTAATTTGAGGCTGTATTTTTCAAAGTATAACCTAAGGACCAGCTACATCATAGTCCTTCTGTGTGCATTTCAATATTTAGTTTGCAGGACGTTACCCCAAACCCACCACCTCAGAATATCTTGGGATTGAGCCCATGAATCAGAATGTTTAACAAGCTTGACAGATGATTCTACTGCACATTGCATCCTGAGAATCACTAATCTAAGGCACCCTGCCTTGGGCAAACACGTGTTAAAGAATGAGAAGCACGATGGGCAAACAGCTGTGAGTGGGAAGTTAGATATTCTGTGTGAAGCACAGAAGGCTGGCTGCATGGTGGGGGCTAGAATGCATGGAGTGCTGGATTCAACAGAGTGTGGGTGATTACAGAACAAGGATTGTTTTCACGAGGGCCTTATGTTCCCCTTCAAGGTGAAGGAAGCAAGACTCTCAGCTGTCTGCCTTTCTCTTTTCTTGCTTCCCTTTCACTCTCTTCCTGTTCTTTGACCTTTTCATCAACATATTTTCCACTAGAAATATGCTCTGAATTTGGGCAGAGGTCATGGATGCTTCCTTCTATTGCCTCCTTCATCATTTTACCATAGTAGTCCAGACTCTGGTTATGGACGGGGACATAGAATAGTGCACAATTTAGCATCCTAGGAAAAGTCACTTCTGAAATCAGGTTCAGAAATTATTAGGGATAAGAGGTATTTTAGAGATCACCTAACACTATCTTTTATTTTTAGTTTAAAAGAAAAACAGCTTTACCAAGCAGTTAAGAAACTATAAGGCCACAAAGCAACTTAGCAGGCAAGCTGATCTGATATCCAGGTCTCCCCTCTCTCACTTGATCCTGTTCCAGAAATTCATTGTAACATATCTTTAAATTGAACTATTGCCTATTATCTTCTGTAAACACTCCATAAAAATTTTTAATGTATAAATGAACCATTAAATGATTAATCGATTACTGACTGGATGATGAATGAATATACTGATGAAAAGAGAATTAAGAATGGCTTTCAGTATCAGGTGGACAGTCTATGGATGCTAGAAACCCAAACATAATCAGTAAACTGCATTTTCACAAGCATTTTATCATCTGAAATTTGGCATTTTACATTTCATATTATGTAGTGTAACATATATATTGACACTTGACCTCACAAAACACTTCCCATCTATAATCTCATTTGACCCTTTGAAAATGTTAACAGATATTCATAAATTTTTCTGTAAGATTTAAAAAAAAAACCCCAGAGCTATGAAATGTTAAGAAATTTGACACTTTATGCAGCTAGCTATGAGCAGAATTAGAGCACAAACCCAGAACTGTAAAATCATTTTCCACTGACAATGAAGGAGAAAGATTTCATATACAGAGGCCTTCTCAGAGTATATATTTTAATTTTTCAACTACAACTGACATTCAATGTTATATTAGTTTCATATGTACAACATAGTGATTAGACATAACATATGAAGTGGTCTCCCTGATAAGTTCCCACCTGCCACCGTACATAGCTATTACAATATTAATTACTATATTCCTTATGCTGTACTTTATATCCCTGTGACAATTTTTGTAACTGGCAAGTTGTACCTCTTAATTTCTTGATGTTTATCAACAGACTCAAATAGTCTCATTCTTTGATTAATAAAACAAATATATAGAAATACTTCCTATTTTATACATAAATAAATTACCTGTATTTTTAAATATATTTATTGATTATGCTATTACAGTTGTCCCATTTCCCCCCCTCACTCCACTCCATCCTGCCCACGCCCTCCCTCCCACATTCCCACCCTATAGTTCATGTCCATGGGTCATACTCATAACTGCTTTGGCTTCTACATTTCCTATACTATTCTTACCCTCCCCCTGTCTATTTTCCACCTATCATCTATGCTACTTATTCTCTGTACCTTTCCCCCCCTCTCACCCTCCCACTCCCCTATTGACAATCCTCCTTGTGATCTCCATCTCTATGGTTCTGTTCCTGTTCTAGTTGTTTGCTTAGTTTGCTCTTGTTCTTGTTTTAGGTGTGGTCATTAATAACTGTGAGTTTGCTGTCATTTTTACTGTTCATATTTTTGATTTTCTTTTTCTTAGATAAATCCCTTTAACATTTCATATAATAAGGGCTTGGCGATGATGAACTTCTTTAACTTGACCTTATCTGAGAATCACTTTATCTGCCCTTCCATTCTAAATGATAGCTTTGCTGGATACAGTAATCTTGGATGTAGGCCCTTGCCTTTCATGACTTGGAATACTTCCTGCCAGCCCCTTCTTGCCTGTAAGGTCTCTTTTGAGAAATCAGCTGACAGTCTTATGGGAAGTCCTCTGTAGGTAACTGTCTCCTTTTCTCTTGCTGCTTCTAAGATTCTCTCCTTCTGTTTCATCTTGGCTAATGTAATTATGATGTGCCTTGGTGTGTTCCTCCTTGGGTCCAGCTTCTTTGGGACTCTCTGAGCTTCCTGGACTTCCTGGAAGTCTATTTCCTTTCCCAGATTAGGGAAGTTCTCCTTCATTATTTGTTCCAATAAATTTTCAATTTTTTGTTCTTCCTCTTCTCCTTCTGGCACCCCTATAATTCGGATGTTGGAATGTTTCAAGATGTCCTGGAGGTTCCTAAGCCTTTCCTCACTTTTCCAAATTCTTGTTTCTTCATTTTTTTCTGGTTGGATGTTTCTTTCTTCCTTCTGGTCCACACCATTGATTTGAGTCCCAGTTTCCTTCTCATCACTATTGGTTCCCTGTACATTTTCCTTTGTTTCTCCTAGCATAGGCTTCATTTTTTAATCTAGTTTTTGAACAAATTCAACCAATTCTGTGAGCATCTTGATAACCAGTGTTTTGAACTGTGCATCCGATAGGTTGGCTATCTCTTCCTTGCTTAGTTGTATTTTTTCTGGAGCTTTGAAGTGTTCTGTCATTTGGGCCATTTTTTTTTTTTGTCTTGGCGCATCTGTTACTTAAAGGGGAGGAGCCTTAGGTGTTGGGGGGGTAACGATGGTCGCTGCTCTGTGACGTTGTATGTGGGGGAGGGGCTGAGAGGGAGCAATGGCGCCCCCTCCACTCTCCACCGGATTATAACCCTTCACTCCACTACCCACAATCAAACTGGGCCCCTCTGCTGCTGGTTCCCAAGTGGGTGGGCCTGTGCACACTCTAGGCCCCCGTGGGTCTCTCCAACAACCTCTCCTGTGAGGCTGGGAGTCTCTCCTGCTGCCGCCCCAACTCCCAGAGGCGTTTCTAATCAGAGGTTTGAGGCTTTATTTCCCTGAGCTGGAGCCCTGGGTTGGGTGGTCTTCTTTGCTTCCTGCCCCCCCGTTTGTCTAGTCTATCTGTGCATGAATGTGGGGCCGTGGGGTGCTACCCACCGCTCTGCCTGCCCTGTTCTCCACCACTCTGAATCTGGCCCTCTCTGTTTATCTGCGCGAATGTGGGCCCACAGGGTCTGCCAGTGGTCAGACTGCCTGCCCCATTCGTCCCACACTCTGCCAGTCTCGGTCCTGCCACGGCCATGCAAGTCCTCTCCGCCCTGGCTGCCCATCTCCACCCCTCCTACCTGTCTGGATGAATGTTTATTTTTTATTTCCTTGGTGTCGGACCTCCTTGCTGTTGGATTTTCTGTCAGTTCTGGTTGTGCGAGGAGGTGCACTGTGTCTACCTACACCACCATCTTGGTTCTCCCTTCAATTAGCTGTGTTTTTTAAAAAGATCCACAGTAGACAGGTCTAAAATGTTAAGAAGAAATGAGTAAAGATAGAGATCGAAAGAAACAGTGCTATTAAAGACTTGAATACGTGATGATTATGGTGGACTTTGCTATGACAAAACATCTGGCTCCACCACCAGATCATGCATATTTTCCATTATTGCAAATACAATTCTTAATTCTGGCCGCATTAGGCTACTCAGACTCTATCAGGGAATTATAGTAAGGAATTATACCCATATTTTATTTAATAGCATTAAACATTGTTTTACTAAAAAGGTAATATATTTCTTACAGAATATATACAAAAGTGTTTTATGTCTTTTTTAAATATGCAAAAATTATATATTTATTATTTTTTATTTGCAAATAACACTTCAAAGTTATATATAATAATATTTGACCTAAATATAATATTATTTTTGACTTAAAATGACTTTTCAAAAATATTATTTTTAATTGTTGCATGGTATTTGATCATATGATTATTCCAAAATTAATATAACCAATTCCTAGTTAAACTTGCAGGTTGTTTCTACTGTTTCACTCTTAAGGATACACTGAGAATTTTTACACATAAATATTGTATTTCCTTTTTTACCATTTTCACAGGATAGACATATTTCCAACAGTAGAAATCCTGAGTAAACTCTATGGTCCCTTCATATCAGGCTGAACTTATTAATATGTGTTCATTGACCAGGCATTCTTTTTCAGTGTGCGAGCTGAGGCACCTGAGATTAGTTTTAATATTTTTCCTTTGTTTAACTAAATTTAGATTTACCTTTGGCTCATGATTTTTTTTTAAGTTAATATGCTTTAAATAAATTTCTTAATTTAATGTAGAGAAGAAACCCAAAACTTAAAGATATAAATATATTAGAGTAGATTTAGCATTTAGAATCTACTCACCTACCCTGTAAATATAATTTCAATAGTATGTAGTAGGCACTTTTTTTTACCAAGCATTAAAAAGAAAGAAAACAATTTGGAAGGGGGGTCAATATTAATGACTATGACTTCATGCTATTCTCTACATGCAAGGTTAGATGATTGTAGATGCTGCTGTTGAAGAGGGTTCCTTTACCTCATTGAAGATTGGTTAGTCATGGCTGTCAAAGGAAATATCAGAATGTAAAATCAGATCAAATGTGAAAGTAGTCACTATAATAGGCAGCAGGACCAGGCTGGAATTGAAAATGGACTAACTCACAAAGGTCTTTGGTAAAGATTGATTGATCAATGACCACTAAGGTCCTACCTGATTTGAATAAATGAAAAATAGTCCAAATGAAGTAATCAAAATCTGGCTCATGCAAATATAATACAACATGACAGACAGCTTATAGGTCCTCAACCAATAAGAATGAGGGAGAAATGGTTGAGAAGGAGGAAACAAGCAGGATGAGAGAAGACAGACAAAAAAATGAGAAATACCCTGATGTTTTAGGAATTATTCAACACTGGCTCTGAGCTAACACTAACATTTGCAGATTCAGAATTTCATAACATTAGACTGGTAAAAGTGGAGGCTTATTGAGGTTGAATGATAAATGAGTTTTCAAATGAGTACATTTCATGGTAGGTCTATTGGAATACATAAAAGATATGGTTAAAAGGGTCAATTAAATCTCTTTACAGTTCTTTCCTCTTAAAAACAATACATTAAAACAATACCACATCTCTGGGGAAAAACTCAGAGACTGGTCCCAACTTAAGTGACTTAGAAGATTCAGAGTGAAAGCTTTGCTCTTACAACACCATTTAGCTCTACAGTTTGATTTAAGAAAGATGAATTGAGCAAAGCCTTGTCAATAACAATTATACAATTTTGGAAAACATTTGTAAAATAACGACAACGACTATGGAAGCAAGACACAGCAAATTACTAAAAGTGTCCATAAACTAGAGGTAAAGTGGCCATTGAAGCAAATTAAGTGACAATGACATTTAACCCCTCCTGTTCTGCAGGAACCCAGTTTGGATGGTGCACAGAGCATAGAGGTCAAGCAGAATTTAGGAGTTTTGTTAGGCTGATGCATTAAAAGTTAAAGTTTAGGTCTTCCCAGTGTGAAAAATGAGTAAGGAGGAATGAAGGAGGACTCTAGAGAAGGGAACCACAATGCCTATATACACATTTCCCTCATATTCTTAGTGGTCAACTATATTACATGTAATAAGGCAACACTCCAAAAAAAAAAAAAAACCCACCAATGCAAAGCAAAAGCTAGATGAATGACACTAAGCAGATATTTTAGCAAGTACTTAACACTGAGGAAAGAGAAAGTACTTGCAATAAGAAATACTTTATAAAAAGCTTGGACTTTTCAAGGAAACTCTGAAGGGTCAAGTCTTAGGAGTAAGAATCTACTATAATAAAGTCTGAAGCCAAGCCTCCACAGAATCAAGTTGAATTTAATTGCCTGCCAAAATAAAATTCAATACTCTTCAGAGGTTAAAAAAACTCAACCAGAATCCAGTATCTAAAATATATCATTTAAAATGCGTTAGGGTACAATAAAATCTTACTAGTCATGAGAGGCAGGAGAAAGTGAACCATAATCAAGAGAAAATAGCCCAAAATAGCAGATTTACATATGACCCAGATGTTGAAATTATCAGAGACAATTTAAAATAACTTTCATAACTATTTTTTAAATGTAGATATAATAGGTAAAAAGATAATTATGATAGATGTGCCATATTTAAAAGAAACAAAAAGAAAAGACAAAACTGAAAATTATAATTTGAAATTAAAAGTTAACTAAATAAGCTTAGCAGGCTGAACACTACAATAGGAAGTCTTAATAAACCTGAAGTCAATAGAAATTATGCAAATTAAAACAAATTTATGCACACTGTAATAAAAAATTAAACATCATCACAGTCACAGTGACCTATTGGGCAAGAGAAATCAGGCTAATGTATGAAATCTAAGCCTTAGAAGAATATGAGAGAAAGAATGAAACATAAAAATATTTGAAGAAAGCACTGCTGAAATTTTAACTAATTTGTTTAAAAACATCAACCCATTTATGTAAATATCTCAGTGAATACAAAGAAAACCACATGTGGGTATATTCTGATCAAACTTCTAAACATTAAACATAAAATAACTTCTTAAGAGAATTTCAAGTAATGTAAAAACACATTACATGAAGACAATGAGAATAATGGCTGACACTTCACCAGGAGCAAAGGAAACCAAAGACAGTGGAGATGTATATCTTTAAAAGAAAAAGAAAAAAATAAGCTCTGTTTATCTAAATGTCCATACCAGCAAGAAAATCCTGCAGAAATAAAGATGAAATATTTTCAAATAAACAACAGCAAAAAAATTTATAAGTGTAACACACTATAACAAATACCAAAGAAAGTTCTTCAGACTAAAGAAAATATGATAATAGAACACTAACAGATCTATAGAAAGGGGTAAAGATCATGCCAAGTGATAATTTGGGGGGGCAATATAAAATTCTATTTTTTCTTTTCATGAGTTCTTTCAAATTCAACTAAATGTCCAAAGCAAAAACAGTAACAGTGCATATGAGCTTATTCAGTGATGTAGAATTATTTATTACACATGAAAATAAAAAAAATGGATACCTACTCCACCATCTTGACCAGTCTGAGTTTGCTTTGCTTTGCTTTGCTTTGCTGAGTGCTCAGCCTGAAGACAAAGGTGGGCTCTAGGTCTAAGTCTCCATCAACCTAGCTAACACTGTTCCCACCAACCTGATGATTCCCTGAGACCCTGTCCCACCCAACTTGTAGGCTTACCCAAGATGCTTCCAGTGGCTTTTCCATACATAGGGCCTGTCTTGACTTGTGCTGTAGACTTTCCCAAAATCTCTCAAAGTTTCACAAACCACAACAAACATCATCTGGTGTAGGCATGCTCCATATTTCTTGCTCAGCAGCCCTGAGCCTGGCACTAGTGGCAGATGGCCTTGGTTCATAGCTTAGCCTCATCTAAACACCCTCTAAGCTCAGCACAAGTGGGAACTATTAGCATATCACTTTGAAGCTCATACCTCATGGCCCCTGGCAGGACACAGGCAGTGGCTGACCTTGGCCAACACCTCCCAAAAGGCCCCAGGACCAGCTCACCTGGTGGTCAGCTTCAGATTACTCCAGGCAGCACACAACCACCTCCACAAATGACACACTGAAAGCAGACTCAGAAGGCATCAGGGCCCTGGTAGAGCAAATGCTGCTCTGCAGGGTCAGTCCCTGAATAACAGTTCATCTGCTATATATAGTCAAGGCCAGTACTCATAGACTGAGTGTCAATCCTTTCCACTGACATGCCAACAGCAATCAAAGCTCAACTACAACAGGAAGGTGCACACAACCCACTCAAGGGACAGGTGACCAGGGAGGCTGCTCCACTGGGCCTCACAGGACACCTACTATATAAGACCACTCCACCATGACTGGGAGCCATAGCAGCTCTTCTTAGTACATAGAAACAAACACAGGGAGTCAGCCAAAATCAGGAGACAAAGAAACATGTCCCAAATGGAAGAACAGAACAAAACTCCAGAAAAACCCTAAACAAAATGAAGACAAGCAAAATAATACATTAAATAACACAATTAAAAAATCAACATAAAATTGAATATCCCAAATACTCATTTAAATGAGAAGACAGGGAAGAAGATGGTAGTACTTTTTACATATTTGAATGGCTAAAATTATTTAAAAACAAAAACTGATAATACCAAATATTAGCAAGTTTGTGGGGAAAACTGAGACTATTAATATTGCTGACCTAAGTGTTAAGTGGTAAAACTATGTCGTAAATTTTATGCCTTTTATTTTCTATGTTAAAATGTTCAAGTCTCAGTCAGGGTTCAATCAGAGTTAGATATCATGCCAGTAATTTAGATCTGAAAAATGTAACATAAAAACTGTTATCTAGTAAAAGGTTACTATTAATGATTTATTTTAACTTTTAAAAAAATTTTAATTTATTGGGGTAACATTGGTAAATTACACTATGTAAATTTCAAGTGTACAACTTTATAATATGATATCTGTATACTCCTGTGTGCTCACCATACAAAGTCTAGTCTTTTTTTTTTAAAGAGAGAAAGATAAGAAAGGAGAGAGAGAAACATTAATGAAAGAGAGAAGCATAGGTTGGTTGCCCCCCATACGTGCCCAGAACAGGGATCTTATGTATCCAGACGTGGTCACATGTGCCCATGCCCAGACAGTGATTGAACCCACAACCTAGGTATGTGCCCTGACTGGAAATTGACCACTATCCAACTGAGCCACATTGGCCAAGGCAGTATTTTATCTTTTTTATGGCTCAGTAGTACTCCACTCTGCATATGGACCACATGTTTATCCAGTCATCCAACAAAATACACAGGTTGTTTCCATGTTTTGGCTATTATAAATAATGCTGAAGTAAAAATGTGGGTGAATATATCATAATGAATAAGTGTTTAAAATGCATCTAATTATTAGAAAGGCTAAAAGAGATTTTTTAAAAGATTTTATTTATTTATTTTTAGAGAGAAGTGAAAGGAAGGAAAAAGAGAGGGGGAGAAATACCAATGTGTGGTTGGCACCCACACTCCCTGACCAGGGACCCGGCCTGCACCCTAACTGGGAATCGAACCAGCAATCCTTTGGTTCTCACTCAGTCCAGCACTCAATCCACTAAGCCACCCCAGCCAGGGCTAAAAAGAGATTTTTCAATGGTCTCTAAGAATGAAATACTAGCATCTACTACACCAGACTGAGAAAAGAGTGAACAATGAATGAACTTGGAATTTTGGAGAACTACCACCACCACCTCCCCATACACATACACTTACGGCAGAGATTCAGACTTTTTAAGAGGATATGATTGACACAGCAACACACAGTTTTGAAGAACTTGCCAGAGCATGTGGACTGTAGTTAAACTATGAGTATTGAGCTGGTGTCAGAGAAAGATGCCAGGTTACTAGCCCACAGCTAAACATGAGATGCCGCTGGTGGTAGAGAAACTTGCAAGATGATGCAGGCCAAGGACAAACACTTAACTGGTCCCCTGAACTCTGATCACATCAGAAGAAGGAAGGACAGTCTGTTCCTTCTGCCCTGGCTTTGAATTATCCCTCCAGAAACCTCTACTGGCAAAGTCTAACATTGTGCCAGCTAACAAAACTGGGGGTAGAGGCAGGGGGTTCATCTCTAGAATCACAAAGCAGACCCAAAAAGTATAGATTTGGAGCTGAGAGCCACAAGGCACCAATCTAATATCCCAGCAAATTCAATCCTATATTTCTACTCTGGAGAAATATAAAAAACATACCCACCTAAAACTTGTACAAAATGTTCATGAATACTTTATTAATGAGAATCAAAAATTGGAAATAGTGCAAATGTCCATTAACAGATGAATTAACCAGTTATAATTTATATATTCACACAATGAAATATTTCTCAGTATTAAAAATAACAAACTACTGTTAAATGTAGCTTCATGTGAGAATGTCACATGCATTATGCTGAGCAAAATATGTTGAATACAAATGACAACATACTATGTAATATTCATATAAAACTCAAAAACTGGCAAAACTAATTTATGATGATAGAAATCAGAACATTAGTTATCTCTAGTGGGCATGGGCTAACTGAAAATGTGCACAAAGGAATTTGTAAAATGATAGACTTTTTCTATATTCTGTAGAAGTAGTTATTAAAAGTATATTCATTACTCAAACTTAATAATTTGACTTATTTTTAATAAGATAATTTTTTATAAATTATTCCTCAGTAACATGAGTATTAGGTAAAAATTATATATTTGTATACATGTTATAATATTTATAAATGTATACACACATATGTAATTTACTTTAAACCAAAAGTAAAGATGAATTTTGGACAATGACAACAGTTTATCATAGTCTTAATCACTTGAGATAAAAAATGCATCTCCTCTTCCAGGCATACAACATTTACTGAAATAAACCATATGACTCCCAGCACCTGAAATGCAGCAACTAGTCTAGATGATTTTTTCCCCTACCCCAATAAACATTTAAAAAAAAAAAAACAGAATCATTTACATTTGCCTGACAGAACCAGCAGGACTTCATCATCTTGCAATGAGATTATGTCAATTCTTGGCTAGATGCCACTGTTTAAATTGCAAGCATTTCATATTTCAACTACATCTTAATCATGAATAATATCATCTTTACCTACCATACTAATGACAGCATATAAATAGGACCTGCAGATTAAGAAGTAACAGGTTCAACAGATGTTTTGGGAAGATGCATATTGCTGGAGCATAAGAAATAGTGTTATAAAAATGAAAAGGGTTTGTCATCTCAATGATATTCCAACATGTCTAGTGGTCTGGGTATGTTGAGATATCCCTATATAATGGAGGAAAACTGCTCCTTGAACGTCCTTCTAATGAGAAAGAAGAAGAATATTCAGTGATTTGTTTGGGTTTCAGAAGCAATATACAACAAATTTGGATTCTTCCTCCAAACAATTGGGCAAATGACCCAAGACTTTTTTCTTGGATTTGGTGTATTAGTTACCTACTATTACCTAGCAAATTAGCCCCAAGTTTACCAGCCTACCGCAATAGCCATTTATTATCTTATTGTTCCTGTGCATCTGGAATCTGGAAGTACCTTATCTGGGTCCTCTGCCTCAGGGTTTCTTACAAAGGGTCAATCAAGCTATTCAGGGGAATTGCAAAGTTCAACTTGGGGAGGGTTCATTTATAAGCCTACTCATAAATCTGTTGGCAAGCTTCAAGGAGATTAGCTTCCAAGCTCATGGTTATGGGCCAGAAACATCACTTCCTGGCCACATGTGCATTTCCGCAGAACTACTCACAACATTCTCCCAGAATGAGGGCTTCAAGAGAAAAAGTGTTAGAAAGGAAAGTTACAGTCTTTTTGTACTCCAACCATGGAAGTGACAACCCATTAATTTTGCTGACATTATTTCTCCTTTGGCTAGAAGTGAGAACCTAGGTCTAGCCCACAATCAAGAGGAAGGAATTATATAAGGGAGAGAATAAAAACTAGAACTTAGAGATTATTAGAAGTCACTTTAGTGGTATCATATCACTTTGGGACTCAGAGCAAAAGAAAATTTTTCTAGTTAGTCCAACCTGAAGAGCACCGAGTTCTATCATTCAACCCTTAGGACCTAAATGATCTTACAATACTCAGTGCCTGGGTAAGATTAGGATGCTGCATGAAGCTTGTAGCAAACCTCAGTAACAATAATGGGCTCATAGTCAATCAGCCAAGATCTTGGAACAAAGTCATGCACTTTTTCATAATGAACTCTTTTCCTTACTTAAGCAGCTCTTAGTATTTGATCGAGTCTTGGTAGAGATTGAACACATGATCTTGAAAGATCAAGTGATCATACAATACAAAATGCTCATCATGGGCTGGAAATTGATTCAAATCGAAATAAAGTTAGGAGTAATGAGCAGCTTTGCCAAGTAGAAATAAATAGTATATTAAAAACTGTGAACCAGTCAGCCACAAAGAATAACTAGGTTGATGGGCTTACTCTGGATTTAGGAGCTTCTATTGCAGCCACACTGCCACTTCTCACTCCATATGTAATTGTGTTAAAGTTTCCTCTGATCAGTTTACTTGGGTTAAAAAAAAAATGAGCCTGCTTTGAAATGGCTCTATACTCTATACCAGGAGTCAACAAACATCTTTTATAAAAAACCATAAAGTAAATATTTTAGGCACCGCAGGCCACATACAGTCTCTGTCACACAGTTTGTTTTAGTTTTCTTTTACAATACTTTAAATATAAAAAAATCATTCTTGGCTCACAGGTCTTATAAAAATAGGCTGGAGGCTGGTTTGGTCTATGGTTGAAGGCTTTTCAACTCATGCTTAACACATTAGGCTGGTCCCATTGGAAGTTTCTGCTATGTCATTAAAGCTTCACTCATGGGTAGCTCTAAAAGACAGTGAGTACAGTAAAAATGCCCAATGGGAAGAATCTGCTGGTACACTTTTTCCCCTGTCCTTGGAAGGAGAGTTAACAGTAAGATAAGATACACAGTGATTCATGAGCAGTAGTCACTTCTCCAGATAGTTGAAAACAGAAAGATCAAGATATGAATGATTAGAAAGGAGGAATGAAGGTAAATCTCTAAAATTATCTAAAGAGTGTATGTAATGTGACATGCCCAATAGATGGTGTGCTCTATGAATGTCAGGCAGTCTTCGCCCCCAGCTATTTCAGTGATTATTCAACAAACCCATCAGCAAATGCCTATGCCTGGGTGCAACAGCGTGTACTATCTCTCATCAGGCTTCTCCATCAATAGTCATTGCTGACTACTAAATGTTCTTAATGAAAAAGCAAATATTTAGCTCTATATTAGTTTCCTATGGCTGCTATAAAAATTTACCACAAACTTGGTGTCCTCAATCAACAGAAATAAATTCTCTCATATCTCTGGAAAGCCACAAATTTAAAATCAGTTTCATTTGACTGAAATCAAGATGTGGACAGTGCCACTGTCCCTCCAGAGGCTATAGGAGAGAATCTGTCCCTTGCATTTTCTCCTGGTAGCTGCTGGCATTCCTGGCATTCCTTTGACTGGAAAACTCTAACATGTGCCTCCAGGGTCACTTGCTTTATCTTCTGTCTGTATCAAATTCCCTTTGGTGTTTCTCTAATAAGGATTTCATTTAAGGCCCACCAAGATAATCCAAGATAATCCCCCATCACAGGCCTTGACATAATCACACCTGCAGAGACATTTTCCAATAAGGTAACATTTACAGGTTCTAGCTATTAAGACTAGATATGTTTGGAGGCCATTATTCAGCCTACTAAGCACCTCAATGTAAGCAGCACTCAGCTATCTAGTGGCAGGATCATTTTACTGGAATTATTCCATCATTGGAATAGATATTGATTCACATTTTAGATTTGCTGCCTGTCATTCCAGACATGTTTTGCACCCCCATCTATGACTTCTACAGCTGAGGTCTTCGTTCTGGATCGCTGCGCAAGTACGTAAATTGCCAGATCCAGGAGTCTGGGAAGTTAAAGTTGTGAGTTGATGATACTTATGAAAAGCAGAACCAGAGGGTGGGGGATATGTGTGTGTGTGTGTGTGTGTGTGTCTATATATCCATAGATATATATCCATACACATACATATACATATATATACAAACACGTAGAGAAAAAGAAGAATGTTATAAAAATATGAAGATGGTACTTAAATAACTCCTGTTCAGTAACTCAATATAACAGACCAGGAAACCTTATTGCTCCTTCAGCATTAGATTTGATGGCCTGTGGTGAGGGGGGAAGCATTAATTTTATTCCATGTGTTCCCAAATCTTGAATTCTTAAGTGTATTTCAACTTTGACAATTAGCCTATATGATTCACTAAGAGAACATGAGTGGTATATTTTGATAATTTGTTTATAATTTTAAAATTATGATAATGTTTACACTTATAAAAGAAGGAAAAATGTGGGCACTCCAGCCTTATCTCCATAAACAGTTACTGTAACAGAGAATGAAAAACATAATCTTTATACAATATTGTATAACCAGAATTAAATGTACTAACAAACTAACAAGTCTGTTAGAACGAAAACAGGAAAAAATTATTTTGCTAACAACCTATTTTACCCTCTATTTTAGTACACCACAGGGACCAGCATTTCCAGTTCCTGTTGAGAAAGGAGCTGACTGACCATAGAAATTCAGGTGATGCAGAAGGATTCAATATGCTGTGACAAGATCATTGATGGAACCAGCAAGAACACGGGTCTACATGTCCCCACTTCCCTTCCCCCTTTTTATAAAAGCCACTGGCTTGACCGGAGATGTTAAGATGGTTTTTAGGACAGGATCCAACCGTCTTCTTCAGTCACAGCACCTGAAAAAACCTCTTTCCTTTGCAACAGCACCTGTCTCACGAGAATCAGCTTTCATTATGGCAGGCAGTCACATCTGCCCTTTGGCAACATTACCATTCCATGATGCCTAGAAGTAGTCTATCTCGAGTTTTTTAATTGGAAGTCTTTTCCCCTGAATTTTGTCTTTAGGATCTAATTTTGCTAGGACTGTATAATTGTGACTCTGCTTTCACTGATTTTTATCTGTTGTGATATAAAAGTTTTCAAAGTTCATATTCCAAATTTAAAAACTGCATTGCTCTATTTGCTTTTCAGGAAAGTTTTATTCTATTATGTGTGCTATTGTTACTTTGTCCCGGTGCCTCTGGCATTTCCTCAGAGAGGAAATATATACCATATTTTATCCCCATAACTATCATTTTCTTTCTCTTATTTTTTATTCATTGTATCCTTTCACATTGCATTCTTGGAGGACTGCCAAAGGTTTCCCTCAATGTCATTGACTTTGTTATTTAAAAGTGTTGATTTAGATCCTGGCTCCTACTGATGGGATTTTAATTCTCTGACCATGTTTTATCTTTCTTGAAATAATTCTTTATTCTATGCAATGTCCTTTTTATTACAATCTTCCTTTTTAGCTTTCATCTTCTTTTCTCCTAATGGCTTTCTACTGCTGTTTTGTAGAAATTATTTCTTTGTGCATCCTGTTGCATATACCATTCTTTAAAGTTTTGATTTTTAATTCCTTCCATGTTCTAAAATATTTTCTTTTAGAAATTCTTCACAATTTTAAGAACTATAGAGGACCACAAATAGCTTTTATTTTGCAGATTATATCTGCTAAATTTAAAATATTTGTTTAAAAATTCCTTAAAATAATATAAACCCATTATAAGTTAACATAACATATTTTTATTTTTAAAAAACTGTACTTTCTCAAATAAAAACAGTGTGAAGACTGACATTGTTTTACATTTCTGCAAACCTAATATCTGACCTAACCTAATGAAAGATGGATGCTCATATCTGCTCCTACTGTCACTCTGTTGCAAAATCATGTCATGTATCTTCTGAAAATTGCTACTGTATAAGAAAATAAAAGTACATAGTGCAAAAAAATCTCACTATTATGAAAATAGCTTTTGCCAAATAGGTCCTCTGAAAGGGTCTCAGGGACACCAAGTGTCCCTAGACCACACTTTGAAAATTACTGCCCTAATATATACACATAAAATTTATGTATATAGAAGACTCAAACTGTTCCAGGGAAGATGGCGGCAACATAGGTGGGAGCGGAATCCACTTCCCCTCAGCGCCAGGCAAATACCTAGCTGATCTGAGGAGCAGAGCGAACAGCCAACAGTACTCCAGCATATACGAAGATTAGAGACCAAAGATAGAGGACATTGAAAGATCTGACGGTAAGAAGAGTGCTCAAGGACAATAAGGTCCTCGGGAACCGGGACCGCGCGGTACAAGGGCTGCAGAGGCGCCAGCCCTGGCGCAGGGGCTGCTGCAGGAGTCCTGGGAGAGGGCCAGGCTGCGCTGTGAGCAGCCAGGTGCTTGATTGGACCAGGGGGGCTTGAAAAGGAGGAATTTCTCAAAAAGAAAAAGAAAATAGAGACACTCAGGGGCTAGTTAGAGAACTCTCGGTGGTGGCCGAGGCCCCTGGCGCCCCTCCCCCCTCCGCCCCTGGACTGCGAACGCAGAACGCGGGATAAGCAGCACCGGTGCTCACCTGAGGTCCGGTTGCGTGCGGTCGCGCGCGCAGATTAGCGAACGGGGCCCATACATGAAACCCCGGAGGGGCGCCCACACCTGAAACCTCCGAGATCTTTTGGAGCAGAGACTAGCTGCTCCACCCACAGACCCAAAACCTCGGAACTGAGTACCGCGTGATTCGGTCCCAGGGCGGCCCCGCCCACCCGAGAGTCTCAAGCCCCGGGCGGCTGGATCGGGCCCCCAAGCATAGAGCCTCTGGCTCGGCGGCGGGCTGCGTGCTCACCAAGCGTAGGGCCGGCTGGATGCGCACTTCCCAAGCACAAAGGGGCTGGCGAGAGTCGTAACACCAAGGCGGCTGAACCAGCAGCTTGCAGCGCGCCAGCCTCCCTAGCCTGGGCGGCTCGATTGGTCGGCCGGCTGCGCGCTCAGAGCCCAAATAACGTCACAAACCCCAAGCGGCTGGATTCCCCTGCTGCGCGCGCACGCGTCCGGAGCCAAAGCGGCTGGAGCGGCCACTCGAGAGTCCCAAGAACAAAGCTGCTGGATTGGCTGATCAACGGCCTGATTGCCTGCCAGGGACCACACCTACAAAACAGTGAAGAGTGTGACCCAGGAAGGAAGAAAAGTGAAACCAATCCTTCCAAACACCCCCTCCTGTTGCACAGACAGGACAACAGCAGAAACCTGAACGGTTTAAAGCCAACAGAAGATTTTTTTTTTTTCCCTTTTTTTTTTTCTTTTTTTTCTTTTTTTCCTTTTCCTTTCCCCCTGAACTCCTTCTTCCTCTCTCTCTCTTTTTTTTCTTTCATTCCTTCTTCCTCCCATCCTTTACCACTTTTATGTCTTCTTCCTGCCTTCTTTTATCTATTTCTATGTTTTAATTTTTGTTAAAATTCCTTCTTATCTTGCCTCCGATCTTTCTTTAATCCTTCTTCCCTCCTTCCTTCCTTTCCTCCTTTCCTATCTCCTTTTTCCCTCCTTCCCATCTTTGGTTTTTTGTTTGTTTGTTTGTTTGTTTTTTCCTTTTCTTTCTCCCCCCCTTTCTATTTTTCCCACAGGTGCGACAACAAAACCTGGAGTGCTGAAAAGACTAGAGTTAGACTGTGTTAAACACATAAACGTCAGCTCAAGACCAGTGAGCACAGGAGAGTAAGGAGACAGCACCACCGAATCCCATTGGCATTCTACCATAGAAGTTCATAGCATAAACCCAGGGATTCAGAACAAAGCAATTTAAGAAGCAGAGGCCAACAAGAAGAGCCTCACAAACAATGGGAAGACAAAGAAACAATTCCCAAATGAAAGGAAAGGAGGAAGTCTCAGAAAGAATACTAACCGAAAAAGAGGCAAGTCAACTATCAGATACTGAGTTCAAAGCAATGGTCATCAGGAAGCTCACTGAGCTCTCTGAGCTCAAAGAGAACTACCAGAAACTACAAGGAAACTACAATGAACTCACTGCAAACTATATCAACATGAAAAAGGAAATAGAAAATATCAACAAGAGCCAAGAGGAAATGAAGAATACAATTTCTGAATTGAAGAACACAGTAGAAGGAATTAAAAGCAGACTTGATGAAGCAGAGGATCGGATCAGCGAGCTGGAGGATAAAGTAGAAAAAAACACCCAGAAGGAGCAAGAAAAGGAAAAGAGGCTCAGAAAGAATGAAGAGGCAATAAGGGAAATGCAGGACAACATGAAACGTAACAATATCCGTATAATAGGAATACCAGAAGGAGAAGAAGAAGAGCAAGGGATAGAAAACCTGTTTGAAAAAGTAAGGATGGAAAATTTCCCTAATCTGAGGAGAGAAAAAGTCACCCAAATCCAGGAATCACAGAGAGTCCCAAACAAGAGGAACCCAAAGAGACCCACTGCAAGACACATCATAATTAAAATGGCAAATTTCCAAGACAAAGAGAGGATCTTAAAGGCAGCAAGGGAGAAAAAGGAAGTAACATACAAGGGAGCCCCAATAAGGTTAGCAACTGACTTCTCAATGGAAACGCTCCAAGCCAGAAGAGAATGGCAAAAAATATTCCAAGTAATGAGAACCAGAGGCCTCCAACCAAGACTACTTTACCCAGCAAGGCTCTCAATCAAGATAGAAGACCAAATAAAGAGCTTCCCAGACAAAAGAAGTCTAAAAGAATACAGCTCCACCAAACCAGCTCTGCAAGAGATGCTAAAGGGACTGCTTTAAGGAAAGGAAGGAAAAGAGAAAGACAGAGGAACACAGGTAGGAAATAATGGCAATGAATAACTACCTATCGATAATAACCTTAAATGTAAATGGATTAAATGCTCCAATCAAAAGACATAGAACAGCTGAATGGATAAGAAAACATGACCCACACATATGCTGCCTACAAGAAACCCATCTCAGGACAAAAGACTTACACAGACTGAAAGTGAAGGGCTGGAAACAAATTTTCCAAGCAAACGGACAGGAAAAAAAAGCAGGGGTAGCAATACTCATATCAGACAAAATAGACTTCCAAAGAAGGGCCATAAAGAGAGACCCAGAAGGTCACTTCATAATACTCAAAGGAAGAATCCACCAAGAAGACATAAACATTATAAATATATATGCACCCAACATAGGAGCACCCAAATACATAAAGAAAATCTTGGAGGATTTCAAGAAAGATATTGACAGCAACACAATTATAGTAGGGGATTTTAACACCCCACTATCAAAAATGGACAGGTCTTCCAAACAAAAGATTAACAAAGATATTGTGTCACTTAACAATACCCTAGAGGAAATGGACTTAACTGATATATACAGAGCTTTTCATCCCAAAGAAGCAAAATACACATTCTTTTCAAGTGTCCATGGAACTTTTTCAAAGATAGACCACATGATAGGACACAAAGCAACCCTCAACAAATTCAAGAAAATTGAAATCATATCAAGCATCTTCTCTGACCACAAGGGTCTGAAACTAGAAACCAACCCCAAGGGTAAAAACCCAAAACACTCAAAATCATGGAGACTGAATAGCATGCTATTAAACAATGAATGGGTCAAGAACGAGATTAGGGAAGAAATCAAAAACTTCCTGGAAACAAATGAAAACGAACTCACAACAACCCAAAACCTATGGGACACAGCAAAGGCAGTCCTGAGAGGGAAGTTCATAGCAATACAGGCCTACCTTAAGAAGTTAGAAACAGTTCACACAAACAACCTAACCCTACGCCTACAAGAACTGGAGGAACAACAACAAAGACAGCCCAGAGCAAGCAGAAGGAAGGAAATAACCAAGATCAGAGCAGAGTTAAATGACATAGAGACTAAAAGCACAATTGTAAGGATCAATGAATCCAGAAGCTGGTTCTTTGAAAAGATAAACAAAATCGACAAGCCTTTAAGTAGGCTTATCAAGAAGAAAAGAGAGAGGATCCAAATAAACAGAATTAGAAATGAAAGTGGAGAGATTACAACTGATACCACAGAAATACAAAGGATCGTAAGAAATTACTATGAAGACCTATATGCTAAGAAATTTGAAAACCTAGATGAAATGGACACATTTCTAGAAAAATATAATCTTCCAAAACTGACTGAAGAAGAAGCAGAAAACCTGAACAGACCAATATCAGCAAAGGAAATTGAAGCAGTCATCAAGAAACTCCCATCACACAAAAGCCCTGGACCAGATGGTTTCACAGGAGATTTCTACAAAGCATTTAAGGAAGAACTAACCCCTATCCTTCACAGACTATTCGAAAAAATCCAAACTGATGGAAGACTCCCAAACTCTTTTTATGAAGCCAACATCATCCTAATCCCAAAACCAGATAAAGACACAAAGAAGAAAGAAAACTTCAGGCCAATATCGCTGATGAACATAGACGCTAAAATTCTCAACAAAATATTAGCAAACCGCATCCAGCAATATATTAAAAAGATCATCCACCATGACCAAGTGGGATTCATCCCAGGGATGCAAGGATGGTACAATATTCGCAAATCAATAAACATAATACATCACATCAACAACAGCAAAGACAAAAATCACATGATCATATCAATAGATGCAGAAAAAGCATTCGATAAGATACAGCACCCATTTCTGATAAAAACACACAGCAAAGTGGGAATAAAGGGAGCAGTCCTCAACATAATTAAGGCCATATATGAGAGACCTACAGCCAACATCACATTCAATGGACAAAAACTTAGAGCTTTCCCACTAAGATCAGGAACAAGACAAGGATGCCCTCTCTCACCACTCCTATTCAACATAGTATTGGAAGTCCTAGCCACAGCAATCAGACAAGAAAAAGCAATAAAAGGCATCCAAATTGGAAAGGAGGAAATGAAACTGTCACTGTTTGCAGACGACATGATAGTGTACATGGAAAACCCTATAGACTCCACTCAAAAACTACTCGACCTAATAAATGAATTTGGCAAAATAGCTGGATACAGAGTCAATACCCAGAAATCAAAGGCATTCCTGTACACCAACAATGAAACTGCAGAAACACAAATCAGGAAAAAAATCCCATTCGATATAGCAACAAGAAAAATAAAGTACCTAGGAATAAACCTAACCAAGGAGGTAAAAGACCTGTACTCAGAAAACTACACAACACTGAAGAAAGAAATTAAGGAAGATACAAACAAATGGAAGCATGTACCATGTTCATGGATTGGAAGAATTAACATCATCAAAATGGCCATACTACCCAAAGCAATTTATAGATTCAATGCAATCCCTATTAGAGTACCCATGACATATTTCACAGATATAGAACAAACATTGCAGAAATTCATATGGAACCATAAACGACCTCGAATAGCAGCAGCAATTTTGAGAAAGAAGGACAAAGCAGGAGGTATCACAATACCTGATATCAAACTGTATTACAAGGCCACGGTAATCAAAACAGCCTGGTACTGGCATAAAAACAGGCTCATAGACCAATGGAACAGAATAGAGAGCCCAGAAATAAACTCAAATCTATACGATCAATTAATATTTGACAAAGGAGGCAGGAGCATAAAATGGAGCAAAAACAGCCTCTTCAACAGATGGTGTTGGGAGATCTGGACAGCTACGTGCAAAAAAATGAAACTCGATCACCAACTTACGCCATACACGAAAATAAACTCAAGATGGATAAAAGACTTAAATATAAGCCGTAACACCATAAAAGTCCTTGAGGAAAACATTGGCAGGAAAATCTCAGACATTCCACGCAGCAACATCCTCACAGACACATCCCCTAAAGCAAGGGACATAAAGGAAAGAATAAACAAATGGGACCTCATCAAAATAAAAAGCTTCTGCATGGCTAAAGAAAACAGCACCAAATTACAAAGAGAACCAACAATATGGGAAAGCATATTTGCCAATGATACCTCAGACAAGGGCCTGATCTCCAAAATATATAAAGAACTCACACGACTCCACTCCAGGAAGACAAACAACCCAATTAAAAAATGGGCAAAGGACTTGAACAGACACTTCTCCAAGGAAGACATACAGAAGGCCCAGAGACATATGAAAAGATGCTCAGCATCACTAGCCATCAGAGAGATGCAAATTAAAACCACAATGAGGTATCATCTCACACCAGTCAGAATGGCCAACATAAACAAATCCACAAACAAATGTTGGAGAGGATGCGGAGAAAAGGGAACCCTAGTGCACTGTTGGTGGGAATGCAGACTGGTGAGGCCACTGTGGAAAACAATATGGAATTTCCTCAGAAAACTAAAAATGGAACTGCCCTTTGACCCAGTAATTCCGCTGCTGGGATTATACCCTAAGAACACTGAAACACCAATCCAAAAGAATCTGTGCACCCCAATGTTCATAGCAGCACAATTTACAATAGCCAAATACTGGAAGCAACCGAAGTGCCCATCAGCAAACGAGTGGATCCAAAAACTATGGTATATTTACACAATGGAATTCTACGCAGCAGAGAGAAAGAAGGAGCTTATACCCTTTGCAACAGCATAGATGAAACTGGAGAGCATTATGCTAAGTGAAATAAGCCAGGAAGTGAGGGACAAATACCATATGATCTCACCTTTAACTGGAACATAAGCAATAGAAGGAAAAAGCAAACAAAATATAACCAGAGACATTGAAGTTAAGAACAATGTAACAATAGCAAGGGCGGGGGTGGGGGGTGAGGGCGGGGACAGTGGGTAGAGGGGATTACAGGAACTACTATAAAGGACACATGAACAAATCCAAGGGGGAGGGTGGAGAGGGGGGAGGGAAGTGGGTTCACCTGGGGTGGGGTGAAGGGATGGGGGGAAAAGGCATACAACTGTAATTAAATAACAATAAATTTAAAAAAAAAAATTTATGTATATACTTCAGATATAAGTTCTGCTTTTGAGTCTATACTATAAATTTTCATTTTACCTCATGTCAGTTTCTCTATTGTTATATCATTGCTGGCTAAGAGATGCCTTTATAAAACAAGATTCACATAAACACATTACTGAAATCCACTTCAAGTTCTCATGGCTGATGGAAAATGTGGTAAACTGTGTTAATTTTCCCCACCATTTTTTCATATTTATCCACCTCTGCATCCTTTGGCATGTAATCTTTCAATGCCCTCCTGTGAAGGCAGAATGTGAGGCTTCTGAACCTGACTCAGCCTTGTGACTTGCTTTGGCCAGTGGGGTAAAAAAAGAGGCTTGAAATAGGCTGTGCTCCTGAGTCATCAGGAAAGGACAAGCCTGGGCTGGTTTACAGTCCCAGGAGACGGATGAAAGAAACTTGGCAGAGCTGCCAAGGTAATTTAGACTAGTGAAGGCCCAGGTAGCCCATGGACCATGAGCTATATAAATAACTGACTATTGTTTTAAGCCACTGAATTTATGTTTATTATTTGGCAATTGCTAACTGATAATAAAAAAGGAAAGGCAAAAGGAACTAGTATTCAGTGAGCACCTAATAAATGTATGAGATAATTGTACTGTTTATAAATTAGTTAATATAATATGAGTACTTAATTATGTTTTCCAGATTATCCAAACTATAAAACAGAATATGTAATGGAACCAAGATCTGTACAGGGACAAAAGCCCTCGCTGCTTTTCTAGAAAAGTTAATGAGACTCTATGTGACAGTTATCAGCAAAGGCAACAGTGAATATTTAGACCTTTAAGGATCTCTTAGGTAGCATTTGATTTACTTGTCAAATGTCTGTGCAGTTTTGGCTTGGCTTTTTCCAACAAGATTGAGAATATGCTTTTGTGTGACCTGGAGGACACCTTCCCTTGGCTCTCAATCATTCTTAGTCCATGATTATTTTCACTATTGGAAACTTTATCTGTGATGATGTTTCCTGATCAAATATTAAGTCTCCCCATTAGGAACTATTTTATCATTTAAACTATTGATGGAGTTGCAATATTTGTGTTGTTCTCTTGTGGGATTTTAGAACCAGTGTTTACTAGCTCTCTCTGGAGGAAGTTCTGTCATTACTTGGCTGACACTGATAATGTCTTCATGGAGAACACAGTTACTAAGTTTGATTAACTGAAGAGAAGTATGTGGGATTGATAGTAAATTTATCCAGTAGAGATGCAGAGAGCTAAAAGATTCCAGTTACTAAAAGGTATAAGGAGCAGATTTTAGACTTAAAAGGCGAAAAACACTTTTTAGTGTACATCAACTAGTGAGATCCTTGTTACTGGAGGCATTTAAGTAAAACATGAATAATCACTTAGCAAGGATATTCCAATCAGGAACTCTCATTCTTCTCCCTTGGACACTTGGAAAATCCCTGATACCCAATACGTGCTTTCAGAAGGTCGTGACCTCCTCTCTCAAAATCATACATAAAACTACCTGTAAATTTATGTGTTTTTTTCTTGGAGAGGGTTTACAACTGCATTAGTTTCAAAAAAAATATCTGTGAACCTCAGAAAATTGACAATTAGAAAAGCATTCATATGGAATGAAGTTGGACTAGATAAACTCTGGCATTGTATCAAACTGCAATATCTAATATAATAGGCATATGTTGTTGGTTTTTTGCTAACACAGAATCTATAGATGTCATTCATATGTATAAACACACATATTATGTATCCAGCATGAATAACTCCCCTTCTTTATTACAAAATCATAAACATGTAATTTTCTAACATAACAAAATCACACTCAAGCACACCATATGATAAGTGAAATGTTCAAATTAAAACTATAAATTATTACACCCATATCATTACCCTACCAATCACATTCAAGCAAGCCTTACTTCTGCAGGACCCTGTGTGTGTGTGTGTGTGTGTACATATTTCACCCATTGATATCTATATGTAAACAGCAGATATTAAGCACATATATGCTTAATAATATACCATATTATATAAAGTCCTTACCTTTTCATCTTAAGCAGAGGATAAAAGTACAGGTAATTGACCAAGAAGAGGAATAAAAGTCTGTTCTCACCCTGAAGGGTCTAGTACATAAAGAATATAACAGGGAAGCATGTGATGTCTTACATTTGGTTCCACAAAATGTGCAAATAAATGAAGAAGGATGTGCATATGTTGCAGCATGTGAGAGAAAAATATTAAGGGTTTTATGAAATTTTAATTTTGATAAGAAGCAAAAGTATGCTAGGTGTTATGAAACTGCACAATGAAGATATAACTGTCATAAATCTTTATGCACAGAATACTATTATGTCAAAAAATATTTTTAAAATTATAACCAAAAGAAACAAATTGATGTGAGAAACACAATAGACCTCCCTTACTTATTTCCTGTCAAGTATGTGAAAGCTAAATAATAAACTGTGTATAAAAACTGTATAAAATATACAAATAAAACTGTTGATAGAATCAATTATTATAGACTTAAATGGACACTAGAAAATATATCTTAAAGGAAACTAAGAAATACATTATGAACAAGTAAGATTAATTCTAGATGTGCAAGGATGGTCCAATATTAGAATATGTATTAATATTATTTCCCAAAAAAATAGATTAAAGAAATACATATTAGAATTATATAAATAAGTGTAAAAAGCATTAGGCATCATTTAGCCTACATACTTGATTTTTTTAAATGTTAGAATATTTAAGAAGGCTCCATTATAGTCAATAACAAACTTTAGAATGCACGTTAACCTTCCATTTTATAATTTCAACACAGTTTTCTTATTAATATTCTCTTTAGCCATGCAGAAGCTTTTTATTTTGATGAGGTCCCACTTGTTTATTCTTTCCTTTATGTCCCTTGCTTTAGGGGACATGTCTGTGAGGATGTTGCTGCGTGGAATGTCTGAGATTTTCCTGCCAATGTTTTCCTCTAGGACTTTTATGGTGTTACGACTTATATGTAAGTCTTTTATCCATCTTGAGTTTATTTTTGTGTATGGCATAAGTTGGTGATTGAGTTTCATTTTTTTGCACATAGCTGTCCAGATCTCCCAACACCATCTGTTGAAGAGGCTGGTTTTGCTCCATTTTATGCTCCTGCCTCCTTTGTCAAATATTAATTGACCATAAAGGCTTGAGTTTATTTCTGGGATCTCTCATCTGTCCCATTGGTATATGTGCCTGTTTTTATGCCAGTCCCAGGCTGTTTTGATTACAGTGGCCTTGTAATACAGTTTGATATCAGGTATTGTGATCCCTCCTGCTTTGTTCTTCTTTCTCAAAAGTGCTGCAGCTATTCGGGGTCGTTTATGGTTCCATATAAATTTCTGAATTACAAAGCGAACCAACAGTATGGGAAAACATGTTTGCCAATGACACCTCAGACAAGGGCCTGATCTCCAAAATATATAAAGAACTCACACGACTGCACTCCAAGAAGACAAACAACCCAATTAAAAAATGGGTAAAGGACTTGAACAGATATTTCTCCAAGGAAGACATACAGAGGGCCCAGAGACATATGAAAAGATGCTCAACATCGCTAGCCATCAGAGAGATGCAAATTAAAACCACAATGAGGTACCATCTCACACCAGTCAGAGTGACCAACATAAACAAATCCACAAGCAAATGTTGGAGAGGATGCGGAGAAAAGGGAACCCTAGTGCACTGTTGGTGGGAATGCAGACTGGTGAGGCCACTGTGCAAAACAGTATGGAATTTCCTCAGAAAACTAAAAATGGAACTGCCCTCTGACCCAGCAATTCCACTGCTGGGATTATACCCTAAGAATCCTGAAACACCAATCCAAAAGAACCTGTGCACCCCAATGTTCATAGCAGCACAATTTACAATAGCCAAGTACAGGAAGCAACCTAATTGCCCATCAGCAAACGAGTGGATCCAAATACTATGGTATATTTACACAATGGAATTCTACTCAGCAGAGAGAAAGAAGGAGCTTATACCCTTTGCAACAGCATGGATGGAACTGGAGAGCATTATGTTAAGTGAAATAAGCCAGACGGTGAGGGACAAATACCATATGATCTCACCTTTAACTGGAACATAATAAATTGGAAAAAAAAAAAGGAAACAAAATATAACCAGAGACATTGAACTTAAGAACAATCTAACAATGGACAGGGGGGAGTGGGGAGGGGACAGTGAGGAGAGGGGATTACAGGAACTACTATAAAGGACACATGGACAAAATCAAGGGGGAGGGTGGGGGAGGGAGGGGGGTTGGGCTGGGGTGGGGTGGAGGGATAGGGAGAAAAGGCACACAACTGTAATTGAATAACAATAAAAAATTAAAATTTAAAAAAAGAAGTAAAAAAAAATATATATTCTCTTTAAATTTTACCTTGCTTATAGTCATGGATTACATTATCACGTTTTTACTTCCGAACTTGGCATACCTCTTCTCTTTTGGGGAAGTACTTCCCAATGCATCTCCTGGTAGCTACTAGCTAGACATTCCCCATATTACACTTTCAGCTAAATATTTTTTTTGTGCTTATTGATCTTATATTATTCTTTTTTGAACTGTTCACTCATACTCCTGCTGCATTTTTAACCAGGTGTTATAATTTTCTTATTTAAATAATCTATAACTGAGAGTCAAAGTATAGACTGCTATATACCATGGCCTCAGCCCAGATGAATGATGACATTTGCTAAACATATTTAAATCATAAGCACTTATTGACAACTGTTTACTTACTATTTCAATTATTCTTTTCTATTTTATGTTCTTTTATGCTCAAATAGTCTTATATAGAGAATCCATTAAGAAATTTATATTTACAAAATATACAGTTGTTTCAAGCACTATTTAGAATTGTTTAAATATTTTATTAATCAGAAATTTTCTCTACTATATATCCCCTTTTATGCTATCATGTAGGAAGACCATATCCACTTATATTAACTTGAACTCTGAATACTAAATTGCTAAAATCATGTATCTATTTTAAAGTTGATACTCCCAAATTTACCTAAAAATTTAGGTAACTTTATAATACCTAAAGTTTTAGGCATTATAGAGAAAGAGATTGTTATACAAAGGTAAAGATAAACTCATGTTACCAAATGAGCGTGTGTGTAGGTAACTGAGAGGATGTGACCACCTATGACTCACAAGCTAGACCCAATGAGCTGGAGCTAGACCAGGCAGTTGGAGGCTCCTCACTCTGTTCCTGTTCTTGGAATGTGCATTCCTCCCACTGTTCTGGTATTGGGAGCCATTTCAAGGACACAGCCTTGAGAGAATAATGTGTTGTTCAGACCATCTGGACAGTTTACTGACTGAACTTGAGGCAAGAGATAGAATAGGAAATCCTAAAATACTGCAGCTATTGTCAGCATCCTGATTTCTGAAAATTGCCTTGTTACCCATGATAATAATTAGCATTGTGGTTCCTTCCCCACATGGGCAATCAAGGAGAATTATGGGAAACTGCATGTGTAACAGCTTAAGTAAAAACCCTATAAAGCCTGTAACTGTTTAATATCAGAGAGCCATTACCAGGCTAGAGATAGTCTGCTCCCATATCTTGAGATGATGAAGCTGAGAGAACCAAGGATGAAGCTACCAGCCCTTTGGTTCCTGGAAGAAATGAGGATTTTTTGAGTCAGGATGATTTTGACTTTGGAATTTGTAAGATATGTACTTACTTTGGAATTAAATATTTTAGTGTAACTTTCATTATGACTGCATTTCTGCGCATAATTCTTCATTGATGCAATTCTTGATGCTTCCTGTAGGATTAGAGTCTCTATCCCTTTTATTCTTTTTCTCTTATCTCTTGATGATTAGACCAAGAGCAGGAGTAGGGAAGGGATTATTAGGAGCAAAGAAGGAATTAAATTGGAACTTTTGAGATGATCCCTAACATACTTAATAACGTTCTTTCTCCTCTTTAACTGGTTGGGTTTTTCCTGTCTGTTTGCCTGACCACAACAGCTACAGGAAGGTATGGGGCCATTTCAAAATTCGGTGTCTCTCTAATTAAGTGGATCCTGATTGCCAGGTTTTCCACTTATTTTCCTGGATATTTGTTGGTCAGTATTAGCTCTGGTGAGTGTTCCTGGTTTTAGGCTTTCTCCTGTTTCTCAGAGGATTTGTCAGTAAAGATTCCAGCAAGTTTTTCTCTCTCACTTTGCTTATCTTTGAGTGGTCCCATTTAATCTTTCTTTGTGACCACCAAGAGGCTGGACCCCATCTCCATCTGCAACAAACCTATTTAAAGCCTCTGTATATACTTTTAAGATTCTAGAAGACACATGTGGAGATCTACTCACCCTGTGGATACCCAAGAACAGCCTCATAAGTAAGTTACCTTGCTTATTAAAATTACCACATACTATTCTGGAGTGGCCTGCCTCTTTCTTTGTTATTTCTTTGCCCTTTGTGTACTGGGGCCAGTTTCAGTTTTCACTTGGGAAGCTCCTAAGATTTCATATCAACAATTGGTGAGCCAATCAGGAGACATCCTCTGGGCAAATCCCAGGTTGACCATTGACTTTTATTGTGGGGAGGGGTGGTGTGTATGTTCGATGCTAAGGGGAAACCCATGAGTATGAGGACACTCCCAAATTTTTACCTGGTCCAATATGCTTGTTTGGAGAACAGCACAGAGCACACTGAGGCAAAGAAGGGAGACCAACAGCTGCCACAATGGGATGGCCTCTAATATGGGCAGTTTACCGATATCCAACTGGAAGCTGAAGTTCAAATTAGGAAACAGAAAGAAGAGTTTCAAAAAGAACACTCAGTTGTCCACTGCTCTGCTGGCATCAGGGCAAGCAGACAAGATGGGAGAACACAATAGTAAGTTGGAGAATCATAGGCAGCAGATTAAGCTCACTATTTACTGGTCCTCCAGAAATAAACAAAAGGTGATGGTGCTAGTTGATAACTGGAGCCAAATGTACTCTAGTACATGGTAACCCTCAGAAATTTTCTGACCTTTAGGGCCATTAATGCTTACAGAGGCATTCTATATTTGTGTATTTTGCATATTAGTCACTTATCAGATATAAAGTTTGCAGATATTTTCTCCCAGTTGGTGGTTTGTTATTTCAATTTCTTAAGGGTATCTTTTAAAGCACAAACATTTTTAATTTTGATAAATCAAATTTACAATTTGTTATTTTATAGGCTGGGTTTTTTTTTATCACACTAAGTGCTCACTACTCAATCCAAGGTCATTAAGGTTTTCTCCTTTTTTTCCTATGCTTTAGTGTCTTACACCTCATATTTCAATCTATGATTCAGTTTTAAGTTAATTTTTGTGTGTCATCTGAGGTAAGGCTCTAAACATATTTGTTTTGCATGTAGATGCCCAGTTACCCCTGAATTGTTTGTTGAAGTGACTATCCTCTCCCTATTTAATTGTGTTGCCACCTTTGTTAAAAATCAAAAGACCTTAAATATAACGATTTATTTCTAGACTCTCATTTTTGCTTCATTGTTTTCTATGTCCATTTTTTATGCTAATGCCACATTATTTTGATTATTTTAGCTTTAGAATATGTTTTCAGATTAAGTACTATAAGTTCTCCAGTTTTGAAATTGTTTTGGCTACTTTAGGTCCTTTGGATTTCCAAATAAATTTTAGGATCATCTTGTCAAATGCCACTAAGAATTGCATTCTGGTATTTTAACCAGTACAGAGACTCCCATTCCCAGGTACCATGAGTCCAGATTTACCCTCCTGCATAAATAATCAGAACAAATATATGTAACAATGACACTCGATATGTTGGACATCAGGCAGTTTAGAATACTAATCCCTGAAAGATGGGAAGCAAACAAGATGAGCCCTTGATTGCCCTGAATTACTGCCTGGAAAAAAGTTTCCATATCACAGCTTGGGAGGAGCCCAGCAAGAGCCCAGTGCACTCCCTGAGTTGAGGAGATGGAGTTGGGAGTTTGAGGGGACCAAAACTTGTCTTTGAAAGACAGAGCACTGGAAAGGAATGGTTTCACAAAAAGAACACTTCAAAGATCTATCGAACATCCTCCTTCAGTTTTCAGTCGAGTATCACTAATCAGCTTTTGAAAATGGGGAGGTTAAACACATTCCCAACGGACATGTAAATTCCTAAGTCCCCTTTGTTAGTTATTGAAGTATAAAAGCAACAACTGGTGGCAATACTTAGATAAAAATATTATTTAAGAATAAAAATGCATATGAATAAAAACACAACTTTATTTTTATGACTTTCTTAAATTTATCAGATGAAAAGAAAGGGAAAGCATATACATTTAGAAAATATTCCACAAATCATCTAGGCAACTAAAAATACAACTCAGAGATAAGAAAAATATTTGTTGTCACATCTCCCACCATGAAAATTATTAACCACTCATTAACCCTTGATGAATCCAGCTCTCCAAGAAAATTTTATGACTGCATAACTCATGCAGTGAAGTTAACAGTTAGTAATATCTTAAATAACTAAATTCAAAGTGATTTCAATAGTCTGTGCTTACTCTTCCCATTTTTTCGCTTTTGTAAAAGTAATAAATTAATGTATCTTTGAAAATAAATCTGAAGCATTGCAAAACCAATTTTAAAACATTAAATGTTTCCTTAGCATTGCCAAAGACACAATGTCATTATCAGGATGTCATAAATATTTTCATATTAACTCATTAGCATTCCAACTGTGTCTGCAATCCTGAATATTTAATGTCCTGACATTACTTAAAAGTCTTTTTATTTCAATATGGGCAGCATAAAAATAGAAATGCTGGCATACATCATAAAAGTCCCATATTTGACACTAGAGAAAATCTTGTAAAATAAATTCTAATTCATCCACAGATTCCTGCTATGCAATTTAAATAAATGCAAATATAAGGAGGAAAAAATTAACTTGAATTTTTACCATACTTTATACAACAGAGTATTTAAATTGATCGAAATGTCACACCTAAAAGCTGAAATATGAAAAAATTTAGAAATAAATGTAATTGAATTATGCTCTTGGAGTGGTTATGGATTTCTAAGAATTACATTAAAACTAAAAAGCTGGATTTTTTGAGAAACATAAATATTTAAAAATGATTTTAAAAAATTTTAAATACCATAATAGAATTAAAAGGTAAGTGGTAAAACGTAACTACAATACCCATGAAGGTCAGTGAGTGAAACAATTTACTAAATAGCTCATAAATCAATTTTAAACTTAAACCCCCATTAACTTAGAAAAAATACCTGGGTTAAGGAAAGATAGTTTGCCTGAAATCAAAAACTTTAAGTGCCCCAACTTCTTTTATTGTCAGCTTTGACATCTGAATGCTGGCAGAGGTCTGGAGAAACAGGCACCCGAAGGAACTGTTTATGAGTGCACTAAAAGGTAACATGGATATGCATGTATTTTACATATGTTTTGTTCATCATTACTTCTTGCATTTTATTCTTTCTTTAATTTCTTCTCCCTTAAGTGTAGCCTCAGGTGACCTTCCAGCAATGTTCTTTTAGTGGTAAACTCAGCCTTTGCTTAAAAATATCTTTATTTTACCCTCCAACTTGAATTGTTATTTGATTTAAAATTTTAGGTAAATATTCTAAATTGAAAGTTAAATTTCCTTAGGTTGAATTCTGGCTTCCTTCTTTTGTTGCTTACATCCACCACCTAGATTCCACATATCACATAGCACCAATCCATCCATCAATGCATCTTATCTCTGATGCATTTCAAAGTATATTGCACACATCAATGCACTTTCTCCTATTTAAACATGAATATTGTCTAAAGTTCAATATTTATTTTCAGAATTTCCTTTTGATACAAAATCTAATGCAAGAACATGCACAATTCTCAAGTGTGCAATCAATGAGTTTGAACAAATACACACACTGGTGAAACTCAAATAACCCTTTGGCCCCTATTCCTGATGTGAAGCCTCTATTATTGGAGTTTTATCTCTGGTTAACCTTAAGAATACACCTTTTTGACTTAGCTGTTCAGCCACTTCACTAAAATATGCCACGATATAGATTTATTAAGAATTGCTTTATTTACTACACCAGCTGTGTATCATAGTTTTGAAAAAGTTCTCAGCCATTTTTCTCTTTAAATACTGCTCTTTATTATTTTCTTTCTGGAGCTCACCTTAGATATATTTTTTCTTTTATGTTTTTTAACTGTTGATGATTCTTGTGATCATATACCCAGCCCTGACCTTACACAACTTGTGAATATCCAAGTGGCAACATAAATTTTTCACTGAAATGTGTCTAATAAGCATCTCAACTTTATTTTTTAAATTACTTTATTGTTGCTTAACTTTAAAAACACAACACTAAACATATGCCATCCCCCTGCACCCTGCTTTTCCCCCAGTGTTATCTATCTCAATAAAAAACAAATTTATTCTCTCAGATAATCGAATGAAAACTCTTAGAATCATCCTTGATATTTTTCTCACTGAAGTCATAAGCAAATCTCGTCAGCCATAATTTCAAATATATCCAGAAATATTTTTATCCCGACTACCTCCAACACTATCAAGATACTTTCATTTCCTTCCTACATTATAACTTCAATAATTTCATAGGTAATTTCTTATTTCTATCATTGCTTTTTACAGTCTATTTTCAATATAAAGAAGAGCCATATCAAATTACATCCTTGTTCAAAATGCATTAATCTATTCCCACCTCACTATGCAGAGTAAAAGTCAAAGTCTAACAGTTGGACCACAGTGCACATGAGTTACTTATTCCCTTTTCCTCTCTGACTTCATCTCCCATCAGTCTTCCCCTTAACCACTCTGCTTCAGCCACACTGACCTCCTTACTGATCTTGAACATCTCATGCATGCCCCTACTTCAGGGACTTACTGATCCCTTTGCCTACACCTCTCTTCCCTTAGGGCACAGATGGACATTTGGTTTATTTTCTCATTTCCTTATTTCTCTACTTAAATATTGCCATTTCAAAGAACCTTTTCTTCATTTACTTATGTTTAAAAAAAGTAACCTCAAACTCATACTGAGATCCCTCCCCCTTAGTAGCTCTCTCCTTCTTATCACTATGTTCTTATAGTATTTTTCTCCACTAAAATAGTTAATTTGATATATAAGCTTGGCTGGGCCATGGTCCCCTAATATTTGATTAAACATTATTCTAAATGTTTCTCTGTGAGGGTGTTTGCAGATGAGATTAATGTCAAAATTGGTGGACTTTGAGTTACAGCAGATTGCCCCCCATAATGTAGTGGGCCCCATTCAATTAGTCAAGGCCTAAACAGAAAAAAAAAAAAGACTGACCTCTGCTGAGCACACAGCTTTGCTCTTGAACTGCAACATCAGCTCTTCCTGTGTCTCCAGTCTGCAAGCCTACCTTGCAGATTTTGGACTTGCTAAACTCTCTAACCATGTGAATGAATTACTTAAAATGAAATATCAGTTATATATATATATATATTTCATTTTATATATATACAAACACACACATACATACAGAGAGAGATCCTATTTGTTCTGTCTCCCTGCCAGTGCAACCATTCCAAACACATGGCATTTGCTTCTTTGTTATTTCTCCCCAACACTCCACTACTAGACTGTCAGCTTAGGCCAGGGAGTTGGTCTACTTTGTTCACTGCTCTATCCCCAGTGCTTACACTAATTATTTTCCATCTCTGAGTATTGCATTCTGGATAATTTATCTGACCTAACTTTCAGTTAACTAATAATACTCCCTTCAGACAGTTGTAATATTTGACTCACTAATTTATTTTTTAATTCTGTTTTTTTAGCATTAATTTCAGAAATTTTAATTGGCTCCTTTACAAAACTGTACTTTTTTCAAGGAGTGTTTTTATTTACATTTTCAACTCTTATGTTTTTAAGCATTTTAAACATTTATTTTTTAATTCCTATTTTGTATTTTATTATTAGAAATTAATAGTAGCCTATTTCTGCTTTTTGTGTTGTCTACTCCAATTGTTCAGTAGATTATTTCTTTAGGTTTTCTACAGCTAATCTATTGTTTATTTGTTTGTTTTTATTGTTGTTCAATAAAACTTGTCCCCATTTTCCCTCCATTATTCTCCCCAGCCATACTCACCCCCATCTCCCACATTCAATCCTTCCTTCCTCCATTGTCTTTGTCCATGGGTCCTTTATATATGTTCCTTTACTTGACCCTTCCCCTTCTTTTGCCTGTTATCCATTACTGTTAGTTTTTTCTTTATTTCAATGTCTCTGGTTATATTTCCATTTCTTTGTTTTGTTGATTAGGTGCACTTACAAGTGAAATCAAATGGTATTTGTGTTTCACCATCTGATTTATTTCACTTAGCATAATGCTCTCCAGTTCCATCCATGCTGTTGCAAAGCGTAGGAGCTCCTTTTTTCTTTCTGCTGTGTAGTATTCCATTGTGTAAATGAACCACAGTTTTTTGATCCATTCATTTACTGATGGGCAATTAGGCTGTTTCCAGCACTTCGCTATCGTAAATTATGCTGTTATGAACATTGGGGTGCACAGGTTCTTTTGAATTGGTGTTTCAGGATTCTTAGGGCATAATCCCAGCAGTTGAATTGCTGGGTCAAAAGGCAGTTCCATTTTTAGTTTTCTGAGGAAATTCCATACTGTTTTCCACAGTGGTGGCACCAGTCTTCATTCCCACCAACAGTGTACCTGAGCTCCCCTTTCTCCACAACCTCACCAGCACGTGTTATTTGTTTATTCGTTTATGATGGCCATTCTGACTGGTGTGAAGTGATACCTCATTGTGATTTTAATTTGCAACTCTCTGATGATTAGTGATGCTGAGCATCCTTTCATATGTCTGTGGGATCTCTATATGTCCTCCTTGGAGAACTGTCTGTTCAGGTCTATTTTTTAATTGGGTTGTTTGTCTTCCTGAAGTGGCGTTGTGTGAGTTCTTTATATATTTTGGAAATCAAACCCTTGTCCAAGGTATCATTGACAAATATGTTCTCCCGTACAGTTGGTTCCCTTTCATTTTGCTGATGTTTTCTTTAGCAGTGCAGAACCTTTTTAATTTGATGTAGTATCATTTGTTTATTCTTTCCTTTATGTCCCTTGCTCTAGGGGACATATAGGTCAAAATAATGATGCATGGAATATCTGAGATTTTCCTACCTGTGTTCTCCTCTAAGACTTTTACAATGTTGTGACTTATATCTAAGTCTTTTGTCCACCTTGAGTTTATTTTTGTGTATGGTATAAGTTGGTGGTCAAGATTCATTTTTTTCCATGTAGCTTTCCAGATGTCCCAACACCATTTGTTGTAGAGGCTATTTTTACTCCATTTTATGCTTCTGCCCCCTTTCTTGAATATTAATTGACCATGGAGACTTGGGTTTATTTCTGGGCTCTCTATTCTGTTCTATTGATCTATGTGTCTGTTCTTATGCCAGTTCCAGACTGTTTTGATTACCATGGCTTTATAATATAGTTTGATATCAAACTGTATTCTACAACTAATCTTTAATGGATCCCTCTTTTTAAATTTAGAAATCTAATAGGAATAATTCTCTTAAATTATTTTTCATTGATTCTATCAGTATAACACTGGTATTATTTTTTTAATTTATAAATTCTGGACTTATGTAAATAGTACAAATTGTTATCATACTCTTGTATAGGGTCAGAGTTTGGCTTGCCTCATAGTCATAATCATAACAGAAATTTTATTTTCTTCTCCTTGTGCCAGTGGATGGATTTGCACCATTTTCTTTGAGGACGTCAGTCTTTTAAGTTTCCAGCTAATCACAAAGAATCTCAGGACCATGTCTCTGCTTTTTAAGAGCTAAAACTTGATCTTTTCCTTTTATTGAACACTATACTTAAATCTCTGAAATTACCATGACCACACCATTAACTCCCTCCTTATACCTCCCCCAAAATTGCCATATTTTGAGAATTTACTTGTGTCCTTATGGTTTAAAATTTTTCCTCTTAGTTTCTAGAATTTGTGTATATTTCTTTTTTTCCTGTAAGAGATCAAATAATTGTCACTTTACCCAGGATCAAAGATACTTAAAGTGAAAATATTTTCAATTTATATTATTCTACCACCTTGCGGGATTCAGGTTTATATCTTTCTTCCATCTTCGAAAATTAGCATCACTATATTTTAGTTGTGAAGTAATCTGTCACCATATTCTCTTACTTTAGTCATCTTAGAATCTCTGTCTTTCTACTCTTCAGTGTGATTTGTTGTTATTTATGTTCATTACTTCCATACAGGATTGATTTCTGCTATCTTATTTTTTAGAAAATTTACTGGCTTAGTGCTCTCATTTCCACTTCCTTCTTCTTCTTCCTTTTTTTGGCAGATAGAACTTCCTTTTTCTTTTGAGGTGAGCTATTCATTGTATTTAAATCTTTAGTTTATAATTGGAAGGGTTCTTTCTAGGTTTGCTTTATCAGCAGAATAACCATTTTGCCAGAACAAGAGAACCATTGCATAAAAATTAAAAACTTTATAACAGAATAAAAAAATGATTTCTCTACACAATTTATTGAAGAGGCTATTTTTACTCCATTTGTTTACAAAAATAATATCATGCAATAATAAAGATAATATATACAGATGCTTTAAATAAGTTGAAATTATTAATGCTTCAGTAAGAAAAATAGCCAACATACATGCAAATTTATGCACAAAATTAATATGGATAAAAGTAAATTTTTTTAATATATAGTTAAGCAGTATTACAAAATGTAAATTAAAACAGACATTTTTCAACTCACATTAACAAAAGTTAATGCAACTGATAATTATCAATACAGGTGATTATTGTCAGAAATAGACACTCATATACTGTCAGCTTATGTTTCAAATTAAAAATTTATCCCTTTTATCTAATTATTTAATTTATAATAGTCTCTCCTAAAGATTTAATCAGATATTGATACTTATATTCACTATATAGCCAACATTTTGAAATAAATAAATAACAATTCAAAAATAGGCAATGGATACCTCTACCTTCTTGACCCTTTCAATGAGGGATCCTAAGGGACATGTTCTATCCTCATTCCAAAGAATCTGCTTTATAAGACTTTTATTTATTTTTCATTGTGATTTTCTCTTTTACTGCGGTTTTTAAAAATAACTTTGTGAATATTTTGTCAAAATAGATGAACAGTTTTTCATAAGGGTGAGCAGGTGCTATTGTCTGGATTATTATTGCTCTGATTTTTTTTGAGCTTTTTTTAATTGTTTTTCAGGCACAGTTATCTCCATTCCCCCCCTCCACCAATCCTCCCACCTATCCCCACTTCCCACCCTTGATCCTACCCCCCTTGCGTTTTGTCCATATGTCTTTTATAGATGTTCGTAAAAACCCTTCCCCCTTTTTACTCCCATTATCCCTTCCCACTTCCTCTCTGGTTACTGTCACTTTGTTCCTAATTTCAATGTCTCTGTTTATATTTTGCTTGCTTGTTTGATTTGTTGATTAGGTTCCACTTAAAGGTGAAATCATATGGTATTTGACTTTTACCACCTGGCTTATTTTACTTAGCATAATGTAAGTAAATGTTCCATTCCATTCATGCTCCAGTTCCATTCATGCTGTAGCAAAGGGTAGGAGCTCCTTTTTTCTTTCTGCTGTGTAGTATTCCATTGTGTAAATGTACCATAGTGTTTTGATCCATTCATTTACTGATGGGCAATAAGGCTGTTTCCAGCACTTGGCTACTGTAAATTGTGCTGCTGTGAACATTGGGGTGCACAGGTTCTTTTGAATTGGTGTTTCAAGATTCTTAGGATATAATCCCAGCAGTGTAATTGATGGTTCAAAAGGCAGTCGTATTTTTAGTTTTCTGAGGAAATGCCATACTGTTTTCCACAGTGGTTGCACCAGTCTGCATTCCCACCAACAGTGTACCAGGGTTCCCTTTTCACCACAACCTCGCCAGCACTTGTTGTTTGTTGATTTGTTTATGATAGCCATTCTCACTGGTGTGAAATGATATCTCATTGTGGTTTTAATTTTCATCTCTCTGATGGCTAATGATGCTGAGCATCTTTTCATATGTCTCTGGGCCCTCTGTATGTCTTCCTTGGAGAAGTGTCTGTTCAAGTCCTTTACCCATTTTTTAATTGGATTGTTTGTTTTCCTGGAGTCGAGTCGTGTGAGTTCTTTATATATTTTGGAGATCAAACCCTTGTCAGAGGTATCATTGTAAGTATGTTTTCCCATACAGTGGTTTCCTTTCATTTTGCATTTTGCTGATGTTTTCTTTAGCAGTGCAGAAAACTTTTATTTTTATAATGATATACTTGATAAATCAACATTATATGTATATGCTGATTATATTATTTGCAAGGTTGATACTTTTTACTGTAATCTTAATAGGAGAATATCAAATACATGGAGTTAAGACTAACTTTGATACTTTGATAAAAATAGAAAAAGAAAGTAAAAAAAGAATAATTTTCATTTAGTTATTGAAGGTCATTCCTTTACTATTTTCTTTTTCTCCTTTCGATCTTTAGTATGATCTCAGCAATTTAAAAAGGCTGGCTGGGAGCTTTCCTGTTTTGCAATCAAGTCTTGATCTCATTTTGAGTAATATTATTTGAGCATAAAAGTAATGATTTTCTTTTAAAGATAGGCTTTTCAAAGATTTTTCTCTATGCTTTAGTGTGATTTTATTACATCCAAGGGCTATGTTTCTCCTCTGCCCCAAGAGAAACAAAATTTCCATTTTATGAAGTCAGTAAGGAGCCAGACTCAATTTATAAAAATTGACTTCACAGAGAACTCTTCCAAAGACTGACTATTGCCACATGAGGAAGTTATACTCTGGTAATCAAAGGCTCACTTACAGAAACAAATTAACTCTCTAGCAGTAAAAAAAAAAAATTAATTTTTTAAAAGAAAGAAAAGAATAAAAACTAAGAAAATGATTATATTTTCCCTGAGGAAAAAAATACCCCTATCAGACTGAGCTCAATTTTTACATTTTAGGAACATGGCACTCAAACTCGGCGTGTAAGATTACCTCGCAGGGTCCAAAAGAATATATCACAACTCAAACTATGTTTGAGTAAATATGGACTTGATGACTAAGCTGGAAGGTAATTGGGGAATATCAGATTCTGGACGTGAAGACACTTCAGGAATATCTTTAATCCATTTATTCACCTGTACTTTTTTTGTATGCATATCCAAGAGTGATATATAATTAGAGTCTACTTAAATAAGTATGAGTTCTCTAAATAAGTGGAAAGTAAAAATACTAGTCATAAAAATATTATGTCTTTAACTGGTAGCATATTCTTTTTCCTAATATACATAAAATAATGGTGGTACAATAAATAGTATCTTAGATTTGTGATGCAGGGATACACCCACTCTAATACATATGCTCCCAGGTAATAAGAGAAAAACAGTCTTGGTACCTGGTCTTTATTTTTTGGTTTTCTTCTGCTATTTTCAGTGTCAGTTAATATATGTTAATTAAGCCTCCTCATGCTGCTGTTCCCTGTCTCCTTTTTGAGTACTGGAGAATAAACTAAGCAGAATAGAGTAAGTTCTAAGACTCCCCAGTAAGAGACAAAGGTAAATAATATTAAAACTAGGTCATATATACACTTACATAATGAAAACAATATCAAAGAGAACATCACACAGTATTTTGAAACTGACAATAAGCTGCATTGTAAGTGGTTATCTAATGTGCAACATAAAATACATGTTACAAAAGATTTGAGAACTAATATCAAAGAACAATGTCTACTGGTAAGAGCTCTTGTTGCACATCTTAAAGGTATAAGAATTAAATATCTTGAAGCTTATGTGAATAACAAAATGCAAATTCTGGTATGCAAGTTTCCATTATGATTTGAAGAAATTAGTTCCGATGATTTTCCAGCTCTCAATATTCATATGCTCAAAGCAAAACATCATATGCAGTTTAAAAGCATCAAGGACATGTTTCGAATCATCAGCCATCTGTCCACCCTGGATACCACCACCATCTCCATCATCCCTGCACTCATAGTATCTCTTCAGATCCAATAACTCTGGTGGTCTTGTGATAAATTGGGATTTCTACTCTCGGGCTGGGCTGTGAATACTTGTGCTCTGAGACTGCTAAGCTTGATCTTCTTCATGGCCAACCATCAGACAAATTTACTTTTCTGAAGCACAGCCAAGATACTGGACACAGTTCTGCTCTTCATAATCTTCCCAGGTGAGGGGAAAAAAAACTTTATTTTCTTTCTCCTTCCTCTCAAGTTACTCTCAGTTATCCCAGCCCTGCTGGGACACTTACAGTCTCTCTCCAAATAGTTTTGGCTTTTACAAAAGGCAAGAAAATCCTTAGATTTATAGACCCTGAATTATAAAAAAGAGTCCCACTAGCTTAAAAGGAAGGGAATGCCAGGAAGATGTAAGGATGACACACACCAATTACAAATTATTGTGCAGCATCCACACCAGAAGTTCACAGCTTCAGCCAGGGAATTTCTGGGTAATTTTCAATTAATTGCAACAATAGCCAAGAAAAGTGAAGGTCAGAAGTACTTGCCATGCATGAAATATACTTTTTCACAGATTATACACTGTCCAAGCCAAAGAATATATACTACAGGACCATTATGTTTATTACTGAAGGTGCTAAATCATTAAAATATCTTTAGTGAATCCTATTTTTTTAAGTCCTAGAAGTTAGTCTGCACCTTGCATGAGTTCAGCACTGTAATCCTGAGGTGAAACAACCAAGGGAAAATAGTGCAGTATGAGGAGGTTGCAGAATGCCTGTTTATGAGTTTGTTTATTCTGCAGAAATTTTACTGCTGCTCAAACTGACTGCTTCTTTAGTGCCTTAAATCACACAGCATAATCTATGGACTTGAGATCAAAACAATAAACTTCACTGAATTTACAGGCTCAGGAGAACAGCATTGAATAGGGCCTTTTATTATGACCCTATCCTGACAATGTTTTTCTGACTTTCATTGCTTCAGAAATTCACAGGAGAGATGCCAAACAGCATGCTATTTTGAGCGTGGGCTCTACCCCTACTGTCAATCACACCAAATACTGAAGAAGACAATTCAGAAAGGAAAAGACAATACAGAGGGATCTCTAAGGTGGGTAAAAAAATAACTCCCCTACATGTTAATAGACACATTTAGAAAAAGAAAATGTAGAGCCATTTAACTATAACTGGGCTTTCTCACAGATACACGCCCCTTAGAATTATTACTTCTCCCTGGGTGTTGATGGGTCATACACATAGCTGAATTATATGACAATATAGTATCCAGTATGGGGGAGGCAGAAGAGGGTAATTTAGACAGTTTTCCCAGGTTTTATATGTCTATGAAAGAGAATTTTTAAAATCTCACTTCCTATATTGAATTATTAATTAATCCTACATATACGTGTATAAAATTAATCACTATTGCATTAATATGGTATAAATCATACAACATACAATAGAAATGAAAAGACAAATACATGTGATAAAAATAAATGTAAAGATATTTCTAATAATGAGTTCTACTGATACTATTTATGATGTGTGTGAATCTGGGCAATACATAAGCTCTCCTAGTCACATGGTGTTGGCCATTAGCAAGGAATGGTGGATATCATGATGATGATGATGATGATGATGATGATGATGATGATGTTAACAATATTGATGCTATTTAAGTTATCACTGACATTTAGGGACCAGAGAAATCTTGGCAGGACCAGTCTAAACACAGCAAAAACCATCCAACCAAATGGGTGTTTCAGCTTGAATAACTCGATTGAGGAGGAATTCATTATTTCCCAATTCTTTTGCTTTCAGTAAATTTTATAGGTGGGGATACAGAGTAATTACTTTGTCCTCTTCTTAATACGAATTTGTTCTGAGCTTTAGGTTTGTGGGAGAAAAGTGGGAAGCTGCTGTCAGGTTCTTTAACCCACTCGAAATAAAATTAATACAGGAAGAAGAAAATGCCTTAGTAAAACTCCATATCAGGTTGCAGAGAATTGACATCTCTATGTTGAGTGTTGCAATCCATGAACACAGTATGTCTCTCCATGTATTTAGATCTTTGCTTTATTTCTTTAATTGGCATTTTATAATTTGTGGCATAAAGGTCCTATACATACATATTTTTAGATTTTCACCTAAGTTTTGGTGAGTATTTTTTTCTTGGGAAGATTTTGGGTGACTAGTATACTGTATTTTAATTTTGGCTTACACATGTTTGTGGCTGGAATATAGAAATAGAGTTGATTTTTTATGTTGATCTTGCATCCTGAGGCTTTACTGAACTAATCTGTTAATTCTAGGAGAGTTTTGTTGATATGGTATTCTATATTCAAGCCATCTACAAATAGAGGTAGTTTTTTTTTCTCTCCTATCTATATACCATTTATTTTCTTTTCTTGTCTTATTGTACTGGTTATAACTTCCAAGATTATGCTGAATAGTATTGGTAAGAGTCTTTTTTATATTAATTAACTAATGTAAGATTATGAGAGAAAAAGTATTTAGTCTTTCATTATAAACTGTGAAGTTAGCTATAAAGTTTTTTGGTAGCTATATTATCATATTATCAAGTTTACTACCTTGACCTCTACTCAGTTTGCTGAGTTTTGTTTTGTTTTTTTTAATCATGAGTGCATATTGAATTTTGTTAAATGCTTTTTATTATCAATTGAGGTGATCATGTTATTTTTCTTCTTTGGCTTGTTAATATGGTGCATTTCATTGATTGATTTTAAAATTTATAAACAACCTTGCATCACTATAATACTGTTCACTTGGTCATGGTGTAAAATTATTTTTTATAACTTGCTAAGTAATATTTCTTATATTTTATTAAGAAAGTTTAAATCATTTTTCATGAGAGATATTCATCTGCAGTTTTCTTTTTATATGGGCTTATCTGGTTTGATATATTATTCTGGTTTAGGGAGTGTTCATTCTCTTTCTGGAAATACAGTACAGAATTGGTGTCAATTCTTTTTAAAATATTTGGTAAACTTTTCTAGTAAAAATATCTGAGCCTACATATTTATTTTGAGGAGTTTTCTAATTATGAATTTAATTTTCATAATAGTTATAGGGCTATTCAAATAATCTATTTGATATAGGGTAAGTTATAGTAGTTTGTGCTTCTCAAAAACTTGGTCCATTTTAACAAAATGTTTCAATTTATGCATAAAGAAGTGTTCATATGTTTATAGTATTTCCTTATTATCCTTTCCATGTCTTCATAGTGATATTCCTCATTTCATTCTTGATATTGTTATTTTGTTTCATTGCTTTTTTTTTCAGTCTTTGCTAATCACTACATTTTCATTCAGTCAAATGACTGCCATCTCTCAGTCAGTTGAAAATCCACATATAACATAGGTTGGCACTCTGCATACATAATTTCCAACTGTGACTTAAAAATATTTCTGTCATCTGTAGTTGGGCAGAAACTACAAGTACAAAACCTGAGGATATGAAGGGCCAACTGTTTACTAAAAAAAATCTCCTTATAACTGAACCTGGGTAATTCAAACCTGTGTCCTACAGGGATCAACTGTAGTTTGTTCATTTATATCACTAGATGGGATTTCATAGTATGACTATAACACATTAAATACTGTTGATAGATATTTGAATAATTTTCATTTGGAACTATTAAAATAATGCTTATATGAACATTCTTGTACACGCATCTCATAAAGATATAGACATTTGTATTGGAAATGGAATTATTAAATTATAGAGTATGTATATCTTAAAATAAAACAGCAAATAATTAACACTTTTCCAAAATGGTTGCAAAAATTCACACTTCTAGCAGAAGTGTATGAGTTCTCATAGCTCTATATCCTTACCAACACTTGTTATTTTCATTCTTTTTAGTTTTAGCCAGGTTAGTAAGTGTACAGCTGTAACTTATTATGGTTTTTATTTGTATTTCCTTTTTAACAAATGAGGATGATCATCTTTTTTATATGATTAATGGCCATTTGAATGCCCTATTCTGTGAAATGACAAATGGAATTCTTCACTCATTTTCCTGTTGAATGGTCTTTCAGTTACCAAAAGCAGGGGATTAGTTAGCTCATGATAAATTTGTGGTGACTATGGGCTGTTTAAGTGGTAGACCATTAGATAAATGGGGCTAGAAGTCAGAAACAAGATCTGGGCTATGGAAACCAAGATATAGAATTCAGTCTATGACACTTAGTTTTTTTGTACATCCAACAGAACATAGTGCCTTGTAAGTCCAGCTACAACGTATCATGTGGCAGTGTTAGCACCAGCTCTCTGCCCCAGCTTTCAGTAGGTTATTCTAGAGATCAATTTAAACATAATGACATAGTAATCTCCATAAACTTGGGACAATTATCAGTGTAATTCAGAGGCTTTTAATAAGACCAACTTTCATCAGAATTTATTACTCCATCAGGGCTATCTTTGGCCTGAAGGCAGAAAACCAAGTAATAACTTGTTAAATGACATTTTTTTTTAAACTAAAAAACCATAGTAAATGAGATTTACAATGAAATTGCTGACATCAGAAACTGGACTTCGTGATTTCATGTTACTTAAACCTAAAAAAAAAAGATGTTAATAAGCTACAAATATACTCTTTTACTTTGCTTTCAGCCACTAGATGGATCCCAATTGTTAACAAATGGGATTTTACTACATGTCAGAAAGGTCTTCCTAGATGTCAAAAAATACAATAAAATTAAGTCTTTTCCTGGGCCTTAAGGAAGTAATTCAGAGTGTCCTATATCCCCAAGTAAAGAAAATAAGGACATTCCAGTCACTCTAAACTCACATTGCTTTAACCAATTTGTTTCTTAGAATTGGAAAATTTTAGTGTGCTAGGACAAAAGCCTGCTGTTATCAGGGGATGTGTTCTCTCTCTCCCTCCTCCCCTCCCTTTCTCTCTGTATTTTCTCCTTGTATAAATATATAAATTCTCAACACTGACCTAATCAGAGTGATATCTTCTCTGCTTAACTATTAGATAGTCGGAAAAACCTAAATAGATATTTAGTATATTCTGAATTAAAAGGTATATTTTTATAAACATGCTAAAAACATTATTTAAATAATTCCTTTATAAACTTTCAATACTTCTAATTGATTTAGGGAAATAATACAGTGTAAGAAGAGGCATTGTAATACCAAGGAAATAGGCTTTTGTTGGAGTCAAAGGCTTGGATTTTAAGTCCAGCTCCATGATTTTTAAAATGAATGGCTTTAAATGACTCACATAAACTTAGAACCTCAATTTCCAAATCATATAATAAAGAAAAAATTTTCTTCTGTGAAAGGATGTTCTGAAGATAAAATAAACCATTGTTTCTGAAAATGCTTTGTTAGGTAAAACATTATGCAAACCCAGTAATTTTTGTTTCCCTATGAGTATAGACAATTCTTTTGCTAGCATTTTTAATATGTACACTTGAAAGTACCTCCAAGATCCTGTTTAAATACAACCACCTCTGTTTAGCCTCTCCCAGAACCTAAAGGGCCAGTTAAGTTACCACCATGTCCCTGTTTCCATAGCATATTAAATCATCTTTATTTATTGTAACTCTTGGTTCATTGCACTAATAACAGAATCAGTAATCATAATAGTAATGTAACTAGCAATATTAATAGTAGGGGTAATTGCTATTTACTAAGTGCATTGAAGGCAATGCACCAAGTACACATTTCTGCTTCACAACAATTTGATAAGGATAGTGTTTTTTTTTATATAAGGAAATAAGTTTTGAAAACATCCACAAATATCCAAGGCCCAGGGCTCTTAATCTCATGTATCAGTTAGCTACTTCTGTATAACATCTCACCACAGCCTTTAGAAACGTAAACAACCTTTTTTTTTTTTTGGCTTATGATTTCGTTGCTTGGAAATTTTGCCTGGAAGCTGCGAGACTCTTCTGGTTCCAGCTAGTTTCCTAAATCCGTGGTAAACTTCAACTGGTCTGGGCAGGACTACCTCTATTTATAAAAGTAGTCTGATCTTCATTTGGGCTACCTTGGCTTCCCCCATGTGTGTGTCATCCTCCAGGTGTCCAGACATGGTTACATGGTGTAAACAGAGGACTAGAATGAGCAAGAAAAAGATCCAACAGAAGGATACAAGACTCTTGAGACACAGACTTTGAACCAGCACCCTATCATTTCTATCACATTCCATTAGCTGAAGCAAATCACAAGGTCAGTCCAAAGGCAAAATGGAAAGGTATTCGATAGTTACACAACAAAAAGCATGGACACTGAGACAAAATTAATTAGGATCATGAATGCAATTAATCTACCACAACCTATGTCATACCGTGTCCCTAATTCTTGATTCTGAGTCTTCTTTGCATATTAGATTGGAGACTACTTCAGGAGCAAGGACCACATGATAGGATCCTACCACTTAACTCCTTGCCTGGGCATTTATTTAATTTTTTAACTTCTTTGTGCCCATAGGAAACTACAACACTTCATTCAAATTACAAGCATAATTAAAGAAAATATTTGTAGATCTATCACTTTGACTTTTACTGAGCTACTAGTATATGCTTGGCAAATCTTTTTAAAGATGACTTCTACATATATACAGAATTATTGTGGTATTTATTGAAGACTCAAAGACACATTTCTAAGCTTAGAGTTTGTATATTTGTTTAAAGGCAGAAAAAATTATCTTGCAAGTTGTTAAATTCATCACAGCACAGGTATTTAAATTCTAAGACATTCAAAGAAGCTTTGTCTCACTACATTAGGCATCAGCCCTGAAACTCCATGAAAACATATTAGTTAAAAGATTTGCTTTTCATAATGTTTTGTTTGTCGTATCACATCCTAAATCAACTACTATATATAGAAAAACTCCAAATTAACATAGTCAAATAATAATCTGTCAATAAAAATACTTTATAAGAAATTCTTTATATCTCTAGGGCTAATTTTGGAATGCAAAGATTTATTACTTAATGAGAGAAGTTGTGTTGTGACAAACACTGAAATGATAATTTCATAATTAAAACAAACATTGAAAAGTATATAAATTTCTAACACATTTAGTGAGAGCCTACTATGTATAGAATGTTGTTGGGTATGTATTGTAGCATATGATGGACATTTTTTCCAATTAAAAGATTCCATATCCTATTGAAAGTAATAGAATGGACATAATTAAATTTTAGTATATAATCAGGAACCATCACATATGCTCAGGATGTTTTTTATAAGAAATAATTTATTTTACAAATATTTTCTCCCTAATATTTATACCTCTCCTTTTTAGTTTGTAAGATATAAATATGGCAACAGGCATGGACTGGAACATTGTAAAAGACAAATTAATCAAATTTGTGAAAACAAATTGTATTCCAAAATATCATTCCAAGTACTCAAAGGGCATACAGCAAACATTCACTCAACCATAACTGGAACATGTTTAAAAAACATTTTATGGTTGAAAAAAACTAAAATAGGATAAAAAAAAAGCCTTAAGCATAATTTTAGCCTTCTATTGTATTCACTCTTAATTTACAAGGAAGTCCTCAGTCTCTCTCTAGCCTATATTATTTTGCTTCTAACATCACAATCTTACGTTTCTTCTGAAGACTCTTCCTACCCTCATTAAATGAAAGATAAGTTTATTATTAACTTCAGAGCTTGTAAAACACTTTGGCCTCTTTCATTTCATTATCATTCAGTAGCAGCACCTCCTCCTCCACCATGTTCTTACTGTTCCTTGTTTCTTGTTGCCTTTGGTGTGCTCTCTTTGTTGTTTCCTTGGTTTTTAACAGCAGAAGTGGCATTTAGTGACCTTCCCTGGTATTGGCATCCAGTCGCTGCCTCCATTAAAGACAGACTAATTAAAGTGGGGCATGTGTTGGCCCAGAATTAATGAAATGAAGTACAAGAATCAAAGCAGAGCATCAATTGTCTGAAGCTCTGAAATAAAAATTCAGCTTCACATTTTAGAAGTTTAGGTTATGATTATTGACCTAGTTATGCATTAATATTACTTTTGTATCTGAAGTCAGTGACTAGATCCATTTAAATCAGTGCGGACTATCTGTACATACAAGTGTGTGTGTGTGTATATGTTGGAGTTTGACTTCTCCTTTGAAAAAATTTTGCATGTCAGTGAACATGATGAACATGAGAAGACTTCATTAGTAGAAAACACTAACAATGCTTACTGTCAGAATCTTTATTTTGAGTCAATTCATCCATTTTTTTTAAACACTAAAAACTCTAACTTACAAGTCTTTCTAATAGAAATGCATGACAAAGGTCTCACCTGCCATGTCCCCTTCATAACCACCACCTACTCTATCTCTTCCTACACCTTATATTTTGCATCAATTCACAGGACTAGCCTATCAAAGACTAGAATATCAATCAGATATTGTGACTCAATAGGTCTGTTGTGGGGCCAGGGATTTTGCTTTTTTACCAAGGTCTTCGGTGATACTGTTGCTGGTCTGCAAACCGTATTTTGAGCAGCAGGATGCTAGAAGCTTTGTTTAAACAAATTAACATATTAAAGTCTATTCTTTCTTCTCCGTTCCCCATGGTTTTATTGTAGAGGCATTATACTTCCAAATGAAGTACAAAATATCTCAATCATTCTCCAATGCCTAGGGTAGGGTTTCCAACATTTCAAGTTTTCATAAATGATAGGGGAGCTTAAGAAGTTAAAATTAAGGTAAGGTGCAAAGGGAAAGATGGAAATTAAACATATGAAAATATTTACCCTTATAATTTTATTCCTTTCATAAAAAGAAAAAAAGAACAGCATAATAAGTAAAAAATAAATTGCATCCTCATACCTTAAAGAGTAATACTGACTATTATTACTAATAAAATAAGTTCTATTTATCTTTTTCTCAATATAACTTCCTGTGATATCGATAATGTTTTAAAATTGATGTGATAGTGATGGTGCTACTAAGAAAGGAAAACAGGGAGGTAGAATATTTTACGAAAAAAGTTCTAGAATTATTTTCCCTCACTAATGCACAAGCCTACATAGTCTTTGGGAGATAGGGGCTTATTCACCCCTCTGAATGAAAGACAAAGTCACTCTTTTTGAATTCACCAGTGAATCTCTATCGATTGTATCAAATCACTCCAGGTTGAATTAGGACTTGCTAAGACTTTGCTTATGCACTTTCATAAAGTACCAGGCCATAATTAATGGATTTTCACAGAAAACTTTGCTTCCTTATGGTATGTTCTGTATCAGGCAACCTAATAGGCAAAATGTTCTGTGACGTGATACTATAGGCAGGTGTTCTGTGCCCATTCTAGTATTTAAAGTCCCCAGTAATGAGGAGAAATATTTGCTGTTTTCAGTTGGTCGTTATTTTTTCAAATATTATATTCTGCCCCATTATTTCCTTCCCTTTCCTTCTGAATCAAACTTACAGGTAGGATAAAACATCTGACAGCGACCCACAATAATCAAAATCTTTACCAGTTTTGTGCAAACATTTTGGTTCTTTGTTAGGGTGACTCCTAACAGAAATTGAACCTACAACCTAGGTATATGTCCTGACCAGGAATCGAACCTGCAACTTCTTGGTGTACAGATGAAGCTCCAACAAACTAAGCCACCTGGCAAGGGCTCCATGTGAATATGTTTTCCTTTAAATCATTGATCATCTAGTTTTCAATCTTTTTCTGCTGATTCCACTGCAGTTATCTCACATTTGAATTCTGTTGAATTTTTTCTTCCCTCTCTCCTGATTGGTACTGCTTTACATTTTTCAGTGATCATATCCTAACTATTGGGAATATTATGTTGTGAAGACTGAGTACTGGTAAATTCCTCAAAAATGTTATTTTTGTTTGTTCATTTTATCAGGCAGTTAATTTATATAGACTCAAACTGCAAAAACCTCTTATGCGGGAGCTCAAATCTCATTTTAGTTCTTTATGCTTAATTGGGCTGCTTGCAATCTTCCCTGACATCCAAAGTCATGGGTCAGGCTGAGATTTGGGCAGTCAACAATAGCATTTGGGTCTATCTGTCTCTCTCTCTCTCTTTCTCTCTCTCATCATTCACTCTCCCCCCACCCTCTCTTTTTTCTGGTCCTCACTTTCTGGCTGCTGTGTTTCTCTAATTTCTGTCTCCTAGAAAGACTTTTAGGGTTTCAGCCATCCCATGCTGCACCAACTGTGGACAATTTTCAGGCTAAAAGCTATGAAAATGGAGAAATCACCATTTTTATTATTCTGAGTATGTACTCACCTCCAGAAACCTCCTGCTTTAGTTCATCTTCAAGTGTCTTCACATAGTTAATTATTGTATTGTCTTCCAGACCAGTAGGAAGGTTGATCTTTAGGAGCCATATTGATAACAAAACTTCAATTTATTATACATTTAGGTCTATTTTGTTATACAAATTTAATCTTAATAATACAGAAATTTAGACCAGAGGTTGGTGCTTCCAAAATAAAACATGGAATGTTTAGAACTGTCTTGGTGGTTGGACACATGCATTGCATGGTAGAAATCTGGTAACACCTGGTATACTATTGCATAGACAGAAAGACAAGCAGAATAAACATGCCCAGCTTGTTATCCGAATTCTATAGGAAGAGGTGGCTAGAAATAAGAATGTTGGTGTATGATGTCTGTCCAGAAGGTATCAAGCCATGTAATATGATAAATAGAGACATTTATTGAAGAAGATACAAGATACAAGAATCATTGTACATAGGACAATGACCCTTCAGTCTCCTTCAAAGTAGGCCCCTTGGGACCTCACACAGTTCTCCCAATCACCCTCAGCTGCCCCGTTGTATTTTCCTGAATCTCATCAAAGTCTGAAATCTCTTACCTTTCAAAGGCGATTCTAGTTTTGGGAAAAGCCAGAAGTCCCAGGGCACCAAATCTAGGCTGTAGCATAGCTGAGTCACCTGGGTGATTTGATGTTTTGCCAAAAATTTCTGCATGAGACATGATGCATAAGCAGGCACATTGTCTGATGAAGCTGCCAATCACCAGTTGCCCATAGCTGTGGCCTTCTGAATCATCCAAATAGTTTCCATAGAGGAATTTAACACAAAATTTGCTCTACTGATAAGTCATTTTGAATGCAATGGCCACACAGTACACATGCTCACTCAAGTGTCTACCAGCCCCACTGATTACTACAGTGAAGTCATCATTATTCACTCATGCACATTCCAGTCCTCTCTCCTTGGCTTCCAAGTTACATCGATGTTGTGCAAACCATTTGTGTTATGTTAACAATGGCTGGACTTCTTCTGGACAGGCCTTGTATGTTGAGTTTCATAGCCACTTTAGGAAAATTCTTACAAAAGAATGATCAACTTAGGTAAAACTGTTTCACACTGAATCAGCTATAAGAAGCAACTTAGAAAATATGATCATATGATTTAGTGTCCAAAACAGGTTATATTTGTGGATGGAAAAAACCACTATGAATAATTACTTGGGACACAGGCATAAATTGGCATTATCTATACATACTGGTATAATTTGGTCACTAAATCTGAAGAGACATTCTTAGGAGATAAAAATTGCATCATTAATTTCTTTCCTAACATTTCTCATTGATATTCTTCTCTCAGAAATGAAAGGCAGCCCAGTAATAAAGATCAGAGTAAGAGAACCCTTCTGACCCAACCTATTTCATTTATCTTCAATATGAAGTTAGGAACAGACAAATAGGCAATTCTTAGAGGACAATAATTATATTTTTGAATAGTTTGTTTTCATTGTTTTTTTCCATTACCATATATCATACTCTCTTCTACCTCCACCCACTGCCCTCCCCCATGTAATCACCATGCTGTTGTCTGTATCCACGAGTTCTTTTCTTTTTTCTTGATACCTCTACTTCCCTAACCAACCAATAGAGCTGTCAGTCTGCTCTCTATCTATGATTCTGTCTCTTTTTTTGATTGTTAGTTCAGTTTGTTCATTAGATTCCATATATGAGTGAAATCATATGGTATTTGACTTTCTCTGACTGGCTTATTTCATTTAGCATAATGATCCCCAGGTCATCAATACTGTTGCAAAGGGTAAAATTTCCTCTTTTTTACATCTGAGTAGTATTCTATTGTGTAAATGTCACAAAGTTGTCTTATTCACTCATCTACTGATAGACTTGGGCTATATCCATATTTTGGTAATTGTAAATAATGTTGCAAGAACATAGTGGGGCTTATGTTCGTTTGAATTCATGTTTCGGGTTTCTTTGGATAAATTCCTAGAAGTGGAATCACTGAATAATAAGGCAGTTCTATTTTTTAATTTTTTGAGGTAACTCCATACTGTTTTCCATAGTGGCTGCACCAATTCCCATTAAGATTGCAGAAGGGTTCCACTTTCTCCACATTCCCACCAGCACTTATTGTTTGTTGATTTATTGATGATAACCATTCTGACAGGTGTGAGGTGATATCCCATTGTGGTTTTAATTTGCATTCTCTGAAAATCAGTGATGTTGAGCATCTTTTCATATTTCTATTGGCTATCTGTATTTCCTCTTTGGAGAATTGATTATTCAGGTCCATTGCCCATTTTTTAATTGGATTGTTTGGTTTTTGGTGTTGAGTTTTATAAGATCTCTATAAATTTTGGATATTAATCCCTTATCATATGTATTGGCAAATATGTTCTCCTACTCAATGGGTTGCCTTTTCATTTTGTTGATGATTTTCTTTTCTGTGCAAAAACTTTTTAGTTTGATGTAGTCCCATTTGTTTATTTTTTTCTTTTGTTTACTTTGCTCAAGAAAATATATCAGAAAAATATTGCTATTAAGAGATGTTTGAGATTTTACTGCCTATGTTTTCTTCTAATTTTTAGCTTAACATTTAAGTCTTTAATCCATCTTGAGTTTATTCTTGCATGTGGCATAAGAAGGTGGTTTAGTTTCATTTTTTGCATATATTTGTCCAGTTTTCTCAATGCCATTTATTGAATAAACTATTTTTAGCCCATTGTATGTGCTTGCTTCCTCTATCAAATATTAATTGACTATAAAGGTGTGAGTTTATTTCTGGACTTTATTCTGTTCCATTGATATATGTGCCTGTTTTTATGCTAGTACCATGCTGTTTTGATTACTGTGACATTATAGTATAATTTGATATTAAGTAGCATGATTCTTCAATTTTGTTCTTTCTCAAGATTGCTGTTGTTATTTGGGGTCTTTTGTAGTCCTATATAAATTTTTTTTAAATTTATGTTCTAGTTCTGTGAAATACATCATTGGTAACTTGATAGGAAATGCATTGGATCTATAGATTGCTTTAGAATGATGTTAATTCTTCCTATCCATGAACATGGTTATGCTTCCACTTATTTGTAACTTTTTTCAGTTTTTTTCTTCAGTGTCTTATAAATTTCTGAGTACAGGATTTTTACATTCTTGGTTAAATGTATTCTTAGGAATTTTATTCTTTCTGAAGCAATTGTGAATGGGATTGTTTTCTTAATTTCTCTTTCTGATAGTTCATAATTAGTATATAAAATTGCAACTGATTTCTGGATATTAATTTTGTATCCTGCTACTTTACTAAATTCATTTATCAGTTCTAGTAGTTCCTTGGTGGAATATTTAGGGTTTCCTATACACAGTTATCATGTCATCTGCAAATAATGACAGTTCTACTTCTTCAGTACTCCTATGGTGTGGATGTCGTTACACTTCATGTTGTCCCAAAAGTCCTTTAAACTATACTCATTTTTTAAATTCTTTTTTCTTTTTGCTGTTCTGACTAGGTGATTTTTTTCTACCACATTCTCCAAATCATTGATTTGATCCTCTGCTTCATCTAACCTACTGTTTATTCCCTCAAATATATTGTTTATTTCAGATATTGCATTCTTTATTTCTGACTAGTCCTTTTTTATGGTTTTTATGTCTTTTTTTCATGCTGTTAAGTATGTTTATAATCATCACTTTGAGCACTAAACATAATTAATTGCTTGCCTCCATTTAATTTAGCTTTTCTTCTGGAGAATTCTCCTGTTATTTCATTTGAAGCCTGTTTTTTTGTCTCCCCATTTTGTCTACCTCTTTGTGTTTGTTTCTGTGTTTTAGGTTGATATGCAAAAACCACCATCTTGGACCTCTCTAATCATTATATTTTAAATGAATCTTCAGGCTTGAGGATCATGTCTAGATGAGTTTTTTTTAGCTCTTACTATTTACATGTAGAATTGACTAGAAGCAAATAATATAGCAGTTGGCTAGATTTTTAGAGATAATTTTGTCAAAGTCATGAAATGGCCAGCAAAAAGCTTTGGTTTTTCTACCTCTAGTGAAACACTTGAATCCAAAGACCTATGCAAAGTTATGATATCATGAATTTTATGATTTAACTTTATTTATTTGTTTGATGTAGTTTTATATACAGAGTTTTGATGGAACATAATTATAATTCTGAGCTAAATCTAGTTAGTGAGAGTGGAGATTTTCTTTCATGGCCAAAGATAAGCCTTTAGGAAAATTTAAATTTGTTTGGTCACAGATATTAGCCCTTTTTATTCCTTAAAGCCCTATTTCTTTTCTCAAGTGCTTGTACTTTTGAGAATAATGAGGACAATGCTATAGTTGATTTATATTAAAATATACTGCCTGACCTATGAGACAGTATTTTTCCCTATAATGAACAAAATTTCTAGTAAGAAGTTAATATTTAACATTTTTTGTCAATACAATGTAATTAAGACTTTCAGAAATCTAGAAAATAAGCATGCAATCACTATACCACATTCATTTCCATACCTTGGGAGAGTGAGTAAAATGCCTTGGAAAGTCTAGAATAGTAGAGAGTGCTAATATTTTAATAACACTGTAACAGGATTTCCTACAATGTAAGCTTCACAAACAGGAAACAAGGCATGTTAATGGATAGTACTAATTATTTAAATATATTTGAAGCAAATATATTTGAAAATATTTTTGTGAGTACATATTTTTACAACAGTGTCAGGGATCCACAAAAATTTAGTCACAAAAGAATTTAATGCATGTTATTAACACATTGGGCTGCAATTTTATATGTAAATAGCCTATCGATAAATGTCACTGGCTTTATATGTAACTTTCAGTCAGTTTTAGCCTATGCCCCGAATTTTTCCACCAACCCTGACCTCCAGACATCTGTATTCACTTGCAATGTTCTGCCTCTCTATTTGGTGTATAACATAGGCATTTCAACCTCAACTTGGCAAAAAAAAAGACCTCTTGTTAATACTCTCCCTACTCTTAAAACTGCTCCATTCTCAGTATCCCCCACTATTGCAATGGTCATGTAATCCTCTTGGCTCAAACTTTCAAAATACAGCCTGCTCTGTACTGCTCCCATTTTAAGTCAAGGCACCATCATTTCACAAATAAACAGTGTGGTTGTCTCAATAACTGTTCTTTTTTTAAAAGATTTTATTTATTTATTTTTAGAGAGAGGGAAAGGGAGGGAGAAATAGAGTGGGAGAATCATCAATGTGTGGTTGCCTCTCACATGCCCCCAACTGAAGAACCTGGCCCACAATCCAGGCATGTGCTCTGACTGGGAAACGAACAGGCAACCCTTTGGTTCACAGGTCGACACTCAATGCACTGAGCCATATCAGCCAGGGCACAATAACTGTTCTTCCTGTTTTTATCCTTACATCCCTACAGTCAACTTTCCTTAAAGTGACCCAAGTAAACATTTTGAAACCCTGACATAGAAAAAAAATCTGATACCCTCCTCATGATCAACAAGATACCACACCATGTGTCCCTTGCCTAATGTGTTCATTTGGGCCTGTTTTCTGATAATATTTTTGTGGACACTTTACAGACACAGATGGACCTCCAGCCAAAATGTTGTTCATACATTAGGAAAGATGACACCACATATACACCAAGAGGGTATGAAAAGATTTATTACTTTTATAATAAAGCCTTCTGGGGAGAGTAGAGCAGGCCTCCCAATTTGTTCAAAAATAGACTGAGAGAGAAAAGAAACTGGCTGGTTCTTATAGTGGCTAGGAATTGAGACTGAGCTGAAGGTTCACTTGTGTAGTCAGGAAGTTGTGTGGTTTAAACCTACTACTCGGAATATTGTGTATACTATTCTTTCTGCCTACAACACTTCCACATGTGAGGATACATATTGTAGGTTTTTCCAGGCATATGTAATTATGGAGGGAAGCAGTGACTGGAGGGTGTTTGCCAGGTCATCTTATAATGGCCCATGAAATCTAAGTGAATAGCAGCAAAAGGAAGGCAGAGGATTTTAGCAGATTGTAACAAAGCAATGGAGGCATTGATTAGAGGTCTCAATGAGGCTGAAGTAGAGAGGATTTGAGCAAAGGAGAATAGGAATACGAAGATGGAATAGGAAGAAGAATGGGAATATGATCCCTAGGAAGAGGCTATTAAAAGGAGAGGCCGAAATGCAATGAGAAATTTTGATGAAGGTAAGGAGACCAAGGTTCAAAGAAACTTGAGCCATTGGTTAGATATTTCATCTTCTTAGATGATGTACCCACTAACAATAAAGGCAAAAGTTGGAGTAGAAAGAAATAATTTGAACAAGACATTAAAGTCCTCAGTTAATAAAGAATATTAATCAGAGGTTGGTCATGAAATACAGGAAGAGGCTATAGACAGATGGCTTGTGCTTCAATCTAAATGCTATTGCCACCAGAAATCTCAGAGTTATGTTTCAGAAACTATTGACAGACTCAACTAGAATGGAATTTTTTTTAATAAGCAAAGATTAGTGGGTATGTTTTTGGAAAAAATATACACATTTTTCAGACAAGCTTTTAGAACTTATAATATATTAAGTTACAGAGATACTAATCATTTTTGCCAGGGCTCAGCTTCTCTGAGAAGAGGAGAAAAGGAGTATCAATTCATACAGTAAAAGGATGGAGGCCCGAATATTAAAAGGCCTAAGAAAAGGTCATACAGGTAGCAGAGGCTCTAAGGGAAACTTCCTGGCTTTGAGTTTCCCTGATAATTCTGGCTGTGCTCCCCCTGTCCACAACTATCAGCATGGCTTTTTGAGTCATACAAAAAAACACAAAAATCACAGTTCTGCCTGACATTTATTTCATTTGTTATGAAAATATCATTCTTATAATAGTTTATATTATAAGAATAGAATAACATTATTTTCACCCTTAACCAAACTTAAGAAATAAAACATGGCAATCCCTTTGAAGCCTACCCAGATCCCATATGCTCTCCCAACAAGGTTACCACTTCCTCATCATCTTTTAATTAGTCTATTCAATATTTATGATTTTATCATATATTCAAGTATTCCTTAATAATATATTATTTATTTTTCCTTATTTTAAAATTTTATACAAATTAAATCATTCTATTTATTTCATGTAATAGAATATACTTTTTTACTCAATGTTGTTTTTGAAATTTATTCTTATTGGTATATGTTGCATTGGTTCACTCATCTTCACTGTTGAAATAAATAAATAAATAATAACATAGCATAACATAATATAATATAATGTAATATAATAAATATAATATATTCCACACCCGCATTTTCTCTTATTAGTATTTGAATTTTCACATATAAGTAAATCCTCAATAATTTAGCATAATTGCTAAATTTAATAAAATAATGCACCATACACCTATAGGGATTTACTCACATACCCTACCTCTCTTCTAATCTATATAGGTTATGAACAAGCTCACGTCAAAAATAGGTTTAAGTTCCTAATAAAATACTGCAATTATGAGCTATTGAGGTCCAGTGGGAGAAATAAAAAGTTTACCATCATCCAAACATGATTTCCTTTAGTCAGCTCCTCAAAAGATAACCTTCAAATCTCTCAGGGAAGAAACTGCCCTAAAAGACCTGCAATATGATTGGAAAATTTACACAGGGGCTTAATGTTTTAACTCTCAGCTCAGGAGATCAGGATTTCAAATCCCATGTATCCCCTTAGACATACAAATATTACTTTTCTATTCATCAGGGAAGCAAAAGAGAAAAAAGGTGAACTCTAAATTGACTCCACTTAATGGGCTACCACCTAAAAACAGTGAATGAAAAAGTAAACCCCCCTCAAGTCAGTAGTGAATGAATGAAGAACAGGAGCTGATAAAATATTACAGGCAATTTTTATGAAACTTAAAGTAAGCTAGTGAACTTCAACATGACAGAGGCTGAAAGTGAAATTAAATGAGACTGTACATCAATGAAGATTTTGTTTTCAGCAGCGATGAACTTTAAGATGATTAACAAGACAGGAAGTGTAGATTCCAGGGATTCTTTGCAATACTCTAGGGGAGTTAGAGTTATCAACAAGCAGAAGATAGGAACAATTAAAATGGGTGGGAGTAGGGAGAAAATTCACTGTCAATGTGTATTAGAAAACTGGTTCAATTGCAAAACCTATGGGCTCGACTTGAATGAGTGCTTTGTCTCATTACCGAATTTGCACCCACCCATTTCATTCCTCCTACTCAGTCTACAAAATCAAATCTAAATGAAGGTCAGACTCAGTCTCCTGCACTTCTGCATTATTTCCCCCACCTAGCCTGGCCAACAGTGCCTACATCATGTCCTGCCTTGCACACATGGACCACATTAACCCCCAGATAGACCCCAGCAGTCCATACTGGCAAATTCCTGGATGAAAATTACCTGGTTATCATTTAAGTCATGTCTCTCCATTGGTCCTTTTTTCAGGACACTCTATTCTCCTGAATTGACTTCCTAATACTCAACGTGAGCTGTTTTCAGATAATAAGCTTTGCCTGCCAATCAGACTTCCTCCAAGCGTATCTAAGTAGGTCTATTCCAGTTTTGCTCACCTGACTCATGTAAAGGAGTTCTAGTACCACATTTTAGCTTCTCTCCTTTTCCTCCATTTTTGTGCAGTTACCCAGCAATCAGGATGTGAAGCAGCATGCCAGTTCTGTCCCAGACCTGGATCAAACTGCCTATTTGCCTATTGCTGCAAGCCTTAAAGGTAATTTTCAGCTACTCTGTATCAGACAATGGTACATATTTCGTTTAGGGTCACCAGATCTATAACCCATATACAGAAAGACTTGCCAATCAATGACATAGTCAGGCCAAACAAGCCGGGTGACCAGTAATAAGAAAAAATAGTCTGGTCTTCCAAAGCAAAGGAAATCATCCTATGGTATTCTAACACAAACCATTCTGTGCTCCTGTGGAGCCCTTTCTAGCCTGTGCTTCTGATCTTCTGAGTTCTAAAGTGTCCCACTTCTACCCTCTGGAGTCCCGACTACCATCAAGAACCACCATACCCTGAAATGGGAACAAATTCAACTCATCCCCTACATCCCTTAATCTCTTCTGTATGCAGGGCTAATGTACGCCAGGAGAAGTCACCCTGACCAGAGGTGAGTGCAGCTATTCTTTTACACCTGGAATAGGGAAAGAAAAAGCTACTCAGACTTTTCTCAATACTGTCTGTTTTTAAAGATGCCAAGAGGATGATAGGTGGAATTTACCCAGTCAGTAAAGATCTAGAGATGCCTCTACATGCACCTACATTTCCACTATTGAAGGCCACCATCTTTCACTGTTTGGGACCCCTGGATCAGTCTATTCCATAATTCAGCATTTCTAAATGTATGATCTCTGGACCACCTCCATCAGAATCAGCTAAAGGACTGTTAGAATGCATATGCACAGGCCCACCTACTCAGACTACACCTGGACTTTACATACATGTATTGTTAACAAGATCTCCTGGGGATTCTGAGGCCACTAAATATTTAGAGCCACTTCCCAGGTCCCTCAGGAGGAACCAGGCTAGGATATAATTACTCATGTTTTGGACTCTTAAGAGCCTAGTAGGAAATAGTATGTCTTCCAAAGAAGTTTGAGAAACACGCTAAAATATTACTGCTGGGGCCTTAGCTGGATTGCAAATGGGATCAGGTGCTGAGATAGATCAGGTAGGTTCAGATCTTAGCATGGATATCTGTATAGTGAGGGAAAAGCCTCCCATAGGCTAAGCAGGGATATCTGGGAAGTCAAGTACTCCCCTGAGTAAACAGGATGCTATCTTTATGGAAGCACCCTATGCCCTGGAAGGGGCATCTACGCATCTTTAACGATTAGCCTTAATTCCCAAATTATACCAGTTGACATGTCTAGCCAGTCAAATATCTGGTGCTGGATGTGCAGAGGTTTCCCTAAAGCTTGATTCATGTTTTGACTCAGAAATAAGAAAGGTCTTCATGAGTAATCATATTGATATTTTAAGACAATTTCAGGGAACCAGAGACCTCTCAGATTTATTGGAGGAAGTATCCTGCATTGACTCTTCTCTTCTAAGCCAACAACTTTGTCTACGCAGACTCTAGGCAGAGGCTGATTGTAATATCTCTTGCACTAGAGACAGAGAGGTCCCAGACCTAATAGGAAACATTGGTGTTTATCCTGGAGAGACCAGCTTTTAATGTAACTCTGAGAGAGAACATTTGCTATGTGGAGTGATCGACCAAGAGTGTGTTGCCAGGGTACCACCTAAAAGCCCGGAGCTGTCTTTTTTCTTACTGCTGTGAGTGGTCAGATGACAGGAATGGTTAAGAGAATAGGACAGTAATTTCGTCATTTTTAATGTACACCCATGTTTTTGGCTCAAACTTTCAGGAAAATTATTTATTTATTTATTTATTTTTAGAAACAAAACTGATTATTGCATTCCAGGGTATTGTTTTGCATACAGATATCATTATTGCTTTCTAGAGTTATACTTTTAATGCATAAGCATAAATTAAAAATTTAAAAACATTTATATGGATATGGAATTAGTACTACCCATGTATAATGCACATCCTCATTTTTCCTTCAAAAATTTGGGTAAAAACTGCACATTATACATGGCAAAATATGATATCCCTTTCCAAAAGAGTAGGCAAGTCAAGGAGAAGCTGTGTAGAGCTTCTTCTGCTATCAAAGTGGACTGAAAAAAATTAAAGCAGCCCATGGAGAGAGATCTGAATGTCATAAAAGCCAGAAAAGATTGACAATAAAGGTGAGAAATATCTGAGGATTATATGATCTATCTATCAAAGGTATTTTCTAGGCCTCAAAAGCACAAAATTGGGATTTTATTCACAGAGGTAGAATAAATGGCATGTCATACCTCAGAGACAAAACCTAGTAAGTATTTGGTTATGGTGTACATAAGTCCTAAAAAAAATCCAAGGATTTGAAAACTGAAATTTTGTTCTCCACCTATATGGCAATAATGTAAGAAAATTCCTGTAGCCAAATGTGTGGTGAGGTTTCTTGTACAGAAAATGTACAGGGCGGGCTAGAAATAATGCTCACGTGTGTGTGTCTTAGAACAAAGATTTTGAGTCCCAAAGGGACACACAAATTAAATGTATATAAGGGAAAAACAAGAAAGACATATTGATAACAATAATTCTAAGTAATATGAGCAACAAAGAAGAGAAGAGTGGATTAGTAATCTAATTTATGTATGTGTTTATGAAATCAATACTTATCAAGTGCCTAGTATATGCCAGGCACATGACTTGGAGTTAAGTATGTAGAAAATATACAACATGTATGTATAATCCCTGCTCTCAGTGTACCAATCTAACCTATCCAAAAGTAATAATTTTTAAAGGTTTTATTTATTTATTTTTTGAGAGGATAAGGGAGGGAGAAATAAAGGAAGAGAAACATCAATGTGTGGTTGCCTCTCAGGCATCCAAACTGGGGACCTGGCTTGCAACCCAGGTATGGGCACTGACTGGGAATCAAACCAGAGACCCTTTGGTTCACAGGCCCTTACTCAATCCACTGAGCCACACCAGCCAGTGCTAAAAGTAATAAATTTAATATTTGTTTTCTAAGGCCTTTTAATTTTCAAATATTTCTTTTTTTAACTACTTATTAAATAGTCATATTTCAAAGATTAATATTCAAATCAAGGACAACAACTCAAGGTCTGTGGGCCAAATCTGGCTCACCATCTCCATTTGTAATTGAAGTTCCTTTGGACACAACCACACCCAACTGTTTATATACTGTTTCATGTCTCCTTTTGTGAAACAACAGCAGTTAAATAGTTGTAACAGAGACTGAATGGCCCACAAAGTCGAACAAATTTATTATCTGGATCTGGAATGGAGGCAGGACAAAATAAAATCTGTATAAAAGAAAATTGGCCCCATAGCAGCATCAATAAACAAACAGAATCAACTGTACCAAGGTAATGATACCCCGCAGGGCCTGCATTTAGCCCCAACTCATTCCTCATTCCACTGAGAATGCTGAATCAGAATCACAGGATGGGGAACTAGGAAACATCTAGTTGATGATAGAGGGGAAAAAGTACAATTAAAAAAAAGAATATACCTCACTTTCTTTTTTAAAAATTTTCAGCAAGAGTTTATTAAAAGAATATTCAAAGTAAGAATAATCACCAAAGGAAGAAAATACAAGAAAATATTTGTAAAGGGATTTAAACTAGAAATATGCTCTAGTTAATATGTATGAGGTCTATCCAGAAGATATCCAGACATGTAATATGAAAAATAGAGACATTTATTAAAGAAGATACAAGATACAAGAGACATTTACATAGGACGATGACACCTCAGTCCCCTTCAAAGTAGGCAACTTGGGACCTCACACAGTTCTCCCAATTGCTATCAGCTACCCCATTGTATTTTCCTGAATCTCATCTATAGTCTGAAATCTTTTTCCTTTCTAAGATGATTTTAGTTTTGAGAAAAGCCAGAAGTTGAAGGGCACCAAATCTGGGTTGTAGCAGGGCTGAGTTACCTGGGTGATTTTTTGTTTCACCACAAAACTCTGCACAAGATGTGATGCATGAGCAGGCATGTTTATGTGACGAAGCTCCCAATCACCACTTGCCCATAGCTGAAGCTTTCTGAATCATCCAAATAATTTCTGCGGAGCAATGTTCAAGCTTAACACAAAATTTGATGCAGATTTGTTGCTCTACTTGCTCAGTCATTTTGAATGTGACGGCCACACAATACACATGCTCACTCAACAGAGTCTACCACCCCCATTGACTAATACAGTGAAGTCATCATTGTTCACAGATGCACCTTCCAGTCCACTCTCCTTGGCTGCCAGGTTACATTGATGTTGTGCAAACCATTCTCATTATATTAACAATGGTTGGACTTTTTCCGAACAGACCTTGTATACTTTTGTTCAGTGTAAAAAAACAACAACAACAACAATGAAAATGGACTCAACAGAATAAATGAAAGATTAGTCAATAAATCAGCATATTCAAGGAAAGGGAATTGAGAGGCAAGCAGAAAAAGAAAACTAAATGTAATTTTTTAATGTGAAGAATTAAAAATTAAATAACAACTAAAACCTCCATTAAGAAAAGAAAAGAATGTGGTTGGCACAGCAGAATATATCAGTTCAGAGGTCTACAGTACACACTTGGGAAAGTCTTCCATAATTAGGGTTGAAATTTTAATGTCATGTTCACCTGCTGGAAGCCTTTAGGTCACAGGTGTCTTCAAGATAAAGGAGGACTTTTCTCTCAGACCTGTAGGTCAGGTCAGCATGCCTGACCTGTGGCTGGAGGAGAGCAGAAGGGCAAGCTCACTGTGTGCTGACCTTTGAGATGGGGTTTGGGTAGAGTGCTCTCAGGAAAGCACATTTCTGCTTTCTGCCATCAGAGATAAGGTGAACAAACATTCTGAATATACAGGACATATGCTGTGTATGATTTGTTTTCAGCATATATGGACTTTATCAAAATGCCCTAAATATTCTGGAATCAGACTTTTTTCAATAGGTTACAAGTCTTCAGTAATTAGAGATACTTTTCTGCCACAGATTTTGGCTTTTAAGTTATTAAACAGCAACACGAGCTGAAAATCTTACCTCCACCAATAAAGATCTGGAGAGTCTCCTTGTATTTCTCCTGCAGGTTTGGCTTTGGCTAAGGGATGAAAAACAAAAGGCCATAGAGGTGTAGAGGACAGAGGCTGAAAATTAAAACATAATTATTTTTTATGTTCAAGAAAGAGAAAGACCAAAGTCCTGAATCATAAACAAGTAGTAACCACTGTTAGAGATATCTTCTCAACAGTACACATGCTCCGAAACCAATCAGCCACAGCCTCACTCTAATAACTAGTTTTTGAAAGTTAGCCAATCAAAAACAAGTCCACACTTCTAGATAGTAGCCCATCACCAAGTGCCTCACACCATAGTCCTGAAAGTCAGTCTTTCAACCACACTAACACAAGTGGGAAATCTATCAATCCCTATATACTCCTGCTTCTAAAAATCCAGCAAGCCCTGAACACCCAGCTTTCCAAAATTTTACAGATCAGCTCTGGTTTTGTTTGAGAAGATTGTACTCACCGAGCATAGCTCTCACTTGTAGACCATAGGAAAGTTCACCTTATTTTGCATCAGCTATCAAATTTATTGTTTGTTGTCAAAGTCTCAATCCTTTCACCACTAGTCCTTGTTTTTACTGTTAGATCTAAATCTGGATTTATGAATGACAGATATACTGAAGATGTGAGATTAGCAATCTTTTCAGTTGTGGGATGGTTAGTATTACTAATTTTTGTGTGTGTATTTTAACCTCCAAATGCCAAAACACAAGTGTAAATTTTGTGGTAAATTTTATGAACCATGGACATTTATTAAATGAAGAAAATGTCCTTTGATGGATCTTTGAACAGTGTGCAACTGTTACTAAGTTTAGTAAATTGAAAGTCAGATATAAGCTAGCATATACTACCAGCTAAGCATAAGAGATGTATGATTTCCTCAACTACAGCCAAAGAAAGTGATAAAATAATAAATTTTTGAACTTACTGCTACCATAAGTATTTATGGATTTCAAAATTGCATGTAAATTTTCAAGTGCCAAGAGAAAAATCTACTGAAATAATAATTTTAAAAAATGAAATACCTCCAGATACTATTACAGAAATAACCTAAATGTTGTACTATTATAGCCATCATTGTTATAAGTAATCACAATGCAGAAACAAATTTCCATTGCTTATGTGATATTTTTCTCATGAAAAGAACTGAATTAAGGCTACCGCAAGTAAAATCTTTTTTAGATGAGACTTCATAAACAAAAGCACATATTTGTAGAAAAGTCTCTTATTTAATTAGGAGTTAATTTTAAAAATTGGACTGATTTGATGGAGCTAATATGATAGAAATGTTAGTGTAAAGATGTAAACAATTTTATTCAAAGTTGAGGTTAGGCATGAATGATTCTATGGGAGGCATTGGTTGTCCTGTCTATATTCTGCATAATGTTACTCACCCACTGCTATACCCCTTCTACTGGTGTTGAAGTATAGCCATGAAATTGTCTCTTACTGTAGCACAGTTCCAACTGAACAATTAAAGAATTTTTGTGATTTTGTTTACATTCTGTAATCTTCAGTTCTCTAAATTCAAAAACCTGTTGACTTTCTTTAACAAATATAATTGAGAGAATCTTCAGTTTATTTTTAAGCGTTGAGATCCTACTTTAATTCTGGTGGCCCAATAGTTCTTGTTGCTTTTTTAGAATCTTCTGATCCATAGTCAGACGCATTATTCATTGTGCCACTGGCACCCTACTTGTTGTTGTTGTTGTTTTTAAATAATTATGTGAGTGAAGTCTACTAATTAATTGATCACAGTTTTTCAATCTCTCTTGAGCAAAAGGATTCTGCTAATTTAAAGAAGAGCATATAGTGTTATTGCAGTACTTCATTGCCTAAAGGAATATTTTGAATGAGTTAAAGAAAGAATTGATGAAAAATTTATTCATTTATGTGTCAAGGGTGTCCTTGCTATCCATGACATTGGTTATAAACAGGAAAAGAAATTCTTATTTAAAGAAAATATTAGTATAGCATTTGCCATGACCTCCTTTTCAAATGCATTTTGTCTCGTATAGAATTCAACTCTTTTACATGGATATGACTAAATACTCTTACAGCATGATAACAAGTGGACTAACTCACAGTGCATAGTATTGAAGCATAAGGAAATAAAATTAACAATAATGATAATTTTATTAGTGAAAATATTTGTTTTAAAACATTGATTAAGTGGTACCACATAATCCTGAGAATAGAAAAGAATATGCGGCATAAATAATGGTATTATATACTTCAGCACATCCAATTGGAAGAGCTTTCTCAGAGTGGTAAATTTTATGACTAAAACTGCTCAGGGGCTGCTTCGTGGGGCAAATGTTGAGTGTATTTTCTCGTTAATGAATATTGAATAAACAAAAGAATAAAATAAATTATGGAAGCATGTACCATGCTCATGGATTGGAAGAAATAACATCATCAAAATGGCCATACTACCTAAAGCAATTTATACATTCAATGCAATCCCTGTTAGAGTACCCATGACATATTTCACAGATATAGAACAAACATTGCAGAAATTTATATGGAACCATAAACGACCCCGAATAGCTGCAGCAATTTTGAGAAAGAAGAACAAAGCAGGAGGGATCACAATACCTGATATCAAACTGTATTACAAGGCCACTGTCATTAAAACAGCCTGGTACTGGCATAAAAACAGGCACATAGACCAATGGAACAGAACAGAGAGCCCAGAAATAAACTCAAGTCTTTATGGTCAATTAATATTCGACAAAGGAGGCAGGAGCATAAAATGGAGCAAAAACAGCCTCTTCCACTAATGGTGTTGGGAGATCTGGACAGCTATGTGCAAAAAAATGAAACTTGATCACCAACTTATGCCATACACAAAAATAAACTCAAGATGGATAAAAGACTTAAATATAAGCCGTAACACCATAAAAGTCCTAGAGGACAACATTGGCTGGAAAATCTCAGACATTCCATGCAGCAACATCCTCACAGACACGTCCCCTAAAGCAAGGGACATAAAGGAAAGAATAAACAAGTGGGACCTCATCAAAATCAAAACCTTCTGCATGGCTAAAGAAAAGAGCACGAAAATACAAAGAGAACCAACAGTATGGGAAAACATATTTGCTAATGATACCTCAGACAAGGGCCTGATATTCAAAATATATAAAGAACTCACACGACTCCACTCCAGGAAGACAAACAACCCAATTAAAAAATGAGCAAAGGACTTAAACAGACACTTCTCCAAGGAAGACATACAGAGGGCCCAGAGACATATGAAAAGATGCTCAGCATCACTAGCCATCAGAGAGATGCAAATTAAAATCACAATGAGGTACCATCTCACATCAGTCAGCGTGGCCAACATAAAGAAATCCACAAACAAATGTTGGAGAGGATGCGGAGAAAAGGGAACCCTAGTGCACTGCTGGTGGGAATGCAGACTGGCGAGGCCACTGTGGAAGACAGTATGGAATTTCCTCCGAAAACTAAAAATGGAACTGCCCTTTGACCCAGCAATTCCGCTGCTGGGATTATATCCTAAGAACCCTGAAACACCAATCCAAAAGAACCTGTGCACCCCAATGTTCATAGCAGCACAATTTACAATAGCCAAGTACTGGAAGCAACCTAAGTGCCCATCGGCAAACGAGTGGATCCAAAAACTATGGTACATTTACACAATGGAATTCTATGCAGCAGAGAGAAAGAAGGAGCTTCTACCCTTTGCAACCACATGGATAGAACTAGAGATCATTACACTAAGTGAAATAAGCCAGGCGGTGAGGGACAAATACCATATGATCTCACCTTTAACTGGAACATAATCAACATAAGAAAAAAGGAAACAAAATATAACCAGAGACATTGAAGTTAAGAACAATCTAACAATGGGCAGGGGTGAGCGGGGAGGGGACAGTGAGGAGAGGGGATTACAGGAACTACTATAAAGGACACAGGGACAAAATCAAGGGGGAGGGTGGAGGTGGGGGAGGGAGGGGGGTTCATCTGGAGTGGGATGGAGGGATGGGGAGAAAAGGCACACAACTGTAATTGAATAACAATACAAAATTAAAATTTAAAAATAAATAAATAAATAGTTTTTAAAAAATAATAATAAAATAAATTATATGTAACCACTGCAGAAGGTGTGTTACAATGTAAATGGAATGTAGACTATAACTGTAAGACATTTCATCAGCAAATTCTGTAAAATAAGTAACTATTAAAGAAAGAGTACAGAAGGTATTATGTAATTTATATATTTATAGTTTATTTGAGATAAACATTGAATACTTTAATTTAAATATGCCATGTAACATTTTTATTTTATTCCATTATGTTATTAATGTTCCATATAAGCCACCAGAAACTATTCTAATTTAACTGACATCTTCTTTTATTTGCTAAATCTGGTAACTCTAACCAGGGAGCTGGGTTTGCTTCATTTATCCAGGGTTGAGAGAGCTGCTTCTGTGCTGTTTTCAGGAACATGCAGAATTTGACTATTACACACACCCTCCTTATGAAGCCAATGTTCCAATTGTTGATTCATCCAAGTAGCCTAACAGGACAGAAATTTTCCTCCCTTGAGTGTTTTCATTAATATTCCTACTATGTTACAGATGAGGAAATTCAAGTTTAGGCAGGTAAAATCACTTCTTAGTAATGAGTAGAGCCTGTGCTATGATGGAGTAGGAAACACCTAACAACACACTACCAAATTTGTGAGGCAAAAACTGAAAGAATTAAAGGTAGAAATAGGTAATTCAACAATAATAGTTAGAAACTTTAATATTCCAGTTTCAATAATGAATAGATGAAATAGACAGATCTAAAACAAGTTGGCCCTGAACAAAACTATTTAGAAATTGACCTAATAGTTATTCACAGAACACTTTACTGAACAACGGTATAATATACATTCTTGTGAAGTACACATAGAATGTTCTCCAAGACAGCCCATATGCTAAACCATAAAGCAAACATGAATAATTTTTAAAGAATGAAAAACATACAAAATATGTTCTTTGAGAGTAATGGAATGAAATTAGAAAACAGTAACAGGAAGAAATTTGATAATTTCACATATATTAACATAAAAAACCATAATCCCAACCAACTGGTCAAGGAAAAATTCAAAAAAAAAATTGAAACTGTTTTGATCTAAATGAAAATAAAAACACGGAGGAACCAAGATGGCGGCGTAGGTAGACACACTGCGCCTCCTTGCACAACCAGAACTGACAGAGAATCGAACAGCAAGGGGGACCAACACCAAGGAAATAGAAAATAAAAATTCATCCAGACTGGTAGGAGGGGCGGAGACGGGCACCGGGGTGGAGAGGACTCTCCTGGCTGAGACGGGACTGAGACTGGCGGAGTGTGGGACAAATAGAGCAGGCAGTCCAAGCACTAGCAGACCCTGTGGCCCCACATTTGCACAGATAAACCCAGAGGGCCGGACTCAGAGTGGCGGAGAGTGGGGCAGGCAGAGTGGCGGGTAGCACCCTGCGGCACCACATTCACCCACAGATAAACCTGACGAACGGGAGGGCAGTGAATCAGACTGCGCAACCCAGGGCTCCAGCTCGGGGAAATAAAGCCTCAAACCTCTGATTGAAAGCGCCCCTGGGGGTTGGGGCGGCAGCAGGAGAGACTCCCAGCCTCACAGGAGAGGTTGTGAGAGACCCACAGGGGCCTAGAGTGTGCACAGGCCCACTTACTCGGGAACCAGCACCAGAGTGGCCCAGTTTGATTGTGGGTATCGGAGTGAAAGATTGAAATACGGAGGAGAGTGAAGCGGGCACCATTGCTCCCACTGGGCCCCTCCCCCACGTACAGTGTCACAGCGCAGCAACCAGCATTACCCCACCCCGGTGAACACCTAAGGCTCCGCCCCTTAAAGTAACAGACACACCAAGAAAAAAAAAAAATGGCCCAAATGACAGAACACTTCAAAGCTCCAGAAAAAATACAACTAAGCGACGAAGAGATAGCCAACCTATCGGATGCACAGTTCAAAGCACTGGTTATCAATATGCTCACAGACTTGGTTGAATCTGTTTGAAAAACAGATGAAAAAATGAAGCCTATGCTAAGAGAAACAAAGGAAAATGTACAGGGAACCAATAGTGATGAGAAGGAAACTGGGACTCAAATCAATGGTATGGACCAGAAGGAAGAAACAAACATCCAACCAGAAAAGAGTGAAGAAACAAGAACTTGGAAAAATGAGGAGAGGCTTAGGAACCTCCAGGACACCTTGAAACGTTCCCACATCCGAATTATAGGGGTGCCAAAAGGAGAAGAGGAAGAACAAAAAATTGAAAACTTCTTTGAACAAATAATGAAGGAGAACTTCCCTAATCTGGCAAAGGAAATAGACTTCTGGGAAGTCCAGGAAGCTCAGAGAGTCCCAAAGAAGCTCTCTCAAAGGACCCAAGGAGGAACACACCAAGGCACATCATAATTACATTACCCAAGATTAAACGCAAGGACCTACATCCAAGATTACTCTATCCAGCAAAGCTATCATTTAGAATGGAAGGGAAGATAAAGTGCTTCTCAGATAAGGTCAAGTTAAAGAAGCTCATCATCACCAAGCCCTTATTATATGAAATGTTAAAGGGAGTTACCTAAGAAAAAGAAGATCAAAAATAGGAACAGTAAAAATGACAGCAAACTCACAGTTATTAACGACCACACATAAAACAAAAACGAGAGCAAACTAGGCAAACAACTAGAACATGAGGGTTGTCAATAAGGGAGTGGGAGGGGGAGAGGGGTTAAAGGTACAGAGAATAAGTAGCATAGATGATAGGTGTAAAATAGGCAGGGGAGGGTAAAAATAGTGTAGGAAATGTAGAAGCCAAAGAACTTATAAGTATGACCCATGGACATGAACTATGGGGGGGAAATGTGGGAGGGAGGGGGGTGGGCAGGACGGAGTGGAGTGGGGGGGGGAAATGGGACAACTGTAATAGCATAATCAATAAATATATTTAAAATAAGAGAAAATAAAAACACAACATACTAAAACTTATTGGACGCAAATAAAGCAATAATTAGAGGGGTCTTTCTAAGTGTGAATTCCCATATTTAAAAAAAGAGGATATTAAATCAGTAATCTAACTTTCCAACTTAAGACACTGAAAAGAGAAAAGCAAACTAAATATAAAGTAAGCAGAAGGGAAGAAATAATAACATTAGAGTGAAACAATGAAATTGAGTATAGAGAAATAATAGAGAAAATTTTAAAACCATAAGTTGCTAATTTGAAAAGATCTTAAAAATTATAAACTTTTAACTAGACTGACAAACTTTTAAAAGGCAAAAACTGTTAAATTTCTAAAATTAAAAATGAAAAAGGAAACATTGCTGACATTTCATAAATCAAGTTGATTATAGGGAATACTATGTACAATTGCATGTCAATAGCTTAATTTAGATGAAATCTATAAATTCCTAGGAAGATACAAACAACAGAAATGGACTCAAAAATAGAAAATATGGATAGATCATTACAAGTAAAAATATTAAATTAGTAATCAAAATACAACCCCCCCCAAAAAACCCCAAGCCCAGATGATTTTACTGATAAATTCAACCAAGCATGATTTTCCATGTTTGTAAATTCTGTCAATCAATATTTATAAACTCTTCCCAAAGAAAATTTCATGAAGCCAGTTATAATGCTGCTACTAAACCAGATAAAACCATCCCAATTAAAGTTCAGACTAAGACTTTTATGAATATAGACACAAATATCATCAATAAGATACCAGTAAAACAAATTCAGCAACATTATAAAAAAAAAAGATTACACTATGGAAAAAAATGAGACTTATTTGGGAATGCAAAGCTGGTTTATCATTATAAGATTAATTAATATGATATACTATATCAGTAGAATTTAGGACAAAAAACATGTAATTATATCATAGATAAAGGGAAAAAAAACATTTGTTAAATTTCAGCACACTTTCTCACCCTGATAAGGAGCATGTGTGAACACTCCCCAGTTAACATGATACTTGAAGGGGAAAAAAATAAATGTCTCCCCCAAGATCACAAAAATATAAGGATAAACTCTTTTGATGGTTTTATATACCACTGCAATTAATGTTCTAACCAGGGCAATGAGGCAAGAAAATAAAATATGAAGTATCATACAGATGGGGAAAAAAGTAAAATTATCTCTCTTTCAGATGACATGGTCTTGGATATAGAAAATCCTAAGGAATCCACTGAAAGACTATTGGTACTATAAAATAATATCAGCAATAACTAATTTAAATTCTGAAAATGAAATTTAAAAATAAGTATGTTAACAGTGACACCATAAAAATCCTAGAGAAGGACATAGGCAGGAAAACTTAAGATATTCCATGCAGCAGTATTTTCAATGATATGTCCCCTAGAGCAAGGGACATAAGGAAAGAACAAGCAAAGGGAACTACATTAAATTAAAAAGCTTCTCTACAGCTAGAGAAAACATCAGCAAGATGAAAAGTAAACCAACCATATGGGAAAATATATTTACCAATGAACCTCAGACAAGGGTTTGCCCTCCAAAATATATAAAGAACTCACATGACTCCACTCCAGCAAGGCAAATGATCTAATTAAAAAATGGGCAAAGGAACTATGCCCATTTGAACAGACACTTCTCCAAGGAGAACATACAGAGGGCCCAGAGACATATGAAAGGATGCTCAGCATCATTAGCCATCAGAGAGATGAAAATTAAAACCACAATGAGATACCATTTCACACCAGTGAGAATGGCTATCATAAACAAATCAACAAACAACAAGTGCTGGCGAGGTTGTGGTGAAAAGGGAACCCTGGTACACTGTTGGTGGGAATGCAGACTGGTGCAACCACTGTGGAAAACAGTATGGCATTTCCTCAGAAAACTAAAAATACAACTGCCTTTTGAACCATCAATTACACTGCTGGGATTATATCCTAAGAATCGTGAAACACCAATTCAAAAGAACCTGTGCACCCCAATGTTCACAGCAGCACAATTTACAATAGCCAAGTGCTGGAAACAGCCCAAGTGTCCATCAGTAAATGAGTGGATCATAAATCTGTGGTACATTTACACAATGGAATACTACACAGAAGAAAGGAAGAAGGAACTCCTACCCTTCACAAGAGCATGGATGGAGCTGGAGAGCATTATGCTAAGTGAAATAAGTCAGATGGTAAAAGACAAACACCATATGACGTTACCTGTAAGTGGGACCTAATCAACAAAACCAACAAGCAAGCAAAATATAACCAGAGACATGGAAATAAAGAACAAACTGACAGTGACCAGGGGGGAGGTGGGAAAGGGATAATGGAGGAAAGAAGAGGAAAGATCAAGTAAAAGAATATGTGTAAAGGGCCCATGGACAAAGACATGGGGTGGGGATTGAAAGTGGAAGATGGGGGGTGGGTAGGGTGGGGGAAAGTAGTTGGGGGGAAGTTGGAACAATTGTAATTGAACAACAATAAAAAAGGTTAAAAAAGAATAAATGCTTACGAATAACAAAAAAGTACAAAAAATCATACTCTGAGAACTGCAAAATATTGTTAAAAGATATTTTAAAATAAATAAGTGAAAGACATCTAAATTTTGGAGATTGAAAAACAGTATTGTAAAGATGACAATATTCCTTAAATTGATATACAGATTCAACAAAAGTACTATTAAAATGTCTACTTTTTCAAATCATTTTTGTTATTCTAATTGTCTCAATTTTTCCCCCTTTGCCCTCCTCCACCCATCCCACCCCCTACTCCCACAGTCAATTCCCACACTGTTGACCACACAATTCCCAATGTCCATGGGTTATTCATACATGTTCTTTATCTAGTGTCTTCCCTTTCTTTCCACCATTGTCCCCCTTTCCCCTCCCCTCTGGTCACTTTCAGTCTGCTCCATGTTTCCATTCTTGTGGTTCTTTTTTGTTTGTTAGTTTATTTTGTTCATTAGATTCCATTTATAGGTGAGATCAAGATGTCTCTGCATAAACTGACAAGCTTATCCTAAAATATATATGGAAATGCAAGGGTAGCAGAATAGCCACGAGAATCTCAAAAAAGAACAAAGTTGGAATACTCATACTTCCTAATATAAAACTTACTAGAAAGCTATAGTAATCATAGACATAAAGATCAATGTAAAATTGAGATTCCGGGGGGGAATAAAACACATTTATGGTCAATTGATTTTCAACAAGTGTGCCAAAACTACTCAATGGGCAAACAATACGTTTACAATAAGAGATGCTGGGACCACTAGATATCTACATGTAAAAGAAAAATTTAGACCCCCACCTCATACCATATACAAAAACTAACTCAAAATGGATGTTGGACATAAATATAGGAGCTGAAGCTATAAAAAAAAATAGGTGGAAATCTTCATGAACTGAGGTCTGACAATAGCTCCTGAGACATGACACCAAAAGCAAAGGGAACAAAAGGAAAAGTAGAAAAGCTGGCTATCACAAAAAATTAAAAACTTTCATACTCTAAAAGTCATCATCAACAAAGAAAAAATCCACAAAATTGGAAGAAAATATTTGCAGATACCATACCTGATAAAGAATTGTACATAGAATAATATATAGAGAATGCTTACAACTTAATAATAAAAAGACAACCCAGTTAAAAGGATCTGAGTAGACATTTTTCCAACAAGATATACAAATGCACAATGAACACATGAAAAGATGTTCAACATCCTCAGTCATCAGTGATGTGCCAATCAAAACCATAATGAGACACCAATTTACAACCCTTAGGATGGCTACAATAAAGAAGATAGTAACAAGTGTTGATGAGGAGCTGGAGAAATTATAACCCTCTTACACTGCTGTGGGGAATGAAAAATGGTGGAGGCACTTTGGAAAACAACCTGTAGTTCATCAAAAGTTCAACATAAAATTTTCACATGATCCAGCTATTCCATTCCTAGATATATATCTAAGAAAAGTAAAAAACATGTCCACACAAAACCTTGTACACAAATGTTCATAAAAGCAAAGAACTCAAATTTAAGTCAATGGATGAATGAATAAAGTATGGTATATTCATACAATGCAATATTATTTAGGAATAAAAAAATAAATGAAATACTGACATATGATACAACATGGATAACCCATGAAACTATTGTGCTAATTGAAAAAAGCCAATAACAAAGGACCACATATTCTATAACTCACTTTATATGAAGTTTTAAGGCAAATACATACAGACAAAAAGTAGACTATTATCTTCCTGGAGCTGGGGGAGATATGGTTGCTGGGACAGAGGAGGTCATGGCTAAAGAGTACAGGGTTTCTTTTGGAGTTAATGAAAATATTCTAAAATTTATTGTGGGGATAGTTGCACAGTTCTATGGACATACTAAAATAGTTTTGAATTGTACACTTTATATAAATATATTATTGTACCTCTATAAAGTTGCAAAGAAAAAGTAATAGTGTGACAGACATTGCCTTTGAAAGAAAATATCTGGATGTTGCCCCTTCGACAGTGGATCCAGTCCCTGAAAGTGACTGCATCTCAAAAGTGACTGTTTCCAGGGTTCAGCCTCATTAATTTCAAACTATGCATATTCTCTGGAAGAATGGGCAGCCCTGGGCTCCTAGTCCTGCTCTGGATTACTTAAGGCTCCTTCTAAAAATGTAGGGAGCCCCACCCCTCAACTGCAGGGCCCTGTTCTCTTTTTCAAGCCTCCTGACTAATCATGATGCCCATTTTTGTCCTGTTGATAGAAAATGTTTGGATTGAGAACTGCATTTGTTAAAACCCATAGAACTATATATATAATACAACATAAATCATAGACTATAGTTAATAATGTATTGTTTTTGTTTTATTATAAAAAATATACCACACTAATGCTGTTAATAGTAAAAAAGAAAAGTAATAAAGGATAGGGTGTGTATATGGAATTCTACATCTGCTCAATTGTTCTATAAATCTAAAACTGTGCTAAAAAAATAAAGTCTTTTAATCATAATTTTAAGAAAAATTACCTGACAAGTTATCTTAAAGATGTCCTGACTAAGCCAGCCTCAAATGAAAGTGCAGAAGAAACTCAATGAAATAAGAGAACATTGTCAAGAGAGAGAAATATGCTCTATCAAGATATATTCTGTCAAGTCAGATCCAGACCATCAACAGGAGTAAGAATATTTTGAAGTAAATGACAAAATGAACCATTAGGATGAAGAGCTGGAGGTCTGCAGAAGGGGAGTCAAAGTCCTTGAAGAAAATCTGGAAAGAACCTTTTCTTCATCTCAGAGCCAGTTTCTGTCCCTTGACTGAAACTTGTGTCCATTAGTTGAGAGTGAAGGAGGCGGAATAAAACTTCATCATCTCCATACAGAATGTGCAGGCTTGAGATGAAGAATAGCAGAAATAAAGACTGAACCAGAGCTGCTAGAAGTGGATCCTCATGCATTTAATGATCCAGACTGAGTATTTGTCAGAGAGCAATTGCTTCCCAACCCTGAACATAAGATGTAGCTTTTGAGACAGGAGGATCTAACCCTCTGCCTTTATATCTCCCTTGCCTGCTAGACTTTCTTCCCTTTCCCCACCATTCTCAAATCCAGTGTTTCCAGTGAACCCAAATGGGGATTTCATAAGAAGATGTCCATTCCTGCCCTTTCATTTAGGATACTTGGTTGAAGAACCCCACAAGCTGGCTCCCCACATAGGGGCAGCTCCCTGCTCCTAATTTATTCTCTCTTCTTGCATTTTTTCCTCCATACATTTTTTTCTTTCCCAGTCTTTCTAACTTTTTCTCTGTTCATTTATTGATTTATTCAATGAGGCTGATTATAACCTACTATGTACAAGATTATACGCCAGATTCAGGGTATCCCTGTGAGCCATAGGGAGTACCCAAAACTCCCTTCTTTCCTCTGTCCCAAACTCCTACCTGGCCAGGCCTTTGGGTCTAGGATCAGGCCCCAAGGACAGATGATTCTTGTGCAAAACCTCTGCTCCTGGTATGGACCAGATGGGCTTGCCCACCTTCACTGTCTGAAGGATTTGTAGAATGAAAGAGATTCATAAGGGATTGACATCAGGATAACCAAGCTTCCCCAAGGAGAAGTCCCTACCCACAGTCAGGCCCAAGGAAATGAATGACACTCTTGGCTGCCAAACAGATGATGATCCAAATGTTCTCATGGTCTTTCGTTTGGGCCATGGATCTTCACCTTCTTTCCATACCTTGCCCACTGGATCCCCTGAAGATGAGATAGATCCCTAAGCTCAGAGAGAAGCTCTGACTCCAGAGCCAAACCAGAGACCCTAAAGCATAATCCCTGAGCCTAGGACCCCAAGACAGGAAACAAACTGATCCCAATCCATAGGGCAGGAGACAGTCAGGAACCCAAAGCCTGGAAGGCCCAGTGTAGATAGAGTCTCAGGCCAAAGTCCAGAGCAGATCTTGCAAAATGGAAATAAGAATGAGAAGGCCCACTAAATCTAAGCCCTGCAGCCCAGAGCAGCACCAGGGACAAAGCTTAAAAAAGTTTCCAATGGCTGCAGGAAATGCATATATTATTGTCGATTCTTCTAAGTTATAAGGCCTGAGTTCTCTGTCACCGAAAGAATGATGATACTCTGAGCAACTGTAGTATGTACATTCAAAGATATACCTCCCAACCATTCAGTGTTAATGTGATAGGGGCTTCTTATATCATTAAGGAAGACAAAGAAAAATAAAATACCAGGAGAAAAATGGAATAAATGTAATTATAGAAGTTTGAAGAAAAAACTATGACCCAAGAATTCAATAGCCAACTATGTTACATTGCAATACACTGGTTACTTTTAAGACAACAAGAATACATTTTTATATATAGAAGAGAACATAAATATTCTACTAGTATTCCTCCATAAAAAAGTTATACTGAGAGATAAATCAGAATAGAACTAGAAGAACAGTCAAAAAGTGAGAGTTCTGACATAAATGTACTAGAGTGCACATGGAAAGAAGAGAAACATAAATTTAAGGATAAAAAAGAATGTTTTGCCAAAATATAGGTAGAAAAAGAATGTTTTTGTCAAAATAATTTGTGAGTAGAAAGAACAAAAATGGCATGTTACAAAAGCATGTAAATTTAATACTAATAAGCTGGGTCTAAAGTCACCTAATAACTGAAAGGAGGTTAAAATGAATTTGAAGAAAAAAGAATGAAAAACAGAAAATGAATGAGGCAAAAATAGAAAGAAGGAAGTGAGGGGAAAATGTATAGTGCACAGAGATTAAATGAAAGAAGTAACATCTAGGATTAAAATAGGGTCATAAGCCCAGCATTTGGTTTCCTTTCTCAACCAAATTTTAATGTTCCAACAGTAAGAATGAGGAAATTTCTGGAAATCAGGGGGCTCTCTTAGATATTTAAATATTTAAGAAGTAAGCAGCCCTGTCTGATGTGGCTCAGTGTATTGAGCACCAGCCTGTGAATCAAAGGGTCACAGGTTCAATTCCCAGTCAGGGCATATGCCTGGTTTGGAGCCAGGTCCCCAGTAGGGGGCACTCAAGAGGCAAGCACACATTGATGTTTCTCTCCCTCTCTTTCTCCCTCCCTTCCCCTCTCTCTCTAAATAAATAAATAAATAAAATCTAAAAAAATTAAAAAGAAGTAAGCAAACATGGAAAGATATTCCAAAAAAATATTTAAGTAAAAATATAGGTTACCAAATGAACTGAATAACAAAATATTCCACCAGCACATAAAATGAGCCAGGTAATGCTCTGTTTTACATTTTTAATACACTTAGTCTCCCCAACAACTCCATGAAGTGTTATTTTGTTCTCATGTCACAGATAAGGAAACTGAGGCATGAGACAATTATTTTTCTTGCCTGAGGTTAAACAATTTTAAATCCTGAAACTAGTGTTTAAACTCAAATATTTTAATTCCAGAACCAACTGATGTCATTATTTCTTGTTTTCACAGTAGATTTTTTTTTCAAATTTCTGTTTTTATTGTTATTCAATTACAGTTGGAAACTGCTCTCCCCCACCCTACCCATCCCCACCTCCCACATTCAATCTTCCTCCAACCCTGTTGTTTTTGTCTATTGGTCCTTTATACATGTTGCTTGAAAACCCTTCCCCTTCTTTCCTGTTATCCCCCTCTCTCCTCCCTCTGGTCACTGTCAGTTTGTTCTTTATTTCCATGTCTCTGGTTATATTTTGCTTGCTTGTTGGTTTTGTTGATTAGGTCCCACTTACAGGTAACGTCATATGGTGTTTGTCTTTTACCATCTGACTTATTTCACTTAGCATAATGCTCTCCAGCTCCATCCATGCTCTTGTGAAGGGTAGGAGTTCCTTCTTCCTTTCTTCTGTGTAGTATTCCATTGTGTAAATGTACCACAGATTTATGATCCACTCATTTACTGATGGACACTTGGGCTGTTTCCAGCACTTGGCTATTGTAAATTGTGCTGCTGTGAACATTGGGGTGCACAGGTTCTTTTGAATTGGTGTTTCACGATTCTTAGGATATAATCCCAGTAGTGTAATTGATGGTTCAAAAGGCAGTCGTATTTTTAGTTTTCTGAGGAAATGCCGTACTGTTTTCCACAGTGGTTGCACCAGTCTGCATTCCCACCAACAGTGTACCAGGGTTCCCTTTTCACCACAACCTCGCCAGCACTTGTTGTTTGTTGATTTGTTTATGATAGCCATTCTCACTGGTGTGAAATGGTATCTCATTGTGGTTTTAATTTTCATCTCTCTGATGGCTAATGATGCTGAGCATCCTTTCATATGTCTCTGGGCCCTCTGTATGTTCTCCTTGGAGAAGTGTCTGTTCAGGTCCTTTGCCCATTTTTTAATTAGATCATTTGCCTTGCTGGAGTGGAGTCATGTGAGTTCTTTATATATTTTGGAGGGCAAACCCTTGTCTGAAGTACCATTACCAAATATATTTTCCCATATGGATGGTTTCCTTTTCCTTTTGCTGATTTTTTTTCATACAGCTTTATAATTTGATGTAATCACATTTGTTTATTCTTTGCTTTATGTCCCTTCTCTAGAGGACATATCATTGAAAATACTACTGCATAGAATATCTTAAATTTTCCTGCTTATGTTCTCCTCTAGGACTTTTATGGTGTCATGACTTATATTTAAGCCTTTTATCCATTTTGAGTTTATTTTTGTGTCTGGTGTAAGTTGATGATAGAGTTTCTTTTTTTTTTTTTTTTGCATGTAGTTGTCCAGATCTCCCAACACCATTTGTTGAAGAGGCTATTTTTACTCCCTTTTGTGCTCCTGCCCCCTTTGTTGAATATTAACTGACCATAGAGACGAGGGTTTATTTCTAAGCTCTCTATTCTGGTCCATTGATCTATGTGTCTGTTCTTATGCCACTACCAGACTGTTTTGATTACAATGGTCTTGTAATATAGTTTGGTATCAGGTATTGTGATCCCTCCTACTCTTTTCTTCTTTCCCAAAATTGCTTAGGCTATTTGGGGTCATTTGTGGTTCCATATAAATTTTTTAAATGTTTTTTCTGTATCTTCACAGTAGAATCTTAAGAGATTTTTTATTGAGGTATACTATACATATAGAAAGTACACATACCTTAAGTGTGCAGCTTAATAAACTTTTCACAGTGAACTCACCTTTTTAACTAGCACCATGAAAGCCCCTTCCTAATCTCCTTATCCACTTGTCTGACTTCTAACATCATAAATTAAGTTTGCCTATTTTTGTATTTTATATAAATGGAATAATTCAGTATATACATTCTTCTATATGTCATCTTTTGTTTTTCAATTTTATTTTTGTAAGAGGCATACATATTTTTTTTGTATGATGTGGAACCCTTGCTTGCATTGCTGTATTCCATTGAGTGATTACAAAAATGTACTCATCCATCCTAGCTTTAATGGGTACTTGGGTAATTTCCAGTTTGGAGTTCTTACAAATAGTGTTCTTGTTAATACTCTAGAATAGACAGTTCTGGAATGCTTGTTTGAAAACAAAAATATATTCCAACGTGACTGATAGAAAATAATTTTTAATAAGTTTTTATAATGCAAACTTTGTGTTTGCTTATGTGCAATTTTGTCCAATAGTAAACACAAAACTGCACCCATCTAAACTGAGTAATATAGGAATACATAAAACACACATATGAACACACTTCAAGTACCTACCAGCTTCCTCAGTTCATCATATACATTATTCTAAAAAGTTGTGTTTTTCTGTTCTTTAATGTGAATTTTCTATATTAAAAAAAAAGCACTGAAACATATTCAACATCTCAAACATGCCTAAGCATCCTGCTTCAAAAGTGCCACATAGGGTATACAAGAGGAAAAGTTTAATATTGTGGAGAAGCTAGATAAAGCTTATGATTAACAGCATTAAAGGAATCCACACTTGGATCATCAGAGCCAACATCAAGAAAACAAAAGTCTTTTATTGTTCAGAGACTGGAACAATTTTAAATGCTGTGAAGTCAGTAAGAACAAGGCCTAAAGAATGAAAAGAAATGGAAAGAAAACCAAACACTAAAAAGAAATCAGGAACAACTTTTCTCACAATCAGTGGGAAGAGCACCATTTGTATACAAAGACTTTAAACAGAAACTGCCAAATCCTGCTGAAGTAGTTTCTGTTACTGCTAGTAGTACATGCTTTGGTGGTTTCAAGCAGTCTGCAATTTCCAAAGTCTTCAACTTTTGAGCAAAGTCAGAAAAAGCCACAAAAGAGTTTCCAGAAGTTCAAGTTAATTGACAAAGAAGGCTATACACTGGAACTATATATATTCAAAATACCTATACATCAAGGACAAAAACAACATGACCCAGGATTTATACTTGTGAAAAATCACAAGTATAGATAACTTTCCTACAGTGGGTTGAAAGATAACCCCCAAACAGATCTATACTAAAGCTTGAAACCTCTGAATGTGACCTTATTTGGAAAGGAAGTTTCACAGATGCAGTCAAGTTAAGGATCTAGCCCTGGCTGGTGTAGCTCAGTGGATTGAGCGTGGGCTGCAAACCAGAGGGTCACCAGTTCAATTCCCAGTCAGGGCACATGCCTGGGTTGTGGGCCAGGTCCCCAGTAGGGGGCACATGAGAAGCAACCACACAATGATGTTTCTCTCCCTCTCTTTCTCCCTCCCTTCCCCTCTCTAAAAATAAATAAAACCTTTAAAAAATTGTTAAGGATCTAAATGACAGCATTCTGGATTATGTGCATGGACCCTAAATCCAATGACAAGTTTCTGTTCAAGACACAGATGAGAAAGACAGAGAGAAAGCCATTTGAAGATGGAGGCAGAGATTAGAGTGATATGGCCACAACCAAGAAATAAATACCTGGGGCTACCAGAGCTGGAAGAGACACGGAAGGATTCTCCCCTTAGCCCTTCAGAGGGAACATGGCCCTGTAGACACATCAGTTTTAGACTCCTGGCTGCCAAAACTGTAAGATAATAAATTTCTGATATTTTAACCAGCAAGTCTGTGGTAATTTCTGATGGCAACCTAGTAAAGTAATACACCCCTTCCACCATTTCATAATAATTTAAGCTGCAACTCTTGATGTCCACTTTCAATATTCATTATAGTATTTATGTTTATTATAAACAATAAGACATAAATATTTATAACATAAATATTATAAAAATAATGTTTTTTATAAACATTATATTTATAAAACTGTGCTACCATTTATACTAGATTCTTAATCTTTTTTAGGTGTAACTGAAGATGAAGTTTTTGAGTTATTTCCTTTAAACTGCATTACTTCCATAATCTTTGTGGGTTTTATTATGAGATTTTTTTCACAGCACTGTGATTTTTAAAAACTAATATGCACATTGTAGATTTGACTGTGCATGTTTTAGGTAAATATATGTACACATTTCTGCTGACTATATACCTAAGAGTAGTATTACTAGGTCATAAGTGTACACATGTTCAGTTTTACTTGATACTTCAAATTTTTCAAAGTTAATATACTCTCACTAGTAACAAAAATACAGTTTCAACATCATGGCCATCACTTAGCATTTTTGGTAGTTTCCATTTTAGCCATTAAGATGGGTATATAATCTGTCATATTATGATTTTAATTTATACTTACTTGATGACAACTAAAGTTGAACAATTTTTTTCATTTGCTTATTAGCCATTTGGGTATTCTCTTAAGTGATTGATAATTGGACATTTTATGTGATACACTGTAGATGCTCCAGTAGATATTATCTTCCATAGCTTCACTCTCCCTCTGGTAGACAGAATATGGGCAGGTCACCTTCACCCTTCATCCAATCAAGGACTAAGTTGACTTAATTTGAATACAGTTTTTATGAAGTTTCATTTTTCTCTGTTTCACTTCTACCCCTGGAATACAGGCATTTAAGAGGTTTTACAATTCCCCTCCTTTGAGTGGATTCTGAAGTATATAGTTTTGTCTATCTTCTTGCCAAAGTATAATAGAAAATTCCACTCTGATTTCCATGAGCTTTCTGCTTACTGTCTTATATTGTTTCCCTATGTAGTTTAAGAATTTGGCAAAAGCCTCAAGGGACAACACTGGTCACATGTCAGTTGTAGTTTTCCATGCCTCCCTTTTATCAGGACCTTGCCCCATCCCATGTCCTGGCTGCTGGGTATCCCTAGACTTCCACCTCTGTCTCTTGGACTGTGTGAGATTGCCAAAGGCTCTGCTGATGTCTCTCCCTCTCAGATGCAAATTTCTGTCTGTTCTGTACTTCAATCTCAACTCCTTGCTCAGGATCAAGAATAGGCAAATGTCCTGAGGAAAGAAGCAGCTACAAATGTCATCTTACTCCTCCAAGATTCTCTCTGAGATCTTGAACTTTAAATCTTAATTACTCCAATGGCTCTCTGCTTTCAAGCGTGTGCTGTTGCTATTTTATCCAGCTTTCTAATTGTTCTCAAGACGAGTGTCTGCTTTCTGCAAGCTATTTCATCATAGCTCCAGAGTCTTATTTTTAAGTAACTTTTCAAATGCTCTGTATGGATCATAGAACAAATATTTTGCTGCCAATTATCATTGTCATTTGAAAATCTATCTAATATTTAGTCTCATACAAGTACAAACATCTTTTTTTTGCTTGACAATTATACAATATGCCATTATATAGACAGACCATAATTTATTTACTCCATAGCTTATTAATGTACCTCTTTTCTAACTTATTATTAAAGTTTTCACCATGGAGAAAATAGAAATAGTTCAATGAACACTGAAAAAGATTCTTTGCCTGATCAAACTTTAGTCAGGCTCCTGAACCTTTTCCTAGGCCCATCTCTGCACTTCTTGTAAAATCTGGTCTTAGCAAAAACTCCCAGCTCTCACAATCTGATTGCCCTTATCCTCCACCATCCTCTAGGTGCTATTGCTAGGGGACTCAAGAGTTGGAAAATTTTAGTTTAAGGTAAATAGTTATAAGCCTAGTAAGTAATGCATATGTTAAAGCTATTGTTTCAGAAACTACAGATAAGGCCCATCCTGGCTCCTGGGAGAGACAGCTGACCTCCTGGGGCACTGCTAACGACCACTGCCTGGGGACAAGTGGAGGCATCCAGGCCATTGTGTTCCAGGGAGAGACAGAGGACCTCCTGCCCCTAGGAACAGCTAACTGCCCAGGAGGAGAATGCTGCAGTTTCTTTCACCTAATTCTCCTTGAATTTCAAAACCCCGCACTGCACCTTCCTTGTTTATTCCCTGTTATAAAAGTCTGGCCTGGAAAGAAAATGTAAGATGGTTTTTTGGGGGTGCAAACCCACTGTCTTCTCAGATCACCAGCCATCTGAATAAAGTGCCCATAAAGATTCATTCCCTGTCTCTGCTTATTGGGTTTAGCATGTGACAGGAGGCACAAATGCCAGTGTCTTTTCTGGTTTCACTATCTGATCACCCTAGCTTGTCTTCAGCAAGAGAATACTGTCAAGTCCCTGGCTGGTGTGGCTCAGTGCATTGAGCTCCAGCCTGCGAACCAAAAGTTGCCAGTTTTGTTACCAGACAAGGCACAAGTCTGGGTTGCAGGCCAAGTCCCTAGTTGGAGGCAAGCAAGAGGTAGCCAATCGAAGTGTCTCTCACACATGGATGTTTCTCTCCCTCTCTTTCTCCTTCCCTTCCCCACTCTCTAAAGATAAATGAATAAAATATTTTTTTAAATAATTCTGTTAGGTTGGTTTAGCCAGAACACCCCCCTCCCTCCACCTCTGTAGCCTTTATATCTCCTCAGGAATTTTCCAGCCAATGACTCCCACCTGCTCCTTGGCTATAAAATTTTACTAGCCGATGCTGTATTTGGAGTTGGAGTTAAGCCCAGTCTCTCTCCAGCACTCTAGAATCCCACTTCAGCTATCCCTGTACCTATCAGGACGGTGCTGATTAAAGTCTGCCTTACCATCTTCAACACGTCATTGAATGTTTTTTCTTTAACACTCATAGATTCATCAACTAGATTTAATAATATTAACATTTTGTCATATTTCTTTCTAAGATCTTCAGCATGCATCGCCTAAGAATATTTTTTCATTGTCACAGTATATTGGAAAGTTTTGTTGTGACTGCTGTTTTGCTAGTACAAGAAATGCTTTAAAGAATATGTATATTTTGGCTAACTTAAGCCTGTTTATCTACATGATATGTTCTAAGGAATGGGGTTGTTGATTCAAAGTGTAGGTGCATTTAGAATTTTGATAATGACTGGCAGATTATCCTCCAGAGAAGTTGCACCAATTTGCACTTCCAGCAAACAGTGTATGGGAGCTCCTTTGAAAAAGATAGCTTTTGATGTTTCTCTTTGGGTGTCTAATCTTGGCATCCTGTGATATACAGAGTGTGTCAATTAGCACTTGAAAGTCACCATCTGTATGAAGTCACTCAGGGCTCCTTAAACCCAGGGAAGCTTTCAGAATCTTAAGTGTCCCCTAAAAGTCAAACACCAAGAAGACATAAATTCTAAAATTTCAATTCTGACTATCTAACTATACCTAAATCAGAGAAGGATTTAGTAAACTTTCTAGATAGAGAATTTAGTTTCACAGAAGCAATATCAAAAGGGAAGCAAAAAGAAAGGTGAGGTGGTTAAGGATCTCATTCTGGTACATTTTTAAATCCCCTCTACACCCTCCCTGTCATAGAGAACCAAACTGCTTCCCAAAGACAAAAATAAAATATGAAAGTCATAAAAATATTTATTTTAGTTAAAAGTGATGACTAGTTAAGCTTAATCCGCTTAATTTGGATAAAATTAATTGATGCTCTGTTAGGTTAAATAAATTGTTTTAGACACTGCTGAGCATGAAAACAGAAGTGAAACAACCGTGGTTGATGAGAGAGTTAAAGTTATTTATGTTTTGCCAGAAGGATGACAGAAGGAATTGGTGGAGTCGGCATACCTTCTGAACATGACTAGCTATACAATGAATAATTAATTGCATCAGGATCTTTGTTTTATTTTAATTTATAAAATACTTTCAACCATCATTGAACATGATGCTCTCATACAAGTCTATAATAACATTATCAACTAACACAAGTGTAGACAAAATTGCCGAAGGGTTTACATATTTGTTTTTTATTTGATTCTCAGCTTTGCAGATAGCAAACAAAGGCACAGAAATAAATATATTTAAATAGGCTAATTTCACATGGCTAGGAATTTTCAAAGCTGAAATTAAACCCAGAATATGTCATTTTTTCAATTTAAATATTAATAAAATTTTATAGAAGATTGAAAATCATAAAGACTGAAATAGCTATGTTATATTTGAGAAAGTGAATATATTTATATATACATATATTCCAATATATGTAATAGCTTGCAGAATGTCAAAATAATATTTATTTTTAAACAGTCTGTAGACATAGAGTAGGCCAGAGAACTAAAACTTCTAAGAATGCCACTACTCAGAAACGATCAGTGTTTACATGTTGGCATATAGCTTTCCACAATTGCATGTGTACACGAGGTCTGTCCAGAAAAAGTCCAGCCATTGTTAATATAGAGAGTGGCTGTGTGACACAGATGTAACCTGGCAGCCAAAGAGACTGGACTGGAATGCGCGCGCATGTGTGAACAATGGTGGCTTCACTGTACTAGTCAGTGGGGGTGGTAGACGCCATTGATGGTGAGCATGTGTACTGTGTGCCTGTCACATTCAAAATGACTGAACAAGTAGAACAATGCATCTGCATCACATTTTGTGGTAAGTTTGAACATTCCTTTCTGGAAACTATTTGGATGATTCAGAAGGCCACAGCTATTGGCAACTGGTGATTGGCAGCTTCATCGCATAAACATGCCTGCTCATGCATCACATCTTGTGCAGAGTATTTTGCAAAATACTCTGGCGAAACATCAAATCACCCAGGCGACTCAGCCCCCCTATAGCCTAAATTTGGCACCCTGCAACCTCTGTCTTTTCCCAAAACTAAAATCACCTTTGAAAGGGAAGAGATTTCAGACCTTCAGTGATATTCAGGAAAATACAATGGAGCACCTGAGGATGACTGGGAAAACTGTGTGAGGTCCCAAGATGCCTACTTTGAAGGAGACTGATGGGTCATTGTCCTATGTACAATGTTTCTTGTATCTTGTATCTTCTTCAATAAATGTCTCTATTTTTCATAGTACATGGCTGGGTACTTTCTAGGAGACCTTGTATGTATACATGAATAGCAGGGTGAATTAATATTTACCATGCTATTTTCACTTAGGAATATATTGAGAGTGATTCTCTATACCAATGAATATTTTCTGTTTATGATTACTGTAACAGTGCTTTTATCATTGTAAAACTAACAGAGGACTTAAGGATTCAAGCAATTTAAAGAATTTCCATCAATAACATTATTACATCCTTTCTTTTTTGTTTGTTTCTTTTTTACTGAATTTATTGGGATGACATTGGTTAATAAAATTATATAGGTTTCAAGTGTACAATTCTATAACACCTCAACTGTATATCGTGTTGTGTGCTCACCACCCCAAGTCAAATTTCCTTCCATCACCATTTACCCCTCCTTTACCCTCTTTTACCTACCCCACCCCCTTTTCCCTCTGGTAATTACCATACTGTTGGCTGTGTCTATAATGTATTTGCTTAGTCTCTATCTTTTTCACCCAGCCCTCTAACCCCACTCCCCTCTAACAGCTGTCAGTCTGTGCTCTGTATCTATGAGTCTGTTTCTATGTTGTTTGTTCATTTATTTTGTTCATTAGATTCACATATAAGTGAAATCATTTTCTCTTTAAAGACAAGAGAAAAACATCCTTTCTTTTTCAAACAAATGCAATCTTAGGATATATTTACATGGTTCTGCATTTCTCTTCATTCACTTAATAATGTATTATTGGAATCTTTCTTCTTACTACAAACATAGAATATGTCATTTGATAGATATAATTCATTTAACTGTCATTCTGTTGATAAAAATTAATGTTTCAGTGGTTGTCTAGTATTAAAAATAATGTTGCCATAAATACAACTAGTAGCAGTAGTCATGGTATTGCTTATATTATCATTATTATTATTACTATGTACCAGGCACTGTTCCAAGTAATTTACATATAATAACTCTTTAATACACACACCAACTTTATGAGATAGTCACCATTATCCTACTTTTACAAAGAGAAAAATGAGGCACCTAGAAGTTAAACAAATTGCCCAAATTACAAAAGGGTAAATATGTGCATGTTTCCACATGTGTGTTAATAAATATATAGAATAATTTCCCCAATGTCAAAGAGAACATGCATTATAAGTTTTGATTGATATAACCAAAATGTCCTTTAAATAAGGCTAAATCAATTATATACTTCCTTCAACAATATATGAAATCTCTAGAATCCTTCTATTTACCAGTAGTAGGTATTATGAAACTTTGTGCTATTTTAATAGGTGAACAAATCAAATTGCTGTTTTTGTTCAACAATTAAATTACTTTAATTACAATTAAATTTAGGTAACTTCACATATTTATTTGATATTTATGATTATTTTCCTATAAACTACATCTACTACAAATGTTTTTGATTGTGGGTTGTCAATTTGTAAGTTTTTCTAATATGCCAAAGAAAATAATCTTGTGTCTGTCACATACAGGTGTGGGCAAAAGTAGGTTTACGGCCATAAGTATGTGAAACAAAGTTTATTCTTGTATCACTATTTATTCTTGTATTTTTCTTTTTTACCTTCATTTACTATTTCTTTTTTTAATTTATCATTGTTCAGTTACAGTTGTCCCACCTTTTTCCACATTGCTCACCTCTAACTCATTGCCCCCACTCCCATAGTCAATCCCCCTCCACTGTCCAAATATTATATATTTTTCCATATGAACAACTATAAACCTATTTTTGTCCACCCCTGTATTTGCAAATGTTTTTTCCAGCATTGCTTTTTAACTTTGCTTACAAAATTTTTATAGCTGCATTTTTGAGAAACTAAGTTTAATTTTTATGTAGATTCCACAGTTTAAAGCAAATATATTATTTTGTTTTTCTTTCTTCCTATCTTTATGTCTGTCTTCATGTCTACGAAACTTCATATCTATCACTCTTTGTGTCTTTCTCTGTCCTTCCGTCCTCTTCCTCTCCCCTTTCCTTTGTTTATTTTCTATTTTGATGTCTGACACAAATAGTTGAATTAATCACACTGCTTATATTAAGGCACACTATTATCAGGTTTCCATGGTAGGCCCTTGATTTGTGAATTTTATTGTATTTTCCCTCATCCCTGTTCTCATTTTTCTTTCCTCCCTTATAGGATCCTGCTCAAAGATGCTTGATGTATATCTTTTGAAAAGCTTCATTTGGAGGGAAATTTGGCCACTTACATTTATCTACCTATTTAATTGTAATCTCCCTTTAAATATACATACACACATATATCATGTTTCTTATTTTAAATATTTTAATTTACATAAATAGCATTATGCTATGGATCTTTTCCTATTTGTTAATAGTAAAACAACATTATTTTTTTAAATCTGTCCATATGGCTTTTTATCCAGGCATCACATTTAGTTATTCATTACCATCGATATTGGTACCTCTGTAGCCCATCTCAAACTATGTCATGATAAACAGTCTTGCCCTTGTCTGACTACTGACCTGAGTGAGTAGAATCCTGGCTCATATGGAATGTTCATACTTAATTTCCTAAGGGTTTCCAGATTGACATTCAGAAACAAGACGTCATTTTACAGTTTCAAAAGCATAACATTTTCTTTCCTCCATATCTTGGCTGACAGCAAGAGTACTCTAACATTATAATCTTTGATAATCATGGGTATAAAATGAGATCTAGATTTTTTGAATTGCATTTCTTTGATTATAAGGAAGATTGAGAACCTCTTCAATTTTTGTTAGTTGTTCAAGTTTCCCTTCTTTTTACTCTAATACTTAACATCAGTTGGCAGTTGATGGTGAAAAGACTAGTGGCTTAAGTTGAATAGTTTCTAAAACATCTTAGACAGAGTAAGCTACTGAATCTAAGTTACAGTTTCTCAACTGTATTATCAACTCATTACATGTCTTCCTGGCCACAGATGACTTCCTAGGGAAGGCTGACATTCAAGCAGACTTACTAGTTTAGCTGTATAGGTTGTTCACACCGCCCTGCATTGTAATTGATCAGACATTACTTCTGATTGTGTAATGTCTATGCCAAACAAACAATCTTAGTATTATTCTTGTTTATAGTACCTAAAATTAAACAAAACTTTTCTAAGTCCTTCCTCTATTCCCAATATAAAACACTTCAATAGTAGTACAGTAAAATACCTAAAACCAACATTTGCAACTTTGCCTAGAAACCTAGAAACTCAGCAGGACAAAGAAATGGGATTTCTGAAGATATGGATTTAAAAGCTATAAAACAATTGCTCTCAAAGTCAATAAGCTACAAATGGTTCAAACATTTGGAAAGTAATATGAAAATTTAAGTGAAGATTTCTTTGATTCAGGAATTGTACTCCTAATTTTCTAAACAAAACAATGTAAAATAAGAAAACTATGACTTACCTGAAGATATTCAATGTAGTTGTGTAAAGTGAGGTGCATTTAAAAAGGAAAAATTTAATTCAATATAGTTAAAACTACATGCATTTGGGTAAAGCCTGAACTTGGAAATTTTTTTTCTAATTTGGTAAACAAATTCAGTGAAGTACCAAGATACAAAATTAATATCTAGAAATCAGTTGAATTTTTATATGACAGTAATGAACTAACAAGGAAATTAAGAAAACAATCCTATTCACAATTGCTTCAAAAAGAATAAAATAACTAGGAATAAACCTAACCAAGGAAGTAAAAGACCTGTACTCAGAAAATTATAAGACACTGAAGAAAAGAATTTAAGAAGATACAAATAAGTGCAAGCATATACCATGTTCATTGATAGGAAGAATTAAGATCATTAAAATATCTATACTACCCAAAGCAATGTATAGATTCAATGCAATTCTTATCAAGATTCCAATGACATGTTTCACAGAACTAGAACAAATATTTCAGAAATTTCTATAGAACCACAAAAGGCCCCGCATAGCAACATTGATCCTGAGAAAGAAGAACAAAGGTAGAGGAATCACACTGCCCAATATCAAGCTACACTATAAGGCCATAGTAATCAAAACAGCATGGTACTAGCATAAAATCAGACACAAAGATCGATGGAACAGAACAGACAGCCCAGAAATAAACCCGTACCCTTATAGTCAATTAATATTCAACAGAGGAAGCAAGCACATACAATGTGCTAAAGATAGTTTATTCAATAAACGGTGCTGGGAAAATTGGACAGATACATGCAGAAAAATGAAACTAGACCACCTTCCTACACCACACACAAGAATAAATTTAAAATGGACCAAAGACTTAAATGTTAGACCTGTAACCATAAAAATCCAGGAAGAAAACATAGGCAGCAAAATCTGAGATATTGCTTGTAGCAATATTTTATCAGATGTAACTCCCCAGACAAGGGAGACAAAACGAAAAATAAACAAATGGGACTACGTCAAACTAATGCTTTTTCACAGCAAAGGACATTATTAACAAAATAAAAAAAAAAACACAGAATGGGAAAACACATTCCCCAATACATCTGATAAAGGGTTAATATCTAAAATTTGTAAAGAACTTAAAACTCAACACCAAGAAAACAAACAACCCAATTAAAAAATGGGCAAAGGACCTGAAGAGACACTTCTCCAAGGAGGAAATACAGACAGCCAATAGACATATGAAAAGATGATCAACATCACTAATCATCAGAGAAAGCAAATTAAAACCACAATGAGATGTCATCTCACATCTGTCAGAATGACTAGAATCAATAAATCAGTAAACAACAAGTGCTGGCAAGGATGTGGAGGAAGGGGAACCCTTTTGCACTTTCAATGGGAATGCAGATTAGTGCAGCCACTGTGGGAAGCAGTATGGAGATACCTAAAAAAATTAAAAATGCATCTGCCTTTTGACCCAGCAACCCCACTTCTGGGAATATATCCAAAGGAACACAAAACACTAATTTGAGAGAACATAAGCACCCTATGTTCACTGCAGCATTATTTACAATCGCCAAGATATGGAAGCAGCCCAAGTGTTCAACAGTAGATGAGTGGATAAAACAACTATGGAACATTTACACAATGGAAAACTCTTTGGCTATAAAAAGAAAACTTTAACCTTTGCAACAGCATGGATGGACCTGGAAGACATTATGCTAAGTGAAATAAGTTAGTTGGAGAAAGACAAATACCAGATGATTTCACTCATATATGGAATCTAATAAACAAACTGAACTAACAAGAAAAATGAGGTAAGACTCATACATGGAGAGCAGGATGACAGCTGGGGTTGGGGGCAGCAGAGATCAGGGGATGGAAGGATTAAGCATAAAGGAAAAAGGACTCATGGCTATGGACAACAGTGTGGTATTTGTTGGGGGGTGGGAGGAGTTGTAGGGAACTAATGGCAATGGAAAAACTGCAAGAAAGATTTTTAAAAATAATAAACTTTATTTTACTGTTTTTGTTATTTTAATGGTAAATAAGGTCTCCAAAAATTTAATCAATAAAGTGACATGTTTGCTTCTTAACATCAAATGAATAAAAAGTGTTTTAATGTCATTAAACACTTAAGGAATGCATAAAAGGAGTGGCTTGAATAGGATGAAGATGAAGAATAAGAGAGACTGGTAAAGATCAGAGCCTCTAACAACATCTGCAAATTCAGATTAGAAAAGGAATTTTGAGTATATGTTATATGGGTCTTCAAGAACAACTGATATGAAATGAAATACGTGCCAAGTATTGGTTATTAAGAATCAGCACAGTGTCAAAAAATGCTATCTGCATCCATAACCGTAGCACTCAAATTAAAATATAGACCCAACTTTACTCCCTCAGCATCTGAACAATGATTTGCTTGTTAAGCCCTATTTTTCTCATATTGCTGATCTGTGTGATAAAGCGGAAGCTTTTTAATGGGAGGTTAAAATTTCACTTTTAGCATGTATGACTCCAATTCAACTTTTTGAATGAATTTTCAGTTTGTGTGAGAATATATCTCTGCCCTTATATAAATCTACATTTGAAAGATGAAAGACAGTGGATCAAACCTATTTAGACTCTTATTGGAACAGTGCACTTACCAATTTCCTTTAAAGAGCAATCCCTGAATGTTGACTAATGTTGACTAAATATGCTCATGGATACACATGTTTCAAGTATATTTTCTCCTTGAAGGGGATTATATACATAACTATCATACTATGAAGATGGAAAAGTCATTATCTATACACTGGTGACTCAAATTCTAATCCCCAAGTTACAACCTCTATTTCTGGGGCTCAACTCATATCAATTAACTTAACAACTGGCACTCCTATTTGGGTGTCTTAAACATACTTCAAACTAATTGTATTCTATACTGAACACATCACTTTTCTATACAAACTTACTATTCTTCAAAATCTCTATCCCACTGTCTGAGACCACTATCTACTCAGCTTTCCAAGCCAAGGTCATCTTGGTTTCTCCTTCTTCCTCATCTCCCACAATAAAAGACTCAAAAACTTTAACCTATGTTTCTATTAAAATCAATCCATTTCTCAATACCCCTTATCATAGAAATTACTATACTTTGCCATAATTGAATTTGTATATATGAGTCTGATTGTACCTCTTAACAGTAAGGTCTTTATTTTTTTAGTAACTAGTCCAGAGTCTAGAGCATAGTAATCATTGCATAAATATTTTTAAATTACTAAACCTTTTAAATGAGAAGACAAGCATGAGTAAACGTGCATAGAAGGTAAAGTACTATTAAAAGATAAAATGGGACTTCCGGCCACGATGGAGGAATAGGTAGACAAACTGTGCCTTCTCGCACAACCAAAAGAAGGACAACAATTTAAAAACAAAAAACAACCAGAGCTGACAGAAAATCGAACTGTATGGAAGTCCGACAACCAAGGAGTTAAAGAAGACACATTCATCCAGACCGGTAGGAGGGGCGGAGATGGGCAGCCGGGCAGAGAGGACTCCAGGCAAGGCAGCAGCTGGCGGACCCAGTGACAGACCTTGCAACCCAGAGTTCCAGTGTGGGGAAATAAAGCCTCAAGCCACTGACTGAAAACATCTGTGGGGGGTGAGGTGGCAGCAGGAGAAACTCCCAGCCTCACAGGAGACGTTGTTGGAGAGACCCACAGGGTCCTAGAATGTACACAAACCCACCCACTCAGGAAGCAGCACCAGAAGGGCCCAATTTGATTGTGGTTAGCAGAGGGAGTGACTGAAAACTGGCAGAGAGTAGAGAAAGTGCCATTGCTCCCTCTCAGTCCCTTCCCCCACATACAGCATCACAACACAGCAAGGAGCATTACCCCACACTGGTGAACACCTAAGGCTCCACCCCTTTATGTAGCAGGCACACCAACACAAAAACAAAAAAGGCCCAAATGAAAGAACAGATCAAAGCTCCGGAAATAATTCAACTAAGCAACAAAGAGATAGCCAACCTATCAGATGCACAGTTCAAAACACTGGTAATCAGGATGCTCGCAGAATTGGTAGAATTTGGTCACAAATTAGATGAAAAAATGAAGGCTATGCTAAGAGAAACAAAGGAAAATGTACAGGGAACCAATAGTGATGGGAAGGAAACTGGAACTCAAATCAATGGTGTGGACCAGAAGGAAGAAAGAAACATCCAACCAGAAAAAAATGAAGGAACAAGAATTCAAAAAACTGAGGAGAGGCTTAGGAACCTGCAGGACATCTTTTATTGTTCTAACATCCGAATTATAGGGGTACCAGAAGGAGATGAGGAAGAGCAAAAAATTGAAAACTTATTTGAACAAATAATGAAGGAGAACTTCCCCAGTCTGGCAAAGGAAACAGACTTCCAGGAAGTCCAGGAAGCTCAGAGAGTCCCAAAGAAGCTGGACCCACAGAGGAACACACCAAGGCACATCATAATTACATTCCCCAAGATGAAACAGAAGGAGAGAATCTTAGAACCAGCAAGAGAAAGGGACACAGTTACTTACAAAAGAGTTCCTATAAGACTGTCAGCTGATTTCTCAAAAGAGACCTTGCAGGCAAGAAGGGTCTGGAAAGAAGTATTGGAAGTCATGAAAGGCAAGGACCTACATCCAAGATTACTGTATCTAGCAAAGCTATCATTTAGAATGGAAGGGAAGATAAAGTGCTTCTCATATAAGGTCAAGTTAAAGGAGTTCATCATCACCCAGCCCTTATTGTATGAAATGTTAAAGGGATTTATCTAAGAAAAAGAAGATCAAAAATATGAACAGTAAAAATGACAGCAAACTCCCAGTTATTAACAACCACGCCTAAAACAAAAACAAAAGCAAACTAAGCAAACAACTAGAACAGGAACAGAACCTCAGAAATGGAGACCACATGGAGGGTTATCAACAGGGGAATGAGAAGGGGAAAGAGGAGGGGGAAGGTACAGAGAATAAGTAGCATAAATGGTAGGTAGAAAAAAGACAGGGGAGGGAAAGAATAGTATAGGAAATGTAGAAGCCAAAGAACTTATATGTATGACCCACGGACATGAACTATAGGGGGGGAATGTGGAAGGGAGGGGGTGTGCAGGTTGGAGGGGAGTGCAGGGGGGGAAATGGGACAAAAAAATTAAATTAAAAAATTTTTCTTGGAAAAATATTAAAAAATAAAGGGTAAAATGTTTTCAAAGAGAAGAAATAGAAATAAACATAAAAAATCCATTTATTTCAACATTTGAATGAAATGTGTGTTTTGCTCCTTCTTCGTGCTATAAACTGCATATGTACTTATAAAATCATTTGCTTTATCACAACAAACTTTAGGTTGTACAGTTTTTACACATAAAGTAGCAAAGATTTTAAAAGATTGCATACTTATAAATAACAGTATGCATACTTGTTTTTCACCAAACCCTTGGGAAATAAAAAGGGATTTTAAAAATATTATTTTTCAGATAAGAAATGAAGACTTAGAAGAAATTAAACTCAAAACCAGGTTTTCTTGATTTTCACGCAAAGCTATATTATGACATGTGTAAAAAAAAGATTGTCAAAGGGCTGGCTGACTCTAGACAAACCAACCTAGATGATGGAGAGAGAATACCACTTGCTTCATTTTAAAGAAAATCTTTGAATCTTAACCATAATTGAATTTTCTAAACAAATGACACCACTAGATGCTTTACCTACAGACATTTGATATATCTTTTGAATTTGCCTTATTTTTTTAAATATTGTGATTAGATTTGACTTCTTAAGTTTTTTTCATGATAACGAGTTAAAATAACAACTTAACTAGCCATATCTAAGTATTTGCCTTATTCCACCTTGCACAAAATCAGATAAAAGAATGTTACTTTGGGGTGGGGAAAGTACTATACAAAATGAAGGGCTTTATAACCATAACACAGACATTTGGGGTTGTTTTACATCTATTCTCCACTGGAAACATCTACTAGCAGCCTTAGTTTAATCTATCAGAACTTTGGTGAAACCCATAATACATTGATCCTGACTGTGAGCTCTGAATAAGAAGCAGATCGGCAGCAATGCAGACATCCATTCCCTTGAGTCTGTGCAGCAAATTGATTAAGCCTACAGCTTTGGAGACTGGCATCTTTGGTGTCCTAATTTCATTTGAAACTGTTTTAGCTACATAGTGGACTAAATCTCAGATTTATATTTTATAGATGTTCTATCATTTAAAAAAATCTATATATCATACAGCTTGCAAAGTGCATGGCACATTAAGATATTAATAAATTGCCCTGGCTAGTGTGGCTCAGTGGATTGGGCATGGGCCTGTGAACCAAAGGGTCACCTGTTCGATTCCCAGTCAGGGCACATGCCTGTGTTGCGGGCCAGGTCCCCAGGAGGGGGCATGTGAGAGGCAACCACACATTGATGTTTCTCTCCCTCTCTTTCTCCTTCCCTTGCTCTCTGTTTAAAAATGAAAAAAAAATCTAATAAAAAACCCAAAACTCTGATTTTTTTAAAAAAAAGATATTAATAAATTTTCTAGCATTCTTAAGAGCAGAGTTACAGAATGTCAAAAGTGGGAAAGGCCTTAATGACCACATAATTTGCTGCTGTATTTTACAGGTGGGTAGACTTTTACCAGAAAGTGGCGGTAGTGTCCCCAAAGTCACAAGACAGGGTTCTAGCACAACAATGGGCCTCAAACTTTGGAGTATATCAGAATGACCTAGGAGACTGATTTAACCACTAATTGCTGGGTCTCATCCCCACCAATTCTGTAAATCTAACTCAGGACTAAAGATTTTTGCATTTCTACCAAGTTTCCAGAAGATGTAAAGGCTATTAGTCCATGTACTACCCCAAGAACCACTGCTTTAGAGTGATCTTTACACTATGTTCTCCTGCATGAGTCCAATCCCTGGGGCATTCAGAGTAGATTGGTGTCCATCACCAGTCAGCCTTGGGTGTGTGTTTCATGAGCCATAGTTGAAAAAATACATTTAAAAGATAAACTAGTTTTATTTTATACTAACATTATAATCATCAGTTTAAATATTAATAATTAAGTCTAAATGACTTTCCTAAGTTCTTATAGATGGAAGGGGCCCAAGTGGGATTTCAAGACCAGTTCATCTAACACCACAGACTATGCTTTTACTTGGACTCGAATCTGGTGTTCTTTCCAATGTTCCTCACTGAAAAAAAATACTACTCCTAAAAAAGGAGGGAAGGCAATAAAATGCAGTAAATATAGTATTTTCAACAAATGGTGCTAGAACAAGTGAAAAACTCATTCAAGAGAATGAGAAGACAAGCCACAACACTAGAAGAAATATTTTCAAAAGTTATATATGATAAAGGATTGTATTGAAAATATACAAAGAGATATCACTTCATACCAGTCAGAATGGCCATCATCAACAAATCAAAAAACAAGTGCTGGTGAGGTTGTGGAGAAAAAGGAACCCTGGTACACTGTTGGTGGGAACGCAGACTGGTACAGCTACTGTGGAAAAACAGTATGGAATTTCCTCAGAAAACTAAAAATGGAACTGCCTTTTGAACCGGCAATTCCATTGCTGGGACTATACCCTAAGAATCCTGAAACACCAATTCAAAAGAATCTGTGCACCCCAATGTTCATAGCAGCCAAGTTCTGAAAACAGCCTAAGTGCCCATCAGTAAATGAGTGGATCAAAAAGCTGATACATTTAAACTATGGAATACTACACAGAAGAAAGACAGAAGGAAATCTTACCCTTCACAACGGCATGGATGGAGCTGGAGAAAATTATGCTAAGTGAAATAAGCCAGGTGGTGAAAGACAAATACCACATGATCTTACCTATAAGTGGAACCTAATCAACTAAACAAACAAGTGAGCAAAATAGAGCCAGAGACATGGAAATAAAGAACGAACTGACAGTAACCTGGGATGGGGGAATAACAGAGGAAAGAAGGAGAAGGGTTTTCAAAGAACATGTATAAAGGCTCCATGGGCAAAGACAATGGAGTGGGGGAGAATTAAATGTGGGAGGTGGGGGTGGGTAGGGTGGGAGAGAGTAATGGGGGGAATGGGGACAACTGTAATTAAACAATAATATATAAATAAACAAACAAACAAATAAATAAATAAATAAAATATTATTCTGCCATAAAAAATGTAATCTTGCCATTTGTAACAACATAGATAGAACTAGAGGGTACTATGGCAAGTGAAATAACTCAAACAGGGAAAGATAAATACCATGTGATTTTATATACAGGTGAAATCATAAAGAAAACTGAATAAACAAAACAAAACAGAAGCAGACTCATAGATAGATACAGAGAACAAACTTACGGTTGCCTGAGGGAATGGGTTAGGCAGGATGGAAGAAAAAGATAAAGAGGAATAAGAGGTACAAACTTCCAGTTATAAAATAAGTCACAAGGATGTATTGTACAGCATAGGGATTATAATCAATAATATTGTAATGAATTTGTATAGTTACAAATGGTTATATGACTTATTGTAGTGATCGCTTTTGAGGTATATAAATGTTGCATCACTATGCTTTATCCCTGAAACTAATACAATGTTATGTATCAATTATACTGTAATAAAAATATTAATGGCAGAATTTAAAAAAGAATAAATAAAAAGAACTCAAAACTCAATAATAACAAAACAAAAAATCAGATTTTAAGAATGGGCCAGCCATGACTGGTATGGCTCAATTGGTTGGGCATCACCCCGCAAGGCAAAAGGTCACCAGTTAGATTCTGGGGTCAGAGCACATGCCTGGGTTTCAGGTTTGGTCCCAGTTAGGGCAAATATGACAGGAAACTGACTGGTGTTTCTCTCCCTTTCTTTCTCCCTCCCGCTCATCTCTAAAAATGAATAAACAAACTCTTAAAAAATAAATAAAAATAAAAAATAAAATAAAAACTGGCCAAAGATCTTAACAAACACTTCACCAAAGAAGATATGTGAATGGAAATTAGGCTCATAAACAGATGTCCATGTCATCAAAGAATTGCAAATTAAAACAACTACATACCACTACACTCCTATTAGAATGGCCAAAATCTGGAACACTCTCAATACCAAATGATGGTAAAGATGTGGAGCTACAGGGACTCTCATTCATTACTGGTGGGAATACAAAATGATAGAGCCACTTTGGAAGATATTTTGGAGGCTTCTAAGAAAACTTAACATACTCTTATCAAATGATCCACCAATCGTGCTCCTTTGTATTTGCTCCAAAAGAGTTTAAAACTTATGTCGACACAAAAACCTGAACATGGAAGTTTATAGAAACTTTATTCATAATTCAAAACGTGGAAGCAACCAATGTGTCCTTCAGTACTGGTAAATAAACAGTGGTACATCTGGATAACGAAATGTTATTCAGTGATAAACATAAATGAACTTTTAAACTGTTGGGGACTACTCTGTGTGGTTTCTGAAACTGTAGCCCCATGAGAGCAAGCCCTGAAAGGGGCTAGTAAGTCTCCCTGGAAAACCAAGTAAAAATGCAGGTGGCAAGCATGACTTGACTCTAACACTGAGGGTTCCCCTGGGAATCAGGCCTGAAATGTACATTGAATCCTTTGAAGTTTGCTCTGCTTTGCTTTGTATAGCCCTGGTGATACAAACCAGATGTTTAAGTTCAAGGCATAAGGAGTAAACTCCTTATCTCATGAAATACACCTTAAAGACTCTCTGGTGTCAGTATAACTAACAGACCATGACCTATGACAAATCTCTGTGTTCCTTTGATTGTTATCTATAGATAATACCTGTTTCTGTATGACTATAGTCTTTTGACATTGATGATGAGCTATGCATGTATGCTGTATACACCTACACATATCATTCCCAATAAAAGCCATTCGGGAGAAGGGTTCAGGGCATTCTCCACTAGAGGGAATTGCTATCCCCTTTCCCACCGGAACAGCAAGATTGTGTCCAGGACAATTTATTTACCATCCTCCATGGACGGGAGGATTCTGCGGGCCGGAGTTCCTCCCACATTAAACCATGAAAAGAAATGCATATTACTAAGTGAAAGAAGCCAGTACAGAAAGGCTGCATACTGTATGATTATGATCCCAACTATATGATATTCTGGAAAAGGCAAAACTATGGAGACAGTAAATGATCAGTATTGCCAGGGATCAGAAATTAGGAGGCAGGGAAGGATGAATAGCAAAGCACACAAAATTTATAGGGTACTGAAAATACTCTGTATGGATACAAATACATGTCATTCATTATACATTTGGCAAAACTCATAGAATGTACAACACCGAAGCGAACGCTAATGTAAACTATGAATTTTGGGTTATTATAATGTATTAATTAGGTTTATCACCAGTTATAACAAAGGTAGCAGTTTGATGGAGTATGTTGATAATGGTGGAGGCAAGGAGTATATGGGAAATTTTTGTGTCTTCAGCTTAATTTCACTATGAACCTAAATAACTGCCTTCAAAAGTAAAACCTTTAAAGTTGGCTTGAAAAAACCAAAAGACAGGACTATAAGGAATCAGTAGTCACCAGAAGCTGGAAGAGGCAAATATCAGATTCTCTTCTAGAGCTCCCATAGGAAATATTGGCCCACTAACTCCTTTATTTCAGCTCAGAAATATTGATTTCAGATGCCTGGTCTCTAGAACTCTGAGAGAATAAATTTCTGTTGTTTTAAGAAAGCAAAATCTTTACTCCTCATTAGTGTTAATAAGCATCAAATTGGTAGTCGATTGAAAGGTCAAGATGACACACTAAAATGACAACTGTGCCAGGGAAACTGAGAATCCAGTGGGGGAGACAAGTGTGTATTCAATATAAATCAACCCACAGCATCAGTTCAAGGTATGCATCACATTAAGTGCTGAGTACGTGTAGGTGGTGGGACAAAACCTGGGTGAGAATTGGTGGAGCTGCAAGGTAAATGGCAAAACTTAAGGCAGGGGAAGTTTACCAACACAGTGGCCTCAGAAATAGGCCTGAATTAAGCCTTGGTTCCTACACCTTCAGTGGGGTTGCCTCAGGTGAGGCAAATTGTCTTTCTAGAACTTTGTTTTCTCCTCAGTAAATGTGAGATTATAAAAGTGTACATATATATTTTTTCCTCAGTTTTTCCTCCTGTGCACATCCTTTATTTTCACACAGCTACCACACTTAGAAAACTCCTGGCACCAGATGTGTGATTTGTGATTGTTTGTTTGTTTTGCAGGGGGGGGGGGGTTGTACCAATTAAGTCTCTAACACCAGCTAGGTGTCCTACAATTCAATTCTGACACTATCTACCTGGAGATAATATAAAATCCCACAGGTTAAGGGCTCAATCCCATGAGACTATCATACGACATGCAAATTGCAAATAGTAGGTCCCCTAGTTACCCACAACTTGTGTCTGCTAGGCTACAGAACAGAGGTTCCCATGACCTCCTACCCCTTGGATTTGAATTTTTTGGTAAAACAGCTCACAGAATTCAGGGAAACATCAACTTATACTTATCAATTTATTAAATGATATATCATATTTTTCAGACTATAAGACGCACGTTTCCCCCAGCCAAATTTGGGAGGAAAATGGGGGTGCATTCTTATAGTCCGAATGTAGCTTACCTGGCTCACTGGGGGCAAGTAGGGGGAGGGGTGGCAGTGGAGAGGTTTTTTTCCCTATTTTGCACCTCTAAAATCTAGGTATGTCTTATGGTCCGGTGTGTCTTATAGTCCAAAAAATACAGTAATAAAAATACAGATGAACAGCGAGATGAAGATGATTACACATAAAGCTCTGGGAGGGTCTTGAATATAGGAACTTCTGTCCCCATGAAGCTCGGGTGTATCACCTTGCCAATATGTGGATGAGTTCACAAACCTGGAAGTGTCTCAAACTCCATACCATTTAAATTTTTATGGAGGTTTTCTCATGTAGGCATAATCAAGTATTATCTCCATTTCCATCCCGTCTCCCGTCTCTAGAGAATGAAGGTGAGGCTGAAAAGTTCTTAATAAATAAAAACAAAATAAAATAAGTAAAATAAAAATGGGCCAAAGATCTTAAGAAGCACCTCACTAAAGAAGATACGTGAATGGAAAATTGTCAGGGGGCTTTAACGCAGCCCCTCCCCCCCCGGGTCCACCATGGATAAAGAAAAAGACTACCAAAACATGATCTGCTTGGGGAGGAAAGGTGGCCGTTTCTCTCAAAGGAGAAGGGCCCAGAGCCTCTCTCTCCAGGGGCTTTTATTAGGTTCATTCCCATAGGAATATGGATAAAGCTCATCAGTCATTGTCAGCCAGTAAGGGTTAAACAATACAAGATTTACAGAGAACTTTGAGGGCTTATTCTGAGTTACAGCCAATTAGTTAGAGGGCCATAAAACTTTAGGCGCCAGACTCATCTCAGGTCTGGACCCTTATCTCTTAAACTGAGGGTACAAATTAAGTAGGTTTCACAGGAATGTATGTATTTTTGTTAGGCCTGATTCCCCAGGGAATCCACCCCTCCCAGCACAGGACTGCACTGCCCTCTGTTATTGCTTCAGGCTTAAGTCAGGCAAGGGAAGTAAGGCAGCCAAGAGATTAGGAGACTTCTTGCAGACAGAATGACTCAGGCTATTTCAAAGCCGAGGGGCGAGGGTCCATCACCCCCTTTTTCCACAGCCCCCCGAGTCCTTCCCTGCGGGCCTCTTCCATGACCATGCCTGTCTTAGGTTGATCCTCCCTTGAGGATTCTTACCCGTCATTGGCTAACTGGTCAAGCTCAGGGCCAAGCAGGGTGAAGTGGGTAGAGGTGGCACTTCTGCCAGGGAGACAAACTTTGTCTCCTTAGTGGCTTATGGTCCCAACTCTGACTCAGCCTTAACCATGGGGCGGTTACAGCCTCTGAAACCAGGCAGAGTGGTTCCCAACAGAAAATAAGGTCATGAAAATTTGTCTATGTCATCAAAGAATTGCAAATTAAAACAACAATGACATACCACTATACTCCTATTACAATGGCCAAAATCTGGAACACTCTCAATACCAAATGATGGTGAGGATGTGGAGCAACAGGATCTCTCATTCATTACTGGTGGGAGTACAAAATGATAGAGCCACTTTGGAAGATATTTTGGTGGCTTTTATTTCTATTTAGTAACAAAATCTATCTTACGTGGTTTAGAATAGGATCCAAAGTATCTTCCTGTAACTTTGTGAGAAACAGGTGTCACCAAATCAATTTTCATGATATATCTGTTTCTTTCCATGACTGCAACCCAGAATTGAAGACTGTCTGTAGAAATTTCTTATGGTGATTAAAGCATTTCAGGTTCCAGACTGATGTTAATATTACCAAGACAAACCCTCCACACAAACTCTGAAAAGGAGCTTCTGGGGCCAACTGAGGGAAAACTTCTAGAAGGAGTCTGTGGATTGTCATTCATCCATGCATCTTTTCATCTACACATTCATTTATTTGGTTGTTCATCTATTTGTTCACTTATTTAAGAAAAATAAACTGGCTTCTGTTTAAAAACATACAGCTATCTATTTGCCCATGACACTCTTTCCTATGACAGATATTTGAAATTTAAGATGGTTCTCTCATTTTATGTAAACCTACATATTTCCATTATTTTATATGTATGCCAGTTACTAAGTATCTCAACACACCCACTCTTCTATCTTTGCTCAGTGAAGCTGGGGAGGAAAACTAGACAGCCACTTTCTTGCTTCTCCAGCTGTCCCTGTTAGGTGCTACAAATAGAGGGAAGTAGAGAGAGACTGCAAAGCTGGAGGAGAGGGAAGGGATCTTCTCCTTCCCATCGGCTTCCAGACTGCGTACTATCTGATGAGCAACACCTCTGTCTTGCTTCTTTACCTTGGAAACAGCAGTGGCAGCAGCTCTACTCAGTTTGCAGCTTTTCCATCACCTACAAAACCAGCCTCATCACTTCTACACTCCATACACACCAGCACTAGCTATCCATCGCCCCCTCTTCAGAGATCTGAGTTTCAGCTCTTCCGGGATCCTCCTCTGAGTTACTAAATTTTAATAATTCACAATTATTTTTCCTCTGCCCTAGCAGTAAGAGTTATTTTTCACAATTGCCACTATCCTGCTACTTTAAAGTTGGCTTTTCATCGCTTCTCGGCCTTTTGGCTAAGATCAAGTGTAGTAAAGTTGGCTTTTCACCCTTTCAGTTTCCTAGTAAACACTAATGTATTTACAGTCATGCATCACTTAATAATGGGCGTACGTTCTGGGAAATGCATTGTTAGGCTATTTCATCCTGGTATGTGAACATCATAGAGTGCACTTACACAAATGTGGGTGATACAGCTTACTACTATAATCATATGTGCTATGCTTTCATTTTATACATCTGGCAGCACAACCCAAGTTTGTTACACCAGCTTCATCACAAATACGTGAGTAATGTGTTGCAATACAATTTTCAACAGCTATGACATCGCTAGGTGATAGGAATTTTTCAGCTCCATTATATTCTTATGGGACCACCATACATATACAGTCCATTGTTGATCAAAATGTCATTATGTGGTACATGACTGTAGTTAATAGTTCTTTATATTAAATTAGCTGTGTTCAAATAACTAGTGTGTTCTCTGTCTTCTGATTGTCCCCAGACTGACACAATATTGGATATCTGAAACAATGAATCAGATTCTTACTTAAGAAAAATATATCTGAGCTATAAGAATTTTGCTCTTCAGATATTAAAGTAATATAAGGCCAAATAAATGCATAGAATAATGATGCATTTCAAGAGATGTGAGAAGTTGGAAATATTAACAGTCTGACAGGGCCATGAAATCATGTAGAAAGTTTCTGAATTCAGTTTGAATTGTAACTTCCAATTGCATGACGACAGAGTTGAGCTGAGATTGACTAACCTGGCACTTCAGAACTCGAGATAGGAGAGGTTACTACGGGGATAGAGAAAGAAGAATGATGAAGAAATATGGATTCAGTATCCTATGTCATAAATACAATATGCCTTGTTTTATCAATTATAAAAATAATTTATATTCACAGCAGAAATATTGGAAAAGAAAGCTACAAGCCTACTACTGAGCAATTGAAGTTGTTTTTAGTGTTCAGGTTTTCATTTTTTTATATTACTATAGTTTACTTACTGCTTTATAAGTTTATTCTTTTATTTAATAAGGTGATCAGTTTACAATGATCATAAGTAATTTTAATGTGTTGGTATTTTGAATGTTATTAACATACTTTCTCTCTTACTTCATTCATCTTCCTGCAGGAAGTTGGAACATATATTTCAGAAGATATTATAAAGGAAAGAACAAAGCAATACTCAGCTTCTGATAAGAAAATTAGGATTATGCCATAAGAAAACTAGCTGAAGAGGCAAGTGCTGTCGATGTAGGGTTTTCAAACATTGTCTCCTGTCATTTCAAATTGCAGCAACCATGCCTGAAGGATGCATACTTCTAGAGCCCTCTCAGAGTCTGGCAGAGAAGGCCTTCCACATATGACAATAAATTCAGAGTGCTTCCTTCTTGATAATAGGAGGATATGACATAGGAGATGTAATAGGAAAGGAGAAAGGCAAGACAAAAAGAGGGGATTGAGACAAGCAAATATACACTCCAGTTCTGCTTCAGGCTTGGCCACAGCCTGGCACCAGAGAGATTTGGCTTTTTCTGGGCCATCCTTAGTTTCTATGTCCTGCTATGGAGCCTACTGAAGGATGTGCCAGAAAGAGAGCAAGAGGGCTTTCTGGCAATGACTACAAAGCAGTTTCTCTGAACTAAACTAGAGCAGAGACACAGTCAGACCTTGAAGAGTCTCACTCTGCCAGGAAGAGACAGGTGGGGGTGGGTGGTACAAAGTCAGAGAGAACTGCCAGGCCCAAAATAGCTAAGAGAGACAAGAATATAAGTTAGAACAGCCAAAATGTTCTGTCCTGAATGTCAGTAGGGCCATAGAATCTAGGCGGAAGGAACATGGTCCCCAAGACCAGCATACATTAAAAGTCACCACAGTGATTAGGGGACCTTTTCTCCCTTCAATGTCATGGCTTTTCCTAAGCCATCCATTCTGGTGTTCTTTCAAACATATAGCACCTTGGAAGAGTAAGCAAGAGGAGGGGGAAATTAAGAGAACTTGAGCTTTTTTTTTAAATTTTTATTGTTATTCAATTACAGTTGTATGCCTTTTCTCCCCATCCCTCCATCCCACCCCAGCTGAACTCTCCTCCCTCCCCCACTTCCACCCTCCCCCTTGATTTTATCCATGTGTCCTTTATAGTAGTTCCTGTAATCCCCTCTCCTCACTGTCCCCTCCTCACTCTCCCCTGGCTATTATTAGATTGTTCTTGACTTCAATGTCTCTGGTTATATTTTGTTTGCTTTTTTCTTTTGTTGATTATGTTCCAGTTAAAGGTGAGATCATATGGTATTTGTCCCTCACCACCTGGCTTATTTCACTTAACATAATGCTCTCCAGTTCCATCCATGCTGTTGCAAAGGGTATAAGTAAGCTCTTTCTTTTTCTCTGCTGCATACAATTCCATTGTGTAAAATGTACCATGGTTTTTGGATCCACTCATTTGCTGATGGGCACTTAGGTTGCTTCCAGTACTTGGCTATTGTAAATTGTGCTGCTATGAACATTGGGGTACATAGGTTCTTTTGGATTGGTGTTTCAGGGTTCTTAGGGTATAATCCCAGCAGTGGAATTGCTAGGTCAAAGGGCAGTTCCATTTTTAGTTTTTTGAGGAAATTCCATACTGTTTTGCACAGTGGCCTCACCAGTCTGCATTCCCACCAACAGTACACTAGGGTTCCCTTTACTCTGCATCCTCTCCAACATTTGTTTGTGGATTTGTTTATGTTGGCCACTCTGACTGGTGTGAGAGAGAACTTGAGCTTTTTAATAAAAGTGTAATTAAATGTTATTTGAAGTGATCATTAAAGTTAAGAGACTGGACTAGGCTTAAAACCAGGCTAAACATAAATCATTCTTCCCAGTTACTGGTGGGTGGAGACTTGAGAGAGAAGGCTGTATTAGTTATACCTAAAAATTAAGTACGTTTTCTCTACATAGCAGAGTCATAGTTTGAGTTTAGTTTTGCAGTTCCACTACATGATCATTTCTAACATAATTTTAAAAGATATATGGTATTTCATAAGATGTAATAATCACCTATTGCTGCCATAACAAATTTACCACAAATTTAGCAGCTTAAACAACACTCATCCATAATCTCACAGATCCTCTGGGTCTGAAAATGCTGAAATAAAAATATTGGGGGAGGTGCTACAATTCTCAAGTGGGGCTGGCATTCCTCTTCCACTCACTGGTGGCTGGCAAATTCAGTTCCTTTCAATTGTCGGATTGATGTTCCTGTTTCCCTGACACAGGGTCCCCTGTACCTTCAAGCCAACAACAGTACATCACATCCTTCTTGTGCTTCAAATATTTCTGACTTCCCTCTCTACCACTTCTCTCTGCCTTCCTTATCTGCTTCTAGGGGGCTCATGTGATTACATTGGGCACACTCAAATATCCAGGATAATCTTTCTATTTTAAGACACACTGATTAGTAACCTTAATTACATCTGAAAAGTCCCTTTTGATCTGTAACATAACCACAGGAGTACCAGCAAGGCACAGAAATTGTAGGGACCAAATTTCTGCCTACTACAAATGGTGTATCTAGAATGCAGATGGTCCCCAACTTAGGATGGTTCTACTTACAATTTTTTGACTTGAAAATGGTGCCTAAGTGGCATGTATTCTATAGAAACCATATTTTAAATATTGAATTTTGATCTTTCTCCAGGCTAATTTTATACAGCACAATATTCTCTTATAATGCTGCATAATGGCAGCAAGCCACACCTCCTAGTCACCCATACTCAGCATCACGAGGGAAAACAACTAATACTAGCGTACTGTGTTACCAGCAGTTCTTGTATGTGGTATTTCATGCTTTTTCATGTCTACACAACACCCATCTCTGTCTCCTACTTCTGGTGAGAAGAAGAAGGCAATACAAGATATTTGCCCAACTGTAGGCTAATGAAAGTGTTCTGTGCACATTTAACGTAGCCTAGACTATAAGCCATAATGTTTGGTAGATGAAATGTATAAATGGATTTTCAACTTAAGATGTTTTCAACTTATGATTGATTTATTGGAATTTAACCCTATTGTAAATCAAGGAACATCTATAATCTGCTTTGCTGATTTCCTGCCATTTTCCATTCAAGTGCTTTGATTCTTTGCTTATAATAAATAGTGAAGCAAAGAACACCCTTGTAAAAAGTTTAAGCCCAGGGCCTTACCCAGGCACTCTGCAGAGAAATAGCTGCTGATTCTGTCCCCAAGAAGCATGACTTATATTAAGTATTCACAGGCATTCAGCTCATGGGGTCTTTCCACACCTGCAAGTAAGTGGGAGGCTGTGAGAGCTGCATGAGGCTATAGAAAAGCTAAGTAAGGTACTGTGCTGTCAAGCAACATCATTATAGGCTCCAGTTCTCTTGGGGAAGACATCCTGAATACAACTGCTGCCTTTCTTGCCTGTGGCATAAATTCAGAGAAAAACATCGTTTTCAGCTGTCACTGGTATCTGACCATGCAGAATTAAGTTGGAGCTTGGCCAGGATACTATGATTATAATACTTACACTGGAGAAAGGCAAAGAATGCTAACCAGAAGCACCATGGCCCAATGAGCCCACTTGCATCCCAGCTTTAGGCTGTGGACATTCTTTCCTACAGGCCCAAATATGGAGGGAGGGATGGGGAGTGGGGCAGGGGAGCCCAGCACAGGATACTATTCAAGATCTTAAACAAAATTATTTTTTTACCTTTTGGGAAATTCCTTCCAGTAGTCAATTTATTTTAACTTCAATTAAGTAGGTAAAAATCCCTAATAATCCTTCTGCCAAAATCATTGTCAGTCCTAAATACAAAACCCAAATTATAAAATTTTTAAAAATGTATATAAGCACAAATGCTGAGGAACTTGTTATATGTAAAACAGAACTCTACATACAACCCTATGTTAATAAGCTTTAAAATCTCAATTAAGTAGATAATTAAAACAAAATTTTTAAATATACTCAAGATTAAACAGGAATGTGAATTTACCAATTTTAGTGTTTATAGATGGCATATCAAATCATTGGGGAAATTATGAAATTCAGTAAATGGGATGTGATAATTTAATTATGTGAAAATATTTATATTCTATCTTTACCTTAGCCATGTACTAACATTTAGAACAGATGAAATAAAAAGAAAACAATGAAATGTAATATCATAAAGTACCAGAAGAAAATAATCATGACATTTAAGTAATCTCATGGTACATCCATCCTTTCCAGCAAAATGAGAAGCATCTAAACTACTTTCAAATCCTTTCCAATCTGATGGTAAAGATAAAACTGACTAATTTTTGTTTTATATTTTATTTAATTTTTACAGACAAAACAGCACCATGGTTACAATCCTGGATTTAGATTCTTGCTCCATTTTCTGAGTTCTGTGCCCATGGACAAATTATGGAATTTGTTCCTAACTCTTCTCAACTGTTAGCAGGGAGATAATAATAGCATTGCCCTGTAAGATTGTTATAAGAATTAAGCAAATAGGAACATATTGAAAACTTAGATCAGGGTTTTGGCATGTAATAATCACTCAGTAAATGCCTATTTTTATTATTCTTCATTTCTGCCCTCATGTTCTATGATTCCAATGACACATAAATAAGAAAATTTGGATATGTCCTCCATGTCATTTAAAAATCATTTTTCTATTTACTTACCTCATGTTTCCCTCTGAATATAAAAGAATTTCTTCCTTTGTCATCACATTTTATGGTTTGCTTTTCTGCAGAATCTAATCTGCTTTTCTCTTTTCCCTTTAATTTACTTTAAATTTCTGTAAATCATGTTTTGCATTTCTAAGCAAACTTTCTAGATGTCAGATTTTTTTCACTTCTTTTTCACTGTGATCTTTTCTCTCGCTCTCTTTAACCCACTTGAATTAGACCTTCTCACATTTTCTTCTTTTACCTGTAGTAAACATTTTAAATGTGTCAGTCTCCTTGCATCCTAAATTAAGCTGATGTTTTCAAACACTGAAATGCTTTTCCCTCTGTTTGCCCATCTTTACAGAGTGTAATGTGAGGAGAGCCTATGAGTGTCTGAGGTGATCAGTAAGATGATTGATCTTTCAGAGATTCAGAGGTAATTTCTTTCAGAGATTGAGCCTTTCCACAACTTTCAAACTTTATGGAACAACAACAAGTCAGTTTAGATATTTATTTTTCTTTATTGCAATTCTAAGCTCCTGTGTGAGATAGGGAGGAAACAGATATTTCAACTGTTTCCCAAAGTCTTGTTTTTCTGAGCTTACTGTTAAAGCATAAAGTTAGTTGGAGCAGTGTTCCCTCCCTCTGCCTGTCAGTCTCTGGGTTAGGAGGCAGGTAAGGAGTCCCCCTTAGCATGACAGTCTTTAGTACGCTCCACAAAAGCATTTAAATCATTTCTTCAGAAAAACTGTCCTGTAGCCAAACTTTCTCTCAGAGGCTGCTTCAACCACTGATTATGCTTCATCTTTCTCTCTAGCACCTATCATCATTTGACATATTACATATTTATAGGTTCAGTTGTTTATTTCCTGTCCCCCATCCACCCACATACACATTAGCATATTTGGCACATGGTAGGTGCTCAATAAATATTTATTAAATGAATAAATTTTTCTCAAGTGATCTTTTCTTTCACATAAAATTAGTCTTAGTGCATTAGTTCTTTTCTCAATGTGCTTTTCTGGTATGTCTACTGATAAGAAATTTTGTAAAATCCTTGGCATGGTTTCTAGTGCTGACATTTTCTATAATTTCAATGGGAATTAATACAAGCTGGATGATGAATGTAATTCTGAAACTTCCATGTTGAATCATAGTTTCTCTCTACAGTTAGCTTGCTCTTCTGAAACTTCAACAGCCTTAAATTTTATTTGCTGTTTAACATAGTAAAAAATAAGTATAATAAAATGGTTTATAATTTAAAGCATTCAAAACCCTCCTTAACCCTAATGCAGAGGAATTACTTTTATCATTTTCTGTGCTTAGTTTTTCCAACACTTACTGTTGTGACTTCTAATATCCTATGTTTAGTTCCCCAGGAAATAGACTCTGAGGTGAAGTGTTGCATGCAGGGAGTCCACTGGGGAGTATTCTCAGGATCAACTCCCATAAAGCATTAAAGGAAGCAGGGACTAAGCAGCATGAGATATTGAAATGTGATGCAGATGCACCACGGGCCCTAGCTGATCCCACAGGGAATTCTGGAGCTGGAATGGTCATGAATTCTAGCATGAGTTGATGGACTTAACATAACATGTGTCCTTCCCCCATTATAAGAATTCCTTGATAAAATAGTGGTAAAAGAATTCATAGTAGAATTAACCCACAAAATGAAATGAGCAGGAGAGAGCATTAGCATATGGACGTTAAGATGAATTTCTAGAAGGCAAACAATGAGTGAAAATATATTTATATTTAAAACCAAAATGAGGAAGTCACAACACAAATATACAAGTTAGAGAATAGAGAGGATAGTTCAAATTTTGCGTTTGTTACTCTAGTACCAGTCCTGAACCATGTCCACCACAAACAGGATGAGTGGTATACCACATATACCTCAAAAAAGTTAAAAGAAAAAAAATGTTCTTTTCTTAAAAAATTAAACCAAATGCTCATGGAGGGAGAACTACGTTGGCTACTATGAGAATATTGTGGAGGCCTTAAAACTCCTGGCTCACACCACCTACAGCAAAACTTAACTGACAATCATCAAATAAAGGAAAAAACTTTTATCAGAGAAAACAATAAATAACAAAAAGAGAGGAAGAAATAGAGAGAAACTAAGCCAGGAAGAAATATATTTTCAGGGAAGAATAATGAAATTTGATGGGGTTTGGGGGAGGCCACTTCCAAATATGCCAATTTGGCATACTGATTATTTTGAATTAAAGTTACTTAAGAAACAGCGAGTACAAGAAGAACTGTGACCATCTTTCACCTCCTGAAATTAAGAAATAAATTGCCCATGTGAAGGCTACAATCCCTGCCCCTAGAGGGTAGAAGGCACCCTTATCACCAGAGATAGGGAATTCAGATCCAAGAAGGCTATGTAAACAAACGCTGTTACTTATTCATTAGTTTACTACCAAAACCCAAACCATTTTATCAACTCATAAAAAAGAATTGTTTCTTTGTTTGCACTGGCCAGGTAGCTTAGTTGGTTGAAGCATTGTCCCCTACACCAAGAGTTTGCCGGTTAGATCCTCAGTCAGGGCACAAAATTAGGTTGCAGGTAATATCCCATTAGGGCACATACAGGAGGCAACCAATCAATATTTCTCTCTCACACGGAGGTTTCTCTCTCTCTCTTCTTCCCTCCATCCCTTCCTCTTTATCTAAAATCAATAAACATATATCCTTAGGTGAGGATTTTAAAAAATCATTTCTTCATTTAAAAGGCATAAGAGTTCCCTGCTTTCGTCACTCTGAGGAGTCTCATATTCCTATGAGCTCTTATCTGTACAAAATTAAAATTGCTTTCTCTTGCTAATCTGACTTATGTCAATTTAATTGTCAGACTAGTCAAAGAACTTACAAGGGAAGAAATAAAAAATTTCTTCTCCTACAATTTAAAGCAAAAGATACTGTTTCCAGACAATTCAAGGAGATACAGTATCACTAAAATTAGAATTAATGCTAAAAAATATAAGAGAAGGGATATCTGAAGATGGCGGTGAGATAGGTGGGAACGGAGTCTACTTCCCCTCAGCACCAGTGAAACACCTAGCTGATCTGAGGAACAGAGCGAACAGCCAACAGTATTCCAGCATATATGAAGATCAGAGACCAAAGATAGAGGACATTGAAAGATCAGACGGTAAGAAGAGTGCTTAAGGGCAATAAGGTCCCTGGGACCAGCTCGGGGACCAGGGTGGCTGAAGCCCTGGTCTGGGCGCAGGGTCTGTTGCAGGATTCTTGGGAGAGAGCCAGGCTGGGCTGTGTGAGCAGCCAGGTGCTCGTTTGGACCAGGGGGGCTTGAATAGGAAGAATTTCTCAAAAAGAAAAAGAAAATAGAGGCACTCAACGGCTAGTTAGAGAACTCTCCCCAGCAGCTGTGGCCGCTGGCGCCCCTCCACCCTCAGACCCTGGACTGTGAATGTGGGATAAGCAGCCTCAGCTGAAGACCAGTTGCGCACACCCAGATTAGTGGACTGAGGGCCCATAACTGAAACCCAGGATGGGCACCCTCACCTGAAACACCGGCTGGGTGCCCACACCTGAAACCTTGGGTGGGTGCGCACTGGAAGCGGAGGCTAGCTGCCCCACACACAGGCCCAAAGCAGCAGATGAGCCAGCCGCACAACCCAGGGTCAAAGCAGCTGACCGGCTGATTGACAGCCCGGGTGCCCGGGAGGGACCACAACTAAAAGCACCAGTTCTGAACAACTTCTACCTAGCCACTGCGCACAGAGCCCTAGAGGGCCTACTGGCTCTCTAGCAGGAAGGCAGAACGCCCAGCATAGGAGAGCTGCAGGGCTAGGGGAGACTGCATTTCCCAGAAAGACTTGACCTAGTAGGGGGCTGAACTACCCCATAGCAGCACCGAGAGTCCCTAGCATATAAGACGGGAAAGAGCAAGAAGGGGGAGTGTGAGTTGCCCCTAATTGGTGCAACTCAAGGACAGCACAACTGGTGAACTAAAGGCCTAGTGGGGAGCAGGAGGACACTGAGGAACTGGACTGGAGGCTGAACAACAGCGAAGAGTGTGGCTCAGGAAGGGAGAAAAGTGAAACCAATCCTTCCAACCACCCCCTCCCGTTCCACAGAAAGGAAGACCAGCAGAACTAACCTGACTGGTTTGAAGCCAGCAGAAGACGTTTTTTTTTTTTTCCTCCATTCCCCCTGAATTCCTTCTTCCTTTATCTCCTTCTTTCTTTTTTTATTCTTTCTTCCTTCCATACTTTACCTTTTTTATTCCTTCTTCCTGCCTTCATTTATTTATTGTTTTGTTTTAATTTTATTAAAATTCCTTCTTATCTTGCCTATGATCTTTCTTTATTCCTTCTTCCTTCCTTCCTTTCCTTTTCTATTCCCTTTTCCCCTCCTTCCCTTATCCTTTTTTGTCCCCCTTTCTCTTTTTCCCACAGGTGAGACAATAAAACCTGGAGTGCTGAAAAGACCAGAGTTAGACCATGTTGGACCCATAAACATCAGCTCAAGACCAGTGAGCACAGAAGATTAAGGAGATAGCACCACTGAATCCCATTGGAATTCTACCATAGAAGTTCATACCATAAACCCAGGGAGTCAGAATAGATCAATTTAAGAAGCAGAGGCTAACAAGAAGAGTCTCACAAACAATGGGGAGAAAAAGACACAATCCCCAAATGAAAGGAAAGGAGGAAGTCTCAGAAAAAATGCTAAATGAAAAAGAAGCAAGTCAACTATCAGATATTGAGTTCAAAGAATCGGTTATGAGGAAGCTCAATGAGCTCACAGAGAATTACCAAAAACTACAGGGTAACTGCAATGAACTCACTGCAAATGATATCAACATGAGAAAGGAAATAGAAACTATCAACAAGGGCCAAGAGGAAATGAAGAATATAATTTCTGAACTGAAGAACACAGTAGAAGGAGTCAAAAGCAGGTTCCATAAAGCAGAGGATTGGATAAGCAAACTGGAAGACAAGATAGAAAAAACACCCATATGAGCAAGAAAAGGAAAAGAGGCTCAAAAAGAATGAAGAGGAGTTAAGTGAAATGCAGGACAATATCAAACGTAATAATATCCATATAATAGGAATACCAGAAGGAGAAGAAGAAGAGCCAGGGATAGAAAACCTGTTTGAAAAAGTAATGATGGAAAATTTCCCTAATTTGATGACAGAAAAAGTCACACAAATCCAGGAAACACAGAGAGTCCCAGTCAAGAGGAACCTGAAGAGGCCTACTTCAAGACACATCATAATTAAAATGGGAAATTTTCAAGATAAAGAAAGAATCTTAAAGGCAGCAAGGGAGAAACAGGAAGTAACATACAAGGAAGCCCCAATAAGGTTAGCAGCTGACTTCTCAATGGAAACGCTCCAAGCCAGAAGAGAATGGCAAAAAATATTCCAAGTAATGAGAACCAGAAGCCGGCAATGAAGTCTCCTTTACCCAGCAAGGCTCTCAATCAAGATAGAAGGCCAAATAAGGAGTTTCCCTGACAAAAGAAGTCGAAAAGAATATACATCCATCAAACCAGCTCTGCAAGAGATGTTAAATGGAATGCTAGATGGATGCTTTAAGGAAAGAAAGGAAGAGGGAGGGAGGGAGGGAGGGAGGGAGAGAGAGAGAGAGAGAGAGAGAGAGAGAGAGAGAAGAACACAGATACAAAAAAATGGCAGTGAAAAATATCTATCAATAATAACCTTAAATGTAAATGGATTAAATGCGCCAACCAAAAGATATAGAATAGCTGAACAGATATAAAAGCACAACCCACAAATATGCTACCTATAAGAACCCACCTTAGAACAAAAGACCTACACAGACTGAAAGTGAAGGGCTGGAAACAAATTTTCCAAGCAAAAAGACAAGGAAAGAAAGCAGGGGTAGCAAGGCTCATATTAGACAAAATAGACTTCAAAAGAAGGGCCATAAAGAGAGACCCAGAAGGTCACTTCATAATACTCAAAGGAAGAATCCACCAAGAAGACAAACATTGTAAATATATATGCACCCAATATAACAGCATCCAAATACATAAAGAAAATCTTAGAGGACTTCAAGAAAGATATTGACAACAACACAATTATAGTAGGGGATTTTAACACGCCACTGTCAAAAATGGACAGATCTTCCAAACAAAATATCAACAAAGATATTGTGGCATTGAAAAATGCCCTAGATGAAATGGACTTAACAGATATATACAGAGCCTTTCATCCCAAAGAAGCAAAATACACATTCTTTTCAAATACACATAGAACATTTTCAATGATAGACCACATGATAGGACACAAAACAAGCCTCAACAAATTCAAGAAAATTGAAATCATATCAAGAATTTTCTCTGACCACAATTGACTGAAACTAGAAAACAACCCCAAAGGAAAAAACCCCAAACACTCAAAATCATGGAGACTGAATAGCATGCTATTAAACAATGAATGGGTCAAGAACGAGATTAGGGAAGAAATCAAAAACTTTCTGAAAACAAATGAAAATGAACTCACAACAACCCAAAACCTATGGGACACAGCAAAGGCAGTCCTGAGAGGGAAGTTCTTAGCGATACAGGCCTACCTAAAAAGAACAGAAACATTACAAATAAACAACCTAATCCTACAACTATAAGAACTCCAGGGGCAACAACAACGACAGCCCAGAGCAAGCAGAAGAAAGGAAATAACTGAAATCGGAACAGACTTAAATGACATACAGACTAAAAGCACAGTAATAATGATCAATGAATCCAGGATCTGCTTCTTTGAAAAGATAAACAAAATCAACAAGCCCTTAGGTAGGCTCATAATCAAAAAAAGAGAGAGGACCCAAATAAACACAATCAGAAATGAAAGGGGAGAGATTACAACTGATACCACTGAAATAAAAAGGATTGTAAGAAATTACTACGAAGAATTATATACCAAGAAATGTGTAAAGCTACATGAAATGGACAAATTTCTAGAAAAATATAACCTTCCAAAACTCATTGAAGAAGAAGCAGAAAGCCTGAACAAACCAAAAACACCTGATGAAATTGAAACAGTAATCAAGAAGCTTCTGACACACAAAAGCCCTGGACCAGGTGGTTTCACAGGAGAATTCTAGAGAGCATTTAAGGGAGAGCTAACCCCCATCCTCCACAGATTATTTCAAAAAATTCAACAAGGTGGAAGACTCCCAAACTCGTTTTATGAAGCCAAAATCATGCTAATCCCAAAGCCAGATAAAGACATAACAAAGAAAGAAAACTTCAGGCCAATATCGCTGATGAACATACATGCTAAAATCCTCAACAAAATATTAGCAAACCTCATCCAGCAATATATTAAAAAGATCACCCACCGTGACCAAGTGGGATTCATCCCAGAGATGCAAGGATGGTACAATATTCACAAATCAACAATCATAATACACCACATAAACAAAAGCAATGACAAAAACCACATGAACATATCGATAGATGTGGAAAAGGCATTTGATAAGATACAGCACCCATTTCTGATAAAAACACTCAGGAAAGTGTGAATAGAGGGATCATTCCTCAACATAATAAAGGCCATATATGAGAGACCTACAGCCAACATCATACTCAATGGACAAAAATTTAGAACTTTCCCACTAAGATCAGGCACAAGACAAGGATGTCCTCTCCCACCACTCCTATTCAACATAGTATTGGAAGTCCTAGCCACAGCAATCAGACAAGAAAAAGAAATAAAAGGCATCCAAATTGGAAAGGAGGAAATGAAACTGTCACTGTTAGCAGATGACATGATAGTGTACATGGAAAATCCTATAGACTCCACCAAAAAACTACTCGACCTAATAAATGAATTTGGCAAAACAGCTGGATACAAGTCAATACTCAGGAATCAAAGGCATTCCTGTATACCAACAATGAAACTGCAGAAACAGAAATCAGGAAAAAAAAAATCCCATTTGATATAGCAACTAGAAAAAGAAAGTACGTAGGAATAAACCTAACCAAGGACGTAAAAGACATGTACTCAGAAAACTACACAACACTGAAGAAAGAAATGAAGGAAGACACAAACAAATGGAAGCATGTACCATGCTCATGGACTGGAAGAATTAACATCATCAAAATGGCCATACTACCCAAAGCAATTTATAGATTCAATGCAATCCCTATTAAAGTACCTATGACATATTTCACAGATATAGAACGAACATTTCAGAAATTTATATGGAGCCATAAACAACCCTGAATAGCTGCAGCAATTTTGAGGAAAAAGAAAAAGCAAGAGGGATCACAATACCTGATATCAAACTGTACTACAAGGCCACTGTAATCCAAACAGCCTGGTACTGGCATAAAAACAGACACATTGACCAATGGAACAGAATAGAGAGCCAAGAAATAAACCCAAGTCTCTATGGTCAATTAATATTCGACAAAGGGGGCAGCAGCATAAAATGGAGTAAAAACAGCCCCTTCAACAAATGGTGTTGGGAGATCTGGACAGCTACATGCAAAAAAATGAAACTCGATCACCAACTTATGCCATACACAAAAATAAATTCGAGGTGGATAAAAGACTTAAATGTAAGTCATAACACCATAAAAGTCCTAGAGGAAAACATTGGCAGGAAAATCTCAGACATTCCATGCAGCAACATCCTCACAGACACATCCCCTAAAGCAAGGGACATAAAGGAAAGAATAAACAAATGGGACCTCATGAAAATAAAAAGCTTCTGCATGGCTAAAGAAAACAGCACTAAAATACAAAGAGAACCAACAGTATGGGAAAACATATTTGCCAACGATACCTCAGACAAGGGCCTGATCTCCAAAATATATAAAGAACTCACTCGACTCCACTCCAGGAAGACAAACAACCCAATTAAAAAATGGGCAAAGGACTTGAACAGACACTTCTCCAAGGAAGACTTACAGAGGCCCAGAGACATCTGAAAAGATGCTCAGCATCACTAGCCATCAGAGAGATGCAAATTAAAACCACGGTGAGGTACCATCTCACACCAGTCAGAGTGGCCAACATAAACAAGTCTACAAACAAATGTTGGAGAGGATGCGGAGAAAAGGGAACCCTAGTGCACTGTTGGTGGGAATGCAGACAGGTAAGGCCACTGTGCAAAACAGTATGGAATTTCCTCAGAAAACTAAAAATGGAATTGCCTTTTGACCCAGCAATTCCACTGCTGGGATTATACCCTAAGAACCATGAATCACCAATCCAAAAGAACCTATGCACCCCAATGTTCATAGCAGCACAATTTACAATAGCCAAGTACTGGAAGCAACCTAAGTGCCCATCAGTAAATGAGTGGATCAAAAAACTATGGTACATTTACACAATGGAATTCTATGAAGCAGAGAGAAAGAAGGGGCTTATACCCTTTGGGACAGCATGGATGGAATTGGAGAGCATTGTGCTAAGTGAAATAAGCTAGGCGGTGAGGGACCAATACCATATGATCTCACCTTTAACTGGAACATAATCAACAAAAGAAAAAAGCAAACAAAATATAACCAGAGACATTGAAGTTAAGAACAATCTAACAATAGCCAGACGGGAAGAGGGAAGGGATAGTGGAGAGAAGGGTTTTCAGGAAGTACTATAAAGGACACATGGACAAAACCAAAAGGGAGGGTGGAAGCAGGGGAAGGAGGGAGGTTTGGCTGGGGTGGGGTAGAGAGGTGGGGAGAAAATGAAGACAACTGTAATTGAACAACAATAAAATAATTTAAAAGTTAAAAAATAAAAATAAAAAATAGAAGAGTAACTGAAAAAGTTGAGTTTGAGTAATTAAACACAACACTTATGAAGACAAAGTTGTAGAAATCTTCAATAACATGGAACAAATGACAGAAAAAGAAAAAGTGAGAAAAAGATCAAGGAAATAAATGAGAAATCCAACAGTGGACCATAAGGTAATTAGTTGGAATTCTAGAAAATAAGGTAAAAATAGTATGGAGGAAGAGAAATTATTAAAGAGATAATCATAGAACATTTCCCAAAGCTTCAGAAATGTATGAGTATTCATACAGAAAAGGACAGACATTAAAGGAAAACAGATCAAGACGCATCAATGGACAAATTACAGGCCAATAAGTTTCTACAAGTCAATAGTAGTTGCTATAGAGTGGGATGCAAATGGTAGGGTTATATTCCCTACAGGGTCTTAAGAAGAAAGATTTTGAACCTAGAATTCTACATTCAAATAAAATATCAAAATGTGACTAAATAGAAGTTTTTACACTAGAAAGACCAAAGGTTTACCTCATTTGCATACATTCAGGAAGTTATTTGAGGATCAACTTTATTTTTATATTTTTCAATTACAGTTAACATACAATGTTGTATTTGTTTTAGGTGCACACCCCAGTGATTACACACTATATACCTTAAGTGATTATCCTGATAAATCCCAACCCATTTGACACCCTACATAGTTATTAGAATATTATTGACTATATTTCTTATTCTGTACTTCACATCCCCATGACTATTCTAAAATTACCAATCTCTACTTAATCCCTTCACATTTTCCACCCATCCCCCCAACACCCCTCTCATCTGACAATGGTCAAAATGTCTTCTGTATCACAAACAACTAGAATAAGAACAGATACACAGAAATGGAGATCACATGCAGGGTTATCAGCAAGGAGAGTGAGGGGGGAGAATGGGTGAAAAGGTACAGGGAATAAGAAGCATAAATGGTAGGTATAAAATAGACAGGAGGAGAGTAAGAATTTTATGGGAAATGGCAAAGCCAAAGAACTTACATGTATGAAGATGTGGAAGCAACCCATGTGTCCATCAATAGCCGAGTGGATAAAGAAGTTGTGGTACATGTACACTATACAATAAAATATTACTTAGCCATAAAAAAGAATTAAATCTGATCATTTGTGACATCATGGATGAATTTAAAGTATATTATGCTAAGTGAAATAAGTCACACAGAAAGACAAATACCATTATTTTACCTACACGTGGAATCTAAAGAACAAAATAAATCAACAAATAAAACAGAAACAGACTCATAGATACAGAGAACAAACTGAGGATTGTCAGAAGGAAGGGGGTTTGAGGAATTTAGTGAAAAAGGTGAAGGGATTAAAGAAATACAAACTGGAGATTATTATGCTAAGTAAAATAAGCCAGGCAGTGAAAGACAAATAACAGATGATTTCACCTATAAGTGGAACCTAATCAACAAAACAAACAAATGAGCAAAAAAGAACCAGAGACATTGAAATAACGAACAAACTGACAGGGATCAGAGGGGAGGGGGAAAGAGGATAACAGGGGAGAGAAAGGGGAGGGTCAAGTCAAGGAACGTGTATAAAGGACCCATGGACAAGGACAATGGGGTAGGGAATGTCTTTGGGAGTGGGTGTTGGATGGGGCAGGGGAGAGCAATGGAGGGAAAATGGGGACAACTGTAACTGAACAACAATTTATGAAAAGACAAATTGGTGATTACAAAATAAGGGATGAACAGTACAGCAGAGAAAAATATAGTCAATAATATAATAACTATGCATAGTGTCAGGTGGGTACTAGAGTTATCAGGAAGATCACTTCATAAATTATATAATTGTCTAGCCACTATGCTGTACACTTGAAACTAATATAAAATAATATTAAATGTCAATTGTTATTTAAAAATAAAATAAAATAATTAAGCTTAAAAGTAGGGTGAAAAAACAAGTGGAGTACAAAATTCAAGAAGGAATTAAATGAAAGTCTCTGGAAGATAGCTCTGCCATGAGTCTAGAGAGGAACCAGCACACACTATAAAGTGGATCAGGTGACTCTGGAAAGCATCTCTTCAAGAAGGAAGTGGATTCTATGAAAGACATCATTTATATTTAGAGATATGGCAAAGTATATATTTTTGTAGTTTTAAAGAAAACAACAACAAAAGCAAATAGAAACCAGTGGAAAACAGAAACTGTACAATAAAGTCTTAGCACAAATATGAGGGAAGCTGAAATGTGGCATGCTTTCTACAGGACCTAAGCAATTTATATACTTCAATAAAAAGAAAAATCACTTGAACCTCACACTTAGAACATTCTTTGTGTGAGGGTGATTACTGGTACAGATTTATATTTCAGTCTTTTTGAAACTTTCATCTTCTTTGGTTTTGTAACTGTGATGGACTGCATGTTTTTGTCTCCCCATAATTCATAGATTGGAGCCTAATCCTCAATGTGATAATATTTGGAGGTAATGCTTTGGGGAGATGATTCAGTCATAAGTGTAAAGCCCACATAAATGGGAATAGTGTTCTTTCAGATGAGACCCTGAGACTTCTCTTTTCCCTTTTACCATGTGAGGATACGACAGGGAAAGGGCCATCTATGAACCAGGAAGCAGGCCCAGCAGGCACTGAGTCTGCTGTCACCTTAATCTTAGACTTCCCACCCTCCACAACTATGAGAAAGAAATGTTATTGTTTAAGCCATCAATGCTTTGATATTTTTGTTATAGCATTCCAAACAAGCTAAAATAGTAAAAAATACTTTTTATACAATCAGAATTCTGAATATGTTGCTTTCTATTGCTTTTTACTTTTTACAGTCAAACTATAGGCAAAGCATGGAAGAATTAGTTACCATTACCAAACTAATTGTAAGTAAAAGATGATAATGTAAAGAAGTGGCACAATATAAGGCAGAGGTGGGAATAGGAAGTATGAGGATGTGTTGGGACACTATTTTTTTTCTAATTTTTTGAAGTGGGAGATGACACTGTCTAAAATTAATGGAACAAAAAAAATCAAAATTTATTTTTAAAATAATAAAAAATTAACAAAATTCAGAATAGAAGAAAGGAGTTAAGGGCAGCTTTGTAAGTATTTGTTTGCTCATCTGTCAAAGAAAGGAGACAGAAGATATTAGGTAAACAAGTCAAAAAATATTGATATATTCTATCAATTTATGGAGATACCCACAGGGAAATGGAATATGGAAATAATTATGTACACTTTCCTTTGGGGAATGAGCCTAGAAATAGGAGACAAAGTTCATTTTGTGCCCTTCCTACTCCAATTTTTCTTACCATATTCACATACCACATTGTATTATATAAAAAATTATTTTCAGCCAAGGAAAACAGCATGCAGAAGAAGAGTATATAGCTGAGATCCAGTGAAAGTAACTGTGCAGGTGGTACAATGAATCTGTGTTTAAGTGCCAGCTGACTTACCAACTCAGTGAACTGGAGGAGATAAATAATCCTTGTTCAATAAGCCTCCATAATTTTTATCTACCTCATAAATATTTTGGGAGAATTAAATATGATGATGAGTGTAAAACTATCTTATATCTAAAACAGTATGAGATATTATCTAAAGTCAAAGCAGAGGATAGAGGAGAGAGAACCAAGATGGCGGCGTAGGTAGACACACTGCGCCTCCTCGCACAACCAGAACTGACAGAGAATCGAACAGCAAGGGGGACCAACACCAAGAAAATAGAAAATAACCATTCATCCAGACTGGTAGGAGGGGCGGAGACGGGCACCGGGGTGGAGAGGACTCGCGTGGCTGTGGCGGGACTGAGACTGGCGGAGTGTGGGACAAATGGCGCAGGCAGTCCGAGCACTAGCAGACCCTGCGGCCCCACATCTGCACAGATAAACCGAGAGGGCCGGACTCAGAGTGGCGGAGAGAGGGGCAGGTAGAGCAGCGGGTAGCACCCCGCGGCACCAGATTCGCCCACAGATAAACCTGACGAATGGCAGGCAACGAAGCAGACCTTGCAACCCAGGGCTCCAGCTCGTGGAAATAAAGCCTCAAACCTCTGATTGAAAGCGCCCCTGGGGGTTGGGGCGGCAGCAGGAGAGACTCCCAGCCTCACAGGAGAGGTTGTTGGAGAGACCCACAGGGGCCTAGAGTGTGCACAGGCCCACTTGCTCGGGAACCAGCACCAGAGTGGCCCAGTTTGATTGTGGGTAGCGGAGTGAAGGATTGAAATCCGGAGGAGAGTGAGGCGGGCGCCATTGCTCCCACTCGGCCCCTCCCCCACGTACAGCGTCACAGCTCAGCTACCAGCGTTACCCCACCCTGGTGAACACCTAAGGCTCCGCCCCTTAAAGTAACAAAAGCGGCAAGACAAAAAAAAAAAAAAATTGCCCAAATGACAGAACACTTCAAAGCTCCAGAAAAAATACAACTAAGCGACGAAGAGATAGCCAACCTATCGGATGCACAGTTCAAAGCACTGGTTATCAATATGCTCACAGACTTGGTTGAATCTGTTCAAAAAACAGATGAAAAAATGAAGCCTATGCTAAGAGAAACAAAGGAAAATGTACAGGGAACCAATAGTGATGAGAAGGAAACTGGGACTCAAATCAATGGTGTGGACCAGAAGGAAGAAACAAACATCCAAACAGAAAAGAATGAAGAAACAAGAACTTGGAAAAATGAGGAGAGGCTTAGGAACCTCCAGGACACCTTGAAACGTTCCCACATCCGAATTATAGGGGTGCCAGAAGGAGAAGAGGAAGAACAAAAAATTGAAAACTTCTTTGAACAAATAATGAAGGAGAACTTCCCTAATCTGGCAAAGGAAATAGACTTCCGGGAAGTCCAGGAAGCTCAGAGAGTCCCAAAGAAGCTGGACCCAAGGAGGAACACACCAAGGCACATCATAATTACATTACCCAAGATTAAATGCAAGGACCTACATCCAAGATTACTGTATCCAGCAAAGCTATCACTTAGAATGGAAGGGAAGATAAAGTGCTTCTCAGATAAGGTCAAGTTAAAGAAGCTCATCATCACCAAGCCCTTATTATATGAAATGTTAAAGGGAGTTACCTAAGAAAAAGAAGATCAAAAATAGGAACAGTAAAAATGACAGCAAACTCACAGTTATTAACGGCCACACATAGAACAAAAACGAGAGCAAACTAGGCAAACAACTAGAACATGAGGGTTGTCAATAAGGGAGTGGGAGAGGGAGAGGGGGGTAAAGCTACAGAGAATAAGTAGCATAGATGATAGGTGGAAAATAGACAGGGGGAGGGTAAAAATAGTGTAGGAAATGTAGAAGCCGAAGAACTTATAAGTATGACCCATGGACATGAACTATGGGGGGGGAATGTGGGAGGGAGGGGGGTGGGCAGGATGGAGTGGAGTGAAGGGGGGGAAATGGGACAACTGTAATAGCATAATCAATAAATATATTAAAAAAAAAGCAGAGGGTAGAAAAAGTTATTGATAATCAATGCAATCAATATTCAGTTTTTGAACTAAGGAACTTGTTTTCATTATTTTAATGTGGGGAAGAATAAAAAGTAGTTAAACATATTATGATTATACAATACCATAAAGGATGCTTGCAGTGCTGTCCTGTAGAAATCGAGGAAGCATGAGACTTCAGAATACTCCTCTCTGTGGGCAAATGGACTGTGGGCAGTGAGTGGATAGACGTGTTCTCCTGTGAAGTTTTCATGGACTTCACTGAAGGTTTTTAACTCACCATCATGGATATTTTCCTTAAAGAGTCTACAAGTCTCTGCTTTCTCATGACCTTGACTACTGGGTTGTAGGTATTAGATCTATTACTATTAGGTTATCAAAAATCAATTTAATTAAAAATCAATATCCGTTCATTTGGAGCCTACTCACATGCAAGTCTATTTTCAGTGGTAAATTATGCAAATCAAACCATAGTAAATAGTTAATAAAAGTTCTCTCTAAAAGTTGATATTCTAGTTCATGATTATGAGAAATATAGACATTTCCCAATAAAAGTACTTTTATGATAAATGACAAATAGGTTATTTGTATAGGAAGAACATCAGGACATTTAAGGAAAATGAAATTGCCATAAGATGAGCTTCTCATAGAGAGTTTCTGAGATACAGCCAGACCTAAACCATGTTTTGTTATTCGAGGAAAAAAGATGTGAAGAAGAGAGGATGACTTTGTAGCCAAGGGAAGCACCTTAGAAAAAGACAGATTCTAGATACTATAAATTTTCTGTTCAGGTGACACCTCTTCAAATTCTAAGGACAAGCTCTACACTGAAATTCTAACTTGAATACCTGACATGTCTTCCTCCATTATTTTATGGTATTAAAGTAACCTTGTATAAAAAGGCCTTCATTTTTTCTCCAGCTAGAGATTTTTAAGTTTCAAAGAGTTACTATCCAAAAGATGGTCTATAAGTACATCAATGGGATGTACTTCTCCCCTGAGGATTATTTAAATGAAGGTGGGAGATATGAACCATCTGTCTACAAATAGCACTCCAGCTGCTACCCAGTATGTGGCTTGTGTACATATCAAGTGGTACTAATAGTGCATTGTTCACTGATAATTACAGCTTGTGGTCCTAGCATGCCACATGTCCTGATATAATAATTTCCCTCTCTGAGCTTTATACACACAGGTGAACAATGAAAGCTTGAATTAGATGAGGTTCTTTCTTACTTCAAAACTATATGATTCAGTAAAGAAATGAGCGGATACCAGATGAAAAACTTGGCTTTATTGTGATATTGTAGCCAAACAAAATTACAAACATTTTCACTTTTATGTCCTATATCTTGAGCTGATTTTCCATAATGGTACAATTGATGGCCATTTTAAATCACCGTGACATTTCTCAAATGCCTCTGAATTGAGACTTGAAATCAGTAATTGCCTCCACTGACCTTCCTCCTGTTCCTCCACCAGACAGGGAAGATGGGCTGTTGTCTCTGAGGCCAGTTTAGGATAATTCCCTTCAAAGTTCAGAAAATTTAGCAATTTATTTTTTATGATGTTGGGACATTAAAAGAGTTATTGAGATAAAATTCACATAACATGAAATTAACCATCTTAATGTGTACAATTTTATGGCATTTAGTACATTCATAAGGTTGTACAACAAACACCTATCAAGTTCCAAAATGTTTGCTCACCTCAAAAGGAAACCAAGTAAGCAGTCATTCCCCAGTCCCCTTCTTTCAGCCCCTGACGCTATTCTGTGGTCTCTCTCAATGTGTTTACCTATTCTATATATTTTATATAAATTAGAATCATACAATATGTGACCTTTTGTGCATGCCTTCTTCCAGTTAACAACATGTTTTAGAAATTTACCCACATTGTAGAATGCGTTAGTACTTAACTACTTTTTATGGTTAAATAATATTCCTTTGTTAGTATATACTATAATTTGTTATCCACCATCCTTAAGAGACATAGAACCCCAAGGGATCTAGGAAATGTGTTGGTTAGGGGGAAGACCCATAATAAGCCCATGAAAGATTAGGAAGTTGATTGGTTAGTTTGAAAGGGCACCTGATCCTTCCCAAACCTGAGATAATATAATCCAAACTTAATGAAGCTCTCTCTCACTTGGTAACAGGTGCTTAACCCCATTCACATGTTCTCTCTCCATAGCAGCCAGGTGGCCATGTAGACTCCACACACAACCTCCAATCACAACCCCAGGCGGCAATGCAGTGCCAGCCAGAGTGCAGTGGGAACACAAAGTTAGTTGAACTGGACTGAGCCAATGGCACAGGATTTTTGGAACTTGTCCTTTGTTCTGGGCTTGATAAAGACAAGACTGGACTTTTTCTGTTTTTTAACGATTTTATTTATTTATTTTTAGAGCGAGGGGAAGGGAAGGAGAAAGAAGGAGAAAGAGAGAAATATCAATGTGTGGTTGCCTCTCGTGCAACCCCCACCAGGGACCCAGCCCGCAACCCAGGCACATGCCTGACTGGGAATCAACTGGTGACCTTTTGGTTCACAACCCAGGCTCAATCCACTGAGCTCTACCAGCCAGGGCAAGGCTGGACTTTTTCCACAGTGGGACAGAAAGATGAGACATTGAAAACCTGGGGGCAGCCTTCTATTTCTAGACCAATACCTCCCATGTGTGGGTCCCCAGAAATGCTTTTCTCGGGACTCTGTGAAAAAACTCTATTTCCACCACAAACACTTTGATGAACATTTGAGTTGTTTCCACCGTTTGGCTATTGTAAATACTGCTGCTATGAACATTCTTAAACAACCATCTGCTTGGTTACCTAGGAGTATATACCTAAGAGTGAAATTGTTGGGTCAAATGGCAATTCTACTTTTTAAGTAACTTCTAAATCATTTTCCAATGCAGCTGCCCCATTTTACATTCCCACCAGATATGTATGAGGTTTCAAATGTCTCCATATTCTCACTAACACTTGTTATTTTCTTTTTATAATTTTAGCCATCCTAGTGGGTATGAAATGCTATCTAATTTTAGTTTTGATTTGCATTTCCCTGATGAATAGTGATGTTAAATATCTTTTTGTATGTTTCTTGACCATTTGTGTATTGTCTTTGGAGAACTGTCTATTCAAGTTCTTTACCAATTTTTAATTGGGTTATTTGTCTTTTAAGAGCTCTTTATATATCCTGAATACTAGACTTTATCACCTATATATAATTCGCAAATATTTTCTTCAAATATGTAGATAGTCTTTTCACTTTCTTAATAATATCTTCAAATACTCAGTTATTAATTTTCACATTATCTATTTTGTTTTATTGCTTGTGCTTTTGGCATCATAACCAAGAATCCATTGCCAAATTCAGGGTAAGATCAAAGTGTTGGCAGCATTGGCTGCATTTATTTCCACTGTAATCTTTAGCCAGATGTAGTTGCTCATGCACCTTAAAATGCTTTTAAGAAATGCCCTGTGTGTAAATTGCCTCTTTGCCCTGAAAAAGTCCTAAATTGTCTAAAACAAAGCGAAGTGCCATGCACCAGTCCTTCAGGTAGCCCCCAAACTGATCAACGCAAACAAAAATTTTTTGGAGTAAGGCCTCCTTTTCTTCCTTCAAAACCAGGATCAAGCCTTCACACTGGGAACTTCTGTCCCCAAGACCACCACTAAGGATGGGGAAGGCTCAAGAGAAGACAAAATTGCCCCTAGGCTTTTCTGCTATTTTTGTGTGGCCTTTTTTAAAATTTAAATTTGTTTTCTGTAAACTTTTGGCTGTTTTCAAGAGTTCTAAAAAAACTGATTATAAATTTTTGCTCTGTGGAGAGACAGACCTTTGGAATCACCCACTCTGACATTTCCCCTGATGTTACCAAACTCATCCTTTAACTCTACCACACTGTACCTGGCTTATATTTTGCCTTTGACTTCCACGTTTGGGAGCTCTTCAATAGTGTTACATTTTAAGTGAAATCATCCAGTTCTGCATTTCATCTTGGCTACTTATTAGGTATATGATATTTAGTAACTCCATAAAATATGGTTTCAACATTTATAAATTAAGATTGATAAAAAACTATCTTTACCTTTGAAAGTAAGGCATACTATGCGTATGAAATATAATAATGTATCTGTACTTGAAATTTTTAAAATATATCATATATTAAAAATACCAGTTATATTAAAATGCAAAATTTCAAAAAGCTGTGTTTTACTTCCCATTCCCTCTGCCATTCAATTCTATACAAAAATTTTCCTAGTATTTGATCTTCATTTGATGACTTTTCTGTCAATCTTTATAAAGATTGTAATACTCTTGGTGCTTATTTACCACAAAAATATCTTACATGGGAATGTATTTATGAGGAAGATAAGCCAAAGTACCTCATAAAATTGTAAAACAGAAAGAGATAATATGTGTCAATATTACTTGAGGGAAAATATATCTAGTATTTCTCAAAATATTTGTTCTATTTAAATACAAAATAAAGGTTTCTGCTATTTCAGAAAACAAATTATCACTCAGGTATTCAGGAATTTGCTTTCCCCAGTTCAAATTCAAGAGTTTAGGGTTCTTCTTGTTAGAATCACACTTGAGAGTTACCTGTGAAGGGTTTAACTTTTCATTTTCTTTTCTTTTTAATACAAGCTCCCTTCTAAATCTCAATTGAGAACCAAGGATAAATTTCTTTTTGAGCTCTGTAGAAAATTATGGTAGGCTGTCAGGATTAAGAACCAATTTGAATGTTTCCGTATTCTTATAGAAAGAGAACCAAGAGTGGTACAGACATAAATTTCCACAAGCCTTACGGTACCTCAATCTCACATATGTATGAAACATCATCATACCAGCTATTTTACTGATACCAAATGAATACCTTAATTAGGTAAATTTTTTCCATTTTTACATTCAACTGAGCTCAGAAGTGATGAATGATTTGTCAAAGGTCAGCCAGCTAAAAAGTGAGAAAAACACATTCAGAAGTTAGTTTGATTAAAAGTCCAGTTCTTTTTTTTTTTTTTTAAAGAGAAGGAAAGAAACATCAATGTGTGGTCACCTCTCATGTGGCTCTCACTGGGGACCTGGCCTGCAACCCAGGCATGTGCTCTGACTAGGAATCAAACCAGCGACCCTTTGTTTTGCAGCCCTCACTCAACCCACTGAGCTACACCAGCCAGGACTATTCGGCCCTTTTATCAGATTCCCAATACTCTTGCTTGTTGAAACTTCTTAGAAACCCATATCTTTAAAATTATATCTATTTTAGAACCATGGTCTAGTAAGGATGAATATTTTCCTTATCCAGTATAAACATTATGATTCAACTCACCAAACATATTCTCACCAACATCTTCAATGGTTTTTACCCCTTTGTCTATGATTTTTGCCCTTAAAATCTTCCTCCTGAGGTCAATATAATCTTTCCTTGCTGGGTCATCTTTCTAGCTGTTTTTAGCCCACTAGAATAAAACCATACATTGTGTGAATTGCTGCTTACTCTCCATTTTCACCAAGAACCTCTGTGTCTCTAAGTAATCCACTACAGTGTCTATGCTTTACTCACTCTCCAGTGCCTAATACTTCAAGTAGCCCTGGCCAAGTAGTTCTTTCAGTTAGAGCACAATCCTGATACACCAAAGTTGTAGGTTCGATCCCCAGTCAAGGCATATATAGAATCAACCAATGAGTGTATCAATAAGTGGAAGGACAAATTGATGTTCCTCTCTCTACTCTCTCTCTCTCAAATCAATAAATAAAAATTTAAAGAAAATTTATCTTATGTTCTAGTCATTTTTCAACTATCAGCAGGTTCTATCTCAATGATACCTACAAGAGTCCTGAATATCCAAATCCAGTAAAATGTGTTTAGTTCTGGCCTTGTTTAAGCACTCTGGAATTTTATGCTAGACCATTCTCTTTTTCTTGAAATTGCCTTTTGCTTTATAACATTTTCAATTGAATGTCTTATTTTCTTTTTATTAAATTTTTCAAGTTTCTCATCCTCTTCCTAGAGATTGTGTTTCCTGAGTAATCCTTAAGATTTGTCCTTAACTCCTTCTTCTTACACTACATGGTCTCCCTGAGAAAAAGCACCTTCTCCTTTGACATCAAATATCCCACATATCCAGTAAAACTGCATCTATCACTTTAACTATAAGAGGTTGAGGGGTTTGAAAGCTGATCAAAAAAAAAGAGATGACAATGAGGAGGCAATAGCAAGCACAAAATTTTTTTTAATAAATCTTTTTTAAGATAGATTTATTTATTTATTTATTTATTTATTTTTAGACAGTGGGGAAGGGAGGGAGAATGAGAGGGAGATTAATGTTAATGTGTGGTTGCCTCTCTCAAGCCCCTCACTGGGGACCTGGCCTGCAACCTAGGCATGTGCCCTGACTGGGAATCAAATTGGCGGCCCTTTCATTCACAAGCCAGTGTTCAATCCACTAAGCCACACCAGCCAGGGCCAAAATTTATTTTAATAATATTTTGGTTGGTTTGCATGTGAGCAAAATCCCTCATGTGCTGCCTGGCATATCTTTTACACTACCACCAAGATAATTTTTCTAAAACTTAAATATATTTATGTCCATTTGCTTTTTTTAATTCTTTATAATATACAATGAGAGTTGACACTCTATCATGTGCTGGTTAAACCCAGCCTTCTGCCCAGTTTTGTAAATAAAGCTTTGTTAGAACACAGTCACTCCCATTTATTTACATATTGCCTATGACCACTTTTATGCTACAATAGCTGAGCTCAGTAGTTGTAAATAAGACGACATTTCTCACAAAGGCAAAAATACTATCTATACACTTTTTTAAAAGTTTGTCAACCCCTACTCTAAAAGGTAAAGTTCAGAAGCTTAGCAGGACCTACAAGCCCTCACACATGGGCCACTCCACATCTTGGTTTTATCCTCACTACATCCTCCCATTACTACACCAAATCACAGCCATGTGAAACTAATGGTAGTTTCTAGAATGTATGAGAATACTTTATATTTTTACATACTTTTTAAATATAATTGTTCTTTTTTTAGTTACAGTTGATGAACAATATTAATCTTATACTAGTTTCAGGTGTACAATCCAGTGATTAGACATGTATACAATTTATAAAGTGATCCCTCCTATAAGCCATCTGGCACCATACATATTTATTATATTATTGACTATATTCTTTATGCTGTACTTTACATCCCAGTGACTATTCTGTAACTACCAATTTGTGCTTTTTAATCCCTTCACCTTTTCACCCATCCTCCAACCCCCTCCCCTCTGGCAACTGTCTTTCTTCTTGATGCCATTGTTCCTTCCACCCCTTTGGTCAGTAAATATTTCCCATTCTTATCCATTTGTCAGTAGCCTACTGATTTCTAAGATTCAATGGCTATTCTGTAAAGCATTTCCTAATCTCTCTCAAAATAGTAATGCATTCTCCTTTCTGTTTGGCTATATACTGTACACACTTGTGTCATAGCACCAATAATCTTTTTATTCTTGTGTTTTAAAAATGATTTTAGTATATCTATACTTAGGTGACAGATTGGCCAGGTATGCATTTCTACGTTAAAAATCATATCCCCTAAATTTTGAAAGCACTGTGACATGGATACAGAGAAATCTGATGTGATCACTGAGGAGGAGCAGGAGGGGGCCCTAGGAGGAGGTTGCCCGAGGCAATGGTAAACAGTCTAGAATGGGATTGGCTGAAAAACTGAATGCCTCCAGAGTGCATGGAATTAAGGGCCAGAAGATTTAAAATAGAAAAAGGGCAGAGACTCTCTCAGGCTCTCTTCCTCGAGGATTCCTGGATGACTGTGTTGCAGCTGCCTGTGTTTCCCAAAGGATGGTAATTTGGATGGATTTGGGGTGGAAAGGGACTCGGCACAGCCTAGGATCGGGCTGACCCAGCAAAGGGCGGCAGGGTTATTCTTCTTTGGGTGTTCTAAAGGGCATGAGCTCTGAAGCAGATGTCTGCCATTCTTCCAAAATTGTGTAGCTTTTGAATCTTATGTTGTTTTAGTCTGTAATCTAACCCTATAAAGATGAGATAATTAAGAACTAACAGGGGAGTGATAGAACTCAGGTGTTAAAGATTTCAGCCTTAATTCGTAAGTTTAAGTGGTTAAAGATGTAACTAATGAGTTAAAGAGTTTAGCCTTAATTGGTGGCCTTGAGTGACTAATGCATGTGGAAAGCTGTTATTCCAAAATTGTGTAGCTTTTGAATAAAGACCCCTTTCCTTTATAACCCAAACTTTGCCTCTGGAATTTTGCCTAGAGAATGGTAGTGGGCAGCAGGACCCCACTTGCTGTTCAATAACGACATTGTTTTTGAGAATCTGACACTAGCCAGATTCTTTATACTTTGGATACCAGTGTCTTTTATTATCTTATTTATTTTACCCATGGTTTTTTAATTAACGACTTTATGTTAGAGCATTTTTAGGGTTATAGAAAAATTAATTTGAGCAGGAAGCAGAGCTTTCATACACTCCCTTACCCCTCTCCTCATGCACATAGTTTCTGCATCATTAACATCTTGCATTGATAGGATACATTTGTTAGAACTAATGAGACAATATTGACATTTTATTATATTTACTAAAGCCCATAGTTTACAGTAGAGTTCACTTTTTGTGTTGTACATTTGTGGATTTCTACATATGTATGATGACATTTACTCACCAAGATAGTATCGTACAGAATAGTTTCACTGCCCTAAAAATCCCAAGTGCTCCACCTATTCATCCCTCCCTCCTGCCAAGCCCACGATAACCACTGATCTTTTTTAAGTCTCCATAGTTAGTTTATTCCAGAATGTCAAATACTTGTAATCACACAGTGTATAGCCTTCAGATTGGCTTCTTTCACTTAGTAATATACATCTAAGTTTCCACCATGTCTGTTCATGGCACAATATCTCATTTCTTTTTTATCACTGAATAATATTCCATTATATGGACATACTGAGGTTTGTTTATCCGTTCACCTATCAAAGATATCTTAGTTGATGCCAAGTTTGGCAACTATGAATAAAGCTGCTATAAACACTTGTGTGAAGGTTTTTGGGTGGACATAAGTTTTTGAATAACTTGGGTAAAGTACCAATGAGTGTAATCACTGGATCATATGGTAAACACATGTTTAGTTTTATAGGAAATTATCAGCCCTGGCTGGTGTGGCTCACTGGATTGAGCATTGGCCTGCGGACTAAGAAGTCACTCATTCGATTCCCAGTCAGGGCACACTCCTAGGTTGTGGGACAAGTCTCCTTGTAGCATGAGTTGGGGGCATGTGAGAGGCAACCATCAATCTATCTTTCACACATTTATGTTTCTCTCACTTTCTTTCTCCCTCCCTTCCCCTTTCTCTAAAAAAGAAGGTAAATAAATAAAATATTTAAAAATTATCAAAACTTTCTTTCAAAATTCCCATACCACTTTGCATTCCCACCAGCAGTGAAGGAGAGCTCCTGTTGCTCCACATCCTCTCCAGCATTTGGTGTTGTCAGAGTTCCAGGTTTTCACTATTCTAGTATGTTGTGGTATGTCATTCTTCTTTTAGTTTTCATTTCCCTGATGACAAGGAGCATCTTTCCATATAATTTTTGCCACCTGTATATCTTCTTTGGTGAGGTATGTGTTCAGATCTTTTGCCCATTTTTTTAATTGGGTTGTTTGCTTTCTAATTGTTGAATTTTACCAGTAACCTTTCACTTTTTATATAATTATCATCATGAAGATTATTAATAAGGAGACAAAAACACTTATGAGTTTTTACCAAATACTACATAATGTGTAAATTGTTTTCCAAGCATCATCCCACATAATTCTCATAACAATATTATTTTATCTCATTTTGTGGTGGGCAGTTAGATGGGCATGAGCAGAGGGTCACCAGCACAGAGAGCCCCAGGTGCCTAGCAAGGGGCAAAACTACAAGCCCTTGCACAACCACTCCCTTAAGCATTAACCTCTGGAGATAGCATCTATGCTTCAGCCATGTTTTGGCTCCAGGCAAGAAAGAAAATGAAACATGGGACCCCACAGCTGACATGCTGACATCAGAACCAGCTTCATTAACTAATGATCCCCCCTACACCCCCCCATGCCGATGAATATTCTATTGAGATTCTGCCCTGAGACCTCAGATAAAAGCCCTCAGGATAGAGGACCCAGAACTGCTCTCTCTATGGAGCACATCAGCACCTTTCCCTATCCCATTTTTTCCCCAGGGCAAGTTTTCTCTCCTCTCACCCCCACTGCCCAGGAGCACGCTGACCTTCTCCTCCCTCTTTCATCTCTCAAGGCTCATGTATCTCCCTCTCTGTCTCTCTCTCTTTCTCTATCCTAAGTTCCAAGGTCCTCCTTCTGTGGCTCACCTCTTCTACCTAAACAACTTTGTAAACAAACTTTCTCTTACAATTTGAGTCTTGGCTCTGAATTTTTCTCTTAGCCAGAACACAAGATCTGAGGTTAACACCTGGTGCCATGTTTCCGCTGCTAACAATTTTATCTATGAAAAAGTGGCTTAGAAAGATTCAATAACTTATATAAGCTCACATAGCAAGTAAACAATAGGTCCAGAATTGCAACCCAGTCTTTTTCATTCTTTTCTTTAAAAAATATTTATTTTATATTTATTTTATTTTTTAATTTAATCTTTATTGTATATTTTCTATTACCATTTAGTCCCCTTATACTCCCTTCCCCCCAGCGATCATCACAGTGTTTTGCATGTCCATGAGTCCTTTTTCCTTTTTCCTCAATCATTCCACATGCTAATCTTACCCCACCATTAGCTGTCATCTAATCTCCATCTATGAGTCTGTCTGTTTTGCTTGTTACTTCAGTTTGTTCATTAGATTCCACATGAGTGAAATCGTATGGTATTTGTCTTTCTCTGAACTTGCTTGTTTCATTTAGCATAACCCAGTCTTTGAATCTTCAGGATTAAAACCTTAACCACTGCATCTACTCTTTCCTTCTCCTTCTGTGTGGCAGGTGTGTTTCTTCTGGTTAAGCTGGGAGCATCAGATGGATAGGGATAGTAATGTGCTGGATGTAAGGATCGATGGATTATGTGAATCAATATATAATCAATATATCTATATGTCTATCTGACTAGAAACATATTTACTACTTGAGACAAGAAATATATTTACTACTAAAAAGAAAAGAAAAAACATGGAAAGCAGCCTAATTTTTCTACTTAAAGTAGACTACATTGGATATTTTATTTTTCAATTTAAAAGAATTAAATTTCCTCCTACAGTCAAGTAAAAAAACAGTTTAAAGTGTGAGCATTATTTTTTCTCTCTCAAATCACTAATGGATCAATTAGCAATTTCTAATTTGGTCTTCTACTGCCTTTCATTGGAATCACTTACTAATCCAAATAAGGCAATCATCATAACCCATTTAGCATACTGAGGGCTGCTTCTGTTAATGACATAGCTATATCTCTGGACATTAAGGCAATTAGTAAAAATTATAAATGTTATACACATATGGAAAAATTAAAATAAGGCAGTTTATTAACTTAGCAGAATTCTTTGCTTATACTAAAGCATAGTGTTTAGAATTACATTTATCAGCATGCAAACTCAAACTTTTAGGTTGACACTCCAGCCTCTTTATGGCAGAGTTTCAGGCTGGGTGGCTTCTTTCACTTCTATACTGTACCTCCTTCTACTCTGGCTGCTACATGTAGTTTTACATGATTATTAAAATTTCACTTTTGGCCCTGGCTGGTGTGGCTCAGTGAACTGAGCGTCAGCCCATGAACCACAATAGTCACTGGTTCTATTTCCAGTAAGGGCACATGCCTGGGTTTCAGGCCAGATCCCCAGTAGGGGGCATGTGAGAGGCAACCACACATTGATGTTTCTCTCCCTCTCTTTCTCCCTCCCTTCCCCATTCCCCCAAAAATGAATAAATAAATAAAAATCTTTAAAATAAATAAATAAATAAAATTGCACTTCTGAAATGGGAATCAAATTCTCTTCAACTTCCTCAGGAATGTAGTAGTGGAAGCCTCTCCAGTGAGGTCAGGCCTCTAAGGGAAGTTTCAGCATTTACCTCTAATCCTGCCACCTGAGTGCCCCCAGCAAGCCACTGCTTAAAGCCCAGGGGCTTTCTGACCCAAGCCACTGATGTCACATCTTGGTCTCTCTCCACTCACTTTTTTCCCTGTGACTCAGATCTTCTGGCCACATTCCTTTGTGTCTCAGTGGCTACTGTTATCTTTATTCTAAATTTAGTGCCCCTTTTACTCTTTCCTCTTCACCAACCCATCCTCCTTCCTTGTGCTGAAGTATAAATGCACAGAATGTAATTATGCAACACATTCATTACTGTTCCCTGGTAGAAAAGAAATGGAGAATATGAAGAAGTGATGGAAACCAGTGCAGAGAAATGACAAAAGTTCTGGAAATCCATGTCATTTTGGGAGTTCATATCTCTGATTTGCAGTCTTTGGTCACATGATATTACATACGGGTAAACTGATGGCCTTTTGTTCTGTTTTTTCACTCAGGAACATGGATTTTCTAAACTCTCCTTACCTACACATCAGTCCTTTCCCAGCCTTCTGTCCTAGCTACAATCCTTGAACACCTACTAGGAATAAGGATCTGAGATGTTGCTTTTAGCTTATTATTTCATTTCATCCTCTTGGCATTATTTCCACTTTACTAATGAGACAACTGATGCTCAGAAACATTAGTCGTTTGCACCAAACATAACGTGCTTGTATAATACAGAGCAAAAATTTGAAGCAATGTCTGATTCTTCAATCTTCTTTCACTTTACTACATTGTCACTTCTATTCAAAAGTTGTTGGAATATTAGATAAAAATAAATAGCCATTTGGATGTTCTCTAATCCCTAATGGGTCATTTACTCTGTGTCCAGGCTGATGATGCAGTTACTCTCCACCACACCCTAACACCCCCTCTCTCATTGACAGACGAGAATGGGGAAACACATTCTTGTTGAGTTATATTTCAGTAAGGGAATCAAGTCATTTCCTCTTCTATACTATGGAATAGAAAAGTCCTTAAGGTCCTATCTACTAGATCATAAGTCTCTCTAGAACAAAACCATAAGTACTTAATCACTCTCTCTATATATCACACTGTATCTGGAGCAGGGGTGTCAAACTCATTTTCACTGGGGGCCACATCAGCCTCATGGTTGCCTTCAAAGGGCAGAATGTAACTTTCAGACTGTATAAATGTAACTCCTCCTTAACAGTTAAGCAAGAGCTCAGTGCTGCCACCGGGTAGAAACAAGGTGCCAGACAGGTAAAGCAAGGTGGAGGGCCTTGTGTTTGCCACCTGTGATCTAGAGCAAACAAAGAATGCTGGATGCCTGGCAGATGCTCAAGCGTGGTCATTAAAAAGTCTAACTAATCAATAGAAGAAAAAAGCAAACAAAATATAACTAGAGACATTGAAGTTAAGAACAATCTAACAATAGCCAGGGGCGGGGGGAGACAGTGGGAAGAGGGGATTACAGGAACTACTATAAAGGACACATGGACAAAACCAAGGGGGAGGGTGGAGGTGGGGCAGGGAGGTGGGTTCAGCTGGCGTGGGGTGGAGGGATGGGGAGAAAAGGCATACAACTGTAATTGAATAACAATAAAAATTTTTTTTTAAAAAAGTCTAACTAAATTATTCACATCTATAATTCAAAGATGCTATATTTAATTAATGCAGATCCTGGCCAGCAGCATCCTGTGTTGTGGCAGCAATAGACAAATTCACACGGACTACAGAAATCCTGTGGAGGAAAAGGGACAGCACAGCCACTCTCTAAGTGAGAGAGGGCAAGAGGGCTAGAGAGAGCCCAAGAGAGAGCCAACCCCTGCCTGGACAGGCTTTTATTGCTTTTCTGGGCACATTACATTGAGGATGATCCTCATTTACAATGCACAGGTTCACTGTAGGTGATTGCCTTTTACAGACAACAAAGGACAGAATGCTGCTAATTACTTCAGCGAGAAGGATGTTACAGCTCAAGGGGGCAAGTGGTTGAACTGGTTACACTCCATACTTGGGAGGTTTAGCACAGACTTTAGGAAGTTAAAGATACTCAGTAAACATTTGCTGCCTCAATCCAGGGTGAGGGAGTTTTAGCAAAAGCAAGTCTCATAGCAGCCTAGGCACAATGCAGGCCTGATTCCCCACGGGAGAACCTGTCTGTGGGCGTGGGTCCTGCCTGCCAACCTCGCTCCCACTAGCTTTTCCAAGTGGGGGCTGGGCCACATTTCTTACACGTGGAACGGTTCCCTATATTTAATCATTTTCAAAGTCAATAATACAAACAATAACTGGAAAACATATTCCTCATTTAAGTGGCAACTAACTTAATACAGACATCATGGAACACTTCAGATAAAGTTTCTCATCAATTCCTCTTTCAGCCTGTCACCTAACAAATAAAGAAATATTGAGGAACTTGAGGTCTTACTGAATTGTCCAAAACTATGAAGTTCTTCAATATAGATTCAAATTCATAACCTACTTTCCTTTTAATATTTTAGCTTAACAAACAGGGCTTCATTACTCTCTCTTTCTCCCTGAGTACCATTGACAAAAAGGAAATATAAGCATCAATGCAAATTGACCCATCATGTTACCCTTAATACTGGCACACTTTGATCACAGCAGGAAATGAACTCACAAATCCATCTCAAAATTTACATACACAGGTATGCCCTTGTAACAAATATGTTCTTAATCTGAAATGTACCTTACACCTGAAAAATTGAGTTGTCAAAGGTCACCAATCAAGGTACAACTAGGACACTCCTGATCAAACGTTTCTATTTCACAGCACTTCTTTTTATTTTTACATGAAACACAAAGTTTATTTTTTAAACATTTTTAATATTATGTATTACCCAGTGAAAATCATGTTCAATATATTGAAATACTTTTATATCATTCCAGTCTTTTCAGTGCACAATAAAATTTTAAACAGTGTCATACGATATGGGTAGTTTTAGACTGCATTTTTCACTTATCATTATATTATTATTTTTTATTTATTTATTCTTATTGTTGTTCAAGTACAGTTGTCTCCATTTTCACCCCGACCCACAGCCCACCCATCCCTGCCTCCTTCCCTTGAACCTACCCCCTTTGGCTTTGTCCATGTATCCTTTATACATGATTACCAACTAATTTATGATTTAAAAGAAGTCATAAAAGGCAGACAAAAAAAGAACTCTATTAGAAATTTTATAACTTTCAGGATTCTCTTAATTTACTTAATTCATACTTTTATGCCATAGTGAAGCAGGGTGCAGCCAAGAGGAGGGCCCCAAGAAGGGATTTGTAATGGGGTCCAGGACTCGAAGTGTCCAGGAAATATTAGAAAAATGTATATAGGATGTCCTCATCCCCACAGGCCTGAGCCAGGGGGGATGGGACACATGGAACAGGGCCATTCAGAGCTGTTTTGGGTAGCAAGAGCTTTGCAGCTAACCCCTGGCACAGTCATTTAACATATCTATAACCTTTAACTGGTTTCATGGATGTGTTAAGTAGCTGTGGCCATGCTTTGAGCCGGGGGGATGGGACCAAATTCCACCCAGGATGGGACTGGGAAGTAACTCCCCCTGGTTACAGGGCCTGCGTGAGAGCGTGGAGATGATTGGGTCCATGCCATGGGGCCACACCTGCCCAGACTTACTATGGCAGCCCAGTAAAGCTGGAAGAATACGGGGATGCTGGCAGGTGTAGCTGACTGTAGGAGGAGTCAGAAATGGGGCTGCAAAGGAAGATGGGCACTGGAATTTAAACCTAGGCCTGGCAGCCATAGAAAGAAGAGACCACGCGGCTTCAAAGTAGTGGGGAGGACCACAAGGTTTTAGGAGAGAAGAAGAGACCACGCGGCTCTGAAGTAAATGGGAGAACCACGAGGCTCTGAAGCAAGTAGATAGATAGAGGTCCATGTGGTTCTGAAGTGGGGAAAAGAGACCCCGCGATTCTGAGGGAAAGGAAGAGGACCACGAGGTTTTGGAGTGCTTCTTCTTGCCACGCGGCTTAGGCAGCAGGAGAGACTTTGCCAGGAAGAAAGGGGAGAAAGGACTCTTGCTGCTGGGCCAGGAGAAGGTGCCACACGGCTTTGGATTAACTGGAGATTGCAGCAGCCACACAGCTGATGGTGCCGGGAGCCTGAATCACGGACTTCTACTTCTTTTCCTGAGACACGGTACCCCGGACTGGGCACAGGGAGAGGGAAGGACTGTGCATCTGTGGGTGTTCTAGAGGACTTTAGTATCTTATTGAAGACATTAGGTCATTATTCTAAGTTTGTGTAACTTTTGAATAAACAATTCCTTTCCTTTTCACCAGTCTCTGGCATTGAGAGACGTCTTTCCTCTGGCGGCGGGCATTTCGAACCTAGCAGGTGGGCGTGGGGGGAAGGAACCTCCAGAGACAGAAAGGCGGAATCCTTTCTGTAATAATTTATCGTGAACCACCCCCACCCTCTGCTCTGTAACAATAGCTTCAGGAAAGTATTGGCTACAAGAGGTGGTAATACCACATTAGTCAGAATGTTTAAGTACATTTCTAATAGTAAATGTAGAATAATTTCTATATTGCTATTTATTGCAATAGAGTTATATTTTTAAATATCTTTCATTTTAAATAAAGAAATATTATGGTTGAGATACTGTGTTTCTAAAACAATAGTGGACCCTCACTCCGTTATAGTTTTAAAGACTGTTCATTTAATGAACGGTGATGTCAACATATATAGTCTGCTTAGCTCTAAGAAAATACTCTCTGGCCCTATCTTTGCAGGATGAAAGGACAACATAATTATCTATGTCTGAAATATTTGTTTGCCCCACATAATAGCTTCTCTCTATCACAGGCTGCCCAGGTGACTTCTGTGGTAAATTGACCAAGGGTGGTAGGGAGCTCTGAGGCTTATCAAGGCCAAGCACAGTCTCACCATTATTACCACAGGTATGGAGGGACCCAAGCAAAGCTCAGGTCACCTGCCTCACATAGCTTTTCCTAATGGCTTTGCTACAGGAGAGCTGTGAGCAGCAGCCCATAGGATGGCTGTAAGCAGTGGTACAGGCAGTCCCAGTCCAGGGAAATGCCAATGAAACCAAATAAAAAACATTGACACGTGCTCACATGTGACTTTCGGGGCACGCACAGGAGTAATGAGCCTCTGGACTCAAGTCAGGGGGGCAAGAACAGGATGCTATTTTAATATATTGGAAATACACAGCACATGCACACATACCTGTATATTTCAAATATATTGTATTTTTATAACCTATTTCCTTCACCTAAACAATATATTGTTAGTACGTTAGCATTTCTACAACAGTATTTTTCATGTTTACATGGCATTCCATTATATGGATATATCTCAATATTTGATAATTTCAATATTTCCAGTTTGGGGTTATTCTTAAATTCTGTAAGAAACAGAAAATGTGAAAATATATTTGTACATATTGCAAATGATTCTTTAGATAAAGTTTGTAGAAGTGTAATTAGTGGTGAAAAGGTCATAAGCATGTTTAAAGAACTGTCAACATATCGCCATGACACTATCTAGAAAAGCTCACACCCAGCAGCAGAAAATAACAGCACTGGATTAAAGAAAACTGCCTGTTTGACATACTGGAACCTAGATATTTTGGAATAAATAGAATTTTACTTGAATTTTAATGAGATTGAACAAGATTTTATAAATTTACTCTTATTCGTATAACGAATTTTGTTAATCCCCTATTGTAACTGTTACTAATTTGCATGGATTTTAGTCTTTTATTGGTTGATAAAGATTCTGTATAAGAGTTTTTTAATAACCCTTGGTCAAAAGTTTACAGCAGTATGTAACCAATTTATAGTTTGTCTCAAACTTTAAAGGTGTTTTATGATACATGGAGTTTTATGCGATCAAACGTATTAACAACTGCTGCATGATATATATTTTCTTACTCTAATTTTAGGCTTAGGAATATATTAGGCCTCTGTATTATGCAGAATTCAATGGTTAAAAGAGAATTCTTTGAGGGGGGCATGATGTGAAGTTTGGTTCTATCCATAAATCTTAGCATTTTCAGAATTCAGAAATTTAAAATCCCTCTAGATTTATTTATGAAGCAAATTAGTGTTGTGTTTTTCAGCATACAGGCCCATGTTATTTCTTACTAGATTTCTTCCCAGGGGGAAAATGAGAGAAAGAGAGATATCAGATAAGATATTTTTAAATGCTTCCTCTTCTGTTATCAATAAATGGGGTTTTCATTCCCTATACCCTATCTATCATTATTTTAGTTTTGAGTTTAGAGTTACAGAAGAGGAAGAAGTGATGTGGGGAGGACAGAATCAGATAAGAAGAGATACTAAGAGAAAAATCACTTTTGATTGCAGCTGGATTCTACAAAGACGAGGCAGACAGGAGGAGAAAAAGATTGTGAGAAGCCATTTCTAATCACCTCTACTACCACACAAGCAAGGAAATGTTAGGGGACTGGGAGGAGGCAGACTTTAACACATACAGATAAGTGTGGAGAAGTTCAAACAGTTTGACAGCAGCAGGCCAGTTTACATTGTGAGAGGTGGGCCCTAAGTCTTCTGGGAAGAGACATTCATGTAGACAATGCAGCAGTATAAGCCCATGGTCTATAAGATGACGGAACTGAGGCAGAGCTCTTGGTTTCTTACAGCCTCAATGCACATGCAAGAGACCCAGCTGTGTCCTCAAATCCATGAGGGGACATGGAGGTACCAAAAGTATTGATGGGCCAGAAGAAGCCTGGCTGCAGGCATGGACTCCTCAAGATATGGGGAATTTGCAACCAGGGGTAAATAATGATGACTGTTGACTACGGTGGGTAGTTCCATCACATCTCAAAAAGTCAGATGGAACCTGTCATGACACAAAAGTCACCAGGGAGGGGTCAGTCCAGCTGGATCATTCCATGACAGTCACATAATATGATCCAAATAACATTGTGTAGATTCAAGGAACCCACCTCTTCTGTCTTCACAGTCATATGGTCTAAATAATACCCACCCCCCCCTCAATAATACTAGAAGTGATCTTGGAAAAAGCAAGCATGAGAATAACCATTTGCTGAGTCAGCCAAGCAGAGACTAATTTTCATTAAAAGGCAGTTTAAATTATTGGAAAGAATGCAGGTTATAAATTTAGACTAAATACAATTATTCCCTATCTTTACTCCTCCCTGCCATCCCATGGAATGGGGAATGGGGGGGACCTCACACAGAAAATGAGAACAGTTATAAAGGAATAAATTCTAAACTGCTTTGCTCTCATCCCAATTAATGAGATCAAATGTGTTATATTAGTACCCACACATACACACATGTACACACACACTTCCCTTCTTTTTTTTCTAGTTGTTTTATAATGCTAACATATTGCATTTTCTTAGAAGAGAAGAAACATTCATTTTTGAAATCTTAATCAGTCTTCTTTAAAGTTTCCCAGAAACTATATATTTCAATACACTTCACAAACATTTGAAACATTTTACTTATAACATTGATCCTACATTTTTACTTCACAACCTACTTGGCAAATCTGAGTTTAACCAACACAAGTGTTTTACATCTTGGACTGCCATTACTTACAATTCATACCTGAGAAGATTTTCCCAAAATTTTGCATCTGAAAATTGTATTTGAAAAATGAGTTAGACAAGATAGGAAAGGCATAAACATTTTACCTTACCTTAGGTGTGACCAATTTCATTTGTAAAAGAACATATAAGCAAACCTCCTGCTGTTCAAAGAGACAACTAAAGTCAATAAATTATTCCAAGAGACTAGAAAATACAAGACAACCTTTTGCAGAACTTTTCTGAGTCATTCCTGAATGGAGATATTTCATCTGGAATTAGACTCAAAGTTGTCCTCACATACAGATAAAGATGAGATGATAATGAGGTTGAAGAGCTCACATTTATTAAGCACTTACTTTGTGCCAGGCATTTTAAATGCCTATAAGGATTTAATCTGTCCATCCCTTTGAGGAGGTTCTATACTGATTTCTATTTTAACAGGTGAAGAAATTAGGAGTCTGAGAGGTGAATTAGCTTGCTTAGCTCTGCAGCTAGGGAATATCAGATCTGATGTTCAGGTCTGGATCCTCAGAAACCAGAGCTCCTACTTGTCCTTCTACTTTTGTCCTCAGAATATTGAGGGTATGTAGCAATGGAAGCAGTATTTAGAGACTGGAAACCCACATCCATATCTTACCTTTTCCAGGTTTTTGTTGCACCATTATAAGCAAATGATCTGTTACATGCTTTGAAAAACAAAGGTTGTGAATATTAAATGGACTTCAATTTTCTCCTGCAGAAAGGAAGGGAATACCTCCTAACTCACAGAGTTGTTCTGAAGGTTTTATTAGACAACATATGGACAGCACAGAGATGGTATTTTCTGTATACAGCCAGGGCCTTATAAATTATAGCAATTATTATTAGTTTTATATATTTAAAGCCACTTCAATGTAAAGCACTACACAGGTATAAGATGATGCTAGCCTTCTAGAAATAGAGCATAGCACCATGGCGGTGTCCTTCCTGGGAACACTGAAGTGCACAACAGTGGGAATGCATGCAGCTTCCCATGGCTTCCCAATAGAGCCATTCAGTGTGTCCCTCTGAAATATGAGTCCTCTTGGACAACATTCCTCTAACTTTCTTCTTGCTCTCCTTACTGCTTTCCCCTGGAAAGCTCCTCTTCCTTGGGGGAAAAAAAAATCCCTTCTCATAGCATAAGACATGGAGCTTTTGCAAAAGCAGTTCTCTGGGGCCAAGATGTCAGGCTGAGAACCCACCCCTGTCTGAACCCACTGTAGGAGTGCAAGGGTCTCTGCCCACATGTGTGATAAGTCCCTCCAGGTCCCTTACTGCTATAAATACCTGCTATTTAATTATAAAGCTCAGCTCCTCTGTTAAACTTTCTGTTATGACCCTCCTCACACTAACAGCACTCTTTTCCCTATTCTTACTGTTTACAATCAGAATTGTGGGTTCTAAACAGTCTTCTCTAAATTTTCCCTGCAAAGCTGCCTAATTCACCAGACCCTTAGGCCTTATCAGAGCAGGAAATTACTTTTCTCTCCCAGGCCCCAAGTTGGTTGCAGTCTATCTTATCATATAGCCACCTAGAGTTCTTGGAGAGTAAATCCAAGAGCTGCAATCAGAAGTGCACAGCAGCACTGGGAGCAACTCTTTCCATGCCCTTATGATAGAACGTGCCACCCACAGCCACTAGCCCCGGGTACCTACCAATGTACTGTCGAAACACAAATGTGTAGCCCAACTAAGTACACAGCAGGGTCTCACCTCCCATGGACCTCCCCATCTACGTGGAAGAAAATGTATAAAGCAAATTCTTTTAACAGTTTTAAAATCAGCTCTTTTGTGAAGTTGTTCAAAGATTTTTAAGTGTAAGAATGAGCAAGAATCCATAGGTTGCCTCTTACTAGCTGTAAAGGCTTTGTCAAGTTACTTTACTTCTATAATCCTCAGGTCCTCATTTTAAAAGGGACAACAATGTCTGGTTTATGAGAATTAATATGGAAGACAATGTATGTGAATGAGCCAGCCCGTGGCTGTCTTTTAGGATGTCTGTTAGAAGCTACTACTGTGAAGACGGCTGTGATGATTGTCTGCTCAAAGTCACCAATGACCCTCAATTCTAAGTCAAAGCAGAGAGAAAATCAACCCCAAGTGTCAGGGCTTTATCATTCAAAGAAAAAGAGATTTTTTCTTCAACATCTTACCAGTCTAGGACATTGCCTTTGCTACATACACCATTTCTGTCTTAATCAAATGTATTCGTTTCATGTTGCTAGTGTAACAAATTACCTTAACTAGTGCTTTAAAACACAAATTTATTCTTTTATGTTTCTGGAGTTCAAAAATCCAATGTGGTCTCACAGGTATTAGCTACACTGTTTCCTTCTGGAGGCCCTAAGAATGCCTTCTTTTTCTTTTTTCTGTCTGTATTCCTTGTCTTGTGGCCCCTTCTTCCATTTTCAAAGCATATCACTCCAATCTGTTTCCATCACCACACCGTCTTCTCCTCTGACTGGGATTCCTCTTATGTTACTCTGGTAAGGACCATTATGACTCCATTAGTCCATGTGAATAATTTGGGATAATCTCCCTATCTCAAGATCCTTACTGTCATCACATCTGGAAAGTCCCTTTGCCATATAAGGTAATACTTATAGCTTCCAGAGATTAGGACATGTACATATTTAGGGGCTATTTATTCAGCCTGCCACATCAAGTTTCCATCGTGATTGTTTCCAGATTCATTCCTACCACTCTTTCTAATTCATGAACTTGGTCCAAGAGGACATTAGAGTTGGACTAATACAACTGTAAGTACACATTTCTATAGAAAATGTATACATCGCCATCAATGTTACCCAAATGAAAATATGTGGCTTCATTCACTAAGCCCATTCACCCACATACATTGGAAAAGAAATAGCAGCCAAAAGTTTTTTGCAAATATTTCTAATAAAGGCAAGGAAGGCATACAGTTGGACATGCACCAGTAGTGGAACTACTGTGGAAAGCTTTTGGAAAAGTTCATTTATATGGTCTCTAAGAACATTTTTAGCATGGAGATATGACCCTAAAAACATTCCCTGGCACCTCTTATCACTGTACTCATTTCTAACAGCAGGTGTACATGAATTCATGCCTAGGTTCTAACCAGACATGAGACAATTAGGAAAAAGTAATATGTATGTATATGTATATGTATATGTATATGTATATGTATGTGTATGTGTGTGTGTGTATGAGAAGGTTATTATGACATTCATAACTCTATTCCTTTTACTATTTAAACAAGCTCACACATGCAGTGAACTTCTACCTGGGTTGATAAAACATGCATCAATTTCAGATCAAATGTTTTACTTTCTATTCTACTTTTAGGGTCATTTTTAAAACTTTAATCCCCAGCGCTTATCCTAAAACAAGAAAATAATTTTATTGGCGAGTGTTTTGTGATTACTCAATCTCATCCTCTCCCTATGCTTTTGGCTGTGGTGTCATGAGACACATTGTTATTAAAAGACACCTCATGCTATTTGAACTCTCTTTGAAAAAAAATACTACCCATGCAAATTCCAACTTAAGTAGAATGTTTACAAGCATTGTAAACATTCTTAAGCAATTTAAATTATCTTATTTATTCAAATGTCTAAACCATACCAACTTGAAAATAACTATTTCATATTTCAATTTTCCAAGCATTGAAAATTAATATGGTAGAAAGATTGTGACATATTTCATACTGGTAAGGAGGTTCTAGTATCAGGTACTCCACCAAATTTATAAGACCTTCTAATATTTCACTGAATTTAAAGTGTTCAAATTTGTTGTCATCTAATTTACATAGTTATTCTTTTGCATCTCATTGTGAATAATATATGCCCAAGATAAGTATGTATTATTAACTCTCCAGAAAAAAAGCATTGTGTATTCATTTATGCATTCAATCATTTAACAAACATTTATCAAGTGCCTACTGTATGCCAAGTCAGACACTGCACTAGTTGCTGGAGACAAAGCAATGAACAAAATTAATAGGCTTTGTTCTAATTCTTTATAACAAGTTACAAGTTCCCTTACTCTTCAACTCAATGCCTCAAATCTGACCTGTAATAGCAAAAATAAAAACAAAATCATGACATATAGAAAATTAAATCACAGCATATGTTTTCACTATTTTGAACTTAGTAAATTCAATATTGAATTATGTATATGTCTCTTGATTATCAGTTTTTTTCTTCAGTACTTTTATGAAATTGACTCTTCAAGACATTTGTTATTAAAAGGGCAACTGGATGAAAAGAGAGCAAAGTCTCCTACAGAAAACAAGAAGTTATGCCCATAGGAGTTGTCCTGTCCCAGAAAGTACTAAACATTGTGACTCAGGCTAGGGAAGTAACTACCAAAAGGCATCTGTGTCTCATTCCTTCAGTGGGTAAACTGGAAGTTAGGAGGCTTCAGATCCATCCTGGAAAAGTAGGGTGACTTATTTGTTGTCCAAATTTGGGCACATATGAGAGTTAAAAGAAATGATAACACCAGGAAAACAGGCATAAACTAAGACATACCCATCAATAAAACACTTAATCTCTTTGGCTGTTGTTTCCCTGACAAATGGTGACAGTGGCACATAATTTTATGAAATTACAAAATATGGAAACAGACATGAAAACCTTTCAAAAAGTACATAGTGCTACATTAACTGTGGTTTCACTTTTATTAAAAAATATTTAATCAATTAATTTCCAATTTACCCTGTGAGTTGACTCTGAGGAATCTTTTCTTTTCTTTTTCTTTTTTTTAATGTAGATACCATTACAATCAGGAATAAAACACCAAGAAACATCCTTTAAAAGCTATCAGGGCCTTTAATACCTTTCTGTGGCTAATCAATTGTGGCACCATTATTTTTTAACCAGAGCCATTCATCAGTGAGAATGAGGGAAATAGGAAAAGTAGCATCATGGATGGTGATAGAAACCTGCTTTACAACAGGACATAAGCTGAAGGGGAAAAACACCCACAACAAACAGCCATACTGCATGGCAGTTCTGTACTGCTAAATCCTTATTAATCTTTGGGGAAATTTTTCAATCTGCAGCTGTGAGTCTGGCCTAAAATGTATTTTATCTGAAGAGAGCAAATAATACTATAGTAGCTATTCCAATAATAGTCAACATTGTTTCTCACCATAAATCATTCACTTTTATCCTAGGAGGTACAAAAAAAACTAATGACTTAAAGCAGATGTGAAGCACTTAATTCTTCATTAGGAAGGAAAGAACAATCTTAACATTGACAAATCTAAAAAATCAGGATAAAGCATTCCACAAATGGATTCCATGTTACAATGTTCTATAATAGTAAAATAAATTCCCATATGGGAAGACTTTACAGGAACAAATGGGGCAAATTGACACATGGGAGACTGGAAAAGACTCTTTAGGGAGAAAAAAAAATTAAAGAAAGTAAAATAAACAACAAAATTAGACAGAAAATGATGGAAAAAAACAAAATTCCCTCTTATGAAATAAAAAATGTTCTTATTTATAATCATCAATTTTTTGACAGTTTGCAAGACAGCAAGGATTTTATGTGGCCTCTAGATTTATAAAATGGAAGGATTTGAAAGAGATCACAACGGGTGTACCAGAAAGACTTCCCAAGATAATTGAGTAGTCAAAACGGGAGAACTTCTCTCTCCAGTTTTTACAACAAGATGACTTATTTCTATCCATGCTAAAAATATGAAATATGACAGCATAAGGTAAGTAGTGAAATACAGTCCCCCTGTCTTCATTAACAATCATGACAACCTGGGAGAAAAACTGCTGCTCTTTGCCCCAGTATTATTTTTCATCATCTTCAGTAATAGAACTTGAATATTGGTTAGGTACATTTTAGCAGAGAATAAGACTACATGAGTCAGCCATCCTTGGAAGTAAGCCTGTTGGCCACATGACTAAGTGCTGGAAATTAGGACTTAAGTAGAATTGTCTTCAAGAAGTCATCCTAAAAAGCAGGGCATATCTGAATTTGCCTCTTCCTTCATCCCGGTGTTTAGGATGTGATTCCTGAAGCCCACATAGCAGTGGTCCAATGCATGTTTATGTTTCAAATGATGAAGCAAGAAGATAAAAGTGACAACGAAGTAACCAGAATGACCCGAAACTACTAACCCCTGGATGTCATCTACATTAGAGAGAAATGAACCCCTATCTTATCTAAAATCACTGTTATTTGGGGTTGTTGCTAACAGCTAAAAACTCCCTTAATAACAAAGAATCATTGAATTAATGTTAAAGTTTATTTTTTTATGGGTGGGATAAATATAATATTGTACCAGTGGCATTTTAAAGATGAGATTTATTAGATATTTGCAAATAGAATACATACTAATTTGGATTTTTCATTGAACCTTATAAAAATTTGACTCATTTGTTTTCTCCTCTCTCTCTTTCTCTCTCCCCCTCTCTGTCCATCCTACTCTCCCTCTCTCCCTTTATTTCTCTCTGCCTCTCCCTCCCCAATTTACTGTGATGTTTCACCCCACACATAAGCCTTGGATGCATCTCTTGGACATAAATATATTCAGCTACATAACCAGGATAACCATCATTTTGATCAAACTGCTTAAGAATAATTCTGTAAATCATCTAACATACAGTCCACATTAGAATCTCCCAAATTATGTCAACAAAATGTTCCGTGAAAAGGCTAATAAAATCAGTTTTTGGCAAGTGATGAATAAAAAAGAGGTCAATATAAAATAAAGTATATCAATATTGAAAAAAGTACTTAACTAGATATATACACTTGAGATGTAAACAAGAATACAGAATATTGCAAGCAACTCTATGATAATAAGTTTGGAAACATAGATGAAATGAATTTTTTATAAAATTAAAATCATATATTCCAAGAAGAAACACAGAAGTTTCATTAATCTGGTAACTATTGAAAAAATGGAATTGGTAACAAACTCCCCCTATCCTTGAATAAACATGGGCTAAAAAAATTTCACTAAACTTTTAAAGAACAAAAGAATGAAAATTATTCTAGAACCTAAAATTAAAGAGACAGTTTCCCAAGTCCTTTTATGAGGCTCACATAACCTCAGTACAACTGACAGAAGAGCATAGTAAAAGATGATCAGAGATCCCTTGCCGGTGTGGCTCAGTTGGTTGGACTGTCCTCTTGTACACCGGGATGTTAAGGGTATGATTCTCGGTCAAGGCATTTGTCTGGATTGTGGTTTTGATCCCAGGCTGAGGTGTGGAAGGAAGGTGGTAATCGGTATTTCTCTCACATGTTAATGTTTCTCTCATTTCCTCTCTTTCTAAAATCAATAAACATATTTTAATTTTTTTTAATGTTTTGAGGAAATTCCATACTGTTTTCCACAGTGGCTGCACCAGTCTGCATCCCCACCAACAGTGCACTAGGATTCTCTTTCCTCTACATCCTCTCCAGAACTTGTTTTTTGTTGATTTATTAATGATGGCCATTCTGATCAGTGTAAGGTGCTATCTCATTGTGGCTTTAATTTGCATCTCTCTGATGGCTAGTGATGTTGAACATCTTTTCAGATGTCTATGGGCCACCTGTATGACCTTTTGGAGAAATGTCTATACAGGTCTTTTACCCATTTTTTAATTTGATTGTCTGTCTTCCTGGTGTTAAATCATATGAGTTCTTTATAAATTTTGGAGATTAAACACTTGTCTAGTGTATCATTGGCAAATATGTTCTCCCATATGGTCAGTTCCCTTTTCATTTTGTTGATAGTTTCCTTAGTCCTGCAGAAGCTTTTTAATTTAACATAGTCCCATTTGTTAATTTTTTCCTTTATTTCCCTTGCCATAGGAGATTCATTGACAAAAATATTGCTACATGAGATACCTGAAATTTTACTGCCTATGTTCTCTGCTAGGACTTTTATAGTATCACAATTTATATTTAAGTCTTTTATTCATTTTGAGTTTATTCTGCTGTATGGCGTAAGCTGGTGCTCTAGTTTTGTTTTTTCACATGTACCACTCCAGTTCTCCCAACACCATATATTGAAGAGGTTATTTTTACTCCATTGTATGCTTATGTCCCTTTTGTCAAATATTAATTGACCATAGAGACATGGGTTTCTTTCTGGGTTCTCTGTTCTGTTCCATTGATCTCTGTGTCTGTTCCTATGCCAGTACCAGGCTGTTTTGATTACAGTGGCCTTGTAGTATAGTTGGAGATCAGGTATTATGATCCCTCCAACTTTATTCTTGTTTCTCAAGATTGCTGGGATTATTCAGGGTCATTTTTTTGGTTCCACATAAAGTTTTAAAATATTTGTTTGAAACACCAGTTCAAAAGAAAGTATGCACCCCTATGTTCATAGCAGCACAATTTACAATAGTCAAGTCCTGGGAACAGACTAATAGTCCATCAATAGATGAGTGATCAAAAATCTATGGTACATTTTCACAATGGAATTCTACACAGCAGAAAGAAGAAGGAACTCCTACCTTTTGCAACAGCAGGGATGGAACTGGAGATTATTATGCTAAGGGAAATAAGCCAGTAGGTGAAAGACAAATACCATGTAATCTCATTTATAAGAGGAATCTAATGAACAAAATAAACTAACAAGAAAAATAGAAACAGAGGCATGGAAACATGGAACAGACTAACAGCAGCCAGAGGGGAGGGGGGAGGGGGATAGTGGTGGAAAGAAGGGGAAGGGACTAGTTAAAGAACATGTATGAATGACCCATGGAAATGGCCAATGGTGTAGGACTGACTGTGGGAGCAAGGTGTGGGCTAGGGGAAGGAGGTCAAAAGAGTAAAAATTGGGACAACTGTAATAAAATAACAATTAAAAATGAATAAAATTTAAAAATAAAATAAATCTTAAAAAGATGATCATAGACCAAGTTTAACTTGGAAACAAATGCCATAAAAAATTAATTAATAGCTTCATCTCAACAATGTTTTAATTACAATAGGGCATCCATAAGCAATCTTTATTCCAGGAGTGCAGCTTTAGATTTAGATAATCTAACAATATAATGAAAGAAATAAAAGGAAAATGATATTATCTTCATGTTTAAAGGAAGACTATTCAGAAAATCAACACTCAGACATTTTATTAAAAAGAAACATTTAGCAGACTCAGAATAGAACAATAAAGAATAAAACAATAAAGAATATCCACCAAAATCTTATAGCAAAAGAACACTGAATACCAAAAGTAAAACCCCTCTGAACTTTCAGACTTAGAAACAGAGGAAAATGTTTTCCACTCAGAAGCAAAGTAAACTGTATAGAACATAAATTTTGTGTTTCCTTTTTGTTTCTAGCCCACAACAATAGGAGCAGAATGATCCAGTTTTGCAAGATCCTAGAACTTTTAGGATATGCTCTTTTAGAGGGATGGCCCTGTCGAGGTTAATGATTTTAGAGACCATATTAAATAATTTTTAATCAATAGCTTTATATCTGACTCTCAGAGGTCCTATGTATCCCCTGTCATGGAGAAGCAGCAAATATAAAGCAAAATTAGAATTGGTATAAATCATTGTAGGCAGAATAATTATACCAAAGAAGATCAATTCACTGTCTCTGAAATGTAGCTTATGCAGGGAATCAATAGTATTCTGAATTGGATGTAAAAAGTAGATGAATGTGGATGATGGGGAGATACACATTATGATCAATTGAATGGGGGCCTCAAGGTAATACTAGGGCCCCAGGCCCCTTCCAGTGGCTAAAAATAAGAAAAAAGAAAATAAATAAAACATTTTAATGTATAGTTCAAAAATGTTTTTTCATTAGTACAACATTTGCCTTTTAAAAGATTTTCAAAGAGCATGTAGTAACCAGAAAAATTGATCTAGATAGATGAACTCTAAAATATGTCTTAGTAAATTATCTTAAATTATTAAGAATATAGTAGATATTATAGTCCTATTCCAGATCTTATCCTTCAAAATACCAAGCTTTTCACCAACTCAGTTAAAAGTTACAAGTAAAGTGCTAGAATTCTTTCCTAGGTGAACACAGTCCCAGCTGCCTCTTGACTAAGAAATGTTTCATTATATCTGTGATCAGGCATTGACACCATTACTAGGCTAATCAGTCCCCTTCATATGGCTTTCTAATCTCCAAATAGTTTTATATCACTTATTTACCAATCTGTAGGACCTGGACACAGCCAAGGGAACTCTGGAGAGATGAAACCCCATTGCATTGTCTTGTCAAAATTAATCCAGTAACACAACTTTGGATTCCACTCATAAACTAAATTCAGTCATCATCAATAAATTTAAGGAATATGCATAGGAAGTATCAGTTCAACTGAAGACCAAATATAACCTCTCATCTATGTGCTGAACACAAAACAAAAAGAGAAGGTGGATGCCATACAGCATCTTTTCCTGAATCTATTAACAATAGCATTGGAGTTACTTTTTTGTGAGCCTAGCCTTATGTAACTAAGATCATGCCTAGCAAGGAAGTGAGAGCAATATTTTTCACTTTAATGTTTCCTAATTTTTAAATATGTGATCCAATAAACCAGTCATATGCAAGAGAGGGAGAAAGATGGTGGCCATGTAGATGGAAGCTGAGCCCAGTGCTTGTGCCACCAGAATGGATTTTTGGCTGATCTTCTGACAAGTGACCTGAACAATCAGCAGAATCTCAGATGATATGAATTTTTGAAGCCAAAGAGTACAGAGGATGCTTTTCACCAACCAGTAAGAGATTTTATAAGTTGAGGGAGAAATGCCCAGTTTGAGGCACCTGCAGCAGAGGAGAGATCAGACAAAAAATAGCTTAGTGGCTTTCCCCCCCTCCTAAGCAGAGCCCTGGTCCCACACAGGGAAACCCCCAACCCTAATTGGGAAAGGCTTGGAAGGATATACAAAGTCGGGGAGACAGGCTGCACACACACACAGCGAGCAGCATGTCCATAGCTGCAGCACCAACCAGGAGAGTTCCAGAGAGAAACCCTATCTCCTAAAACTGTCTGAGGCATTGGCAGGCTGTGGGCAGACCAGACTGAGAGAGACTTTCTGCTTTTTGAGGAGGTGGAGAACATGGAGAGTTGGGCCATGGCTTGGGGCTGTAGTGTGGGTACCATATAAAGACTTTTTAAAAGGGGGGGGCTGAGACATGGCAGGGCAGGGACCTCATGCTCATATACAATGGAGCAAGGCTGCCAACAAAGAAACCAGGATCAAAACACAGTTCAGTCCCACTGAGTCCATCTGTGCAGGAAGAACAGAAAGTGGCACACCAAGGGGATATGAGACCTGACCCAATGTGGCTGGTGAGTAGGGGCTGTGCAGAGTGGAGTGTTCAGGTCTGAATCTCCTGAGAGAGCAGCAGACTAAGGACTGGATGGCTAGGAGCTAATCACCTGAGATTCATTGCAGCCAGGTAGGTCCCCTCACAGGCAGGTGTGCCCAACCCCCACCTGCAAGATTGCAGGCTCTGCAGATCAGTGAGGCCAGGTTCAGGAGCCCCCTGTTTTGTACATATTTGCAGGAGAAATAAGCAGAAGCTCTGAGGAGGCCCTTTCTGAACTTCTATCAGACACTAGGAGCTATGCTGGTTCCTTGGAACTAGCAGAGCAGAGAGGTTAGAGACAGGCACAGCAAGGTGTTCAGGTCCCTGCCCAGTCTCTGCTCTTGTACAGAGCTGCCATCAGCAACAAGCAGGAAAGAGCTGACCCTTCTACAAAGATTGACCCTTCACAGGAAACAGACAGCGAAATTATCAGAAACTATACATTACTGAAAATAATCTGAGACAGACCACGATGTGCAGAGGATGGGGGGAAAACACTCTCACCATCTTCTCTGAAGACTGAACAGCACTTCTCTGAGAAACCCAGGAAACCCACCTTCCCAATTGCACCAGAGGTCCCCTCTGGAGGCAGGTAGAGGTGGTACTAGCAGTGCCCTCAGATATTAGATTAACTACTCCTGGGCCTTGTGCTGATGGAAAGCTGGCATGGCAAGGCAGGAAAGACCAGCCAGCATGAAGGAGACAGCCATAGATGGTGGATCACTTGTAGCCACAAACAGGCTGCACAGGGCTTAACTAAGACACCATCTGACATTACCAGTAGTGGATCCAGAAAGAGAAGACAGTGGCAAACCCTAGTCTCTGCTGAGACAAATTCTACCTTGGTCATCTTCATTATTTGTTTTATTTTTTCTTTGGCATAAGTTTTAACATTTTTTTCTTTTTCTTCAAGTTTGTTCCTATTATTTCACTATTTTTTAACTTTAGTTTTATTTCAAATCTAATATTTTATTCCTCCCATATCTTACTCCAATTTGCCTACTTCCTACCTCTTACTGTTTTTTGTTTTAAATTTTATTTTTTCCCTTTTTATGGTTTGTTTTTATTCTGCAATCTTACAATTTCTCCTTCCTCCAGCCTCTCAAAACCATTTTCTTGCCATTAGTCTTCCCTTTCTAATGATATCCTTTTCTCTCTCCACCTTTACCAATCTTTGCTCTTTTGTTGTTGGTATGGTAGTTGTTGTTGCATTTTTTCAATTTTATTCCTATTTTTGAGTTTCACTATTTTTCAATTTAAAATCTCAGAGTTTACTGTTTCCCTCTACTACTCCTCTTTGTCTTCATCCTGCCCTTTCTTTTTTCATTTCAAATTTTATTTTTTCCTTCTCATAGTTTGGTTTTATTCCTTACTCTAAGTATTGCTTCCCCCTCTATCTTCTCAAAATCACTTTTATTTCCTTTAGACATTGCATAATCATTTTTTATTTCTTTTCCCTACTTATTCTCTTTCCACCTTTATTAATCTTTGCTCATTTGACATTGATATTGCTGTGGTGGTTGTTTTTCTTCAATTTTGTTCCTATTTTTTACTATTTTTTATCTTTTTAAAACTTCATATTATACTATCCCTTTCTTCATTTTGTCTTCTTCCCCCCCTTTTTAATTTATGTTGTAAATTTTACTTTCTTTCTTCACCTTGTTCCTATTCCCTAGTCTTATTATTTCTCCTCCCTCTACTCTCTCAGAATCATCTTTCTTTCCATTAGGCATTTCATATTAGTTTTTCCTTTCTTATAATATCCTTAATCTCTTTCCACCTTTATTAATATTTACTCATTTGTTTTTTATAGTGTGTTTGTGGGTGGGAGTATTTTTGTGGGTATGAGTTTTGTCTCCAGGTTGGTTTCATTTTGTTCTGGCAGCATCTGTACAACAGCATTCAAGCTGCAGGGGGTGGTGTGACTCTCAGCCAGCCAGCTGGAGAGAAGAAACCACCAAGGAATGACCCAATAACAAAAAAACAAAACAAAACAAAACCAATTATAACAATACAGCCCACATAAAAGACATAAAGGGCATCCTAAGAATATCCAGCTCAAGAGATTAAGACCACTAAGTCCCACAAGTTTCTTATGACAAAAGGCCACACCATGAGATAGGGAGTCAAAGCAGATCAATCTAATATGCAGAAGCAAACAAAAATAATCACCTAAAATGGGGAGACAAAAGAATAATCCCCAATTGAAAGGAAAGGAGGAATCCTCAAAAAGAGTGCCATATGAAATTGACAAGCAATCTATCAGACATAGAGTTCAAAATAATGGTTATAAGGATGCTCAAGGAACTCAGTGAGAATGATAAGGAACTCTAAGGGAGTTCCCACAAGGAACTTAGTGGGAACTACATCAGCATAAAGAAGGACATAGAAACTATGAATAAGAGCCAGGAGGAAATGAAGAATACAATATCTGAAATGAAGAATATACTAGAAGAAATTAAAGACAGTATAGATGAAGCAAAGGATTGAATCAGTGAGTTGGAAGACAAAGTAAAAAAAAAAAAAACAGAGCAGCGAAATTAAAAAAAAACTCAAAAAGAATGAAGATAGTTTAAAGGAGCTACAGGGCAACATGAAACCTAACAATACTTGCATCATAGAGATACCATAAGGAGAACAAAAGGAGCAAGGGAAAGAAAACTTGTTTGAAAATGTAATAACAGAAAACTTCCCTAAAAAGTCATGCAAGTTCTAGAAGCACAGAGGGTCCCAATTAGATGAACCCAAAAAGGCCCACTCCAAGACACCTCATAATTAAAATGGCAAAATTCAAAGACAAAGAAAGAATCTTAAAGGCAGCAAGGGAGAAACAGGAAGTAACATACAAGGGAGCCCCAATAAGGCTAGCAACTGATAACTAAACAGAAACACTACAAGCCAGAAGTGAATGGCAAGAAATATTCCAAGTAATGAAAAGTAAAGGACCTGCAACCAAGACTACTCTATGCATCAAGGCTCTCATTTGAAATGGAAAGTGAAATAAGGAGCTTTCCAGAAAAAAAAAAAAAAAGGCTAAAAGAGTACATCACCACCAAACCAGCATTGCAAGAGATGCTAAAGGGACTACTTTAAGAAGATGAAGAAAAAGAGAGAGAGAGAGAAACACAGGTACAAAGGAAAAAAATACAAAGGAAAAAAATGACAATGAATAAATACCTATCAATTAACCTTAAATGTAAATGGATTAAATGCTCCAATCTAAAAACATAGGGTAGACAAATGGATAAGAAAATACAACCCATATATATGCTGTCTACAAGAGACCCACCTCATAACAAAATATCTACACAGGCTCAAAGTGAAGCGATGGAAAAAAAATATTCCAAGTAAATACATATGAAAAAAAGCTGGGTTAACAATACTTGTATTAGACAAAATAAACTTCAAAACAAAAGCCATAACAGGACACAAAGAAGGTCACTACATAATACTTAAGAAAGTTGTCCAACATATATGTAAACATATATGCCCTAACATAGGAGCACCTAGATATATAAGGAAAATCCTTGAGGACTTCAAAAAAGATATCAACAGCAATACAGTCAATGTAGGAGATTTTAAGACCCCACTGTCAACAATGGATAGGTCTTTCAAACAATCAACAAGGATGTTGTGGCATTGAATGATACACTAGATAAAATGTACTTAATTGATATTTTCAGAACATTTCACCCCAGAGAAGCAAAATATAGAGTCTTATCAAATGTACATAGATCACTTTCAAAGATAAACCACATGGTAGGACACAAAACAAGCCTTAACAAATTCAAGAACATTGAAATTATAACAAGCATCTTTTTGGATCACAATGGCTTGAAAATCGAAAACAACTTCAAGAAAAAAAGCTCAAAAATTTCAAATATATAGAGACTGAATAATATGTTATTAAATAACAAATGGGTTAACAATGAAATCAAGGAAGAAATAAAAAACAAATCTGGAAACAAATGAAAATGAACACACAACAACCCAAAACCTATGAGACATAGCAAACAGTCCTGAGAGGGAAGTTCACAGCAATACAGGCTCATCTAAGAAACAGAAAAATCTCAAATAAACAACCTAACCCTACATCTACAAGAACCAGAGGAACAAAAAACAAGGCCCAGAGCTAGTAGAAGAAAGGAAATAATCAAGATCAGAGCAGAATAATATGACATAGAGACTGAAAAAACATTCAAAGGATCAATGAATTCAGGAACTTGTCCTTTGAAAAGAGAAACAAAATGACAAACTTTTAATGAAACTCATCAAGAAAAAAAGAAAAAGGACCAAAATAAATAAAATCAGAAGCAAAAGAGAAGTTACAACCGATACCACAGAAATACAAAGGAATGTAAGAAATTACTATGAACAGAGATGGAGAACCAAGATGGCGGCGTAGGTAGACACACTGCGCCTCCTCGCACAACCAGAACTGACAGAGAATCGAACAGCAAGGGGAACCAACACCAAGAAAATAGAAAATAACCATTCATCCAGACTGGTAGGAGGGGCGGAGACAGGCACCGGGGTGGAGAGGACTCACGTGGCTGTGGCGAGACTGAGACTGGCGGAGTGTGGGACAAACGGCGCAGGCAGTCTGAGCACTAGCAGACCCTGCGGCCCCACATTTGCGCAGATAAACCGAGAGGGCCGGACTCAGAGTGGCGGAGAGTGGGGCAGGCAGAGCAGCGGGTAGCACCCCGCGGCACCACATTCGCCCACAGATAAACCGGACAAACGGCAGGGAGCGAAGCAGACCACGTAACCCAGGGCTCCAGCTCAGGGAAATAAAGCCTCAAACCTCTGATTGAAAACGCCCGTGGGGGTTGGGGCGGCAGCGGGAGAGACTCCCAGCCTCACAGGAGAGGTCGTTGAAGAGACCCACAGGGGCCTAGAGTGTGCACAGGCCCACTTGCTCAGGAACCAGCACCAGAGGGGCCCAGTTTGATTGTGGGTAGCAGAGTGAAGATTGAAATCCGGAGGAGAGTGAGGCGGGCGCCATTGCTCCCACTCGGCCCCTCCCCCTCGTACAGCGTCACAGCGCTGCGACCAGCATTACCCCGCCCAGGTGAACACCTAAGGCTCCGCCCCTTAAAGTAACAGACACGCCAAGACAAAAAAAAAAAAAAAATGGCCCAAATGACAGAACACTTCAAAGCTCCAGAAAAAATACAACTAAGCGACGAAGAGATAGCCAACCTATCGGATGCACAGTTCAAAGCACTGGTTATCAATATGCTCACAGACTTGGTTGAATCTATTCGAAAAACAGATGAAAAAATGAAGCCTATGCTAAGAGAAACAAAGGAAAATGTACAGGGAACCAATAGTGATGAGAAGGAAACTGGGACTCAAATCAATGGTGTGGACCAGAAGGAAGAAACAAACATCCAACCAGAAAAGAATGAAGAAACAAGAACTTGGAAAAATGAGGAGAGGCTTAGGAACCTCCCGGACGCCTTGAAACATTCCAACATCCGAATTATAGGGGTGCCAGAAGGAGAAGAGGAAGAACAAAAAATTGAAAACTTATTTGAACAAATAATGAAGGAGAACTTCCCTCATCTGGCAAAGGAAACAGACTCTCGGGAAGTCCAGGAAGCTCAGAGAGTCCCAAAGAAGCTGGACCCAAGGAGGAACACAACAAGGCACATCATAATTACATTACCCAAGATTAAACACAAGGACCTACATCCAAGATTACTGTATCCAGCAAAGCTATCACTTAGAATGGAAGGGAAGATAAAGTGCTTCTCAGATAAGGTCAAGTTAAAGAAGCTCATCATCACCAAGCCCTTATTATATGAAATGTTAAAGGGAGTTACCTAAGAAAAAGAAGATCAAAAATAGGAACAGTAAAAATGACAGCAAACTCAGTTATTAACGACCACACATAAAACAAAAACGAGAGCAAACTAGGCAAACAACTAGAACATGAGGGTTGTCATTAAGGGAGTGGGAGGGGGAGAGAGGTGGAAAGGTACAGAGAATAAGTAGCATAGATGATAGGTGGAAAATAGACAGGGGGAGGGTAAAAATAGTGTAGGAAATATAGAAGCCAAAGAACTTATAAGTATGACCTATGGACATGAACTATAGGGGGGGAATGTGGGAGGGAGGGGGGTGGGCAGGATGGAGTGGAGTGGGGGGGAAATGGGACAACTATAATAGCATAATCAATAAATATATTAAAAAAATTTAATTCATTTAAAAAAAGTAAAAAACAGTTCTTTTAAAGGAAAGAATCAGAAATGTGAATAATGAAAACTAAAATGTTATCAGGACTAGGTAATTTTTAGCTAAATTTTAGATAACCTTTTAAAAACATTATAAAGGAAAATCCTTATAATGAAGTTATTTACACATAAACATAATAAATTGGTATTTGTGACACCATAAAAAAAAAAAAAAGAAATTACTATAAACAACTATAAGCCAAGAAATTGGACAACCTGGGTGAAATGGATAAATTTCTAGAAACATACAATCTCCCAAAACTTAATCAAGAAGAAGCAGAAAACTTGAATAGACTGTAACGACCAGTGAACTTGAAGCAGTAATCAAAAAATTCCTGGTATACCAAAGTCCTAGACCAGATGACTTCACAGGTGAATTTTACCAAACATTCAAAGAACTGTCACATATTGTTCTCTACTCCAAAAAATTCAAGAAGAGGGAAGACTCCCAAACTCTTTTTATGAGGCCAGTATTATCCTAATTTCAAGACCACATAAAGACACAACAAAGAAAGAAAATTGCAGGCCAGTATCTCTGATGAAAACAGACATTAAGATCCTCAACAAAATATTGGCAAAGGAGATCCAGCAATACATTAAAAAGATCATACACCAAGATCAAGTGGAATTTATTCCAAGGAGACAAAGAGGGCACAATATTTGCAAATCAGTAAACATAATATATCACATAAACAAAATGAAGGACAAAATTCACAATATCCTATCAATAGATGTTGAAAAACCATTTGATAAAATCCAGCACCCATTTATGGTTTAAAAAAAAGAAAAACCCTCAGCAAAGTGGAAATAGAGGGAGCACTTCAACATAATAAAGGCCATATACAAAACACCTACTGCCAATGTTATACTCAATGGGCAAAAACTAAAAGCATTTCCCTTAAGATCAAGAACATGACAAGGGTATCTATTTTCACCCTTCTTATTCAACATAGTACTGGAACTTCTAGCCATAGTGATCAGACAAGACGAAGAAATAAAAGACATTCAAGTTGGAAAGGAAGAAGTAAAACTGTCATTCTTTGCAGACGACATGATAATGTATATAGAAAAAACTATAGACTCCACCAAAAGACTACTCTACTTAATAAATGAATTTGCCAAAGTAGCAGGACATGAAGTCAATATTCAGAAATCAATGGCATTATTATACACCACAATGGACTTATCATTAAGAGAAAGTAAAAGAAAAATCTCATTTACCATAGCAACAAAATAAATAAACCACCTAGGAATAAACTTAACCAAGGCAATAAAAGACCTGTACTCAGAAAACTATGGAACAATGAAGAAAGTAATTGAGGTAGATTCAAATAAATGGAAGCATGTACTGTGTTCATGGATTACAAGAATTAACATCATTAAAATGCCCATACTACCCAAAGCAATCTATAGATTCAATGCAATCCCTATTAAAATACCAATGGCATATTTCACAGGTCTAGAACAAATACTACAAGAGTTTATATGGAACAAAAAAAGACCCAGAATAATCCCAGCAATCTTGAGAAAGAAGAACAAAGTAGGAGAGATCACAATACCTGATATCAAGCTATATTACAAGGCCACTATAGTCAAAACAGTCTGGTACTGGTATAAGAACAGGTACATAGGTCAATGGAACAGAATAGAGAACCCAGAAAGAAACCCATGTCTCTATGGTCAATTAATATTTGACAAAAGGGACATAAGCATACAATGGAGTAAAAATAGCCTCTTCAATATATGGTGTTGGGAGAACTGGAGTGGTACATGTGAAAAAACAAAACTAGAGCACCAGCTTACACCATACAGCAGAATAAACTCAAAATGAATAAAAGACTTAAATATAAATTGTGATACTATAAAAGTCCTAGCAGAGAACATAGGCAGTAAAATTTCAGGTATCCCACATAGCAATATTTTTGCCAATATACCTCCTATGATAAGGGGAATAAAGGGAAAACTTAAAAAAATGGGACATCAAATTAAAAAGCAGGACTAAGGAAACCATCATCAACATGAAAAGGAAACCAACCTATGGGAGAACATATTTGCCAATAGTACATTGGACAAGTGTTTAATCTCCAAAATATATAAAGACCTCGTATGACAACACCAGGAAGACAAACACCCCAATTAAAAAATGGGCAAAGGACCTACCTGAATACACACTTCACTAAGGAGGACATACAGATAGCCCATAGACATATGAAAAGATGCTGGACATCACTAATCAGAGAGACAGAAATTTAAACCATGAGATATTACCTCACACTGGTCAGAATGACCATCACCTATAAATCTACAAACAAGTGCTGGGGAGGATGTGGAGAAAAGGGAACCCTACTGTTGGTGGGAATGCAAACTGGTGCAGCCACTGTGGAAAACATCATGGAATTTCCTCAAATAAATTAAAAATGGAACTGCCTTTTGGCCCAGTGATTCCACTGCTGGGAATATTTCCTAAGGACCCCAAAACACCAATTCAAGGGAGTTTATGCATCCCTATGTTCATAGAAGCACTATTTACAGTACCCAAGTCTTGGAAACAGCCTAAGTGCCCATCAGTAGATGAATGGATCATAAAATCTGCAGTATATTTTCACAATGGAATTCTACACAGCAGAAAAAAAAGAACTCCTACCTTTTGCAACAGCATGGATAGAACTGGAGACTATTGTGCTAAGTGAAATAAGCCAGTCAGTGAAAGACAAATACCATATAATCTCACTTACAAGAGGAAACTAATGAACAAAATAAGTTAACAAGCAAAATAGAAACAAAGACATGGAAACATGGAACAAACTGACAGTAGCCACAGGGGAGAGGGAAGGAGGATATGATAGAAAGAAGGGGAAGGGATTAGTCAAAGAACATGTATGAATGACCGATAGACATGGAAAATGGTGTGCAGATTAACTGTGAAGACAGGTGTGGACTGGGTAGAGGACCGCAAAGGGGGAAAAATTGGGACAACTGAAGTAGAATTACAATAATTCTTTTTAATTTAAAAAAGGAATTCCTGTTAGAAAAATCTGATATAATTCAGAAATTTTTGTGAGAAAATCGAAAGTAAATTTATGCTTCATCTACCATAACAAAATAAAAATAAATAAATCTCTCATATTCCATAACCCAATATCAAATGAATCCATTAAAAAGTTTTACACAGATGAATTGGAAGATGGCAGCAACATAGGTGGGAGCGGAATCCACTTCCCCTCAGCGCCAGGGAAATACCTAGCTGATCTGAGGAGCAGAGCGAACAGCCAACAGTACTCCAGCATATACGAAGATTAGAGACCAAAGATAGAGGGACCGCGCGGTACAAGGGCTGCAGAGGCGCCAGCCCTGGCGCAGGGGCTGCTGCAGGAGTCCTGGGAGAGGGCCAGGCTGCGCTGTGAGCAGCCAGGTGCTTGATTGGACCAGGGGGGCTTGAAAAGGAGGAATTTCTCAAAAAGAAAAAGAAAATAGAGACACTCAGGGGCTAGTTAGAGAACTCTCGGTGGTGGCCGAGGCCCCTGGCGCCCCTCCCCACTCCGCCCCTGGACTGCGAACGCGGAACGCGGAATAAGCAGGGATAAGCAGCACCGGCGCTCACCTGAGGTCCGGTTGCGCGCGGTCGCGCGCGCGCAGATTAGCGAACGGGGCCCATACAGGAAACCCCGGTGGGGCGCCCACACCTGAAACCTCCGAGATCTTTTGGAGCAGAGACTAGCTGCTCCACCCACAGACCCAAAACCTGGGAACCGAGTACCGCGTGATTCGGTCCCAGGGCGGCCCCGCCCACCCGAGAGTCTCAAGCCCCGGGCGGCTGGATCGGGCCCCCAAGTGTAGAGCCTCTGGCTTGGTGGCGGGCTGCGCGCTCACCAAGCGTAGGGCCGGCTGGATGCGCACTTCCCAAGCACAAGGGGGCTGGCGAGAGTCGTAACACCAAGGCGGCTGAACCAGCAGCTTGCAGCGCGCCAGCCTCCCTAGCCTGGGCGGCTCGATTGGTAGGCCGGCTGCGCGCTCAGAGCCCAAATAACGTCACAAACCCGAAGCGGCTGGATTCCCCTGCTGCGCGCGCACGCGTCCGGAGCCAAAGCGGCTGGAGCGGCCACTCGAGAGTCCCAAGAACAAAGCTGCTGGATTGGCTGATCAACGGCCTGATTGCCTGCCAGGGACCACACCTACAAAACAGTGAAGAGTGTGACCCAGGAAGGAAGAAAAGTGAAACCAATCCTTCCAACCACCCCCTCCCGTTGCACAGACAGGACAACAGCAGAAATAACCTGAACGGTTTAAAGCCAACAGAAGATTTTTTTTTTCCCCTTTTTTTTTTTTTTCCTTTTCCTTTCCCCCTGAACTCCTTCTTCCTCTCTCTCTCTTATTTTCTTTCATTCCTTCTTCCTCCCATCCTATACCATTTTTATGTCTTCTTCCTGCCTTCTTTTATCTATTTCTATGTTTTAATTTTTGTTAAAATTCCTTCTTATCTTGCCTCCGATCTTTCTTTAATCCTTCTTCCCTCCTTCCTTCCTTTCCTCCTTTCCTATTTCCTTTTTCCCTCCTTCCCATCTTTGGTTTTTGTTTGTTTGTTTGTTTGTTTGTTTGTTTGTTTTTTCCTTTTCTTTCGCCCCCCCTTTCTATTTTTCCCACAGGTGCGACAACAAAACCTGGAGTGCTGAAAAGACTAGAGTTAGACTGTGTTAAACACATAAACGTCAGCTCAAGACCAGTGAGCACAGGAGAGTAAGGAGACAGCACCACCGAATCCCATTGGCATTCTACCATAGAAGTTCATAGCATAAACCCAGGGATTCAGAACAAAGCAATTTAAGAAGCAGAGGCCAACAAGAAGAGCCTCACAAACAATGGGAAGACAAAGAAACAATTCCCAAATGAAAGGAAAGGAGGAAGTCTCAGAAAGAATACTAACCGAAAAAGAGGCAAGTCAACTATCAGATACTGAGTTCAAAGCAATGGTCATCAGGAAGCTCACTGAGCTCTCTGAGCTCAAAGAGAACTACCAGAAACTACAAGGAAACTACAATGAACTCACTGCAAACTATATCAACATGAAAAAGGAAATAGAAAATATCAACAAGAGCCAAGAGGAAATGAAGAATACAATTTCTGAATTGAAGAACACAGTAGAAGGAATTAAAAGCAGACTTGATGAAGCAGAGGATCGGATCAGCGAGCTGGAGGATAAAGTAGAAAAAAACACCCAGAAGGAGCAAGAAAAGGAAAAGAGGCTCAGAAAGAATGAAGAGGCAATAAGGGAAATGCAGGACAACATGAAACGTAACAATATCCGTATAATAGGAATACCAGAAGGAGAAGAAGAAGAGCAAGGGATAGAAAACCTGTTTGAAAAAGTAATGATGGAAAATTTCCCTAATCTGAGGAGAGAAAAAGTCACCCAAATCCAGGAATCACAGAGAGTCCCAAACAAGAGGAACCCAAAGAGACCCACTGCAAGACACATCATAATTAAAATGGCAAATTTCCAAGACAAAGAGAGGATCTTAAAGGCAGCAAGGGAGAAAAAGGAAGTAACATACAAGGGAGCCCCGATAAGGTTAGCAACTGACTTCTCAATGGAAACGCTCCAAGCCAGAAGAGAATGGCAAAAAATATTCCAAGTAATGAGAACCAGAGGCCTGCAACCAAGACTACTTTACCCAGCAAGGCTCTCAATCAAGATAGAAGACCAAATAAAGAGCTTCCCAGACAAAAGAAGTCTAAAAGAATACAGCTCCACCAAACCAGCTCTGCAAGAGATGCTAAAGGGACTGCTTTAAGGAAAGGAAGGAAAAGAGAAAGACAGAGGAACACAGGTAGGAAATAATGGCAATGAATAACTACCTATCGATAATAACCTTAAATGTAAATGGATTAAATGCTCCAATCAAAAGACATAGAACAGCTGAATGGATAAGAAAACATGACCCACACATATGCTGCCTACAAGAAACCCATCTCAGGACAAAAGACTTACACAGACTGAAAGTGAAGGGCTAGAAACAAATTTTCCAAGCAAATGGACAGGAAAAAAAAGCAGGGGTAGCAATACTCATATCAGACAAAATAGACTTCCAAAGAAGGGCCATAAAGAGAGACCCAGAAGGTCACTTCATAATACTCAAAGGAAGAATCCACCAAGAAGACATAAACATTATAAATATATATGCACCCAACATAGGAGCACCCAAATACATAAAGAAAATCTTGGAGGAGTTCAAGAAAGATATTGACAGCAACACAATTATAGTAGGGGATTTTAACACCCCACTATCAAAAATGGACAGGTCTTCCAAACAAAAGATTAACAAAGATATTGTGTCACTTAACAATACCCTAGAGGAAATGGACTTAACTGATATATACAGAGCTTTTCATCCCAAAGAAGCAAAATACACATTCTTTTCAAGTGTCCATGGAACTTTTTCAAAGATAGACCACATGATAGGACACAAAGCAACCCTCAACAAATTCAAGAAAATTGAAATCATATCAAGCATCTTCTCTGACCACAAGGGTCTGACTAGAAACCAACCCCAAGGGTAAAAACCCAAAACACTCAAAATCATGGAGACTGAATAGCATGCTATTAAACACTGAATGGGTCAAGAACGAGATTAGGGAAGAAATCAAAAACTTCCTGGAAACAAATGAAAACGAACTCACAACAACCCAAAACCTATGGGACACAGCAAAGGCAGTCCTGAGAGGGAAGTTCATAGCAATACAGGCCTACCTTAAGAAGTTAGAAACAGTTCAAACAAACAACCTAACCCTACGCCTACAAGAACTGGAGGAACAACAACAAAGACAGCCCAGAGCAAGCAGAAGGAAGGAAATAACCAAGATCAGAGCAGAACTAAATGACATAGAGACTAAAAGCACAATTGTAAGGATCAATGAATCCAGAAGCTGGTTCTTTGAAAAGATAAACAAAATCGACAAGCCTTTAAGTAGGCTTATCAAGAAGAAAAGAGAGAGGATCCAAATAAACAGAATTAGAAATGAAAGTGGAGAGATTACAACTGATACCACAGAAATACAAAGGATTGTAAGAAATTACTATGAAGACCTATATGCTAAGAAATTTGAAAACCTAGATGAAATGGACACATTTCTAGAAAAATATAATCTTCCAAAACTGACTGAAGAAGAAGCAGAAAACCTGAACAGACCAATATCAGCAAAGTAAATTGAAGCAGTCATCAAGAAACTCCCATCACACAAAAGCCCTGGACCAGATGGTTTCACAGGAGATTTCTACAAAGCATTTAAGGAAGAACTAACCCCTATCCTTCACAGACTATTCGAAAAAACCCAAACTGATGGAAGACTCCCAAACTCTTTTTATGAAGCCAACATCATCCTAATCCCAAAACCAGATAAAGACACAACGAAGAAAGAAAACTTCAGGCCAATATCGCTGATGAACATAGACGCTAAAATTCTCAACAAAATATTAGCAAACCGCATCCAGCAATATATTAAAAAGATCATCCACCATGACCAAGTGGGATTCATCCCAGGGATGCAAGGATGGTACAATATTCGCAAATCAATAAACATAATACATCACATCAACAACAGCAAAGACAAAAATCACATGATCATATCAATAGATGCGGAAAAAGCATTCGATAAGATACAGCACCCATTTCTGATAAAAACACTCAGCAAAGTGGGAATAAAGGGAGCAGTCCTCAACATAATTAAGGCCATATATGAGAGACCTACAGCCAACATCACATTCAATGGACAAAAACTTAGAGCTTTCCCACTAAGATCAGGAACAAGACAAGGATGCCCTCTCTCACCACTCCTATTCAACATAGTATTGGAAGTCCTAGCCACAGCAATCAGACAAGAAAAAGCAATAAAAGGCATCCAAATTGGAAAGGAGGAAATGAAACTGTCACTGTTTGCAGATGACATGATAGTGTACATGGAAAACCCTATAGACTCCACTCAAAAACTACTCGACCTAATAAATGAATTTGGCAAAACAGCTGGATACAGAGTCAATACCCAGAAATCAAAGGCATTCCTGTACACCAACAACGAAACTGCAGAAACAGAAATCAGGAAAAAAATCCCATTCGATATAGCAACAAGAAAAATCAAGTACCTAGGAATAAACCTAACCAAGGAGGTAAAAGACCTGTACTCAGAAAACTACACAACACTGAAGAAAGAAATTAAGGAAGATACAAACAAATGGAAGCATGTACCATGTTCATGGATTGGAAGAATTAACATCATCAAAATGGCCATACTACCCAAAGCAATTTATAGATTCAATGCAATCCCTATTAGAGTACCCATGACATATTTCACAGATATAGAACAAACATTGCAGAAATTCATATGGAACCATAAACGACCTCGAATAGCAGCAGCAATTTTGAGAAAGAAGGACAAAGCAGGAGGTATCACAATACCTGATATCAAACTGTATTACAAGGCCACGGTAATCAAAACAGCTTGGTACTGGCATAAAAACAGGCTCATAGACCAATGGAACAGAATAGAGAGCCCAGAAATAAACTCAAATCTATACGATCAATTAATATTTGACAAAGGAGGCAGGAGCATAAAATGGAGCAAAAACAGCCTCTTCAACAGATGGTGTTGGGAGATCTGGACAGCTACGTGCAAAAAAATGAAACTCGATCACCAACTTACGCCATACACGAAAATAAACTCAAGATGGATAAAAGACTTAAATATAAGCCGTAACATCATAAAAGTCCTTGAGGAAAACATTGGCAGGAAAATCTCAGACATTCCACGCAGCAACATCCTCACAGACACATCCCCTAAAGCAAGGGACATAAAGGAAAGAATAAACAAATGGGACCTCATCAAAATAAAAAGCTTCTGCATGGCTAAAGAAAACAGCACCAAATTACAAAGAGAACCAACAATATGGGAAAGCATATTTGCCAATGATACCTCAGACAAGGGCCTGATCTCCAAAATATATAAAGAACTCACACGACTCCACTCCAGGAAGACAAACAACCCAATTAAAAAATGGGCAAAGGACTTGAACAGACACTTCTCCAAGGAAGACATACAGAAGGCCCAGAGACATATGAAAAGATGCTCAGCATCACTAGCCATCAGAGAGATGCAAATTAAAACCACAATGAGGTATCATCTCACACCAGTCAGAATGGCCAACATAAACAAATCCACAAACAAATGTGGGAGAGGATGTGGAGAAAAGGGAACCCTTGTGCACTGTTGGTGGGAATGCAGACTGGTGAGGCCACTGTGGAAAACAATATGGAATTTCCTCAGAAAACTAAAAATGGAACTGCCCTTTGACCCAGTAATTCCGCTGCTGGGATTATACCCTAAGAACACTGAAACACCAATCCAAAAGAATCTGTGCACCCCAATGTTCATAGCAGCACAATTTACAATAGCCAAATACTGGAAGCAACCGAAGAGCCCATCAGCAAACAAGTGGATCCAAAAACTATGGTATATTTACACAATGGAATTCTACGCAGCAGAGAGAAAGAAGGAGCTTATACCCTTTGCAACAGCATGGATGAAACTGGAGAGCATTATGCTAAGTGAAATAAGCCAGGAAGTGAGGGACAAATACCATATGATCTCACCTTTAACTGGAACATAAGCAATAGAAGGAAAAAGCAAACAAAATATAACCAGAGACATTGAAGTTAAGAACAATGTAACAATAGCAAGGGCGGGGGTGGGGGGGTGGGGGCGGGGACAGTGGGTAGAGGGTATTACAGGAACTACTATAAAGGACACATGAACAAATCCAAGGGGGAGGGTGGAGAGGTGGGAGGGAAGTGGGTTCACCTGGGGTGGGGTGAAGGGATGGGGGAAAAGGCATACAACTGTAATTAAATAACAATAAATAAATTAAAAAAAAAAAAAAGTTTTACACAACCTCTAAAGTTATATTTTCAAATTTAAAATGGTGACTTTGAAATAAGTAGCATCTGCAAATAAAGTTTCATGATTCCACTCAATTTAATTATCCAGTCAGGTGAAAAGCAATCCTTTCTCAAATTCATACACATCACACACTGGCATACAGTGCATATGCACACATAAGGCACAGATAAAATTGATCTGTTGCAATTGGGGTTATGTATACAAGAGAACATTTTCTCATTACTGAGACTTCACATCCACAATGTAAAACTTTATAGGGTATTGGTTTTAAAGCATGTTAATTTTAAAACACTTGGTATTCTCTGCTATTTTAAAGAAAGCAGATCAGCCTATCCCAGATAACTCAAAAATCCATTTTTCCCCAGGTGCCCTACATTATGGACTAACAAGTCCTATTGTATTTCACACTGGGAGAGTATTTGCTATGTGCTGTTAGCTAGGCTATTTGTTCTCCTTTGAGATTTGACATAAACATTACAATAGCTATTATTGCAACCATAAGAAACATACAGGACTTATCTGCTTTTTATCTTTCAGAGAAGAAAGCTCATTCTCTTGACTAACATGATATTTGTATGTGTTTTGAATTTCAATCATATATATCTGGATAACATCCACATTTAAAATCTGTGATGCAGAAATTAATTCACCAGATTTGGAATCCAAAAACAGGGCCTCAATTCTGACAAGCAGTCTGTTTGAACCATGAATCTGCATAGAAGTGAGAGCCAACAACACATCTGTCTCCAATGCCAAGAGGAAGCAGTTCTTGAGTGAGGAATTTTACAGCCAGTTTCCTAAACAGTACCTGAAAAAAAACAGGCAGCACCTTGTTTTTCTGCCATAAATGTTGAGTGGGATCTGCAAGTTCATCCCCATGGGCAACCCTGGTGAAAGCCCTGCCTGTCAAGGGAAATTTCCAAGGAGTAGAATAACAAAACTGAAAATAAGCAGCATTAAAAGGAGGGTTTTATTGGAAAATTATACTGGATCCACCCAATTATAATTTACCTATTGGCCATTATTGATAGGTACCCATATCTAGCAAAGAACATAATTTCAGCAATGCAAAAAATGTTGGAAGTATGAAAGATACTAGCTTCTAAAAGAAAAACACAATAATATTCAAAAATTGGGTGTAAAAGGCCAAAGTCTGCAAGGCCTGCTGGGCTGTCTGCATAGCTTTGTCTTTTCCCTCCTACCATGTGGGAGCCATGTAAGTCCTCAGGCAGTCTCACCCTTTCCCAGATTCTATACTCCTCACCTATAAGGAATTTAAAGAGTGCTAGGTCAGCCTAGATTTTATCTCAGCCTTACTCAAGTGACAGAAACTGATCAGTTCCTTGTTTTTATACTCCCATTGACAAACTGACCCTGCAAGAGCCCTAATACATAGTCCCTGCTAAGGTAGCATTTTCTGTACTCTTTCCCACCAACACCTGTGTATATATGGCCTTACTGTTACCAGGATTTCCAGATATAACACTATCCCTTGTCTGGGCCCTACCTTCTCCTACCACACTTCTTTGGGGTCAATGGACAATCACACAATTATGTACTTCCTGACCCATGGATTATACCAAAAGACACACACACAGATCTCATGTACTCACACCACAGCTCAATAAGATGTCTAGCTTTCTCCAGTTTCTTTTTTTTTATATATTTTATTTATTTATTTTTAGACAGAGGGGAATGCAGGGAGAAAGAGAGGGAGAGAAACATCAGTGTGTAGTTGCCTCTCACGTATCCCCTACTGGGTACCTGGCCCACAACCCAAGCATGGGCCCTGACTGGCAATTGAACCGGTGACCCTTTGGTTCGCAGGCCAGTGCTCAATCCACTGAGCCACAGCAGACAGGGCCCCCAGTTTCAAATATGGGAAAATAAGGCACAATGCTGCCAAATAACTTGCTCAGGGCCTTATTGCTTGTAAACCGGGGATCAAGTAGTCCAACCCAGATGTGTATGGATCTCTAAGCCTAATCACTATACCCAGTTACCTATAGAGATGACAGGCTTAGACCCTTTCAGCTATAATCATTCTCCAGAGACCAAGCTTCTACTCTGATTTACCTCTGTCTTTTCAATCAAGTGGTGTTTTGTGACAGGGAACAAGTGAATATCTTCCTCCTGGTTCCACATTATAAATCCTGGTCAAAACACCTACAATAAAGTACAAGCAGAAAGGTGAATGTCAGTGCTGACAGCTGGAAGGTACCAGGAGTGCATACTTTTTCTATAATCCACAGGGTTTTGCCTGAGGGTTGCAATTTTGATTTGGCAGCTGTTTCATCTTAATGTGGAAATAACAGCTATAAACATGAGACCAATATCACTACATGCACCAATGGCATTTTGTTACTCAGATCAGATCTTTTCTTTGGGCACATATAGACTTAACTGTTTTCCGCAAGTAGTTATTGACCCAGGCAAAAATGATAAGTTGCTAAAATTAAAAATTGAGCAGCCTTATAGTTTAGTCACAGACAACAAATCAGGAACTTTTTTTCTTGTCTCTCTTTAACATAAAATATTCACAACCTGCTTCAACCTTAGTTTCATCACTCATAATGTAAGTGATTTCTTGCTTCCTGCCAAGTATTTAGGGGAAACACAGGCAAAAATGATTTAGATTCAGAACAAATTTTCCAACAAACAAAAATCACTATATAAAAAACTGTAGTCATAATATCAGTGTATTATAGATTTTTTAAACAGTAAGACTCCAAGGGAAATGATATAAATAGTCACATTTGAAGAAAAGCCATCCTTCTTCACTGTGAGTTTAAGTCACAGCAGAGATTAGACATAAAACTTATCAAACTGTGTGCAATTCATTATGTTGGGTTCTGTTGTATATTTAAGGAAATTGCAGTGTTATTGTCATATCGGTACCTTCGAATTCTTCTCATAGTGTGTTAAGAACACATCTACTGTATGTTGGTCTGATGCTGTCCTTCAATGTGACAACACCTCCCAAAAAATCTGGGAACAACCCAAAGAATCATTTATCAAGAACATAGCCTTGGCTGGTGTGGCTCAGTGGACTGAGAACCAGCCTGCGAACCAAAGGATTGGTGGTTTGATTCCCAGTCAGGGCACATGCCTGGGTTGCGGGCCAGGTCCCCAGTAGAGGGCATGCAAGAAGCAACCACACATTGATGTGTATCTCCCTCTCTTTCTCCCTTCCTTTCATTCTGCCTAAAAAAATAAATAAATAAAATATTTCAAAACTAGTTTAAAAAAGAATATAATTTAGGTGAACTTCCAGCCAAGATAGAGGTGTAGGTAGATACACTTTGCCTCCTTGCACAACCAAAAGAAGAACAACAAATTTAAAAACAAAACATGATCAGAACTCCCAGAAAATCAAACTATATGGAAGTCTGACAACCAAGGAGTTAAAGAAGAAACATTCATCCAGACTGGTAGAAGGGACAGGGAGGACAAGTGGCAAGGCAGTGGCTGGAGGACAGAGCAGGTGAGGGGGCAGCTAGCGATCTCACATTTGCACGAGGACAAACTAGGAGAAACAACTGGGGAGTGAGACAGATCATGCAACCCAGGGTTCCAGCTCAGGAAAAGAAGGCCTCAAAACCTCTGGCTATGAAGACCTATACATGTTGCAGCAGCAAGAGAAACTCCCAGCCTCACAAGAGAGTCTGCTGGAGAGACCCACAGGGTCCTAGAATGTACACAAATCTACCCATCCAGGAATCAGTACCAGAAGTGCCCAATTTGCTTGTGGGTAGTAGGGGAGCTGACTGAAAGCTGGTTGAGAGCTGAGCAAGTGGCACTGATCCCTCTCTGACCCCAACCTCCACATACAGTGCCACAACATAGCAACGTGGGTTGGCCTGACCTAGTGAGTACATAAGACTCCACCTTTTACAACATAACAGGCACACCAGGTGAAACAAAGAAATATGGCTCAAATGAAAGAACAGATCAAAACTCCAGAAAAAGAATTAAGTGACGAGGAGATAGCTAACCTAACAGATGCTGAGTTCAAAACACTGGTAATCAGGATGCTCACAGAAAGTGTTGAGTATGGTAGCAAAGAAGAGGAAAAAGTGAAGGCTATGCAAAGTGAAATAAAGAAGAATATACAGGGAACCAACAGTGACGGGAAGGAAATCAGGACACAAATCAATGATTTGGAGCAGAAGAAAGAAATAAACATTCAACCATAACAAAATGAAGAAACAAGAATTCAAAAAATTAAGGAGAAGCTTAGGAACCTGCGGGAAAACTTTAAATGTTCCAGCATCCGAATCATAGGGGTGCCAGAGGGAGAAGAGGAAGAGCAAGAAATTTAAAACTTATTTGAGAATGTAATGAAGGAGAACATCCCCAATCTGGCAAAGGAAATAGGCTTCTAGGAAGTCCAGGAAGCTCAAAGAGTCCCAAAGAAGTTGGACCCAAGGAAGCACACACCAAGGCACATCATAATTACATTACCCAAGATTAAAGACAAGGAGATAATCTTAAAAGCAACAAGAGAAAAGGACACAGTTACCTACAAAAGAGTTCCCATAAGACTATCAGCTGATTTCTCACAAGAAACCTTACAGGAAAGAGGGACTGGAAAGAAGTATTCAAATTCATGGAAAGCAAGGACCTATATCCAAGATTACTCTTTCCTGCAAAGCTATCATGTAGAATGGAAGGGCAGATAAAGTGCTTCGCAGATAAGGTCAAGCTAAAGGAGTTCATCATCACCAAGCCTTTATTATATGAAATGTTAAAGGAACTTATCCAGGAAGTAGAAGATCAAAATCTATGAACAATGAAATAACAACAAACTCAGAACTATCAACAATTGAACCTAAAAAACAAACTAAGCAAACAACTAGAACAGTAACAGAAACACAGAAATGGAGATCATATGGAGGGTTATCAGCAGGGAGGGGTGGGGAAGAATAGGGGAAAAGGTACAGGGACTAAGAAGTATAAATGGTAGATACAAAATAGACAGGGGGAGGTTAAGAATAGTATAGGAAGTGGAGAAGCCAAAGAAATTATATGTGTGACCCATGGACATGAACTAAGGGGGAGAGGTGCTGGTGAGAAGGGGGTGCAGGGCAGAGGGAATAAGGAGAGGGTAAAATGGGACAATTGTAATAGCATAATCAATAAAATATAGTTAAAATGAATATATACACAAAAAAGAGTAGGTGGGAGCTTTGAACACCAGCATACCTGCTAGAAGAGGAAACCCACCAACAAAGGAACCACCAACAGACAGCAACTGAAGAAGGTGAAAGAAGGAGTGGAAGCCACACCAACCTCAACTGAGGACCTATCGGGAAATACAATTAAATGGTGGAGAAATTACCCAAAACAAACAACTGAAGAACAATGAGAGAAGCCTCAAAATCACACACAGTCAGAAGAACCAGCTTTGACACAACCTGTTCACACCTGCACAACAGAATACAAGAAGTGGAGAATGGAGTGACCCTCAGCTAACCAGCTGGATGGAAGGACCCACCAAAGAAAGACCCAAAAACAATCAAAACTCAAAAACATACAGAGAGCCAAAATAAATGACAGACCAAGACCAACCAACCCAAGAGATCAAGGAGACTGTACCAGTGAATCTCACAGGTCTTCTACCATAGAAGTTCACACCATAGACTCAGGGACAAAGACCAGATTAATTTAAGAAGCATAAGCTAACAAAAACAGTCTCACAAACAATGGGAAGACAAAGAAACAATCCCAAAATGAAAGGAAACGGGGACGCCTCAGGAAGAATGCTAAATGAAATAGAGGCAATTGAACAATCAGATATTCAGTTTAAAGCAATGGTTATCAGGAAGCTCAATGAGCTCACTCACAATTACCAAAAACTACATGGGAACTACAATGAACTCACTGCAAACTATATCAACATGAAAAAGGAAATAGAAATTATCAACAAGAGCCAAGAGGAAATGAAGAATACAATTTCTGAATTGAAGAACACAGTAGAAGGAATGAAAAGCAGACTTGATGAAGCAGAGGATCGGATCAGTGAGCTGGAGGACAAAGTAGAAAAAAACACCCAGAAAGAGCAAGAAAAGGAAAAGCAGCTCAGAAAGAATGAAGAGGCAATAAGGGAAATGCAGGGCAACAGGAAACGTAACAATATCTGTATAATAGGAATGCCAGAAGGAGAAGAAGAAGAGCAAGGGATAGAAAACCTGTTTGAAAAAGTAATAATGGAAAATTTCCCTAATATGAGGAGAGAAAAAGTCACCCAAATCCAGGAAACACAAAGTCTCAAGCAAGAGGAACCCAAAGAGGCCCACTGCAAGACACATCATAATTAAAATGGCAAAATTCCAGGACAAAGAGAGGATCTTAAAGGCAGCAAGGGAGAAACAGAAAGTAACATACAAGGGAAGCCCCAATAAGGTTAGCAACTGACTTCTCCATGGAAAGGCTCCAAGCCAGAAGAGAATGGCCAAAAATATTCCAAGTAATGAGAACCAGAGGCCTGCAACCAAGACTACTTTACCCAGCAAGGCTCTCAATCAAGATAGAAGGCCAAATAAAGAGTTTCCCAGACAAAAGAACTATAAAGAATACACTTCAACCAAACCAGCTCTGCAGGAGATGCTAAAAGGACTGCTTTAAGGAAAGGAAGGAAAAGAGAAAGACAGAGGAACAGAGGTAGGAAAAAATGGCAATGAATAACTACCTATCGATAATAACCTTAAATGGATTAAATGCTCCAATCAAAAGACATAGAATAGCTGAATGGATAAGAAAACATGACCCACACATATGCTGCCCACAAGAGACCCATCTCAGGACAAAAGACTTACACAGACTGAAAGTGAAGGGCTAGAAACAAATTTTGCAAGCAAACGGACAGGAAAAAAAAGCAGGGGTAGAAATACTCATATCAGACAAGATAGAATTCCAAAGAAGGGCCATAAAGAGAGACCCAGAAGGTCACTTCATAATACTCAAAGGAAGAATCCAGCAAGAAGACATAAACATTGTAAATATATATGTACCCAACACAGGAGAATCCAAATACATAAAGAAAATCTTGGAGGACTTCAAGAAAGACATTGACAGCAACACAATTATAGTAGGGGATTTTAACACCCCACTATCAAAAATGGACAGGTCTTCCAAACAAAATATCAAGAAGGATATTGTGTCACTTAACAGTATCCTAGAGGAAATGGACTTAACTGATATATATAGAGCTTTTCATCCCAAAGAAGCAAAATACACATTCTTTTCAAGTGTCCAAGGAACTTTTTAAAAGATAGACCACATGATAGGACACAAAACAAGCCTCAACAAATTCAAGAAAATTGAAAACATATCAAGCATTTTCTCTGACCACAAGGGACTGAAACTAGAAACCAACCCCAAAAGAAAAAACCCCAAACACTCAAAATCATGGAGACTGAATAGCATGCTATTAAACAATGAATGGGTCAAGAACGAGATTAGGGAAGAAATCAAAAACTTTCTGGAAACAAATGAAAAAGAACTCACAACAACCCAAAACCTATGGGACACAGCAAAGGCAATCCTGAGAGGGAAGTTCATAGCAATACAGGTCTACCTTAAGAAGTTAGAAACATTTCAATCAAACAACCTTACCCTACAACTATAAGAACTGGAATACAAACAACAAAGACAGCTCAGAGCAAGCAGAAGGAAGGAAATAACCAAGATCAGAGCAGAGTTAAATGACATAGAGACTAAAAGCAGAATTCTAAGGATCAATGAATCCAGGAGCTAGACAAGCCTTTAAGTAGCCTCATCAAGAAAAAAACAGAGAGGATCCAAATAAACACAATTAGAAATGAAGGAGGAGAGATTACAACTGATACCAGAGAAATACAAAGGATTGTAAGAAATTACTATGAAGATCTATTTGCCAAGAAATTTGAAAACCTAGGTGAAATGGACACAGTTCTAGAAAAATATAATATTCCAATACTGAATGAAGAAGAAGCAGAAAACCTGAACAGACCAATAACAGCAGAGGAAATTGAAGCAGTCATCAAAAAACTCCCAACACACAAGAGCCCTGGACCAGATGGTTTCACAAGAGAATTCTACAGAGCATTTAAGGAGGAGCTAACCCCTACCCTTCACAGACTATTCGAAAAAATCCAAACTGATGGAAGACTCCCAAACTCTTTTTAGGAAGCCAGCATCATCCTAATCCCAAAACCAGATAAAGACACAACAAAAAAAGAAAACTTCAAGACAATATCGCTGATGAACATAGATGCTAAAATTTTCAACAAAATATTGGCAAACCTCATCCAGCAATACATTAAAAAGATCATCCACCATGACCAAGTGGGATTCATCCCAGGGATGCAAGGATGGTACAATATTCGCAAATCAAAAAATGTCATGCATCACATAAACAAAAGCGAAACAAAAATCACATGAGCATATCAATAGATGTAGACAAAGCATTTGATAAGATACAGCACCCATTTGTGATAAAAAAACACTCAACAAAGTGGGAATAAAGGGAGCATTCCTCAACTTCATAAAGGCCATATATGAGAGACCTACAGCCAACATCATACTCAATGGACAAAAACTTAGAACTTTCCCACTAAGCTCAAGCACAAGACAAGGATGCCCTCTGTCACCACTCCTATTCAACATAGTATTGGAAGTCCTAGCCACAGCAATCAGACAAGAAAAAGAAATAAAGGGCATCCAAATTGGACTGGAGGAAATGAAACTGTCACTGTTAGCAGACGACATGATAGTGTACATGGAAAATCCTATACACTCCACCAAAAAACTACTTGACCTAATAAATGAATTTTGCAAAACAGCTGAATACAAAGTCAATACTCAGAAATCAAAGGCATTCCTGTACACCAACAATGAAACTGCAGAAACAGAAATCAGGAAAAAAATCCCATTTGATAGAGCAACAAGAAAAATAAAGTACCTAGGAATAAATCTAACTAAGGAGGTACAAGGCCTGTACTCAGAAAACTAAACAACACTGAAGAAAGAAATTAAGGAAGACACAAACAAATGGAAGCATGTACCATGCTCATGGAATGGAAGAATTAACATCATCAAAATGGTCATACTACCCAAAGCAATTTATAGATTCAATACAATCCCTATTACAGTACCCATGACATATTTCACAGATATAGAACAAACATTTCAGAAATTTATATGGAGCCATAATCAAGCCTGAATAGCTGCAACAATTTTGAGGAAAAATAACAAAGCAGGAGGGATCACAATACCTGATATCAAACTGTATTATAAGGCCACTGTAATCAAAACAGCCTGCTACTGGCATAAAAACAGACACATTGACCAATGGAACAGAATAGAGAGCCAAGAAATAAACCCAAGTCTCTATGGTCAATTAATATTTGACAAAGGGGGCAGCAGCATAAAATGAGTAAAAATAGCCTCTTCAACAAATGGTGTTGGGAGATCTGGACAGCTACGTGCAAAAAAAATGAAACTCGATGACCAACTTCCGCCATACACAAAAATAAATTCCAGGCAAATAAAAGACTTAAATATAAATTGTAACACCATAAAAGTCCAAGAGGAAAACATTGTCAGGAAAATCTCAGACATTCCATGCAGCAACATCCTTACAGACATGTCCCCTAAAGCAAGGGACATAAAGGAAAGAATAAACAAATGGGACTTCATCAAAATAAAAAGCTTCTGCATGGCTAAAGAAAACAGCATTAAAATGAAAACAGAACCAACAGTATGGGAAAACATATTTGCTAATGATACCTCAGACAAGGGTTTGATCTCCAAAGTACATAAAGAACTCACATGACTGCACTCCAGGAAGGCAAACAACCCAATTAAAAAATGGGCAAAGGACTTAAACAGACACTTCTCCAAGGAAGACATACAGAAGGCCCAGAGTCATATGAAAAGATGCTCAGCATCATGAGCCATCAGAGAGATGGAAATAAAACCACAATGAGGTACCATCTCACACCAGTCAGAGTGGCCAACATAAACAAGTCCACAAACAAATGTTGGAGAGGATGTGGAGAAAAGGGAACCCTCGTGCACTGTTGGTGGGAATGCAGACTGGTGAGGCCACTGTGGAAAACAGTATGGAATTTCCTCAGACAACTAAAAATGGAACTGCCCTTTGACCCAGTAATTCCGCTGCTGGGATTATACCCTAAGAACACTGAAACACCAATCCAAAAGAACCTATGCACCCCAATGTTCATAGCAGCACAATTTACAATAGCCAAGTACTGGAAGCAACCTAAATGCCCATCAGCAAACGAATGGATCCAAAAACTATGGAATATTTACACAATGGAATTCTACTCAGTGGAGAGAAAGAAGGAGCTTATACCCTTTGCAACAGCATGGATGGAACTGGAGAGCATTATACTAAGTGAAATAAACCAGACAGTGAGGGAAAAATACCATATGATCTCACCTTTAACGGGAATATAATCAACAGAAGAAAAAAGGAAACAAAATATAACCAGAGACATTGAAGTTGAGAACAATCTAGCAATAGCCAGAGGTGAGTGGGGAAGAGTCAGTGGGGAGAGGAGATTACAGAAACTACTATAAAGGACACATGTACAAAATCAAGGGGGAGGGTGGAGGTGGGGAAAGGAGGTAGGTTCAGCTGGAGTGGGGTGGAGGGATGGGGAGAAAAGGCATACAACGGTAGTTGAATAACAATAAATTTTTTACATGACCGTACTACCCAAAAGCAATTTATAGATTCAATGTAATCCCTATTAAAGTACCAATAACATATTTTACAGATCTAGAACAAACATTTCAGAAATTTATATGTAAGCATAAATGACCCTGAACACTCTAGCAGTTTTGAAAAAGAAGAACAAAGTAGGAGGGATCACAATACCTGATATCAAACTGTGTATCAAACAATCACATAGACCAATGGAACAGAACAAAGAGCCCAGAAATAAACCCAAGTCTCTATGGTCAGTTAATACTTGACAAAGGGGGAAGAAGCATAAAATGGACTAAAAATGGCCTCTTTTAAAACGTTGTTAGAAGATCTGGACAGCTACATGCAAAACAATGAAACTTAATCACCAACTTACACCATACACAAAAATAAATTGAAGGTGGATAAAAGATTTAAATATAAGTCGTGACACCATAAAAGTCCTAGAGGAAAACATTGGCAGGAAAATCTCAGACATTCCATGCAGCGATATCTTCACTGATATGTCCCCTAAGGCAAGGGACATGAAGGAAAGAATAAACAAATGGGACCTCATCAAAATAAAAAGCTTCTTCATGGCTAAAATAAACCAGCATTAAAGTGAAAAGAGAACCAACAGTAGGGAAAACATACTTGCCAATGATACCTCAGACAAGAGTTTCATCTCCAAAACATATAAAGAACTCATACGACTCCACTCCAGGAAGACAAAAAATACAATCATAAATGGGCAAAAGACTTGAACAGACACTTCTCCAAGGAAGACATACAGAGGGCCCAGAGACATATGAAAAGATGCTCAGCATCACTAGCCATCAGAGAAATGCAAATTAAAACCACAATGAGATACCACTTCACACCAGTGATAATGGCCATCATAAACAAATCAACAAACAAGTGTTGGAGAGGATGTGGATAAAAGGAGAACCCTTGTGCACTGTTGGTAGGAATGCAGACTGATGCAGCCACTGTGGAAAACAGTTTGGAATTTCCTCTAAGAACTAAAAATGGAACTGCCTTATGACCCAGCAATTCCACTGCTGTGATCATATCCTAAGAATCCTGACACACCAGTCCATAAGACCTATGCACCCCAATGTCCATAGCAGCACAATTTACAATAGCCAAGTGATGGAAGAAACCTAAGTGCCCATCAGTAAATGAGTGATGTGGATCCCAGCCAACAGGATCATTTTTTGTGGCAGTAATAGACAAATACACATGGATTACAGAAATCCTGTGGAGAAAAAGGGATGGCATGGCCACTCTCTAAAGTGAGAGAGGGCAAGAGGGCTAGAGAGAGCCCAAGAGAGAGACAACCCTTGCCTGGACAGGCTTTTATTGCTTTTCTGGGCACATTACATCGAGGATGGTCCTCATTTACTATGCACAGGTTCACTGTAGGTGATTACCTTTTACAGACAACAAAGGACAGAATGGTGGTAATTACTTCAAAGAGAAGGATGTTACAGTTCAGGGGGGAAAGTGGTTGAACTGATTACACTCCATACTTGGGTGGTTTAGCACAGACTTTAGGAAGTTAAAGATACTCAGTAAACATTTGCTGCCTCAATCCAGGGTGAAGGAGTTTTAGCAAATCAAGTCTCATAGCAGCCTAGGTACAATGCAGGACTGATTCCCCACAGGAGAACCTGTCTGTGGGCATGGGTCCTGCCTGCCAACGTCGCACCCACTGGCTTTTCCAAGTGGGATCTGGGCTACATTTCCCATGCGTGGAACAGTTCCCCATAAATGAGTGGATCAAGAAACTATGGTACATTTACACAATGGAATACTATGCAGCAGAGAGAAAGAAGGAGCTCCTACCCTTTGCAACAGTATGGATAGAACTGGAGAGCATTATGCTAAGTGTAATAAGCCAGGCAGTGAGGGACAAATACCATATGATCTCACCTTTAACTGGAACATATCAACAAAAGAAAAAAGCAAGCAAAATATAACCAGAGACATTGAAATTAAGACAATCTGACAGTAACCAGTGGTGAGGTGGGAGGGGTAGTGGGGGAAAGAGTTTTTAGGAACAACTATAAAGGACACATGGACAAAACCAAGGGAAAGAGTGGAAGTAAGGGAGGGAGGGAGGTTTGGCTGGGGTGGAGGGAAGTGGTCAGGGGAAAAATGCAGACAACTGTAATTGAATAACTATAAATTAATTTTTAAAAAAGAATATAATTTCATAACATAATCTTAAATTCTTAAACATGAGGCCAACATTCAGGGAGAGCCCTTGTCCTTTTTCATCCTCTCTTGATGCTCACTGGGTTTCAATTTGGATCATTTCTATTGGCCTATCTTCAAAGTTCACTATTTCTTTCCTCACCTATGTATAGTGTGGAGAGTGTGGAGGGCAGAGACAGAGTCAGTCTGGCAAGGTGCTGAAGAGAGTTTGATTGTTTTTGTGAAGAGGGGACCTTCAGCACTCCACAGATCTGAATTCCGCTGGCTGTGAGCTGCAGCTTCCTGGCACTTGGTAAGGGCCTTAGGGTGTTCCAGGTTTTTCTCAGCACTCCTGACCCATCTTCAAGCCTCAGAAGTCACTGCCTGCCTGCCTACCGACCCACAGGCAGGTGTCTCTTCTCTCTTTTCCCCTGCCCATTAGCCTACTGATACAGGTGACATGAGCTGCTGGGCTCATAGTAGAGCTGGGTGGACCAGTCCTAGCAAACCAAGGGCACCAGGGCCTCAAGGTGAAGCTTTCTAAGTCCTTGTTTCCCCATGTTGGGAGTTTCCTGTTGTCCCTGAGGTGTAGTCAACTTGCCTTCCACCACTCCCCCAGAAGCAGTGGATCTTTTCCAGGTCCTGGGAGCAGGATGGCTCCTACCCCTCTGCCAGCAGCTTCAGGCTCCTGTTTTATAGGAGAGCAGAACACGGGAGCGGGTAGTCCTTCACACCCCTGCACCTCCAAGGGGGTTTCATACTGATCCATCTTTCAGGGGAGCCAGTGGAAAAGAACTGATGAGTGACAGCAGCTGGCCCTGGTGTCCTGGCTACCCAGGGATTCTAAACTGCCACACTAGTCTACACTCAGCCTTCAGCACTGTCTGTTTTAGCTATATTCTTTTTACCCAATTGCATGTACTGCCAAAAGTGAGTGTGTCCATTTCTCCTTGTCATTCTATGGAAATCAATCCCCCTGTTTACCTTGGAACAACTCCCTGAGGAGCTCAAGAAAAACTAGGACCTTGTGGATGACCTGGCCTTTCCTCTTCCTTACAGTGGGAAAAACGTGGTCTTTTGAATTTCTACATCCTACTGGGAAGCAGAAATCCTCCTGTACTTTTTAAAGTAACCCACTTTTCATGGGGGGTAAAAACTTTCTCTTCCTTTCTTGCATGAGCAGAACTTCCTCCAGAAACACAGACACCACCAGTGAGTGCCTCAAGGCTGAGTCCCAGCGTCTTTGAGTACATTCCTGAGTATGTCTCAAAATCACAGCACAATGAAATGGTTGAGGAATTATTATTATAAAACCAGCATTTTCTAAAATATGTTTCACAGAATTCTCCTTCCTAATGGATTGTAATGGGTATTAGTCTTACCCAGGATTTGTTAGACAAAGTTTAGTTAATGCTAGTTTTAAAAAAAAGTTTAAAGGTTTCTTTACCATGTACCCCTTCAGAGCCTTACACAGGCTGTGTCCCATCCTTTGGGAGCACAGACATCACTGCAACATGCTTATACATAAGTCTTTGTGCATGTGCATAAACATATCAGTAGAGAAGTAGAGTCTCAGAAGTGGAATTCTTGGTTCGAAGGGCATACTTATTTTTTAAATTTTAATTCAAATTCACATTCTGCACTTAAACAAAAATTAAACCAACTTACATTCACAAAAAGTGCATTGATATTCCCATTTTCTTATACATACTCAGTAACCCTGAATAGTAACATCCTTCTAATATTTGCTAATTTTACAGGAAAGGGATAGTGCCCTATGGTTCTCATTTGCAAACTGGCCATGTTTGTGTTTGTATATTTCAGAAGTACTTAGTCTGCTCTTTTTTTATTGGGTTAATCTTTTATCTATTTGGAAAAGTTATTTATATTTTAAAGAAGTTTGATCTTTTACTGTGAATTACAATTTTCTTCCTATTTTGCCATTTGTCTCCTAACATTGCTCATGAGGTTTGTTCTTGTTCACAAATGCTAAATTGTATGTAGTTATATTTAGCAATCACTTCTTTGATGCTTTCTAAGTTTCATGTCATGCTTTAAAAGACCAGTTCCACTCCAAATCATATTTAAAAAATCACTAGGCTATTATAGTATGTCATAAAATTAAATTCTATGTAACTGTTAGAAACAATAAGATAAATTTATTTGTACTATTAGAAACTTATATGTTAAGTAGGTATTTTAAAAATCTTTACCTTTATTATTATATTAAGCCTCACAACACTTCACAAAGTTGGTATTATTTCCCCAATTTTACTAATAAGGACACTGAGTTACAGAGATGTTAAGGATCTTTTAATTTATCTAAAGTCTCAGGAATTGGGGTAGCCAGAACTTGCTCCAGGTTTACTGACTCTATGGCTTGGGCTCTTAGCCAAACTACTGTATTTAGGTCTATACCTGTAGTATTAAAAACCCAGTGTGGCTCTTCCTAGCTGTTTTCTATTCTTGAATGGAATTCATCAATTAGGGAGACACTGAAGTCTTCTGAAGATATCTTTAGAAGGCTCTTCTTTCTGAGGTTTTTGGGTTTTGTTTGTTTCTTCGGCAGTTGCTTTTCAGCAGGGCCTGTATTGCTTTTACAATGATTATTTTACAAAAAAAAAAATAATAATCCACATGACATTAGAGAAAGATCAGCTCTCTCTCTAAAAGGACAGTTTTAGTATTAAGTATTCTTCAAACTTCTTTGAACCTGGAAAATCATTCAGGAGAGCACTTTGAGAACTAATGTTCTTTTAGAAATAATACATTTGGGGGAAGAAAGTAAAAAGAATTGTCTTCCCAGTTCCCTTCACTTTGCTGACAGCTGTATTACCAGGCCCACTTCCTCAAGAAACAATGCTGAAAGGAATAGCAATTTAATGTTTACTAAGCATATAATGTATGTTTTTATTAATATTTAACCTTGACCCATTTTAGTTATGTGTGCAAGGGAAAAGATTTTTTTGCTGATGTAATTTACTTTTTTTAATGAATTAAATGATTATCTGGCATTTTGTAACATTCTATTCAAGCAGTTAGGGTAGTTCACATTTCATTACCAAGTTATGTAGGTTGCAAAGGGACCTATTTCCCTCTATCTGACTCTCATGTCTGTTAATAATGTACATCACTGTGAGCCAGGGCCTTCTCCTCTGCTCCCAGTATATTCCCACTCAGCCTAAAAAAGTTCATACATTAACTGCTGGAAAGTGTTTGTGCCAACAAAATCCAGAGCTTAGGTTAATTACTGGAGGAAGTCCTTTTCCCTGGTCAATCTGAATATCTATTTTAAATCCTTATAGCACAAGAATTTTGAGGCTTTTTATAAAGGGCTTATTCATCTGCACTGATTAAATTCCACATAATTAGACTCAGTTCAAGGTCACTAAGTGCAGTGATATTTTTCTACAGAAACATTTACATCTTTTGCCTACCATCCACTTCATTTCTTTCTTTTTGTAAATTAACAATTGCCACATGCCTTCTAGACTAAAGAAAATGCATAGGAGTGTCAGTGTTTCCAAGAATAAGAGCTTATTTTTAAATTTTCTTAATGTTTATTTCCTTATCAAATAATTATTAAGGACCCATGTGCCAAGTCTTGAGAATTTAAAAAATAATAATAATAAATAATTCAGGCATAGTCGCTTTCCAAAGAAATCTGCAGAACTAGTGAAGACCAGAGGCCCACATAAGACAACTGGTGCTATGAATGAAGGTAAAACCAAACTCCACAGAACCAATGAGGACAGAAGGGAAACTTTCTGCACATGAACCGCACGTTTCATGATAAGAAAGCCCCCCAGAATTATTTCACCCAGTAGGCAAACATGTGCATGAGGATATTCCCTCAGCAATTTTAAAATTCTCTATTCATCCAGCTTCAGATTCAGTTTTTACCATGTTTCCATGTCAGGCCATGTACTGAATATATACACAGTCACATAAGTCACATTTAAACTTAGGGGCTTTGTAATATGATTACCATTCTATTTTCCCCTAAGAAAGCTCATATAGAGTTGTCTGGTGGAAGATGGCGGCAACATAGGTGGGAGCGGAGTCCACTTCCCCTCAACGCCAGGGAAATACCTAGCTGATCTGAGGAGCAGAGCGAACAGCCAACAGTATTCCAGCATATACGAAGATCAGAGACCAAAGATAGAGGACACTGAAAGATCTGACGGTAAGAAGAGTGCTCAAGGACAATAAGGTCCACGGGACCCAGGACCGCGCGGTACAAGGGCGGCAGAAGCGCCAGCCCTGGCGCAGGGGCTGCGGCAGGAGTCTTGGGAGAGGGCCAGGCTGCGCTGTGAGCAGCCAGGTGCTTGATTAGACCAGGGGGGCTTGAAAAGGAGGAATTTCTCAAAAAGAAAAAGAAAATAGAGACACTCAGGGGCTAATTAGAGAACTCTCGGTAGTAGCCGAGGCCCCTGGCGCCCCTCCCCCTCCACCCCTGGACTGCTACGCTCACCTGAGGTCCGGTCGCGCTCGCGAGCAGATTAGCGAACGGGACCCACACTTGAAACCCCGGAGGGGCGCCCACACCTGAAACCTCCGAGATAATTTGGAGCAGAGACTAGCAGCTCCACCCACAGGCCCAAAACCTCGGAACCGAGTGCCGCGTGATTCAGTCCCAGGGCAGCCCCGCCCGCCCGAGAGACTCAAGCCCAGGGCGGCTGGATCGGACCCCCAAGCACAGAGCCTGTGGCTCAGCAGGCTGCGCGCGCTCACCAAGCTCAGGGCCGGCTGGGTGCCTGTTTTCCAAATACAAAGCTGCTGGCGAGTGTCCTAACCCCAAGGCGGCTGAATCTGCCACCTGCACGCCAGCGTTCCAAGCCCTGGCGGCTCGATTGGTCCGCCGGCTGCGCGCTCAGGGCACAAAATAACGTCACAGACCCAAAGCGGCTGGATTCCCCTGCTGCGAACGCACACGTCGCAAGCCAAAGCGGCTGGATTGGCTGATCAACGGACTGATTGACTGCCAGGGACCACACCTACAAAACAGCGAAGAGTGTGACCCAGGAAGAGAGAAAAGTGAAACCAATCCTTCCAACCACCCCTCCCGTTGCACAGACAGGACACCAGTAGAAATAACCTGACCGGTTTAAAGCCAACAGAAGATTTTTTTTTTTTTTTATCCTTTTTCTTTTTTTTCCTTTCCCCCTGAATTCCTTCTTCCTCTCTCTTTTTTTCTTTTTTTTCATTCCTTCTTCCTCCCATCCTTTACCATTTTTATGTCTTCTTCCTGCCTTCTTTTATCTATTTCTATGTTTTAATTTTTGCTAAAATTCCTTCTTATCTTGCCTCCGATCTTTCTTTATTCCTTCTTCCCTCCTTCCTTCCTTTCCTCCTTTCCTATTTCCTTTTTCCCTCCTTCCCATCTTTCTTTTGGTTTGTTTTGTGTGTGTGTGTGTGTGTTTTGTTTTTTTTTTCTTTTCTTTCTCCCCCCCTTTCTCTTTTTCCCACAGGTGAGACAACAAAACCTGGAGTGCTGAAAAGACTAGAGTTAGACCGTGTTAAACACATAAACGTCAGCTCAAGACCAGTGAGCACAGGAGAGTAAGGAGACAGCACCACCGAATCCCATTGGCATTCTACCATAGAAGTTCATATCATAAATCCAGGGAGTCAGAACAAAGCAATTTAAGACGCAGAGGCCAACAAGAAGAGCCTCACAAACAATGGGAAGACAAAGAAACAATTCCCAAATGAAAGGAAAGGAGGAAGTCTCAGAAAGAATACTAACCGAAAAAGAGGCAAGTCAACTATCAGATACTGAGTTCAAAGCAATGGTCATCAGGAAACTCACTGAGCTCTCTGAGCTCAAAGAGAACTACCAGAAACTACAAGGAAACTACAATGAACTCACTGCAAACTATATCAACATGAAAAAGGAAATAGAAAATATCAACAAGAGCCAAGAGGAAATGAAGAATACAATTTCTGAACTGAAGAACACAGTAGAAGGAATTAAAAGCAGACTTGACGAAGCAGAGGATCGGATCAGCGAGCTGGAGGACAAAGTAGAAAAAAACACCCAGAAGGAGCAAGAAAAGGAAAAGAGGCTCAGAAAGAATGAAGAGGCAATAAGGGAAATGCAGGACAACATGAAACGTAACAATATCCGTATAATAGGAATACCAGAAGGAGAAGAAGAAGAGCAAGGGATAGAAAACCTGTTTGAAAAAGTAATGATGGAAAATTTCCCTAATCTGAGAAGAGAAAAAGTCACCCAAATCCAGGAATCACAGAGAGTCCCAAACAAGAGGAACCCAAAGAGACCCACTGCAAGACACATCATAATTAAAATGGCAAATTTCCAAGACAAAGAGAGGATCTTAAAGGCAGCAAGGGAGAAAAAGGAAGTAACATACAAGGGAGCCCCAATAAGGTTAGCAACTGACTTCTCAATGGAAACGCTCCAAGCCAGAAGAGAATGGCAAAAAATATTCCAAGTACTGAGAACCAGAGGCCTGCAACCAAGACTACTTTACCCAGCAAGGCTCTCAATCAAGATAGAAGACCAAATAAAGAGTTTCCCAGACAAAAGAAGTCTAAAAGAATACAGCTCCACCAAACCAGCTCTGCAAGAGATGCTAAAGGGACTGCTTTAAGGAAAGGAAGGAAAAGAGAAAGACAGAGGAACACAGGTAGGAAATAATGGCAATGAATAACTACCTATCGATAATAACCTTAAACGTAAATGGATTAAATGCTCCAATCAAAAGACATAGAACAGCTGAATGGATAAGAAAACATGACCCACACATATGCTGCCTACAAGAGACCCATCTCAGGACAAAAGACTTACACAGACTGAAAGTGAAGGGCTGGAAACAAATTTTCCAAGCAAACGGACAGGAAAAAAAAGCAGGGGTAGCAATACTCATATCTGACAAAATAGACTTCCAAAGAAGGGCCATAAAGAGAGACCCAGAAGGTCACTTCATAATACTCAAAGGAAGAATCCACCAAGAAGACATAAACATTGTAAATATATATGCACCCAACATAGGAGCACCCAAATACATAAAGAAAATCTTGGAGGATTTCAAGAAAGATATTGACAGCAACACAATTATAGTAGGGGATTTTAACACCCCACTATCAAAAATGGACAGGTCTTCCAAACAAAAGATTAACAAAGATATTGTGTCACTTAACAATACCTTAGAGGAAATGGACTTAACTGATATATACAGAGCTTTTCATCCCAAAGAAGCAAAATACACGTTCTTTTCAAGTGTCCATGGAACTTTTTCAAAGATAGACCACATGATAGGACACAAAGCAAGCCTCAACAAATTCAAGAAAATTGAAATCATATCAAGCATCTTCTCTGACCACAAGGGTCTGAAACTAGAAACCAATGCCAAGGGTAAAAACCCAAAACACTCAAAAGCATGGAGACTGAATAGCATGCTATTAAACAATGAATGGGTCAAGAATGAGATTAGGGAAGAAATCAAAAACTTCCTGGAAACAAATGAAAACGAACTCACCACAAACCAAAACCTATGGGACACAGCAAAGGCAGTCCTGAGAGGGAAGTTCATAGCAATACAGGCCTACCTTAAGAAGTTAGAAACAGTTCAAACAAACAACCTAACCCTATGCCTACAAGAACTGGAGGAACAACAACAAAGACAGCCCAGAGCAAGCAGAAGGAAGGAAATAACCAAGATCAGAGCAGAACTAAATGACATAGAGACTAAAAGCACAATTGTAAGGATCAATGAATCCAGGAGCTGGTTCTTTGAAAAGATAAACAAAATCGACAAGCCTTTAAGTAGGCTCATCAAGAAAAAAAGAGAGAGGATCCAAATAAACAGAATTAGAAATGAAAGTGGAGAGATTACAACTGATACCACAGAAATACAAAGGATCGTAAGAAATTACTATGAAGACCTGTATGCTAAGAAATTTGAAAACCTAGATGAAATGGACACATTTCTAGAAAAATATAATCTTCCAAAACTGACTGAAGAAGAAGCAGACAACCTGAACAGACCAATATCAGCAAAGGAAATTGAAGCAGTCATCAAGAAACTCCCATCACACAAAAGCCCTGGACCAGATGGTTTCACAGGAGATTTCTACAAAGCATTTAAGGAAGAACTAACCCCTATCCTTCACAGACTATTCGAAAAAATCCAAACTGATGGAAGACTCCCAAACTCTTTTTATGAAGCCAACATCATCCTAATCCCAAAACCAGATAAAGACACAACGAAGAAAGAAAACTTCAGGCCAATATCGCTGATGAACATAGACGCTAAAATTCTCAACAAAATATTAGCAAACCGCATCCAGCAATATATTAAAAAGATCATCCACCATGACCAAGTGGGATTCATCCCAGGGATGCAAGGATGGTACAATATTCGCAAATCAATAAACATAATACATCACATCAACAACAGCAAAGACAAAAATCACATGATCATATCAATAGATGCGGAAAAAGCGTTCGATAAGATACAGCACCCATTTCTGATAAAAACACTCAGCAAAGTGGGAATAAAGGGAGCAGTCCTCAACATAATTAAGGCCATATATGAGAGACCTACAGCCAACATCACACTCAATGGACAAAAACTTAGAGCTTTCCCACTAAGATCAGGAACTAGACAAGGATGCCCTCTCTCACCACTCCTATTCAACATAGTATTGGAAGTCCTAGCCACAGCAATCAGACAAGAAAAAGCAATAAAAGGCATCCAAATTGGAAAGGAGGAAATGAAACTGTCACTGTTTGCAGACGACATGATAGTGTACATGGAAAACCCTATAGACTCCACTCAAAAACTACTTGACCTAATAAATGAATTTGGCAAAACAGCTGGATACAGAGTCAATACCCAGAAATCAAAGGCATTCCTGTACACCAACAACGAAACTGCAGAAACAGAAATCAGGAAAAAAATCCCATTCGATATAGCAACAAGAAAAATCAAGTACCTAGGAATAAACCTAACCAAGGAGGTAAAAGACCTGTACTCAGAAAACTACACAACACTGAAGAAAGAAATTAAGGAAGATACAAACAAATGGAAGCATGTACCATGTTCATGGATTGGAAGAATCAACATTATCAAAATGGCCATACTACCCAAAGCAATTTATAGATTCAATGCAATCCCTATTAGAGTACCCATGACATATTTCACAGATATAGAACAAACATTGCAGAAATTCATATGGAACCATAAACGACCTCGAATAGCTGCAGCAATTTTGAGAAAGAAAAACAAAGCAGGAGGGATCACAATCCCTGATATCAAACTGTATTACAAGGCCACTGTAATCAAAACAGCCTGGTACTGGCATAAAAACAGGCACATAGACCAATGGAACAGAATAGAGAGCCCAGAAATAAACTCAAGTCTATACGATCAATTAATATTTGACAAAGGAGGCAGGAGCATAAAATGGAGCAAAAACAGCCTCTTCAACAGATGGTGTTGGGAGATCTGGACAGCTACGTGCAAAAAAATGAAACTCGATCACCAACTTACGCCATACACGAAAATAAACTCAAGATGGATAAAAGACTTAAATATAAGCCGTAACACCATAAAAGTCCTTGAGGAAAACATTGGCAGGAAAATCTCAGACATTCCACGCAGCAACATCCTCACAGACACATCCCCTAAAGCAAGGGACATAAAGGAAAGAATAAACAAATGGGACCTCATCAAAATAAAAAGCTTCTGCATGGCTAAAGAAAACAGCACCAAATTACAAAGAGTACCAACAGTATGGGAAAACATATTTGCCAACGATACCTCAGACAAGGGCCTGATCTCCAAAATATATAAAGAACTCACTCGACTCCACTCCAGGAAGACAAACAACCCAATTAAAAAATGGGCAAAGGACTTGAACAGACACTTCTCCAAGGAAGACATACAGAGGGCCCAGAGACATATGAAAAGATGCTCAGCATCTCTAGCCATCAGAGAGTTGCAAATTAAAACCACAATGAGGTATCATCTCACACCAGTCAGAATGGCCAACATAAACAAATCCACAAACAAATGTTGGAGAGGATGCGGAGAAAAGGGAACCCTTGTGCACTGTTGGTGGGAATGCAGACTGGTGAGGCCACTGTGGAAAACAATATGGAATTTCCTCAGAAAACTAAAAATGGAACTGCCCTTTGACCCAGTAATTCCGCTGCTGGGATTATACCCTAAGAACACTGAAACACCAATCCAAAAGAATCTGTGCACCCCAATGTTCATAGCAGCACAATTTACAATAGCCAAGTACTGGAAGCAACCGAAGTGCCCATCAGCAAACGAGTGGATCCAAAAACTATGGTATATTTACACAATGGAATTCTACGCAGCAGAGAGAAAGAAGGAGCTTATACCCTTTGCAACAGCATGGATGAAACTGGAGAGCATTATGCTAAGTGAAATAAGCCAGGAAGTGAGGGACAAGTACCATATGATCTCACCTTTAACTGGAACATAAGCAATAGAAGAAAAAAGCAAACAAAATATAACCAGAGACATTGAAGTTAAGAACAATCTAACAATAGCCAGGGCGGGGGTGGGGGGTGGGGGCGGGGATAGTGGGAAGAGGGTATTACAGGAACTACTATAAAGGACACATGGACAAAACCAAGGGGGAGGGTGGAGAGGGGGGAGGGAGGTGGGTTCACCTGGGGTGGGGTAGAGGGATGGGGAGAAAAGGCATACAACTGTAATTGCATAACAATAAAAAAAGAAAAAAAAAAAAAAAGAAAGCTCATATAGAGTTTAGTTTCCTCAAAGCCACACAGTTGGGAAAAATTTGGGTTATAATTTAATCTGATTTTTCTGTCTTGGGACTTGATTATCCTAGGGTACCATGGTTGTGCATTATACCAGGGGTCCCCAACCTCTGGGCCATGGACCAGTACCAGTCCAGGCCTGTAAGGAACTAGGCCACACAGCAGGAGGTGAGCTTGAATGTAATATGCTTGAATCATCCCGAGATCATCCCCAGACCCCATTCTGTGGAAAAATTTTCTTCCACAAAAATGGTCCCCGGTACAAAAAGGTTGGGGACCACTGTACTATACCATCTCTGCTACACCTCTTATATGAATGTCTTCACTGGTCAGGCTGGGAGAACATAAAATTATAACTAGAAAATGCTCCAAGAGCTAGTTTACTCAACAGACCAGTCTCCCAAGATAGGTGGTGTTTCCTTTATTTATTTCTAGGTAAAATTTTTCTCTATTCACTCAATATTGCAATCTAGTTATATTTTCAGAGATAAATCAATTTTTCAAATAATCATAAAAGTTTAATTATTAATTGGAATGTGAATCAATAGGACTCTTCATTATCTTATTTCAGTTTCTTATATATTAGTCTTATAATCATGACCCATTTGGGGAGCCAGACCTCAGAACATAGAACTTGCCTATAGACAAAGAGCTTTGCATTATGTGTTCTACCTCTACATTCATCCTAAACATGTTTGATAATGAAACTGTTTGTCAATCTAATTTCTTTAGTATAATTAAATTGTATAGCCAGTATTCAAATAACTATATTAAGGTATCACAAGGTAAGTGAAGCTAATAAATATCACTACTGTGTACTGAAAGACAAATTAGCCACTTAGAGAAATGACCCATACTAACATGGTTTACCAGGTGTAAGCCATTCTGATTATCTTGGCAGTTCTCCAAGATCCAAACAAGACCAGAAACAAAGCAAAACCTAATCTAATTGACTAGACTATAACAATAATGTTTATGATTTATTCACTATATTTATCCTGTATTGGTTATCTATTGCTACATAACAAATTAACTCAAAGCTTTGCAGGTTAAAGCAACAAACAGGTATTATAGTTTCTGTGGATCAGGAATTCAGGAGTGGCTCAGTTTGGTGGTTCTGCTCAGGGCCTCTCATGAGGCTGCTGTTGTTACCTGAAGGTTTGAATGGGGCCCAAGGTTCCATTCCAAAATGGCTCCCTGACAGGACTACTGGCAGGAGCTATTGGTTCCCATACATGGACCTCTCCATAAGGTTTACTTCAGTGTCCTGAGCAAGTGATCTAAGAGAGCAAGATGAAAAACACAATGTCTTTTAAGATATAGCTTCAAAAGTCACACTCCCACCACGTCCACACTATAGAGTTTGTGCAAAATCATACCAGCCCTACTGTATGTGGGCAGGGACTACATAAGGACTGAATACCACCAAGAGAGGATCCATGGGTCCACCACGAAGCCTATGTACCACACATGCTTAACCCTTCACAGGAACTATTACTTTTGATCCCAGTATAGTCCCATGAGATAACATGGTTACTAATATGATATCCATTTATAGATGTGAAAACTATGATGTAAAAAAATTATGATAATGAACCAAAAGCCTCTAGGTAGCATACGGTACAATTAGCTCAACCAGGTCTCCTGGTCTGAGCATTTATCTGTGGACTTTCTACCCCTAATAATACAAACCTAGAAGTACATGAGTATGGTATTGCTGAAAACCATTCTCTGGGGTTGCAAAATAATTGTGGAATCTATGCAGAAGTGAAGATTGCATGGTGAAAAGCCAAAATCCAGGTGCAGGTGAATGCTGCTTCCACACTGCATAGAAACCTTGTCAGTGGAAGAGGACCTTACTGTTCTTGCCCATGTCCTGTGAGAATAACCTAATTTCTTTACCTGGAATCCATTTCACTAGATTCTAACTACTGACTTCTTCCCTAAACAGAAGCTGCATTTCAAAAAACAATACCCAGGATAAGAGACTTAAGTGTTCTAGAATCCATAAAAGAGAATCCCCTGCTGTAAATTAATACATCAAGATCTGGTATTTGCAAATATATCTATTAATTTGGGCAATCTTGGGTGGCGCAAACCCAAAGATGAAATATTGCTGATTTACTTGGCCAATGTCCTTCTCCTGCAAAGCAGCCAGCCAGCTAGCCAGATTTCAAACTCCCTCTTCTATGTTCATAAAAACAGATAACTCTGGAAATACTTGCTCATTTTGAATCATTTTGTAATCATGCCTCCAATATGAAGCTTCTGGTTTCACAGAGTACTAGTACCCAAGGACTGGAGAGCAAGGACCACAGTTAGGAGTTGTGCAGGATGAATGTTCAGTTCTAAGACCAAGTCAGCATCTTCCTAGGAACAATCCCTCTCTATTTGGGCTTATTTAAGAAATTTCATTTTAGAAAAGTAGTTATGAACTTCAGCACCAAATCCAGCTTTACTCTGAAATCTAATTTCTGCCACTTTATAAATACCAACAAAATGAGTAATAAAAATGCAAATTAAACTGCAGGGGAGGACTAGTGATTGGAGGGGAAGAAATCCTTAAAGAATTAGTTTATCTCCTAGGTAATGAAGGTGGCAGACTGTGTACAGATTGCTTTGTTCTCTTCCAAACCTGAGAAAAGAAATGATAAGTAAGGGCACAGCTGTGGAATGCATTCTGAAGCCCATCCACCAAGGTTTCCAAGGTTGTTTCCAAGCTTTTGCACAATAATGTTTGATTACTACAGTAACTGATGAGTTTTTTGATTTGTATTTCCCACAATGCTGCTACAGTATGCATCTTAACTTGGGACTGCTGAGTATCTTCAATGTGTAACTGCTATTTTCCATAAAAATAAAGGTAATCTCACAAGGATCAAGTCCTGGAAAAGCAAGTTTTCAGAAGCAATCTAGTATTTTTTCCGCAGTGTTCTCGCTGCACAGTTCTTTTTATAGTTTAAGGAGGCAACTCTGGAGCTAGGATTGTGGAAATAAAGTATGAGCTATCCCACATCACCAAGACACAAAAGCAGTCAAGATCTTCACTCATTCCCGTAAGGACAGAACCTCACAGAGGGGAGAACACTGGTCCTCTGGACATATCTGAGTCTCAACAGTGGTCAAACATGGTTTCTTCAGATACGCAAAAGGTTTAAAAATTCAAAGTTCAAAAATAAAATCCTGCACTTAGTACTGTTCCTCTGGGAGTGGGGGTTAGGGGGTGGAGAGATCTGCTTAGAGGAGAGTAAAAGACCATTTATAGGATATTGTAGAAAGGAAAAATAAATTTAACATAAGTGTGGCTCAACAGCAGGATGTAACTACCAAAAATCATGCCAACAACACTTGGCAGAGCCAACTCATGGAGAGAGAGATGTTTGTATTCCGAGACCACTCCCATTCACACACACTCTACATATTGCTCTGTTCACTTCAATTTAGCCAAGACATTGATGGCATGGCTCTGCTCACCTCCCCCATCAAAGTGGCTTTCAGGAGTATCTTCACATGATAAACTTCCTGAGGCTTTGAGCGTCCAAAATTATCTCTTTTTACTCTCACAGTTTAACAGGATGTACAACACTGATTCAAAATACCTTCCCTCAGTAGTTAAAAATACTTCTACATTATCTTCTTATATCAAGTGTTACTAGAACAAAGTGTGATATCATGTAAGGCTCAAAACAAAAATTGATAATGTTGATTCCATAAAAATTGAAACAGTGGGAATTGTCATTGCTTTATATTTTGGTAGTTAAAAAATGACTAGCTTAATAAAAGACAGCTGTTTCTGCATTTTTTCTATTGCAATATCACATCATGCACCTTTGACAGATTGCACTGTACACTCGTGAGATGATGACAGTGAAAAAGCAAACAATACTTAGTTTTATGAAGATATTTGTTGAATTCACATACTCCTTAAAATAGTCTTGAGGAAGCCCTGGACTCTGCAGATTATACTCTACAAAATGCTAGAGTAAACTCAAAATGGATTAAAGGCTAAAATATAAGACTAAAAACCATTAAAATTCTAGAAGAAAAGATAGACAATAAAATCTCAGACATTTTTCATGGCACTATTTGTCCTATGTCCCCTCAGGCAAGGGAAACAAAAGAAAAAATAACAAATAGGACTGCATCAAACTAAAAAGTTTTTGCACAGCAAAAGAAACCATCAACAAAATAAAAAGACTACCCACTGAATGGGTGAACATATTTGCCAATGATGCATCTGAAAAGGGGTAAATATCCAAAATTTATTTTTAAAACTTACAAAACTCAACATCAAAGAAACAAACCATCCAATTTAAAAATAGGGAGAGAACCTGAATACACACTTCTCCAAAGAGGACATATAGATGGCCAATAGAGAGGGAAAAGATGCTCAATATCACTAAACATCAGAGAAATGCAAGTTAAAACCTTGCAGTGAGATATCACCTCCCACCCGATAGAATGGCTATCATCAATAAATCAACAAACAACAGTGTTGCTGAGGATGTGGAGAAAAGAGAAACCTGGTGAATTGCTGGTAGGAATGTTGAATGGTGCAACTACTGCTGAAAATAGTATGGAGTTTCCTCAGAAAATTAAAAATGGAACATTCTTATGATGCAACAATCCACTTGTACAAATATATCCAAAGAAACCCAAAACATTGAATTGAAAGATTATATGCACCCCTATGTTCATTGCAGCATTATTTACAATAGCCATGATATGGAAACAACCCAAATGTCCATCAGTTGATGAGTAGATAAAAAAATTATGGTACATATATACAATGAAATACTACTTGGCTGTAAAACAGAATGAAATCTTACCTTTTGTGATAGTGTGATGGATGTGAAGAGTATTATGCTAAGTGAAATAAACCAGTCAGAGAAAGACAAATACCAAATGATCTCACTTATATGTGAAATCTAAAGAACAAAATAAATAAAAAGAAACAGACTCATAGATACAGAAATCAGACTGACAGCTGTTAGGGGGGAGGGGGCTGGGTGGCTGGGTGAAAAATATGAAGGTATTAAGCAAAAAATAAAACCTCATAGACACAGACAACAAAATGATGATTGCCAGAGGGCAGGTGAGTGGGGTAGGTAGAAGAGGATAAAGGGGGGAGGGTAAATAGTAGTAGAAAGTGACTTGATTTGGGGTTGTGAACACACAATACAATGTACATATGATGTATTATAGAATTGTATATAATTTTATTAACCAATGTCACTCCAATAATTTATATGATTTTATTAACCAATGTCACTCCAATAAATTCAATAAAAGTTTATTTAAGAAAAAGAATCCTTGAGATTTGGTTACAAAATGTTTTTTTAAGTATCTCAAATACACTCCATATCTACCTAGTGAGATGATTACAATTTGATGAGAAAAGCATACTCAACACTTGATAAGAGAGCCTCTTTGTTTAGGAGCTTTTTTTCCTAGAGATTTCCACCCTTCAATTTTATAGTGCATATATAATTGGGTATAATGCACAGTGTACATTATTTTAAACTGTCAGTAGTAGAAGAACATATTATCCTACCATTGTCAAGATAACTACTCCATAATTCTACACTGTTCCAAATTCTACCTTTAAATTATCTAAAGAAGTATATCAGCTATGCAGGCATTGATTCTTTGTTTTTTTTAATCCTCCCTTTCCTATAAAATCTCACAGCTTTGTAGCATTCTTACTCTGATTTTTGTGCCTCTTCTTTTGCATAATTACCCTTTCTCTCTGTTTAAAAAACAATTCAATAGCACCACAAAAAAATGGGGGATAACTCAACAGAAGTTGAGTTGTATTTTTAAAAGAATTATTAGTTATTACTTCTCTAAATTAAACATCTTGTGAAATTATAAAGAAAATTCTAAAACTTTGGGAACCTACTTAGCAAAATTTCTTTCAACAAAGACAGTCTCTAAGGAAATCCACAAGTTTTGCACCATCATCCATTTTTCAATAGTGTCTGTTGAGTTGAAAAGTCACTGCCCCCATTTCTGAATCTGGGATTTGAATGGCATACAAGGTCTGTCCAAAAGGTACCCAACCATGTAATATGAAAACAATAGAGACATTTACTGAAGAAGATACAAGATACAAGAAACATTGTACATAGGACAATGATGCCTCAGTCCCCTTCAAAGTAGGCACCTTGGGACCTCATACAGTTCTCCCAATTGCCTTCAGCTGCCTGGTAGTATTTTCCTGAATCTCATTGACAGTCTGAAATCTTTTTCCTTTCAAAGGTGATTTTAGTTTTGGGAAAAGATAGAAGTCAGAGGTCACCAAACTGGGGTTGTAGGAGGGTTGAGTCACCTATGTGATTTGATGTTTCACCAAAAATCTCTGCCTGAAACATGATGCTCAAGTAGGCACATTTGTCATGATGAAGCTGCCAATCACCAGTTGCTCATGGCTGCAGCCTTCAGAATCATCCAAATAGTTTCCATAGAGGAATGTTCAAGCTTACTGCAAAACTTGATGCAGATTTGTTGCTCTACTCGCTTAGTCATTTTGAATGCTATGGCCACACAGTACACATGGTCCCTCAATGTTGTCTACTGCCCTCACTGACTAGTACAGTAAAGTCATCATTGTTCACATATGCACATTCCAGTCCACTCTCCTTGGCTGCCAGGTTACATTGATTTCACGCAAACCAGTTCTCATTATACTAACAATGGCTCAACTTTTTTCACACTGGCCTCATCATATTGTACATAAAATAGAAAATATGTTCAGCATTTAGGTTTTATTGATGCTTTAATTTTATTGTTGCTGTTTTCAATTTAGAGAGGTTTTTAAAATCCAAAATAAAATAAAACAAAATGCTTTAAAAAGTAGATAAGAAAAAGTCCAACGATGTGATTTTTAAATGGACTAATGAAATGAACAGACTATTCACAGAAAAAGAAAGTGACCCTTAGACATAAGAAATGATGTTCAATCTTGCTCATGTTAAAAAAACACACAAACTAAAATTATGTGAGTTCACCACTTCTCATAAAAAAAGGTTTTCTCAAAAGTTTGACCATGTACTTGGTTGGCAAGACTCTGAAAAAAACCAATAGCAATAAGAACCTTAACACTCGGATTATGGGTTCTAAACAATGTTTTTCTCTAAAGAAAATCAAGAATTCTTAATAAATAACTGATTTCCAGTCTGGAACAAAAATTTACAAGAGGAGCTCGGAATATCTTGTCTGATAAAAAGGGAGCTGCCAAAGAATATTAGAATTGTGTCTAAATGCCTCAAGAGCCAACTTGATGAGGTTCCCTTTTATCAAATATGATACAACTTAAGCATCAATAAGAATAATAACCACAATGGATTGAAATACATAATAAATGTTTAAATCCATGCTCTCATAATAATACTACAAAATAAAAATAGTAGGTCAACTTTGAGGGATGATAGCAAACCAATCCAATTTTTGAAACTGATTTATAAAAGAATACTAAATCATTTACTCTGCCTTTCCTAGAAGAACTATACCAATGGATCACCAAATAGCATGTGATGGGAAGTTTCTATTTATTTCTGCTAATAAACAAAGAAGGAATGATAGAATTTAAACTTCACCATTTTGCAACCACTAAGGAATTAATTAATCAAGGCATTAATTCATTGATTGTCAATGACTGTTAACATGATAAAAGAGAAACAAGGAGATATTATGTGTCTCTTTTGGAGGATCACAACACTACCTATGAAGTATGCTTGGAGAAAAAAAATAAAGAGAGTCAGAGAAAGCCTCAAAAGCTAATCACCTATTTGCCAAGTTGGCTGGAAATATCTGCTCATCTGGTATAATTAGAGTTACACAGTTTATGCGACATTTTCCAGGGAGCTACGTCCAATAAATCCATAGGTCCCAGGCTTGCTTACTATGCACATCCCTAAAAAGTGGACATCCTGCTAAACTCTCCCACTACCAAAAACATTAGTTGTATATCAGATCTGTTATTAGCATATTTACAAGAAGATTTATTTTTTAAATGTTATTGAATTCATTGGGGTGACATCAGTTAATAAAATTGCATAGATTTCAAGTGTGCAATTCTATCATATATAATACATCATCTGTATATTGTATTGTGTTCACCACCCAGATTTAACTGAGCTTTCCAAGGAATTCCCATAGAAGAGAAAGGACTAGAGACCTGCTGCTTTACTGATTACCTTCTTCATGTGTTTCCAGGTAATTAGACAAATTATTAAAAGGTCACAAATTGTAACATACTGAAAGTTCACAAGTAATAAAAAGAGACAAATGGAACAAAATAAAGTAGTCAGAAAGTAACCCACCTCTATAAACAATTTGATAGATGCTGGGGATAGTCACTAAAAATCAGTGGGAAACAATGCATTGTTTAATAATTATGTTGAGAAAGTGGATATATTTTGGTAGCCATACTTCAGGATGGTTCCCTATGATCCCAGCATCTTGGTATTCACACCCTTGAGTAATCCTCTCTCACATTGTATTAGGGTTGGTCTGTGTAACCAATAGCATATGGTGTATGTAACAGTATCTCATTTCCAAGGTTAGGTTATAAAAGAATGTGACTTACATCCTAGACTCTTTCTGTCTCTCTCTGTCTCTGTCTCTGCTTCTCTCCCCTTCCTCTTTCTCTCTCCTCCTCTCTCTCTCTGTGGAAAGCAGGAAGCCATGTTGTGAGCAGCCCTCCAGTGGGGTTTTAAGAAACCTCCAGCCAATAATCAGTGAGGAAAGGTCTACCAAAAATTATGTGAGTGAGCTTAGATCAGATTTTCCAGATTGCAAAATCATTGCAACCCTGGGCAAAAGCTTACCTGTAACTTTGTGAAAGACCCTGAGGCAGAACCACCAGCTAAGTTGCTGCCATATTTCTGACCCTGAGAATGTATAATAATGTTTGTTGTTTCAAACAACTAAGTTTTAAGGTAATTTGTTATATAGCAATAAATAAGTAGTACAGATTTTGGTACCAAAATGGAATATGCCATAAGAAAAGCCTGTATGTGGGAAAGGCAGTGGAAAGAAACTGGACAGATAAAGAACTTTAAAGAGAGCATTAGTGAAAGTCTAAATTGCCTTGATCAGAATGTTAATAGAATTTTGGACTTTAAGGAGGCTGCCAGTGAGGTCTTAAAAGAAAATGAGAAAAATCTTATTGAAAACAAAAGGATAGGAGATTCTTATTATGTAGTGGCATAAAGATTAGCAACAGTAACCAGAAGTAGTATAGAAGTTAAAAATATACATAGTGAACTGGATAATATCTAGCTAGATGGGTTAAAAATACCACATAAGTGCTATTTATAGTAAAATCTGAGAAGATAGTTCCCATTACACAGAAAGAAACAGAATTTGCTGGTCTTAAAGATTCTTGGTCTCATCAGATGGCAAACAAAAGTAAACTTAAGAAATAACTCTTAATAAATATGAAATCCAGGACACTCTCAAGAAAACATGGTTTAAATATGAAACTGACCTCTCCGCAAATAGGGAAAAGGTCAAATAAATTATGATGCATCGGGAATTTTGAAGATGGCGGCAACATAGGTGGGAGCGGAGTCCACTTCCCCTCAACGCCACGGAAATACCTAGCTGATCTGAGGAGCAGAGCGAACAGCCAACAGTATTCCAGCATATACGAAGATCAGAGACCAAAGATAGAGGACACTGAAAGATCTGACGGTGAGACAACAAAACCTGGAGTGCTGAAAAGACTAGAGTTAGACCGTGTTAAACACATAAACGTCAGCTCAAGACCAGTGAGCACAGGAGAGTAAGGAGACAGCACCACCGAATCCCATTGGCATTCTACCATAGAAGTTCATATCATAAATCCAGGGAGTCAGAACAAAGCAATTTAAGACGCAGAGGCCAACAAGAAGAACCTCACAAACAATGGGAAGACAAAGAAACAATTCCCAAATGAAAGGAAAGGAGGAAGTCTCAGAAAGAATACTAACCGAAAAAGAGGCAAGTCAACTATCAGATACTGAGTTCAAAGCAATGGTCATCAGGAAACTCACTGAGCTCTCTGAGCTCAAAGAAAACTACCAGAAACTACAAGGACACTACAATGAACTCACTGCAAACTATATCAACATGAAAAAGGAAATAGAAAATATCAACAAGAGCCAAGCGGAAATGAAGAATACAATTTCTGAATTGAAGAACACAGTAGAAGGAATTAAAAGCAGACTTGATGAAGCAGAGGATCGGATCAGCGAGCTGGAGGATAAAGTAGAAAAAAACACCCAGAAGGAGCAAGAAAAGGAAAAGAGGCTCAGAAAGAATGAAGAGGGATTAAGGGAAATGCAGGACAACATGAAACGAAACAATATCCGTATAATAGGAATACCAGAAGGAGAAGAAGAAGAGCAAGGGATAGAAAACCTGTTTGAAAAAGTAATGATGGAAAATTTCCCTAATCTGAGGAGAGAAAAAGTCACCCAAATCCAGGAAACACAGAGAGTCCCAAGCAAGAGGAACCCAAAGAGACCCACTGCAAGACACATCATAATTAAAATGGCAAATTTCCAAGACAAAGAGAGGATCTTAAAGGCAGCAAGGGAGAAAAAGGAAGTAACATACAAGGGAGCCCCGATAAGGTTAGCAACTGACTTCTCAATGGAAACGCTCCAAGCCAGAAGAGAATGGCAAAAAATATTCCAAGTAATGAGAACCAGAGGCCTCCAACCAAGACTACTTTACCCAGCAAGGCTCTCAATCAAGATAGAAGACCAAATAAAGAGCTTCCCAGACAAAAGAAGTCTAAAAGAATACAGCTCCACCAAACCAGCTCTGCAAGAGATGCTAAAGGGACTGCTTTAAGGAAAGGAAGGAAAAGAGAAAGACAGAGGAACACAGGTAGGAAATAATGGCAATGAATAACTACCTATCGATAATAACCTTAAATGTAAATGGATTAAATGCTCCAATCAAAAGACATAGAACAGCTGAATGGATAAGAAAACATGACCCACACATATGCTGCCTACAAGAAACCCATCTCAGGACAAAAGACTTACACAGACTGAAAGTGAAGGGCTGGAAACAAATTTTCCAAGCAAACAGACAGGAAAAAAAAGCAGGGGTAGCAATACTCATATCAGACAAAATAGACTTCCAAAGAAGGGCCATAAAGAGAGACCCAGAAGGTCACTTCATAATACTCAAAGGAAGAATCCACCAAGAAGACATAAACATTGTAAATATATATGCACCCAACATAGGAGCACCCAAATACATAAAGAAAATCTTGGAGGAGTTCAAGAAAGATATTGACAGCAACACAATTATAGTAGGGGATTTTACCACCCCACTATCAAAAATGGACAGGTCTTCCAAACAAAAGATCAACAAAGATATTGTGTCACTTAACAATACCTTAGAGGAAATGGACTTAACTGATATATACAGAGCTTTTCATCCCAAAGAAGCAAAATGCACGTTCTTTTCAAGTGTCCATGGAACTTTTTCAAAGATAGACCACATGATAGGACACAAAGCAAGCCTCAACAAATTCAAGAAAATTGAAATCATATCAAGCATCTTCTCTGACCACAAGGGTCTGAAACTAGAAACCAACGCCAAGGGTAAAAACCCAAAACACTCAAAAGCATGGAGACTGAATAGCATGCTATTAAACACTGAATGGGTCAAGAACGAGATTAGGGAAGAAATCAAAAACTTCCTGGAAACAAATGAAAACGAACTCACAACAACCCAAAACCTATGGGACACAGCAAAGGCAGTCCTGAGAGGGAAGTTCATAGCAATACAGGCCTACCTTAAGAAGTTAGAAACAGTTCAAACAAACAACCTAACCCTACGCCTACAAGAACTGGAGGAACAACAACAAAGACAGCCCAGAGCAAGCAGAAGGAAGGAAATAACCAAGATCAGAGGAGAGTTAAATGACATAGAGACTAAAAGCACAATTCTAAGGATCAATGAATCCAGGAGCTGGTTCTTTGAAAAGATAAACAAAATCGACAAGCCTTTAAGTAGGCTCATCAAGAAAAAAAGAGAGAGGATCCAAATAAACAGAATTAGAAATGAAAGTGGAGAGATTACAACTGATACCACAGAAATACAAAGGATCGTAAGAAATTACTATGAAGACCTGTATGCTAAGAAATTTGAAAACCTAGATGAAATGGACACATTTCTAGAAAAATATAATCTTCCAAAACTGACTGAAGAAGAAGCAGAAAACCTGAACAGACCAATATCAGCAAAGGAAATTGAAGCAGTCATCAAGAAACTCCCATCACACAAAAGCCCTGGACCAGATGGTTTCACAGGAGATTTCTACAAAGCATTTAAGGAAGAACTAACCCCTATCCTCCACAGACTATTCGAAAAAATCCAAACTGATGGAAGACTCCCAAACTCTTTTTATGAAGCCAACATCATCCTAATCCCAAAACCAGATAAAGACACAACGAAGAAAGAAAACTTCAGGCCAATATCGCTGATGAACATAGACGCTAAAATTCTCAACAAAATATTAGCAAACCGCATCCAGCAATATATTAAAAAGATCATCCACCATGACCAAGTGGGATTCATCCCAGGGATGCAAGGATGGTACAATATACATAATACATCACATCAACAACAGCAAAGACAAAAATCACATGATCATATCAATAGATGCGGAAAAAGCGTTCGATAAGATACAGCACCCATTTCTGATAAAAACACTCAGCAAAGTGGGAATAAAGGGAGCAGTCCTCAACATAATTAAGGCCATATATGAGAGACCTACAGCCAACATCACACTCAATGGACAAAAACTTAGAGCTTTCCCACTAAGATCAGGAACTAGACAAGGATGCCCTCTCTCACCACTCCTATTCAACATAGTATTGGAAGTCCTAGCCACAGCAATCAGACAAGAAAAAGCAATAAAAGGCATCCAAATTGGAAAGGAGGAAATGAAACTGTCACTGTTTGCAGACGACATGATAGTGTACATGGAAAACCCTATAGACTCCACTCAAAAACTACTCGACCTAATAAATGAATTTGGCAAAACAGCTGGATACAGAGTCAATACCCAGAAATCAAAGGCATTCCTGTACACCAGCAACGAAACTGCAGAAACAGAAATCAGGAAAAAAATCCCATTCGATATAGCAACAAGAAAAATAAAGTACCTAGGAATAAACCTAACCAAGGAGGTAAAAGACCTGTACTCAGAAAACTACACAACACTGAAGAAAGAAATTAAGGAAGATACAAACAAATGGAAGCATGTACCATGTTCATGGATTGGAAGAATCAACATTATCAAAATGGCCATACTACCCAAAGCAATTTATAGATTCAATGCAATCCCTATTAGAGTACCCATGACATATTTCACAGATATAGAACAAACATTGCAGAAATTCATATGGAACCATAAACGACCTCGAATAGCTGCAGCAATTTTGAGAAAGAAAAACAAAGCAGGAGGGATCACAATCCCTGATATCAAACTGTATTACAAGGCCACTGTAATCAAAACAGCCTGGTACTGGCATAAAAACAGGCACATAGACCAATGGAACAGAATAGAGAGCCCAGAAATAAACTCAAGTCTATACGATCAATTAATATTTGACAAAGGAGGCAGGAGCATAAAATGGAGCAAAAACAGCCTCTTCAACAGATGGTGTTGGGAGATCTGGACAGCTACGTGCAAAAAAATGAAACTCGATCACCAACTTACGCCATACACGAAAATAAACTCAAGATGGATAAAAGACTTAAATATAAGCCGTAACACCATAAAAGTCCTTGAGGAAAACATTGGCAGGAAAATCTCAGACATTCCACGCAGCAACATCCTCACAGACACATCCCCTAAAGCAAGGGACATAAAGGAAAGAATAAACAAATGGGACCTCATCAAAATAAAAAGCTTCTGCATGGCTAAAGAAAACAGCACCAAATTACAAAGAGAACCAACAGTATGGGAAAACATATTTGCCAACGATACCTCAGACAAGGGCCTGATCTCCAAAATATATAAAGAACTCACTCGACTCCACTCCAGGAAGACAAACAACCCAATTAAAAAATGGGCAAAGGACTTGAACAGACACTTCTCCAAGGAAGACATACAGAGGGCCCAGAGACATATGAAAAGATGCTCAGCATCACTAGCCATCAGAGAGATGCAAATTAAAACCACAATGAGGTATCATCTCACACCAGTCAGAATGGCCAACATAAACAAATCCACAAACAAATGTGGGAGAGGATGTGGAGAAAAGGGAACCCTCGTGCACTGTTGGTGGGAATGCAGACTGGTGAGGCCACTGTGGAAAACAATATGGAATTTCCTCAGAAAACTAAAAATGGAACTGCCCTTTGACCCAGTAATTCCGCTGCTGGGATTATACCCTAAGAACACTGAAACACCAATCCAAAAGAATCTGTGCACCCCAATGTTCATAGCAGCACAATTTACAATAGCCAAGTACTGGAAGCAACCTAAGTGCCCATCAGCAAACGAGTGGATCCAAAACTATGGTATATTTACACAATGGAATTCTACGCAGCAGAGAGAAAGTAGGAGCTTATACCCTTTGCAACAGCATGGATGGAACTGGAGAGCATTATGCTAAGTGAAATAAGCCAGGAAGTGAGGGACAAGTACCATATGATCTCACCTTTAACTGGAACATAAGCAATAGAAGAAAAAAGCAAACAAAATATAACCAGAGACATTGAAGTTAAGAACAATCTAACAATAGCCAGGGCGGGGGTGGGGGGTGGGGGCGGGGATAGTGGGAAGAGGGTATTACAGGAACTACTATAAAGGACACATGGACAAAACCAAGGGGGAGGGTGGAGAGGGGGGAGGGAGGTGGGTTCACCTGGGGTGGGGTAGAGGGATGGGGAGAAAAGGCATACAACTGTAATTGCGTAACAATAAAAAAAATTAAAAAATAAAAATAAAAAATAAATTATGATGCATCTATATGATGGAATGTTATGCAGGCATTAAAATATATTTTCTAAGAATGTTATAATGATAAGTATATACTTATAGTGTTAAGTGAAAAGTACAAAATATAGATCTGTATATGGGGTAAGATTTATTTATATATATTTATATAGATATTTCCATAGTGAAAATGTTAGGTATATTCAAAAATATTATTAGTTGGTCTCTTCGATAGGATAAAGTATAATTATCTTTATGTTCTTCAAGCTTTTCTGTACTTTTTATGTTTTTATTGTCCTATATTCATTAAAAATTACATTTTATATAAAATTAAATAAATAAATAGCTTAGGGAGTGAGCATAAAATCTTTTAAGACCTCAGAAAAATCAGAGGTGGTACCTCAAGTGTCATTCAGTTGGACAAAAGAGTTCTCTTCAGGTTTTAGAAGTGTGACTCAGTTTCTTTCAAATAAAAAATAGAGCTTCTAAGAAGCTTAAGAGTATTGTTTCTCAATGGAATCCCAAAGTAGAAAAGAAATTACCCTGAAGAGCTTTTTCAGTATGCTTTTTTCTAATGGTGTGAACTCCAAAAAGATGCACAGGAGACCCACACAGTTTTAAGAGAATGTTATATGCAGAAATATCACTAGCTTGGACTACAAGGGACAGAAACAGAAGTATCAAATGAAAAGAGACCTTAGCACCCCAACATCTACAAATAGGAGGCAACACATGGGATTCCTTTTGTAACAAGAAATGAAAAGATGACTTAGAGAGTAGAATCAACAGCCCAGAGAATGTATGTATCCAAAGGCCCTGAAGAATAACTCCTGACAAGAAGTAAAATTGAGTTCTAATAAAGAAACCTCCAACATTTTCCAAGATATATTTCATAATTACCATGATCTAGTGACTCTGTGCCTCCCCATTTTCTTCCTTTTGAATAAGAATGTCTTTTCCTATGCTTTTGCAATTCTGAATGTCAGGTATGTAGGGGATAAATTGGTTGTTTCTTCAATTTCACAGAACAAGAGAAATTCTACTCAAAGGATTATACTTAATGGATTCCATCTAAGGAGATTCATATTCACCCAGACCTAGCTTAGACAATGAGATTCTGGACCTTAAGCTGAATACCAAGTGAAACAAAAATGTAGATAAATAAGAAGCTTCGTTCATTGCCAGTAAAGGAGAAATTTTTGAGAAAAAAATGGCAAAACTTGGTGAAATTGTTGCTAGTGGAAATAGGGTTCTTCTATGGAGTCACAAGAAAAGTATGTTGGGGACTAACACATAGGCAAATGAGGTGTTGTGGTAAGATTTATTGGAGCAAGACTGAAGATGGCAGCACAGTAGGTGGAAGCTGAGTCCACTTGCTCCTGCACCCAATCTGGGTTTTCAGCTGAACTTCCAACATCCAACCTGAACAAGCAACCAAATCTTTGCTAATATGGAGTTTTAAAGACAAGGAGTACAGAAGAGTCTTTGTAGAGTCCAGTAATAGGGGTTTATAAGTGGAAGGGGAAAGCCCCTGTGTGTGACTCCTGTCACAGCTGAGAGACCAGACAAGGCTCTGGATCTCCCTTCCCCTGCCAGGAGACTTACTTCCATGCAGGGATCCCCAAACCAAGTCAACAAAGATGGGAAGAGGAGACTGTGTGTTGTCTGTGGTGGGAAACAGAAGGAATTCACTGAGCCTGTGAGACCCAGCCTGCACACTCACAGTAAGCTGAGCTTCCATTGTTGTCACACCAACCTGGAGAGCTCAGGATAGGGGCTCAGACTGGCAAAGTGATCAGGTTGCCACACCTGGGTCTTTCACAGGCACCTACAAGCTGTAACTAGCAGTGACTTTTAGAGACATTTCACTCCCTGGGGAGGTTTTATGCAGAGTCCCAGACAGTGACTCAGTTGGGTGGTGTGGGTACTGCATAGAGCCTGATAAGAGGAACTGAAACATGGAAAGGCTAGGATCACATGCATAACTGCTTTGTCAACTGAGAGATCAGATTGAAAACATAGCAGCTGGGGCTCCCTTTCCTCTAGAACTGCGGGGCCGTAATCATACCCAGCAATCCCCAACCCAAAAGAGACAGCAAGAGGAGACTCTGGGGTCTCTGGCCATGGGAAGCAGTGTGATTCCACCACCCTGGTGAAAGTCAGAGATCACAAATTCACTATGAAATACTTCTAACAGTTTTGGTGCCAGACTGAAGAGTTCACTATATGAGCTCAGACTTCAGGAGAAACCACACTGCTGAAATAGGACCTCTGAGGGTGGCAGACAGCATGCCATAAAGGGAATCTCTGATTGCTGGGGAGGCATAGGTTGGAGACCAAAACAGAACTTACTAAGTGGCTTGGGAAAGAGAACAACGTCCCCCCTTTTCAAGCATATAGACAGCACCCCAGGTGGCTGCTGCTGTGGAGGGGAGCCTGGCAGAGATGGAAATTTTTTTTTGGACCATTCTAAACTTGTCTCAGTCACACCAAGCCACACTGGGTCTTTGGATCCTTTCTCACTGAGCCCAGCTGGGTAGAGAGATCAGAAATTTGTATAACAAGGGGTTTTAGTGCCCCACCCAGCTTGGGTTGTAGGCAGGCTCCATGCTACACAGAGAAAAGAGATCTGGACTGTGTCTCTTGTGATAGCTGTTGGCTGGGAGTTAGGTGAAAGTTGAGCTGCTTGCTGGAATACTTTGCAGTGAGGCCAACCCACCTCAGTCCATACCACACTGGGAAGGAAAAACAGTGTCTGACCTCTTCAAAAGGGTTTCAGGCACTATCCCCAATGGGGAAACTACAGAACAGACCTCTCTGCCAGGTCCCAGATTCACCTGCTGGATGCATTTCCATGGTGGGGTGTGGGGCAGGGGGATGGAGAGAAATTTAGAACAGGGACTTTCAAAGTATGAGATTTCTGGAGGATATTGCCTGGGAGTGGAACAGAAGGTTTAACCTCCTACTGAGGTTTTAGAATGAGACTGAGAGTTTAGCCCCCACCTGTAGTCTGGTCTGGCTCCAGTTCCAGCAGGAGGCTTTTTTGATCTATCCCCTGAAGTCCAGAGATGCTGAGCTCACTCCTGCAAACAGGAAAGCTGAATGTACCTATCCTAAACCAGTAGCAAGCCCCCCTGAGTAAGCAAGTGCTGGAGTCTCTGGCAAAGACTGAAGGGTTGGCTTTGAGTCAAGGCTGCTCTCCTTTCATTGAATGCCCTACAGACAGCATGATGAACAATGTGGGAAACCTACTATCCCTATCTCAACAGGCCTGGTCTGAATGTACAGTCCCTCAACAAAAGGCTCAGGAAGAAGACCAGGTAACCCTCAGGGAGAGGCAGAGCAGCTGAAAGGGGGAGGCTGACCTCAGGGAGCCTCAGCTTTTATACAGAGCTAGCACCAGTTCCAAGGAGGAAAAAGCTGACTCTTTTATACAGATTGGCCCCTCACATGCACAGACAGGTCCAGTAAACACAGACATAAGTAAGCAGCCTGGTAGCTATGGAGAGATAGCTTAAGGCCAGTTACGTACAACATCTGAAAGCAACCTGCATCTGAACCCCATCCAACTGGACCCAGAACCAACAAAATCAGTGGTGGGCTTCAGCCCAAAGTAAAGCTTGAACCAACTACTTTCACAATTAGTACTTTCAAAGAGGGATTCCTGCAGGTTCCAGACCCTGCTGTGAACAATACCTCATCAAAAGGCAGCAACTGCACAGCACCCCACACACGGAGGTCATAGATTACTCTTACAATCACCCAGCTTGAAAGAATCATTGTACCCATAAAAGAGCCACCAGCATTTAAGGTGCAACTGCAAAAAGGCAGACACAGAACCCACAAGAAACACTCCTGGACCACATAGTTCAGGTGTTCCAAAGGATTGTGCAACTGACCCCAGCAAGACACCTTTATCATTAAACAATAAAAGCATGTTCAGGAGACAGCACACCTACCTAACACACAGAGATCAAATGGGGCAACAAGAAAAATGTCCCAAGCAAAAGAACAACAGAAATTGCCACCACCCCCAATTCAAAGATACAGATGAAATGGAAGCAACACAAATACTAAATTCAGAGTGTAAAATAATGATTATAAGGATACTCAAAGACCTTACAGAAAAAAAAAATGGAGTATCTCAGTAAGAACTTAATAGTAAACATTAAAAAGGATATAGAAACCATAAATAAGAACCAGTCAGAAATAAAGATTGCAATATCTGAAATCAAGAATTCACTTGAAGGAATCAATAGTAGATTAGATGAAGAAGATAATCAAATCAGTGCATTAGAGGACAACATGATAGTATCCACCTAAAGAGAAAATTAAAAAGAACAGAGACTTAAGAGGAACAAGGAAAGGTTAGGGACCTTTTGGATAATGTCAGTCATAACAACATCCACACCATATGAGTGACAGAAGGAGATGTGTGAGAGAAGGATAGAGAACCTATTTGAAGAAATAATGGCAGAAAACTTCCTTAACCTGGTGACTTCATCAGGCACACAAGTTCAGGAAGGACAGAGGGTCTCAATCAAGATGAACCTAGAGACCCACACCAAGGCACATCATAATTAAAAGGGCAAAGCTTGAAGACAAAGAATCTTAAAGGCAGCAAGAGAGATACAGTCAGTTAAATACAAAGAATACCCCAGTACAACCTCTGCTGATTTCTCAACAGAAATACAAGTCAGAAGAAATTGGCAAGAAATATTCAAAGTGAAGAAGCTAAAAACACTCAGCCTAGATTGCTCTACCCAAGAAGGCTATCATTTAAAATTGAAGTCTAAATAAAGAGCTTCCAAGACAAAGTAAAGTTAAAGGAGTTCATTACCACCAAACCAGCATTGCAAGAAATGTTAAACCTTCTTTAAGAAGAACTAGAAAGGGAAGAAACATAGGTACATTATAAAAAGGCAATAAATAAGTACCTATCCATAATAAGCTTAAATGTAAATGGATTAAATGCCCTAATCAAAAGACAAGAATAGCTGAATGGATAAGAACACACAACCCATATATATGTTGTCTACAAAAGACACACCTAAGAACAAAAGATTTTCACAGGCTGAAAGTAAAGGATAGAGGAAAATATTCCACACAAATGGAAATTAAAAGCTAGAGTGGCAATACTTATACCTGACAAAATAAACTTCAAAACTAAGGCTATACAAAGAGACAAATATGGTCACTACATAATACTAAAGGGATCAATTCAATAAGAGGATATAACTCTGGTAAACATACATGCACCCAATACAAGAGCACCTAAATACAGGGTCCATCCGGAAAAAGCCCAGTCACCGTTAATATAATGAGAACTAGTTTGTGTGACATGGATGTAACCTGGCAGCCAAGGAGAGTGGACTGGAATGAGCATGTATGAGCAATGACAACTTCACTGTACGATCAGTGGGGGCAGTTGATGCCATTGAGTGAGCATGTGTACTGTGTGGCCATCACATTCAAAACGACTGAGGGAGTAGAGCGACAAATCTGTATCAAGTTTTGCATTAAGCTTGAACATTCCTCTACAGAAACTATTTGGATGATTCAGAAGGTTGCAGCTATGGGCAACTGGTGATTGGCAGCTTCATCACAACAACACGCCCACTCATGCATCATGTGTTGTGTAGTTTTTTTGTGAAACATTAAATCATCCAGGTGACCCTCCTTACAGCCCAGATTTCATGCCCTGAAATTTCTGCCTTTTCCCAAAACTAAAATCACCTTTGAAAAGGAAGAGACTTCAGACCATCAATAAGATTCAGGAAAAGATGACAGAACAGCTGATGATGACTGAGAGAACTCAGATCCCAAGGTGCCTACTCTGAAGGGGACTGAGACATCATTGTCTATGTACAATGTTTCTTGTATCTTGTATCATCAGTAAGTCTCCACTTTTCATAGTACATGGCTGGATACATTCTGGATAGATTTCATATATTAAAAAAGTTTTGGTGTACTTTAACATGGATATCAACAACAATACTGTCATAATTGGGATTTTAACCCCATTGTCAACAATGGACATATCTTCCAGACAAAGAGATAACAACATTAAATGACACACTAGATTAAATGGATTTAATTGATATTTACAAAACATTTCATCCCAAAGAAGCAGAATATACATTCTTCTCAAGCACACATGGATCATCCTCAAAAATACACTATATGTTAGGTCACCAAAACAAATCTTAACAAATTTAAGAAAGTTGAAATCATATCAAGCATTTTCTCAGATCACAATGGCATGAAATTAGAAATCAATCTCAATAAAAAGACTCAAAAACACTCAAATACTTGGAGGCTAAATAGTGTATCAATGAGTGTACAATAGTGTAACAATAGTGTAACCAATGAGATCAAGGAAAAGTTCAAAAAATATCTGGAAACAAATGAAAATGAACACACAACAACCCAAAATCCACAGGACACAGTGAAAGCAGTCCTGAGAAAAATGTTCATAGCACTAAAGACCTACCTTAAAGAAAAATCTCAAATAAACAATCTAACACTGCACCTAAAACAACTAGAAATACAACAACAAACAAAGCCCAGAGCAAGAAGAGGGAAGGAAATAATCAAGATCAAAGTGAAAATCAATGACACAGGGTCTTAAAAAAATACAGATCAATGAAACCAGGAGGTGGTTCTTTAAAAAGATAAACAAGGTTGACAAACCTTTAACCAGGCTCATCAAAATAAATAAATAAATAAATAGAGAGAGAGAGAGAGAGAGAGGACCAAAATAAATAAAATCAGAAATGAAAAAGGCAAAATAACAACTGATATCATGGAAATACAAGGGTTTGTAAGAAATTATGATGAACAATTATACACAAAGATATTTGTCAACCAGGCAAAACAGATAACTTTCTAGAAATATAAAATCTCCCAAAACTGAAACAGGAAGAAGCAGAAAACTTAAGGAGACCAACACCAACAAATGAAATCAAAACTTCCAGCACACAAAGCCCTGGACCAGATGGCTTCATAGGAGAATTTTACCAATCATTCAAAGAACTAACACCAATCCTTTTCAAACTATTCCAGAAAATTTAAGAGGAGGAAAGACTTCCAAAGCTCTTCCTATGAGGCCAGTATTATTCTAACTCCTAAACAAGGTAAAGACACAACAAAGAAAGAAAATTATAGGCCAGTGTCCCTCCTATAAAATCCTGAACAAAATACCAGCAAACTGGAACAAGCTATATGTCAAAAAGATGATACAGCATAATCAAGTGGGATATATCCCAGGTATAAGTGGCTGGCACAACATTTGCAAAACAATAAATGTGATATCTGACACAAAAAAATGAAAGGTAAAAATCACATGATCATATCAATAGATACAGAAAAAACATTCAATAAAATCCATCAATGATTTATGATTTAAAGAAAAGCTCTTAGCAAAGTGGGAATAGAGGGATTATACCTCAATATAATAAGGGCCACATATGAAAAGCCTATAGCTAATATCATTCTCAATGGGCAAAAACTAAAACTGTTCCCCTTAAGATAAGGAACAAAACAGGGACATTCACTCTCACCATTCTTATTCAACATAGTTCTGGAACTCCTGGCCACAGAGACCAAACAAAAAGAAGAAATAAAAAGCATCCAAATTGAAAAGGAAGAAATAAAATCATCATTATTTGCAGATGACATGATATTGTACATAGAAAACCCTAAGGACTCCACAAAAAAACTGATCGACCTAATAAATTCAGCAAAGTAGCAGGATACAAAATTAATACCCAGAAATCAATGGCATTTTTATGCTCTGATAATAAGTTATCAAAAAGAGAAACTAAGAAATCAATTCCATTTACTATAGCAACAAAAAAAGTACCTAGGAATAAATTTAACCAAGCAGGTAAAAGACCTGTACTCAGAAAACTATAGGTCATTGAAGGAAGAAATTGAGGAAGATACAAATAAGTGGAAGCATATACCAGGTTCATGGACTGGGAAATTTAAGTCACTAAAATGTCCATTCTCCTGAGAGCAATCTGTACATTCAACACAATTCTTATTAAAATACCAATGGCATATTTCACAGAAGTAAAACAAATATTCCAAAAATGTATATGGAACCAAAAAAAGTCCCAAATAGCCTCAGCAATCTTGTGAAAGAAAGACAAAGCTGGAGGTATCACAATTTCTGATATCAAAATATACTAAAAGGCCGCTACAATAAAAACAGCTTTTTACTGGTATAAGACCAGACATATAGATCAATGGAACAGAACAGAGAGCCAAGGAATAAGCCCACAACTGTATGATCGATTGATACTTGACAAAGATGGCAAGAGCACACAATGGAGCAAAGACAGTCTCTTCAATGAATGCTGCTGGGAAAACTGCAGTGGGACATGCAAGAAAAGGAAACTAGACCACCAACTTACAGCATACACAAAAATAAATTCAAAATGGATAAAAGACTTAAATGTAAGACATAAGTAAAAGTCTTAACTGTAAGTGTGAAACCACAAAATCCTAGAAAAAAACATAGGCAGGGAAATCTCAGACATCCCACATAGCAATATATTTGCTGATATATCTCATAAGGCACAGAAAACAAAGGAGAAAATAACAAATGGGACTACATCAAATTAAAAAGCTTCTTCACAGCTAAAGAAACCATCAGTAAGATGAATAGGGAACCCACAGTACAGGAGAATGTTTTTGCCAATAATACATCTCATAAGGATTTAATCTCCAAAATATACAAAAAACTAATACAACTCAACACCAGGAAAAAACAAACAACTTAAGACATGGGCAAAGGACCTGAATAGACATTTCTCTGAAGAGGATATACAGATGGCCCATAGATATATGAAAATATGTTTATCACTAATCATCAAGAAATGCAAATTAAAGCCTCAATGAGATATCACCTTACACTTGTCAGAATGACTATCATCAGTAAATCAACAAACAAGTGTTGGAAAGGATGTGGAGAAATGGGAACCCTTTTGCACTGTTTGTGGGAATGTAGATGGGTGCAGCCACTGTAGAAAGTGATTTAGTTACATCAAATAATTAAAAATGGAACTGCTTTATGACCCAGTGATTCCACTTCTGGAAATTTATCTGAAAAACATTTGAAATACTAATTTGAAAGAATATAAGTACCCCTATGTTAACTGCAGTGTTATTTACAATAGCCCAGATTTGGAAACAGCCTATACGCCCATCAGCAGATGAGTGGATAAGAAAGCTGGAGTACATTTACACAATGGAATACTACACAGCAGTAAGAAAGGAGAAACTCTTATATTTTGCAACAGCATGGATGGTCCTGAAGAACATTATGCTAAGTGAATTAAGCCAGTCAATGAAAGACAAATACCACATGTTTCACTATTATGTGGAATCTAATGAACACAATAAACTAATGAACAAAGTAGTAACAGAAGCTTAGATACATGAAACAGATTGACAGCTGCTGGAAATGTGGTGGCAGGGAGGGGACAGGATGAAAGATGGTGAAGGGATTAACCAGGAACTTTTATGCACAACTATTGAATGCATACAATAATATGGGGATTGACTTAGCGGAGAGTGTGGAGCTGTGTGATGGTGGGGGAAAGGGAGAAAAAAGTGGAAAAACCTGTAATAGAATAAAAATAAAAATTAATTAATTAAAAAAGATTTATTGCAGCAAAAATGAAGACTATCCCCAGGTGCCTGGTGTCTCACCCACAACAAGGCAGCTTAGCTATGTCCCATAGTGGAAAAAGTCCAACCTCTAGGGCCTCAGAACCTCACTTGTCCTCACCAAGCCCAGGAGGGACAGGACCCACAGAGGCAGAACTTTTCAGTGTCTCATTTCCCCATTTGCACAACAGCTGCCAAGGCTGCACTTGGGCTGCAACAGGCCCTGCACTTGTGCCCATGCTGCTGCCAGGCTCACACAGCTGCTACAGAGAGAGATCAATGAACAAACAATTCAGTCCATGCCAAAGTTTAATCCACCTTTGTCTCTATTCCCTCCTGCACTCTAGCTAGTACTGCACTATCTCGCCCAGGCTTCCACATGGAGCCATAGGCTGCTACAGAGAAAGAGTGCCGGGGAACAAATGGGTGAATGAAAAATTGAACCTTTGTTAAGCTTTGATTATATTATTTTGGGATTGGGAAGAAGCCAGCTTTCTTTCAAACTAACCTATCTTTTTCCTGGCTCTTTCCAAGCTTGTGCTGGGCCTGTCCCTTATCCAGGCCAATCCTTTTCCCAGACTAAATACCTTTTGTTTGTGGTCACCATCTTGGCTTCTACTGCACATGCCTAGGAGAAAAATTTCTCCTTCATTGTTTATTCCTTTTTTTTTTCAGGATATAAACCATTTACCTCCTATTTAATAAAACACTTTATATGACATTCATATGCTGTGCACAGTTTCCTCATACTTGCATCCATTTCCTGCGTTAGACTTTCATGCTTTGTTCATTTGTATAGGTACTTCTGTGTTGACTCCAAAGGTGCTCACCATTGGCTGCACAATAGGGATTCTCTTGGGGTGATATTTTTTAAATATATTTATTGATTATGCTATTACAGTTGTCCCATTTCCATCCCCCTCACTCCACTCCATCCTGCCCACCCCCTCCCTCCCAAATTCCCCCCCTATAGTTCATGCCCATGGGTCATAATTATAAGTTCTTTGGCTTCTACATTTCCTACACTATTCTTACCCTCCCCCTGTCTATTTTCCACGTATCATCTATGCTACTTGTTCTCTGTACCTTTCCCCCCTCTCTCCCCCTCCCAATCCCCTATTGACAACCCTCCATATGATCTCCATCTCTATGGTTCTGTTCCTGTTCTAGTTGTTTGCCTAGTTTTCTTTTGTTTTTGTTTTAGGTGTGGTCATTAATAACTGTGAGTTTGCTGTCATTTTTACTGTTCACATTTTTATCTTCTTAGATAAATCCCTTTAACATTTCATATAATAAGGGTTGCTTGGTGATGATGAACTTCTTTAACTTGACCTTATCTGAGAAGCACTTTATCTTCCCTTCCATTCTAAATGATGGCTTTGCTGGATACAGTAATCTTGGATGTAGGTCCTTGCATTTAATCTTGGGTAATGTAATTATGATGTGCCTTGGCGTGTTCCTCCTTGGGTCCAGCTTCTTTGGAACTCTCTGAGCTTCCTGGACTTCCCGGAAGTCTATTTCCTTTGCCAGATTGGGGAAGTTCTCCTTCATTATTTGTTCAAATAAGTTTTCAATATTTTGTTCTTCCTCTTCTCCTTCTGGCACCCCTATAATTCGGATGTTGGAACATTTCAAGATGTCCTGGAGGTTCCTAAGCCTCTCCTCATTTTTCCGAATTCTTGTTTCTTCATTCTTTTCTGGTTGGATGTTTCTTTCTTCCTTCTGGTCCACACCATTGATTTGAGTCCCAGTTTCCTTCGCATCACTATTGGTTCCCTGTACATTTTCCTTTGTTTCTCTTAGCATAGGCTTCATTTTTTCATCTGGTTTTTGAACAGATTCAACCAATTCTGTGAGCATCTTGATAATCAGTGTTTTAAACTGTGCATCCGATAGGTTGTCTATCTCTTCATCGCTTAGTTGTATTTTTTCTGGAGCTTTGAAGTGTTCTGTCATTTGGGCCATTTTTTTTTCTTTTTTTTTTGTCTTGGTGCATCTGTTACTTTAAGGAGCAGAGCCTTAGGTGTTCCCAGGGCAGGGTAGTGCTGGTCGCTGTGCTGTGATGCTGTATGTGAGGGAGGGGCCGAGAGGGAGCAATGGCACTCACTTCACTCTCCTCCGGACCTCAATCTTTCACTCCGCTACCCACAATCAAACCAGGCCCCTCTGGTGCTGGTTCCCAAGTGGGTGGGCTTGTGCACACTCCAGGCCCCTGTGGGTCTCTCCAATGACCTCTCCTGTGAGGCTGGGAGTCTCTCCCGCTGCCGCCCCAACCCCCACCAGCATTTTCAATCCCAGGTTTGAGGCTTTATTTCCCCGAGCTGGAGCCCAGGGTTGCACAGTCTGCTTCGCTCCCCGCTGTTTGTCCGGTTTATCTGTGCGCGAATGTGGGGCTGCTGGGTGCTACCCGCTGCTCTGCCTGCCCCTTTCTCCGCCACTCTTGCGTCCGGCTCTCTTGGTTTATCTGTGTGCAAATGTGGGGCTGCAGGGTCTGCTAGTGGTCGGACTGCCTGCCCCCTTGGTCCCACACTCCGCCAGTCTCCGTCCCTCCACAGCCATGCGAGTCCTCTCCACCCCGGCCCCCGTCTCCGCCCCTCCTACCTGTCTGGATGAATGTTTATTTTTATTTCCTTGGTGTGGACTTCCTTGCCGTTCGATTTTCTGTCAGTTCTGGTTGTGTGAGGAGACGCAGTGTATCTACCTAAGCCACCATCTTGGTTCTCCCATTGTTTATTTCTTTTCCTCATATTCCAAGTAAGTGGACCAGTTGCCCCCAAGGAAGAACAGAAAGCCAGTCCTTCCTTCCTACATCAGGCAATGGGGGGAGGAAAGGATGTTAATTTCCTTGGCAGGGACTCGCTATCCCCTGGGGATTCTGAAGCTGTAACTTTCAGATTTGAGCCTGATTAAGTGTAACTTCCATACTCAATCAGGCCCAGCCAGTCTAGCTCCCTTTTTTGTTAACACCCAACTACCTACACTAACAAAATTAAAGATGTTCATACCTACAACCTTTACCATTTTACTCCTCAATGAAAAAACTCTCACATTGGAACACACAGAGGCATGTACAAGGATGTTTATTAAAATACAATCCATGATACCAAGGTTAGAAGCAACCTAGATGCTATCACTAGAGTAATGAATAACTAAAATGTGCTGCAGATATTTGACAAATGATATAGTAGACAGAAGAAGGTAGGAATTAACAAACAACAACACTGTTAATTTTTTTAAAATAGGTTTGAGTAAATAAATGAAGCAAAAATGAGTTTTGTGACATAATACCATTTATATAAGTTAAAAAGGCATACTTGCCAAATAAAACTTTATGGTTTTCACTGACACATACCTAAGTACAGATACTACATGTTCTAGAGCAGGTGCCTATGGGAAGCAGATAAATGAACATAACGTTGGGCAATGGAGGAGGAAAAGATAAAATAAAAAAGTTATATGCTAATAAATTATGAACTGAGAATTATGATTAATTCAATTCTTAAAGTCTAAAGTCCACAAAAAAGAAAACAGGCATAAAGAAAGGAAGAAACAAACAAATTAACCAAGAGATAAAATGAGGGCACAGAGGGAACAGAGCAAGGAGGAAAAAATTGCAACTTGGCTAAAAGGTGTGTAGTACTTTTAGCTAAAGTACTGGGAATCACTGGGAGACATTAGCAACTCTAGGCTCTAGCCGAGCTCTTCTATATTTGACACAGGATGCTGGCTCTTTTTCAGACTTTGTGATCTGCTCTGCCATGAGAAAGTGTCAGGAATTATGAGTATCTGAAGCTGAAGAAAAGTTCTACGTTCATTTGATTGTTGTTTTTCTAGGTCATTGATGGGAGAAAGTAGGAATGCAAGTAGTCCAAGGTATTGTTTTATGGGAGGAAAATATTTGAAAACTTTTCTGTTCAATTAGGCCTCCTGGAATAAGCTTCCTTGGAAATTGACCTCACACTCTCCACAGAGTATTGAGCTATTACCAGAAAGAGGAATGGGCTCAGAACAACTCTGCCCAACGCCTGCTTGTAGTGTGTGAGTTCTTTACATCATGCAGGAAAGATTTCACATGAGTCCAGGTGATTTTAAGAATATGTCTATTAGAACTGGGGACAGTGAAATAAGGAAAGGCATAAGATAGAAGAAGCAACAGGAGACTAAATGGAGCTGCTTTGACTCTCTAGAAACATTATGGGAAAGAAGTGACCCAAGGCAGGGCTACTGTCAGCTCACTGGAGAGTCAGAGAAAAGGTGTCCTTAGGGACAGTTTCAGGGGGTTAGCCCAGGACAAGTGGTGCTGACCATTTCTCCCCTGGTTACAAGTTTCATGGTGTCCCTTAGTGTTTAAGAGATGCAGGCCTGTGGGGGATGAAGAGGGGAAAGAAAAAAGTATAGGCATGCTTCCGAGAGAGAGAGTGCCCTGGGTTCTTCATCTTTAGGGTTTTAAAGGCTGGGAGTTCAGGGGAGGTCTTAAGAGAGGATCTCAATAGAATACTCATCAGCTTTTCCAGGTGTGCCCTCTAAGGGTTATGGTGCCAGAGCAAGGGGTCATTAGTCATTGCAGCTGGTCCTGACCTTGCACTCCTGGCCTTGCTGCTTTTTTGGGTCTGGAGTTGAAATACAATTGAGACCTAGATGTTATCTCTAGGGAGGAAAGGCCAGAGGGGTCTAAACTACAAGACATGCCAGGGGAAGAAAAGCCACCCTGGGGTTAAGGTTCAGTGCCAGTTTTGTCTGTCACGAAGCACCTTGGTGACCTTCTGTATTTGATTGTAAATTGCTCAGCCAGTTCGTTCAGCTATCTCGTCTCAGTTTCCCCATTCCACTTGTCAAGGAATTTTCCTAGCTTCTTACTATCCTACCTCAGAGCCATTTGCAGTCTCTGGCTCCTGAATCCCTTTCCAGTGTATCAAATTCCCTTTGAAAACAGGTCTGAGGGCATTTTAAAGCTAATTAGATAAAATTTATATCACATTCAAAAACTGTGCTTCATTAATGTAATATGAAAATGCTACTATTAGCCACATTTATGTCCTATTAGTATAAAAGCCTTAGAGTGGCTTACTTGGGCAGCCAGTAATACTGCTGGCCTCTGTGTTGCCCATATTAATTAGGAAGCCATTCTTGAAACAGCAGCATAATAAGGCTGACTGAAGATGAACAGAAATATGAGATTGTATTTTTCTATTTCTTTCAGTATCTTTTCCACTGAAACCTTGGTGGTACTTAGGTAAGTGATATTTGAAAGCCACCATTTCCAAGACCCTAATGAGACCATTAAAACCAGGGAGTGAAAACATGTTGTGTGTTACAAAAAGCAGACCAGGAGAGATGACTCATGCCAGTGAAAAATCAAAGTCATTTCTTGCTCAGGAAGCAAGGTGTGAGAAAGGAATTCAGTATTCATCTGGATACCTACATCTGAAAATAAAATGGTGGAGGAAATTTGTAGAATTGAAAATGAAAAGGAGAACAACAGAAGATAGACTGGAGAGAGAATGTAAGACTGACTCTCTAAGCCTACTGAATAAGGAAAAGATAAATAGGCTGAAATTTCTGGAGATCTTCAAGGCAGAGAATCATCAAGAGCCACATTTTGCACATGTGTTAGTTGTGGTAATTTTTATTGTTCATGAAACTCTTCTATTAGTGTATTATATGTCAGGAAAGTCTAAGAAGGTTTTGTATATTGATCATCTTTGGACTGTACTCTTATGTATTTGAAAGAGAGGGAGTCCTATTAACCAAATCCATGCTGTTTACAGGAATGCATTTGAAACTGAGCAAGAATTATCTTGATAGCTTTTCTAAGAAGAGAGAAAGCATGTCTTTGAAGAGTGGATAATAAGGCACATTCATCTAAGTTCTATTCTTTAAAAGAATAAAAACTCTTCATCATAAAAATCAACCCCTTAGCTCAAGATGCAATTGCATCTTGCTAATTTATTCATCAAAATAAATGCTAAGCTTCCAGGAAGGTGCAGGGAGAGAGCAGAGAGGGATTGCTTACTTATACTTTTGAAGACTATAATTCAGATGGTTGTGCCCTATTATGATAAGTAAATTCAAAGAAAGTTAATACTACAATAATCACAAATAATAAAACTGTCCTTTAGAAAGCCAAAGTCATATTACAGTGGAATATATTCTTCCCTTTGCTAAAAAGCACAGCCTTAGTCCTTGCTGGAGAAATTACAGTTTCTTAACCCATAGTGTAAGGAGAGGCCAGAAATCACCACATTAAATAGAATGAGTAAGGGCGAGCACTCAGTCCAGGAAGTTAAATGCAAGAGGTCAGTGAAGGATACTCCATGACCACTAACAAATGGCAAACTTTCCTCACAGCCAGAAAAGGTAGACGTTGCTAAAAGCCCTCTAGTGAGTTTTCTGCCTCAGAGTTTACTAGAAGGAAGGGAGTGAGCAGATGCTGTAACAATAAGCATTCCCCATGGGTGTCAGGGACAAAATACTTGAGGAGTCAGAATCACATCACCAGAGGTGATTAAGAAATTTATTGTGAGCAGATGGATGTAACAGCTACTGTAAAGGTCAAGGAAGCAGATGTTTACAGATATTAGGAAAAAGACTCGACAGTGTTCTGATGTCCTGATCCTATACAGGTTCCAAAACCAGGGCTACTCAGTCCTTAATGTGCCCTGGCATCCCTAGGAGGCAGTCAAGAGCACAGGATAAATTACGGATGGTGGAGTCCCTGGACCTCAATTCCTTGGCTTGCTTTTCTTAATGTACTTAATTTATGAAAACCTCAGCTTTCCCTCTGCAGAATAAGGATAGTCATGCCGACTTGGCAGAATTATTTTGAGATTACATTTATTATATGCCTATGGTAAATGTAAAAAGAAAAAAAACTAAATCCAGTGCCTGGAATATGATGTGACCTCAGTGAATTGTCCCTAATTTTATTGCTATTATTATTACAATCAGTTGTTAGTGCCCATGTGTTGACATTCCAATAATATGCTTGGGATCAATGATCACTTGTAATGCATTTGGAATAATGAACACTTTTTTAAGGGCAAACATCACAGTATTTTGAGAGGAGTGTTTATGTTTTGGTATTGTGCCATTAGTACTTGAGATCTTCAAGAAAAAAAAAAACACCAAAATCAGGTTTTAACCATAATTAACCTATGGATTTAATGAACCAGTATAGAACAGACAGCACATAAATTTCCTCTACACCGCATTTCTCTCTGTGCACATGCAGGACTTACCAGGAGTGTGCAGCACAGAGTATGGATGCTCTGTGCAAGGTGAGCCCCTGCCTGGAATACAGCAAGTGAAACACTGGAAAAGATCCAAAAGACCAGTAGAGATGACTGGTATAAAATATTTTTTTAAAAGCTATAAAAGCAAGTGGTAAAGATCCATTGGAAACAATAATAAAATGTTCATCTACCTAAAAGGAAAGATATTCCCTCCTGATAGAGCTTTTTTAGTGGAATTGCTCTGAATGGGAAAAAAAAAAAAACCCTTCCTCTACAGGTTCCCACCTTGTTCCTTAAAAACAGACAAACCAAAAAACTCTCACAGCAGGTAAACTACTATTATCTCTGTTTCACAGAGCAGGCAATGGAGCCTGAACAAGTTGGGGTGACTCCTCCAAAGTGGAAGACCAAGGTGGGAATGTCGAACTTTCTAACCGACTACCCTGTTTCCACTATTTCACACTCTCAGTCAGAGACTTAATTGAATCTCTTTCTCTTGGGAATTCCAAGAATAGATCTTATCTTTGAGAGATACAGTTCTCTCTAGAGAGAGAATTCATGATCTCTTTCTCCCTTGAGACTCCTTCCAGCTTTAGATTCCTCTGCATTCTCCTTCTCCAAGCTTGGGCTACTGGTTGACCTACTTTGGAAGCAGAAGTAAAAGAACCAGTAAGATAGGAAGGAGTCAGCAATAGAATATCTCAGTCTTTCTGGGGTTTAATGAGGTGGATATAAATGAAAATTTTGAATATGATGACACTACACCTCATTGCCAAGGGAGTTATGAAACATGTAGGCTGATTGGCACTATTGTCAAAAACAAACCTAAAAATAGAAAGCATATACCTATATGTCAATAATAGCATTGAAACAAGCTAAATCTCAGTGTACAACAGCAGCCCAAAAATGGTTTGACCCATATGAATCCTTAATAAATATTTTTGGGAACTAAATAGCTCTGTTCCAAATGGTATTTTCAGAGATATCTTTCCCTGCTGGCTGTCCTTCATACTTACCTGGGTTCATTCAAATCAAGGCTCTGCCATTTTATAATGTCCTTGTTCTCGAGATTCTTCACCTACACATAAGGATAATAGAATGTACCTCATAAGTTATTTACAGGAATAAATAAAATCATGTAAAAATAAGGCTTCAGTGATGTTGGTATATCTAATTACCCGCCAAATAATAACCATCACCATTAACTATTCTTATGTTGCCAAGCCCCAAAGACTTCTCCCTTCTGTTTAATTACGTCATGCATGCCCCATCTGCCAGATCATTCTAATCCCAAATTCTAAGAGTCCTTCACTGTAAAGGTCAGTGCCACTTGCTACTGGTTCAGTAGTAACATTTGGCACCAGCTCCAGTGGGTGGATGTATTCATTTCCTGGGGCTGCCATAACAAGGTACCATACACTGGGGGCTTAAGAAAACAGAAATGGGGGAAGATGGCGGCAACATAGGTGGGAGCGGAATACACTTCCCCTCAATGCCAGGGAAATACCTAGCTGATCTGAGGAGCAGAGCGAACAGCCAACAGTACTCCAGCATATACGAAGATCAGAGACCAAAGATAGAGGACATTGAAAGATCTGACGGTAAGAAGAGTGCTCAAGGACAATAAGGTCCCCGGGACCCGGAACGCGAGTTACAAGGGCGGCAGAAGCGCCAGCCCTGGCACAGGGGCTGCTGCAGGAGTCTTGGGAGAGGGCCAGGCTGCGCTGTGAGCAGCCAGGTACTTGATTGGACCAAGGGAGCTTGAAAAGGAGGAATTTCTCAAAAAGAAAAAGAAAATAGAGACACTCAGGGGCTAGTTAGAGAACTCTCGGTAGTAGCCGAGGCCCCTGGCGCCCCTCCCCCCTCCGCCCCTGGACTGCGAGGGGGGGGGGATAAACAGCACCGGAGTCATGGCGCTCACCTGAGGTCCAGTCGCACGCGCGCGCAGATTAGCGAACGGGCCCAAACATGAAACCCCGGAGGGGCGCCCACACCTGAAACCTCCGAGATCATTTGGAGCTGAGGCTACCTGCTCCACCCACAGGCCCAAAACCTCGGAACCCAGTGCAGAGTCATTCAGTCCCAGGGCGGCCCCGCCCACCCGTGAGACTGAAGCCCAGGGCGGCTGGATCAGGCCCCCAAGCAGAGAGCCTCTGGCTCGGGGGGTTGGGCGCTCACCAAGCGCAGGGCCGGCTGGGTGCACGTTTTCCAAGTACAAAGCTGCTGGCGAGTGTCCTAACCCCGACGCGGCTGAACTGGCCGCCTGCACGCCAGCGTCCCAAGCCCCGGCGGCTCGATTGGTCGGCCGGCTGCGCTCTCAGGGCACAAATGGCGTCACAAACCCAAAGCGGCTGGATTCCCCTGCTGCGCACGCAGGCGTCCCAAGCCAAAGCGCCTGGAGCCTGCGGCTTGCATGTCCCTAGAACAAAGCTGCTGGATTGGCTGATCAACGGCCTGATTGACTGCCAGGGACCACACCTACAAAACAGCGAAGAGTGTGACCCAGGAAGGGAGAAAAGTGAAACCAATCCTTCCAACCACCCCCTCCCATTGCGCAGACAGGACACCAGCAGAAATAACCTGACCGGTTTAAAGCCAACAGAAGATTTTTTTTTTCCTTTTTCTTTTTTTTCCTTTCCCCCTGAATTCCTTCTTCCTCGCTCTTCTTTTTTTTTTTTCATTCCTTCTTCTTCCCATCCTTTACCATTTTTATGTCTTCTTCCTGCCTTCTTTTATCTATTTCTATGTTTTAATTTTTGTTAAAATTCCTTCTTATCTTGCCTCTGATCTTTCTTTATTCCTTCTTCCCTCCTTCCCTCCTTTCCTCCTTTCCTATTTCCTTTTTCCCTCCTTCCCATCTTTGTTTTGTTTTTTTTTGTGTGTTTTTTTTTTCTTTTCTTTTCTCTTATTCCCACAGGTGAGACAACAAAACCTGGAGTGCTGAAAACACTACAGTTAGACCGTGTTAAACACATAAACGTCAGCTCAAGACCAGTGAGCACAGGAGAGTAAGGAGACAGCACCACCGAATCACATTGGCATTCTACCATAGAAGTTCATATCATAAACCCAGGGAGTCAGAACAAAGCAATTTAAGAAGCAGAGGCCAACAAGAAGAGCCTCACAAACAATGGGAAGACAAAGAAACAATTCCCAAATGAAAGGAAAGGAGGAAGTCTCAGAAAGAATACTAACCGAAAAAGAGGCAAGTCAACTATCAGATACTGAGTTCAAAGCAATGGTCATCAGGAAGCTCACTGAGCTCTCTGAGCTCAAAGAGAACTACCAGAAACTACAAGGAAACTACAATGAACTCACTGCAAACTATATCAACATGAAAAAGGAAATAGAAAATATCAACAAGAGCCAAGAGGAAATGAAGAATACAATTTCTGAATTGAAGAACACAGTAGAAGGAATGAAAAGCAGACTTGATGAAGCAGAGGATCGGATCAGCGAGCTGCAGGACAAAGTAGAAAAAAACACCCAGAAGGAGCAAGAAAAGGAAAAGAGGCTCAGAAAGAATGAAGAGGGATTAAGGGAAATGCAGGACAACATGAAATGTAACAATATCTGTATAACAGGAATACCAGAAGGAGAAGAAGAAGAGCAAGGGATAGAAAACCTGTTGGAAAAAGTAATGATGGAAAATTTCCTTAATCCCATGAGACAAAAAGTCACGCAAATCCAGGAATCACAGAGAGTCCAAAACAAGAGGAACCAAAAGAGACCCACTGCAAGACACATCATAATTAAAATGGCAAATTTCCAAGACAAAGAGAGGATCTTAAAGGCAGCAAGGGAGAAAAAGGAAGTAACATACAAGCGAGCCCCAATAAGGTTAGCAACTGACTTCTCAATGGAAACGCTCCAAGCCAGAAGAGAATGGCAAAAAATATTCCAAGTACTGAGAACCAGAGGCCTGCAACCAAGACTACTTTACCCAGCAAGGCTCTCAATCAAGATAGAAGACCAAATAAAGAGTTTCCCAGACAAAAGAAGTCTAAAAGAATACACTTCCACCAAACCAGCTCTGCAAGAGATGCTAAAGGGACTGCTTTAAGGAAAGGAAGGAAAAGAGAAAGACAAAGGAACACAGGTAGGAAATAAGGGCAATGAATAACTACCTATCAATAATAACCTTAAACGTAAATGGATTAAATGCTCCAATCAAAAGACATAGAACAGCTGAATGGATAAGAAAACATGACCCACACATATGCTGCCTACAAGAGACCCATCTCAGGACAAAAGACTTACACAGACTGAAAGTGAAGGGCTGGAAACAAATTTTCCAAGCAAACGGACAGGAAAAAAGGCAGGGGTAGCAATACTCATATCAGACAAAATAGACTTCCAAAGAAGGGCCATAAAGAGAGACCCAGAAGGTCACTTCATAATACTCAAAGGAAGAATCCACCAAGAAGACATAAACATTATAAATATATATGCACCCAACATAGGAGCACCCAAATACATAAAGAAAATCTTGGAGGAGTTCAAGAAAGATATTGACAGCAACACAATTATAGTAGGGGACTTTAACACCCCACTATCAAAAATGGACAGGTCTTCCAAACAAAAGATCAACAAAGATATTGTGTCACTTAACAATACCCTAGAGGAAATGGACTTAACTGATATATACAGAGCTTTTCATCCCAAAGAAGCAAAATACACATTCTTTTCAAGTGTCCATGGAACTTTTTCAAAGATAGACCACATGATAGGACACAAAGCAACCCTCAACAAATTCAAGAAAATTGAAATCATATCAAGCATCTTCTCTGACCACAAGGGTCTGAAACTAGAAACCAACCCCAAGGGTAAAAACCCAAAACACTCAAAAACATGGAGACTGAATAGCATGCTATTAAACAATGAATGGGTCAAGAACGAGATTAGGGAAGAAATCAAAAACTTCCTGGAAACAAATGAAAACGAACTCACAACAACCCAAAACCTATGGGACACAGCAAAGGCAGTCCTGAGAGGGAAGTTCATAGCAATACAGGCCTACCTTAAGAAGTTAGAAACAGTTCAAACAAACAACCTAACCCTATGCCTACAAGAACTGGAGGAACAACAACAAAGACAGCCCAGAGCAAGCAGAAGGAAGGAAATAACCAAGATCAGAGCAGAACTAAATGACATAGAGACTAAAAGCACAATTGTAAGGATCAATGAATCCAGGAGCTGGTTCTTTGAAAAGATAAACAAAATCGACAAGCCTTTAGGTAGGCTCATCAAGAAGAAAAGAGAGAGGATCCAAATAAACAGAATTAGAAATGAAAGTGGAGAGATTACAACTGATACCACAGAAATACAAAGGATCGTAAGAAATTACTATGAAGACCTATATGCTAAGAAATTTGAAAACCTAGATGAAATGGACACATTTCTAGAAAAATATAATCTTCCAAAACTGACTGAAGAAGAAGCAGAAAACCTGAACAGACCAATATCAGCAAAGGAAATTGAAGCAGTCATCAAGAAACTCCCATCACACAAAAGCCCTGGACCAGATGGTTTCACAGGAGATTTCTACAAAGCATTTAAGGAAGAACTAACCCCTATCCTTCACAGACTATTCGAAAAAATCCAAACTGATGGAAGACTCCCAAACTCTTTTTATGAAGCCAACATCATCCTAATCCCAAAACCAGATAAAGACACAACGAAGAAAGAAAACTTCAGGCCAATATCGCTGATGAACATAGACGCTAAAATTCTCAACAAAATATTAGCAAACCGCATCCAGCATTATATTAAAAAGATCATCCACCATGACCAAGTGGGATTCATCCCAGGGATGCAAGGATGGTACAATATTCGCAAATCAATAAACATAATACATCACATCAACAACAGCAAAGACAAAAATCACATGATCATATCAATAGATGCGGAAAAAGCGTTTGATAAGATACAGCATCCATTTCTGATAAAAACACTCAGCAAAGTGGGAATAAAGGGAGCAGTCCTCAACATAATTAAGGCCATATATGAGAGACCTACAGCCAACATCACACTCAATGGACAAAAACTTAGAGCTTTCCCACTAAGATCAGGAACTAGACAAGGATGCCCTCTCTCACCACTCCTATTCAACATAGTATTGGAAGTCCTAGCCACAGCAATCAGACAAGAAAAAGCAATAAAAGGCATCCAAATTGGAAAGGAGGAAATGAAACTGTCACTGTTTGCAGACGACATGATAGTGTACATGGAAAACCCTATAGACTCCACTCAAAAACTACTCGACCTAATAAATGAATTTGGCAAAACAGCTGGATACAGAGTCAAGTACCTAGGAATAAACCTAACCAAGGAGGTAAAAGACCTGTACTCAGAAAACTACACAACACTGAAGAAAGAAATTAAGGAAGATACAAACAAATGGAAGCATGTACCATGTTCATGGATTGGAAGAATTAACATCATCAAAATGGCCATACTACCCAAAGCAATTTATAGATTCAATACAATCCCTGTTAGAGTACCCATGACATATTTCACAGATATAGAACAAACATTGCAGAAATTCATATGGAACCATAAACGACCTCGAATAGCAGCAGCAATTTTGAGAAAGAATAACAAAGCAGGAGGGATCACAATACCTGATATCAAAGTGTATTACAAGGCCACTGTAATCAAAACAGCCTGGTACTGGCATAAAAACAGACACATAGACCCATGGAACAGAAGACAGAGCCCAGAAATAAACTCAAATCTATACGATCAATTAATATTTGACAAAGGAGGCAGGAGCATAAAATGGAGCAAAAACAGTCTCTTCAACAGATGGTGTTGGGAGATCTGGACAGCTACGTGCAAAAAAATGAAACTCAATCACCAACTTACGCCATACACGAAAATAAACTCAAGATGGATAAAAGACTTAAATATAAGCCGTAACACCATAAAAGTCCTTGAGGAAAACATTGGCAGGAAAATCTCAGACATTCCACGCAGCAACATCCTCACAGACACATCCCCTAAAGCAAGGGACATAAAGGAAAGAATGAACAAATGGGACCTCATGAAAATAAAAAGCTTCTGCATGGCTAAAGAAAACAGCACCAAATTACAAAGAGAACCAACAGTATGGGAAAACATATTTGCCAATGATACCTCAGACAAGGGCCTGATCTCCAAAATATATAAAGAACTCACATGACTCCACTCCAGGAAGACAAACAACCCAATTAAAAAATGGGCAAAGGACTTGAACAGACACTTCTCCAAGGAAGACATACAGAAGGCCTAGACTCATATGAAAATTTGCTCAGCATCACTAGCCATCAGAGAGATGCAAATTAAAACCACAATGAGGTACCATCTCTCACCAATCAGAGTGGCCAACATAAACAAATCAACAAACAAATGTTGGAGAGGATGTGGAGAAAAGGGAACCCTAGTGCACTGTTGGTGGGAATGCAGACTGGTGAAGCCACTGTGGAAAACAGTATGGAATTTCCTCAGAAATCTAAAAATAGAACTGCCCTTTGACCCAGTAATTCCGCTGCTGGGATTATACCCTAAGAACACTGAAACACCAATCCAAAAGAATCTGTGCACCCCAATGTTCATAGCAGCACAATTTACAATAGCCAAGTACTGGAAGCAACCGAAGTGCCCATCAGCAAACGAGTGGATCCAAAAACTATGGTATATTTACACAATGGAATTCTACGCAGCAGAGAGAAAGAAGGAGCTTATACCCTTTGCCACAGCATGGATGAAACTGGAGAGCATTATGCTAAGTGAAATAAGCCAGGAAGTGAGGGACAAATACCATATGATCTCACCTTTAACTGGAACATAAGCAATAGAAGGAAAAAGCAAACAAAATATAACCAGAGGCATTGAAGTTAAGAACAATCTAATAATAGCCAGGGCGGGGGTGGGGGGTGGGGGCGGGGACAGTGGGTAGAGGGGATTACAGGAACTACTATAAAGGACACATGGACAGAACCAAGGGGGAGGGTGGAGAGGGGGGAGGGAGGTGGGTTCACATGGGGTGGGGTGGAGGGATGGGGAGAAAAGGCATACAACTGTAATTGAATAACAATAAAAAAAATAATGACAGAAAAAAAAAAAAAAAGAAAACAGAAATGTATTCTTTTCAGTTCTGTGAGCCGGAAATCCAAAATCAAGGTATCCACAGAGCACGCTCCCTCTAAGATCCTTGGTAGAATCCTCCCTTTCTTCACCTAGCTTCTGCTGATGGCAGTTGATCCATGGTGTTCCTTGGCTTATAGTTCCATCATTCTAATCTCTGCCTCTGTTGTCATATGAGTTTCACATAGCATTTTCCTTTTCTTATAAGGATACCAGTTATATTGTATGAAAACCCACCCTAATTGCTCTACTCTAACTTGGTTATATCTGCAAAGAACTTACTTTCAAATAAGGTCATATTCACAAGTACAGGTGATTGGTTAGGACATTAGTACATGTTTTGAGGGGAACACAAGTCAACCTATAACACTGGACTTTTGCTTTGTTTTTTTATTCATGCGGTTAAGTATTTTTTCTTATCACCTTACATGCAACATGCTTGTAAATGAGACAGATAATAGTCCCTGCCCTTATGGAAACACCAGTCCAAGGTCGGAAACAAGCATTAAAGAAATAACCTAATAAACTAGCAACTAACTACAACTATAACAAGTGCTATAGGGTGTTATGAGAGCATATAACAAGGGGGCCTAACAGGCCTTGGGAAACAAAAGGGAGAACTGGAACGTGAGGAAGAGCAAGCTAGGCAAAGGAGTTGGGTAGGTTAGGCAATGACCGAGGCACAGGTAACAGTAAGTGCAGAGTTCCTAAAAGCAGAAAGGAGACAGACACTTGGAAGAAGAAGGTCAATGTGGCTAGAGCAGGGAGAACAAGGGGCCAGAGCATAGAAAGTAACCAATCTCCCAAGGCCACAAAATGGTTATAAAGAACTTGACCCCAAAAGCAATGGCATACATGGAAGAATTTTGGGTAGAAAAGAACTGTTATCAGGTTGGTGTCAGTAACTATTTCTACTGAATCAAACTACTAATAAATTTTCATAGCTTTATAATCCCCATGTATAAGCAGGATACAGAAGTGTTAGTCTCTTTGACAAGGTTGCCCAGATTGTGACTTAAAGTTTCTTTCTATGCCATTGTCATCATCATCATCGTTGGTGTCTGCTCATTCTGTCCACTCTGCCTTCGTCCCCTCTCTATGGCATTCTCATTCATATCAGCCAAATTCAAATCACTAGGACACTATACAGACCTCAAGTAAGAGAAGGCATGGAACACTTGGCTTACATGCCTTTACCTGTCCATGTGACTAACCTCGCTGAGGCAATTCAAAGGAAAAACCTAACTAAATAAACTCAGAGAAAAGTTTACACACACACACACACACACACACTAATTTGGAGAAAGTCCTTCCTTTAACAGAATGTAAATGAAAATATAGAGAACTAGAGAAATTATGTTAAACCTCATGGGGGAACAAGAGGAGCTTTCTTCACCTGATTGGTAGTATCATAGAATTTTCCCTATAAATTCTGTAAAACTGATTTTAAGCTTCTATAATTTAGTGACATTGTGTATGCACATCCATGTCTTGATGCTCATTTCCTGTAAATGTTCATTTTAATTGGTCTGGAAACCTAATAAACCTACTTCATTTGCAAATGTCAAGCTAATAAAAGAGAAATTGTGGTAGTTTATCCAAACATTTGATTCATTCTGAGATCTGTTAAATGTTTCAAGTACAATAAGATCATATTAAATTCTGAATTCTAAAAAACAACATAATGCTTCATTCCACTCACCACTCTAATGCACAGTATTTCTTGTTTAACCAGGAATCATAAATACCAGGGATTTAGTTTGAATTTGAAACCAACCAATGCCTCCTTGGATTATTGCCTCCTGGCATTAAGCAGGAATATTAAATTAAGGAAAATGTCAGTTTTGTAGCTTTACTAAATGTAATTTATAGTTTAACCATCATACTAAATCCTTTAATTGAAATTTGTAAAACAAATGGCAGTATTAGTAATTCTTTTATCAGCTTCCAGTTCTCTGCCTACTTAACATCAGCCTCTAACCCAGGGGAAATATAATTCCCAAATGCAATCCTTGAACTTGGGAAAACGTCACTGAATCTTCATATTGCATAAACTTAATGTTCCCTATTCCTGCAAGCTAACACATTTTCATTTATCATACAAATGTGGTCATTTAAATTTTTTGGTGCAAATGAATATTAACAGGGGGTTTCTATCTTAGTATTATCTGGACTTGTGGCTTAAGCTGTAATTATACATAAAAAAGAATAATAGAATAATAGTTCAAACTGAAGAAGGAACAGAAAAATAATCAAAATGGCAATTAACATGGTAGACAAACAAAAGCAAATGAGAAATAATAGCAAAACTATGGAATAAGAGAGAAGTTCAAAGTGACAGAGAATATGGAAAAGCTAGAAATAGCAGAATATCATTATCATCTTTCCCAATACATTCTCTCTGCAAAAGCAGTTGTTTGTTTTTATAATTGGTGCTTTCAAATGAAAGTGTGCTCTGGGCTTTCTCTGCTACCCTGTGCATATTTGACAATTTCTCCCTATCTAGAATAGCAAAATTTGTCTAGATGTTTAAAAGTAAACCCATCCTTAAAACATGAGTCAGAAATGTCAATTAATCCTGCTAGATAGAGAGCAAGCAGGATAATATCAAGGGAAGGACTAACCAGCCCATTATGTGTGAAGGAAAAGGCTTCCTGGGAACTAACGAAAGGGATTCATGAAGAATCCACTTAAAGGAGTCAGGGACAAAGGGGAAAACTGCAAGGGTGGGATTGGTGAGAGGACACAGATTTGACCCTGACTCCTAGGAGGTCTTCAGTACTTGTACCAAGCTCCAGTGTCCATCCATAGGAAGGAGCAGAGTGGCACCCACTTGAATTCAATTTCAGTGAGGGTGGAACCCAGGGAGCTCACTGCACACACTGGCCACCAACAAGGGAAAGAAAGCTCCAGGGATAGAAGCGGAGCACAATCACAAGCATGGGATGTTCAAGCTTTCTGCTGAAGGTGCCTGGGGCTTTACACCCATTCTACCTAGGCTACAAGTACCCATGTGAAACTATTTTTCTTCTGACTCTGAGGGCAAGGACCCCAAAAATCTCTGAAATGACACATTTTACCTTTCTACACTATACAAACATAGCTTTTCCTCCCCACAACAGTGTAGAGCCTCTCCAAGAATATTGTTACTAATTTGTTATCGGTTATTATTTTGGCTGAATCAAACCCCAGAGAATTTTCAAAGCTTGGAACCCCCATATTTTGAGTCTCTTTGCTACAGCTCTCCAGATTTTTACCTGATTATGTTTTCTATTTCATTATAATCAACATGATTATTGGTATCTTCTCATCTCCCACCCTGCCTTCATTTCCTCTAGGTGGTAATCTCATCTGTATTAGCCAGATTCCAATCACAAGGATGTTATTTGGACCTCAAGTAAGTGAAAGCAGGAATACTTGACTCAAGTGTATAAAGAAACAACTCAAAAGTCCCACAGTTATTGCCAGAAAACTAGAAAATGAGTTTGAAAATTGGCTTACCAGAGGGATGCTGCCAGAGGGTCAAGTGTACACTTGCGGAAGTGGAGGGTTGGAAGAGGGGATCACAGAACTGCAGTGATCAGAGGTTGGAGGTGATCATAGACACCCCTGCTGGTTATCATTCCCATCCCAGCAATCTTTGTGTCCATTTTTAGTGTGCAGTGACACTTAGGGAAAGGTGCTAGAGCCAGTAGAGCAGGATCTTTCCCTGCCTGGGGCCCCTATCAGCCTCATGCTGTGTCTGGGCCTCCCTGGTCAGCATCCCAGTTCTACCTAAACTTCATCCTAGGCTTTCTGCAAATTCCACTCTCAGCTATGCCTCATTTCAATGTCAAGAGACAGCCCCAGAATCTGCAAAACCTCTCATTGCTGCTGCCACCTGCTATTCATCTGCAGGGGAATCAGGGCAGCACCCCTCACTCCTCACTCTCCTGATCCAGCTCCCTTGAATTTCTCAAGCTTCCACCCAGGTCCTGCCACCCTTACTCAGAGGAAGGCCTTTAAGTCTGTAAAAAGGTGCCTTGTGATTCTACTGTCACCTTACACATTGCTTCTAGCCTCCAATCTGGGTGACACATTCTGCTATATCTCATGGCCTGACTTTATCTCCATCTCTCTCCTTCCTAAAATATCTGAGTTCCCCTTTGCTCAATCCCCTTGAGATCATACTACTTTCTTCAGGACAGAGTTCAAAGTAAGCACAATGGGTCCCTTTTATCATGTGTTTCCATGTGTAGTTCAGACAGTTCTGGCAGCTGATGGCACCCTGCCCCAACTTAAGACATATTTACATTTTCTGGCCATTTAGGTCATGGTTACTGGAGGAGGGATGTAGACCTCATAAGGTCTGTCCAGAAGGTACCCAACCATGTAATATGAAAAATAAAGACATTTATTAAAGAAGAAAGAAGATACAAGAAACATTGTACATAGGACATGACACCTCAGGCCCCTTTCAAGTAGGCACTTGGGACCTCACACAGTTCTCCCAGTCGCTATCAGATGCCCCATCTTTTTTTCCTGAATCTCATCAAATTTCTAAAATCTCTTCTCTTTCAAAAGTGATTTTGGTTTGGGGAAAAGCCAGAAGTCACACGGCGCCAAATCTGGGCTATAGTGAGGGTCAGTCTCCTGGGTTTGCATTTCCCAAAAAAACTCTACATGAGACATGATGCGTAAGCAGTCGCACTGTCGTGATGAAGCTGCCAATAACCAGTTGCCCATACCTACAGCCTTCTGAATCATCCAAGTAGTTTCTGTGGAGGAACATTCAAGCTTAAGGGAAAATCTGGTGCAGATTCATTGCTCTACTTGCTCATTTTGAATGCAACAGCCACACAGTACACACGCTCACTCAACATCATCTACCACCCCCACTGACTAGCACAGTGAAGTCATCATTGTTCATGCATGAGCATCCCAGTCCACTCACCTTGGTTGCCAGGTCACATCGATGTTGCACAAACCGTTCTCAATACATTAATTGTGGCTGCACTTTTTCCAGACAGACCTCATATGTCTTTGTTTCACTTTGATTTTCTATCTTGATTTCTCACAGCCCTTCTTTCAAAGATTTGAGACCGTTTTCCCCAGAAGTGAGACATTATGGCATGTTTATGCTTGACGCCCTGACAGCTGGTAGAAGGCAGGCTTTAAGATGCTTATTATGGAACCTGCATGGAGCTAGGACTCATCAGAGAGCATTTTGATGGTCCCACCAAGTTATCACACAGCAAACCATTCCTTCCTGCCCACAACCAATATCCATCCCTGGAAAACACAAAAACTTTCTTCTGCATTCTCAAAGTGAGTTTCCTGTGCACTGTAGGCAGGGCCTAAAAATATCAGAAGTGACCTTTGCCTTCTCTCCTATTAAGTGCTTGAATCCAAGTAACCTGGGATCTGACCACAAGTTCCAGAATTTTCTTTACCATTTCTTAGGTCATTGTATAAAATTAGACCCTTTTAACAACCTTTCCTGGTGAGCCAAAGTTCCTAAGAGCACTTGGGAACTTTAGGCAAAACTGCTGTTATAATTGCTTACTTAATTTAGTAGATTAGAAAAGGAAGAAAAAAATGAGAAAAATATAAAAAGGTGAAGATGAGAGTAATTCCCAATGAGTCACCTTTTTTGTTCTGCTTTATTCTGTCTCTTCCTCCATTGTGACATCTTTATGTATCATATAATAAGAGAACTATCAGCTTTCAAGAGCCTGCAATATGCTAGGCTCCTGTTGGCAGTTTCCTGAAACTATACCAGTTAGCTCTCCTAAAAACCTTGGAAGACAAGCATTTCGGGTGGTTACACAAAGGCTAGGCCAATAAGGGAACTGGCCTAAAAGCACATATTAAGTGGCAAATTCAGAATTCAAACTCAGACCTCTAACTCCATAACTAATGTCCCTTCCTCCACCTCACACCATCCCTAAAAGGCTTCATTGTGTTGTAATTTTTCAGTCAATACATTGGTCGTTGCAAGACTAAATAAGGAAGGCAGTACATTGCAGGGAAAGCCTACAGTCCCCACCCTAATTCAGGAAGCCTAGGATTTGGGGTTTTTTTTTTCCTTCCATTAACCAGCTGTGTGACCTTGGACTATTCATGTGGTTTGTCTGCTTCTCTCATTAGATCTATAAAATTTATTTAAATAACATATTATCTCTAATGTCTTTTTGACTCTAACATTCTAAGATTCCTATATATAAGTAGATGAAACTATTTGAATAAATTAATATATTGGAAATCAAGACACAATTCCTTCTAATGGTTCCCATAATTTTCTGCCCTTGGAGAAATCAAATTCCAGGCACTAGTGTTCTCATCACCATAGACATTACTGATTTGACAATACCATTTCATTCAACTTTAGAATTTAAAAATGCTCCACCATGAGTACATGCCAAAAATCACTTGCAGGCAAAGGTTAAAAAGTGGCTGCTACATACAATGAATTTCTGAAGAGTTTTCAGCTCCTCATCCTTCTAATACAGGCACTGCTTCTCAACAATAAAGGGACCCAAATAATTGGAAGCAGAGTCCTTAAAATACACACCTCATATTCATCCTTCATCTTTGCAGCAGTCCTCTCACAATTGAACAAGAGCCTTTTCATGCTTGAAGGAAACTCATTTAGCCTCTTCATTCAGATTTGATCTTAAGAAAGGGAACAATTAATTGCCTTTTGGGAGCCAACCAGAGCCTTTACTTGAGCTCCTGTTGCTAAGGTGTGTGGGTGCCCTGTGGGCATTAGGCAAAGAGGGAGGAAATTGGGGCCAACTGTTTTTCTTTTATCTGCCATTCAGTTTGTAAATTAAGCCGATTTCAATTTTCTTAGTCCTGAGCTTCTGTGGCATTAGCATCTTCTATCTCCATATTCATTACCTCCCCTGACAAATATTTCCAGAAAACATTGTTTTATTCTTATAGCATTTGCTCTGAAGATACCTCTTGAAGAAACTTATGCTCCAAAAGGTGAAGAGGGACAATACAACTTGAATGTGATAGAATTTATATTAAACACATATACACAACAACTACAGTTTACATTTTTATAGCCATATTTATGAATAAAAATTAATAGCAATGTATCCAGAAGGATTTGCAACAAACTGATAATTGTAGTTTCCTCTGAGGAGTGGAGTGGGCAGAGGGTACAGGGATAAAGGGATATTAACATGGTCTGAAATGTCTTAATATTTTACAAAGAAAATGAAAAACATTAAAAATCATATTTTTAAGTCTACTTTACTCTCAATGCTATGAAGGTTCTTTGATTTCTGCAGCCCTGATGCCCATGGAGAAATGTACTGAGCTGTCTGACTTTTGGGGCATGAGGTCATCTACCTCTGATCCCTTGCCAGAAAAGTCAGACTTACAACCCTAAAGAAAGTCCAATGACTATTTTACTTCACATCTGTTCTATTATCTATTATCTATAATAGAACATAAACAGGACACATTCTGAATCTGACTGAGGCAGAAATCAGGAGTGGAGCCATGACTTTCGTTATCGTCCTGGGTTCTGTGCCCAGCGGAGGACCTCCTGCCCACGGTTTTCTGCAAAGACAATCCTGGGATTGATGAGAGTACCCCAAGTCCCTGCCTCCTCCTCTGACTGCTTGCTTTCTCTCCTCTCACCTTCCAACAGCCTCATTGACCATCAGACCCTAATAACAGTCTTTTAATCTTTCCTAAATCCATGAAGTCCCTATTGCAACTCAATCCAGGGCAGTAGCTATCTCCCCACCCACCCTTTCCAGTCTTAGGGCTCTGTAGACCCTTCCAGCTCAGAGTGTCAATAATAGTACACGTGCAAATGGTAAAAATTCTACAGTGCTCATCATAGTTAATGGGGAAATATTGAATCATTCCTCCTGAGATCAGAAAAAAACTAAGTCATCCATTCACACTAAGTCTATGCAGCATCATGCTGGGAGCATAACCAGGGAAATAGGCAAGAATAAAAATGTAATCATAAATATTGAAACAGAATAAACAAATCTGTAATTACCTTCGATGACATATTATCTGTGGAAAATTAAACAAATCTAATCACAGGTAAATTATTGGAATTAGACTTTAATAGTGATTCTAGGTATAAAATCAGCAGACAAAAAAATCAGTCATATTTCAATATAGCAATAAAAAAATTATAAGTATTTTTAAAATAACCATTTATATTACAATCAAAATTACCAAACACTTAGGAAAAAATTAACAAAATTTGAGAAGTCCAAGAAGAAAATTACAAACAAAATAAAGAACACATTAATTTGGAGGGTATTAAATGTTTAAGTGAAAGCTATTTTAAGGTGATAATGAAAATAGTATCTTCACATAACAGAAATGTTATGAGAATCATCTACATGCTGAATTGTATACATTATTTTTGCATAACTACCTGCAAATTTTCCAAAGGGAAAAAATATATAACATATTTACCTAAAATTGTGAATAATTAGTAAAAATAGTGGAAAATATGTATAAAATAAAATGATAAATCAAACAAACCAAATAACAAATACTACCACATTATTGTAGTTGCCATAAGGGATAAATACTAATCAATTGGGAATTGTTTAAACTAATTATTTAAGCACAGATAGCATAATAAAAAAACAAACGACTCTGAGATAGCTTCTAACTTTTTCATCCACTGAAAACAATTTTATCAGTTGAAACAAATAACAAATTCATGATCACACAGGCTGCAGTGTTGAAAGCCCCTTAATATGTCCATCAACAACTCATTCCCTTAGTCTTGTCTGACAAAAAAGCTGTCTCCACAATCTCTAATGTGTCTCCATCTGTGTTTTGCAACATTTATTTTTGTTTTCAGGTTGTCCTTTATGTGGAGTGTTTAAAATATATATGCCAAGGTGTAGTTTTCTTTAAATAATATAAGAAATGTAATAAGATTACTTGTCCCTTATAAAACTGTTTGACCTTGCAGCAGTATAGTGATTTTCAGAATTCAAATATATACTTTCAAATATTCATCAAAGAAATTCAAGTGCAAATGAGATACCAAAGAGTTTGTCCAATAAGTTAATAAAGTCCAAATATGCCATTTTAACCCCAGTTTGAAAAAACATTATAGAATGTTTCAATAAAACAAGTGATAAGTTAAAGAATCATGAATTAGATATAAATAATAGGTACTTTTTGTCACCTGAAGATTTATTTTAAAAGAACTGAAAGTCCTAAGCACTGTGCTTTATACCCTAAACCAATGTAATGTTGTATGTTGACTATAATTTTAAAATAAATTTTTTAAAGTTATTAAATTTTTAATTTACTTTAGTATAACAATAGTTTTATAGTTATACAGAAAATATTCTTCACATTCTCCAAAATTTGATGAGTAAATATTGAAGAATGAATATCTGTTACTATCAAATGTTTTAACAAGAATATATATAAATATATATAAAGACTTTTTTCAATTACAGTTTACATTCGACATTATTCTATATTAGTTTCAGATGTACAGCATAGTGGTCTGACAATTATTTAGTAATAATAATTTTAATATCTGGTACATATTTAAATTATCCTAATTGCCTCCAAAATATTTTTGTAGCTGTGTATCTGAATCAGAATCCCACTAAAACTGACATTGAATTTGAGAAAAAACACAGTGTCAGAGTAAAGGAAAAAGAGTTGTTTCATTACAAGAAGAGACAGTGACTGGCCAGCGTGGCTCGGTTGGTTGGGCATCATCCCGCAAGGTGACAGGTCACCGGTTTGGTTTCCGGTCAGGATATATGCCTGGGTTGCAGATTTGATCCCCAGCTGGGACATGTGTGAGAGAAAACTGAGCAATATTTCTCTCTCACATCAGTGTTTCTCTCCCTCCTTTCCACTCTCTCAAAAACAAATAAATAAAACCTTTAAAAAAGATTCAGGGTCCTTTAAAAAACAGAAGAGGAGACAGTAGAATTTTGCGGTCTTGACAATGATCAGATGGAGTCTGTTTATGGTCATCTGGTGGTGTAAGGCAGATTTGTGAGAGAAAATGGAAAAGAGAATCTGTCTGTAGCAATTAAACATGACACAGACATCTTTTCCTTTCAGAGGATCTGATAGAAATTACTCTACTAACCACTTCAATCCAGACTTACAACACACAGCTGGTTCCCATTTGGAGTCCAATGACCCTTGGAGTCATTGGGTCATTGGGACAACATTTCTTATATGTCACTGGACTCTCCAGTCTTGCCTCATACTCCAATTAAAACTTCTGTCCAAATTAAAAAAAAACTGTAAGAAAACTTGGATTAAAACATTAGTGGTATATATAACAAAGGTGATAAAGATGAATAAAGAAATCAACAAAAATTACTTTGACATGAGAAAGCAAATAGTTGCAAAAAATTTTTTTAGATTATACCAAGAACAGTGAATGATTAAGAGAAAGACAGAAATTTCGGGTAAGAGTAAAGAATAGATTCTTGGGTAGCTTGAAATGAAATTAATAAGGAAATGAAATATCTGAACACATTTAAAAAGATTTAAATTTTTTACCAATTTGACACAAAGTACTGACTAAGGTAACATAAAACCAATGATATATCACTACAACTTGGACATCAATAACAAACTGGTTAATAGATGTCATTAATTTAAGGAGTATTTAAGATTTGTCAATGCCAAGAAAACTTGAAATGTTCTGAAATTTTATAGCTTATACATATAAAAAACTTGGTAGAGAATTTCCCAAATGTCATAGCAGTCCTAAAAATATACATGACATTACCAGCAATGAGGTATGAAACTTAAAGAAATTTATCCAAGACATCAATAATAAAATAACTTCTCACTCATGCTAGAGACTAAATCATCTTTATGTTCTCTACATAAAAAGTTACATTACAAAATCATTGTATATAAAGAGGCTATCAAAGCAACCAAGGGAAAAAAATAGGGGGAAATGATTCTATTGATGTCAGGGTTTTAATATATGAAATTATCTTATTTTTTTAGATTTTGTGATGTTTGTGTTATTTGTCAGCTTTTTAAATTTGGAATTTGTTACAACTCTTTTTCCAAATAAATACTCACATTTGTACCTAATTATGTATTTTTAATTGTGTATTATTTTCTCTTAACAAACTACCTGCCTCAAACACTGAAAGTATCTATCCCCACAAACCTAGATCCCCTACACTCAGGTGAGGTAAAAGTCAAAACTATGAGCCCCAGTAAAGGCAGGCATGTAGTTATAATTTCTTAGGTGTTTTTTTTTTTTTTTAACCTTTTCTCAGCTGGAAACTAAGACACAGGCCCTGTAGTTACCTGAGGGTGGAGTTGATTTACTTCTGGTTGACCTATCCTGAAGTGTGGCATCCTGGGGTCCTAGCTTTCTGAGGGATTTTCTTCTCTTAGACTCTCCAGCATGGGTGGCCACTTGGCTTCTCTGGCATCCAGCAATTTCCAAAAACTGCTGCTCAGTTTGACCAATTCAGCAAAAGCAGGAGGACAACAGCCAGGGGCTTTGGTGTTCTGCAAACCTCTCAGGGTTGCCACCATCAGTGAGACTTGGACTTGGCAATCCCTTACTATCTTGTCACTTTTAAGATGTTTTTAATATTTTTTATACAGCATTCTTAATTGTTTTCAGTGGATGGCCAACCTGAATTATTACCAAGTCGTAGCCCTGGACTTAGAATCTTATTTACCCATTTTATGCTAGATTTAGAAAAGTCTTATATCCTGTCAGGCATCTTTTTTTTAATTAAGTTTATTTAGATTAAAATATAAAATTTTTTGCATAAAAAACACCCACAATTCTTTTAAGCAAATAAAATTATTTTCCTCACATATCCTCCTAATTCTATGGTTTTTTTCATATTTTTGAAGCCATTTTGAAGTCTAGATAACATTTAGAATTACGCTTTCTTTTTTGCTTTGGTTCTCAACATTTTATCATAAGCATGCTTACATCATTAAAAATGCTTGATGAACATTTTAGTTGATTGTTCAATAAAAGTATATGCACTGCTCTAAATTATAGAGAAATAATGCATGGATTCAGTTAATTCAAAATAAGATCTGAGAATAAATAAAACATACATATGCTTTACCTACACCTTCCATTCCATGAAGTTCAACTCTATAGGTCAGGTTCACTGACCAGACTAAACTGCTGAGAGGCTTGTTTAGGGATCTCTCTCTCTCTCATCTATCTGCCTATCTATATCTATCTATCTATCTATCTATCTATCTATCTATCTATCTATTATCTATATATCGTCTATCTATCTCTTTCTTTCACTCTGAAACCAGGCAGCTTTTAACTGAGCTGTACCTCCCAATTAACAGAGGAAATGAGTTTTTATTTTTTCAGGGCATATCTGAACAAGTGGCAAAGGAGGTGACTCTGGAACAATCAGTACTCAGTGTTTTCTCAAGCATACACACTTCTTTGAAGATCCTTTAACTTGAAGAATTCCTGATATATGTGTGTGTGTGTGTGTGTATGTATATACAAGAGAGAAAGGAGAAAGAACATCAATTTGTCATTCCACTTATTTATGCATTTATTTTTGCACTTATGCAAAAATAAAAACTCATTTCCTCTGTTAATTGGGAGGTACAGCTCAGTTAGAAGCTTCCTGGCTTCAGAGTGAGAGATAGATTAGATGATAGATAGATAGATAGATAGATAAATAGATAGATAGATAGATAGATAGATAGATAGATAGATAGATAGATAGATATAGATAGATAGATGATAGATAGATGATAGATAGATAGATAGATAGATAATAGATAGATAGATATAGATAGATAGATGATAGATAGATAGATAATAGATAGATAGATGAGAGAGAGAGAGAGATCCACTTATTTATGCATGGATTTTCTTCTTAATTTCCTTTTCTGTTAGTTCATTATGGGCATATAAAAATGAAAGTCATTTCTGGATATTAACTTTGTATCCTGCTACTTTGCTGAATTCATTTATCAATTCTAGTAGTTTCTTGGTGGAATTATTAGGATTCTCTATGTACAGTATTATATCACCTGCAAATAATGACAGTTTTACTTCCTTTTCAATTTGAGTGCCTTTTATTTCTTCCTCTTGTCTGATTACTGTGGCAAGGACTCCCAGTACTATGTTGAATAAGAGAGGTGAAAGTAGATATCCCTCTCTCGTTCTCACTCTTAAGGGGAACACTGGCAGTTTTTGCCCATTGAGTATGACACTGCCAATGGGTTTGTCATGTGGCCTTTATTATGTTTCAGTATGTTCCCTCTAAGCACACTTTGTTGAGAGTTTTTATCATAAATAGGTGCTGGATTTTATCAAATGCTTTTTCTGCATCTATTAATATGATTATGTGGTTTTTATATTTCATTTTGTTTTATGTGGTGATTCACATTTATTGATTTGTGAATGTTGTGACAATTTTGCATTCCCAGAATAAATCTCACTTGACCATGGTGTATGATCTTTTTGATACATTGTTGTATTCTGTTTGCTAATAGTTTTTGAGGATTTTAGCATCTTTGTTCATCAGGGATATTAGCCTATAATTTTCTTTCTTCATAATGTCTTTATCTGATTTTGGAATTAAGATAATGAGTTTGGGAGCCTCCCCTCCTCTTTAAATTTATGAAATAGTTTGAGAAGGAGAGGTGTAAGTTCTCAGACTGTTTGGTAAAATTTACCTATAAAGCCATCCGGTCCAGGGTTTTTGTTTGTTGGGAGTTTTCTGATTACTGCTTCAATTTCACTAGGTGTAATCTGTCTATTCAGGTTCTCTGACTCTTCCTAATTTTGTTTTAGATATGGTATGTTTCTAGGAACTCATCCATTGTAGCCAGATTGTCTGGTTTGCTGGCATATAGTTGTTCATAATATTTTCTTACAATCCTTTGTATTTCTTTTTTTGATATATTTTTATTAATATTCTAATATGGTTGTCTCCATTTTCCCACCACCACTTTCCCCCACCCTATGCACCCCCACCTCCCACCTCAATCCTATCCCTCTTTGGTTTTGTCTATGGGTTCTTTATACATGTTCATTTACAATACTTTCCCTTCTTTCCCATGTTATTTTCCTACTTCTTCCCCTCTGGTTACTGTCATTTTGTTCTTAAGTTCAATGTCTCTGGTTATATCCTTTGTATTTCTTTGGTGTCAGTTGTTATTTCTCTTTCATTTCTGATTTTATTTATTTAGTCCTCTCTTTTTTTTTTTCTTAATGAGTCTGGTTAAAGGTTTGTCAATCTTGTTTAACTTTTCAAAGAACCAGCTCTTGGATCCTTAGATTTTTTGGTATCATATTTTTAAACTCTAATTTGCTTATTTCTGCTCTGATCTTTATTACTCCCTTCTACTCACTTTGGGCTTTGTTTGTTTTTCTTTTTCAAGTTCCTTTAAGCATAAAGTTAGATTTTTTTTAGCTTTTTCTTCTTGTTGTCTCTTTTTGTTGTTTCGTTGTTTTGAGATAAGCCTGTAACACTATGAATTTCCTTAACATTGCTTTCCCTGTGTCCCACAGATTTTGGATTGTTGTGTCCTCATTTTCATTCGTTTCAAGGTATCTTTTGATTTCTTCCTTGATCTCATTGTTGGCCCATTCATTGTTTAACAATCATTATTTAGCTGCTATGTTTTTGCCTGTTTTTCAGTATTCTTCTTGTTATTGACTTATACTTTCATCACATTGTAGTCAGAGAAGTTTGAAATGATTTCAAGTTTCTTAAATTTATTGAGACTTGTTTTGTGTCCTAATATATGGTCTAACCTAGAAAATGTTCCATGTGCATTTGAAAAGTACCCTATTTTGCCATGTAGAATATGCACCCATGTTTTTGTGTGCTTTTATACATGGGATTATTATACCCATGTATAATGTGTATCCTTATTTTTCCCTAAAAATTTTGGTCAAAAAATTGCTCATTGTCTATGGCAGAATATGGTATGTACATTCTGCTGCTTTTGAATGACATGCTCTGAAGATATCAATTAAATTTATTTGATCTAGTGCCTCATTTAAGGCCACTATCTCCTTATTGATTTTCTCTCTGGAAGATCTATCCACTGAAATCAATAGGGTGTTAAAACCCCTGACTACATCTGTATTCCTATCAATCTCTCCCTTTATGTCCGTCAAGATTTGCTTCATATATTTAGATACTCCTATGTTGGGTACGTAAATGTCTACTAAGGTGACATCCTATTGTTGGATTGATCACTTTATCATTATGTAGTGTCCTTCCTTGTCTCTTACTATAGCTTTTGTTTTAAAGTATTTTGTTGGGTACAAATACTACTACCCCAGCTCTTTTTTCCTTTCCATTTGCATGAAATATCTTTTTCCATCTCCTTATTACTAATCTGTTTGTATATTTCAACGTGAAATGTGTCTCTTGGAAGCAGCACAATATGGTATCTTCAGATACCTTATGTCCTTTGGTTGGAGGATTTAAGCCATTTACATTTAATTGTTCAAAAATACATATTTAGTGCCATTTTTTAATTAGACTATTTTCCTCTGTTTTTTTCTTTCTCTTTTTCTTCTTCTTCTTTAAGCAAGTTCTTTAATATTTGTTGCTATACTGGCTTCGTGTTAACAAACACCTTTAACTTTTTCTTATCTGGGAAGCTCTTTATTTTCCTTTGGTTTTCAATGATAGCCTTGAAGGGTAAAGTAGCCTTGGTTGTAGGTCCTTGCTTTTCATCACCTTGAATATTTCTCATCACTCCCTTCTGGCCTGAAATATTTTTGTTGAGAAATCAGATGACAATGGAATTGGTGCTCCCTTGTATATAACTACCTGTTTTTCTCTTGCAGCTTTTAGGATTCTCCTTGTCTTTAAGCCTTGTCATTTTAATTATGATGTGTCTCAGTGTAGCTTTCTTTGGGTCCAACTTATTTGGGACTCTCTGAGTTTCCTGGACTTGTATGTCATTTTACTTAACAGATTAAGGAAGTTTTTGGTCATTTTTTCTTTAAAGTTTCTCAATCCCTTGCTCACTCTCTTCTCCTTCTGATATCCCCATGATGTAGATGGTGTTACGCCTCATGTTGTGCAAAATGTTTCTTAAGCTCTCCTCATTTTTTAAAACTCTATTTTCTTTTTGCTGCTCTGCCTGTGTTTTTTTTCCACCTTGTCTTCCAAATCACTGATTCAATCATCTGCTTAATCTAACTTACTGTTTATGCCTTCCAGTATATTATTTACTTCAGATATTGCATTCCTTATTTCTCACTGGTCCTTTTTTATGGTTTCTATGTCTTTTTTCATGCTGTTGAGTATCCTTATAATCATTACTCCAGACTCCATGTGATAATTTGCTTGCCTCCATTTCATCTAGCTCTTCCTCTGAAGATCTCTTGTTCTTTCATTTGGAGTCTGTTTATTCATCTGCCCATGTTGGCTGCTTCTTTGTATTTGTTTCTGTGCATTAGGTAGGTCTGGAAATACTCTGGTGTAGGCTTTTGTCAGGTGCTACTTGAGACTGGCTCTGGTCAACCTGTTTGGGGCTCTCAGCAATCCACAGCTTATGGCACCCTCTGCTGGGCATTTTTGTATGCAGAAAGAACCAGGCTGTGCACTCATGCCAGCTTTTATCAGCACAGGGCCCTTGGGAGGGTGAGCTGAAGTCTCATAGAGCTCTTAGAGATCCACCTTAGTTGTTAAACTAATAGAAGATATAACCTCAAGCTGTAATGATCAGCCCAGCTTACGTTTCACGAGGTGGGGCAAAGTAATGCCTGCAGGCAGATCTATTGCTTCCCCTTAGGCTGTTACCATTCAGAAAGGAGTGCACTGCCTGAGAAAGATGGCTTCTGCAGCTTGGGGAATGACTCAGCACAGAGATCCTGGTGACTATTCCTTCATTCCTCTCCCCTGAGCCATCAACCACAGACTCTTTTCAAGCATTTCTAATACACTCCCCTTCTTTCTGCTGGAACCCAGAGTAAGTGGCTGCAAACAAAATTGTATTTTTTGGCCCCTTAAGAGGCTCTCTGAGTCTCCAACTGTCTCTCCCTTACAGACACAAACCCTGCTGCTTTTTATAGCTGGATGTTATCTGGTTCCTTTCTGGTTCTGGTGCTGTAGCCTGGGAAGCCCACCTTGGGGTTTATACCTCTCAGGGGGAACCCCCAACCACTGAAATATCCCTCCGGACCTTCAGCTGCTACCAGTGGCAGCCCAGCCAGCCCTCTTGCACCTCTTCTGCACTTCCTACCATTCACATTATGGTGAAGTGGTTTCTTCTGTCTGTCTTGGTTATAAGGTTTCTCTCAAGCTAGTGTTCAGTTGGTTATTCAGCATGATTTCTCTACAGTTTACTTGTAATTCCAGATTGGTCCTGGGAGAAAGTTATTGTAGCTTCCACTTACTCCTCTGCCATCTTTGATCATCTGATTATTTTTGACATATGTATGTATTGTTGTAACCATCCAGAATCCCTCTTGGACCCTCACTGCTAATATTATCTCCAGAGAAAACCACTATTCTGACCTCTATCATAGAGATTTGTTTGTTTATGCACTTTGTATAAATGGAATAATATAAAATATATCCTTTTATGCCTGTCATATTTCACTTATTTATGTCTGCAAGATTAATCCAGATTATTCACATCACAATAGGTTTATTTCTCTTCACTGAACATAGCATCATTTACTTATAAAGACATAGTTAATAGTATTTGCTGATGATTTGGAAATGGAGTCTGAGAGAAAGAAAGAAATCATTTTTAATCTAATCTTAAAACACTTGGAATTACCATGGAAAAGTCTGTAGAAGGAGCAATTTTTGATGTGTGGGGATAGGAAATGGTTCTGTTTGGGGTATGCTACATATGAGATACCTGTTACACATCTAGTGGAGAGATGAAAGATGCAGCTGGGTATCTAAATCTGAAATTATGGGAGAAGTCTGGCTAAAGTTATAAACCGGGGAGCTATCCATGTACATAGATGTTATTTAAGACCTTGGGACTGGATAAAATCTTTGAGAAAATGAAGGTGACTATCCAATATAATCAGCTAATGAATGAGCTCTAAGCAATGTTAAGAGCCCAAGCAGGAGGATGAACATGTAAAGGAGACAGAGAAGGCATGCCTGATAAGGTAGGAAAAGAACCAACTGGTGTCCTAAAAGTAAAGTAAGAAAGGATTTCAAAGAGTGAACTGTGGCAAAGACTGGTCATAGGCCAGTAATGACTGGGACTGACTTGACCAGAGCTGTTTCATTGGAGGCTGGAGAAAAAGCCTGATTTGATTCCTGCAGAAGCAACTGCTGCTTTCCACACAACAGCTATGTACTGTTGTTCTTCTTTAGTAACAAGGACTCTGGTTTTATTTGGGGTAAAATACACTAAACTATGCTTTTTAATCTCCCTTTTACCAATATGTGACTACATATGACAAGTAAGTAGATGCATGTGGAGAATGCTGGGAAGTAGGCCAAAAAGAAGCTGATTCAGCCAGGAGCCCCCTTAGCCATTTTGCTGTGATAGTTCTATGAAAAAATATATATATTTCAGTGGCTTACGAGAAACATTCTATTTCATGCTTCTGGATCAGTAGTTTGGCTGATTTGAGCTGGGCTCATGGAGTTTGACTGAGCAAGGCTGAATGGCTTTGGACCGGGTTCAGGGCTGCTTCATTTCCAGGCTCAAAGAAAAACACCTGTTCTCATGACAGGGGTGGGAACGCCTAGAAGGCCTGTGGAAATTTACCATGGCTCTAGTGTTTCAGCTCAGAATCCACAAGGTCACATCAACCCATTGACCAATGAATTTACATGATTAGGCCCAAAGTCAATAAAAAGGATTATTATTCTCCACCAACTGTAAACCAAAGCAGGGGACTGGAGGTAAAAGAAAAAAATTGTGTGCAAATAGTAACATCTACCACACCTTCCTTCCTTCATACCTTCTATGTGCTAAAACCCAAAGTGATGGCTGGAGCACTAGCAGCTTTTGTGGGTCATATAGTAACATTGGAAGCACCAAGCTAAAGTGGTAGAGTAAAAAGATGTGTCCTATCTGTCCATGGAGTCAATCTATCAACTCTGACCAGGCTAAAGCTCACTTGATTTTATGTGGGAAAAAAAAAACAGAAAAGATATCTTTTAAATTTACTTTTATGTTCATTTTCTATTACATGCCACTAAACCTAATATTAAGAGACACAAATGAGTTTAAGTAATAATGGGAGATGCATGAACAATACCTGCAAGGAATTTTTCTATACGGAAGAGCAGAGAAATGGAATGGTAGCTGAAGAGGTATAGGAATAAAGGGATGTTTGTTTATCATTTTAAGTGGAGAAGTATTATGGCATGTCATATGATAATGAGAAAAATCCAATAAAGAAAGAAAGTCATTGATATAAGAGAGAGAAAATTATTGCACTCCTATCCTTGAGTAAACAAGAGGAGAAGGGACCCATGCCTACCTTGGCATGTGATACTTAGAGGTGCATTTGTTTTCCCATAATCATAGAGCAATTTATACCTAATATAAGACCTAAACTATTTAAATTCTATAAATTCTTCCCATCAGTTTTCCAGGCAACTTCATATATTAAAATGTTTTTATTTATGTTTTTAAGTTTGTATACATAACAATTGCCCTTACTCTACTCCTCCCCACATTGTTCTTCATTTTGAATTGGGACATGAAAGTTTGTACTGTTTGGGATTATATGACTAATCAAAAGATGGTCCAGTAGCCTAAAATAAAGAAATAATTTATTAAATGGCATAAGTTATTTTGCAAATAAAACTGTAAGACAGAGCTGATAAATCAAGTAAATAAAAATTCTATTTTTCTAAGTTTTTTGTTAAAATGTAATTTTTAAACCCACAGATATTTAGAGAAAGTAAAAATATACTTCCTTGTTTGATGGAACTGCTACAATTTCAAATATATAAATCCACCAACAGCATTAATTAAAGTTTAATTTTTTTCTCTCTCTCTGATGTGAGTAGCATAGTGTTTTTACCTGAATAATGCATGGATTTTCTTCCCTGTTCTGCCAGATCAGAGAGAGAGGACACCTTTAAATACACAATTTTTTCCAGAGAGAGAAGCTTGGGGAGAAATATCTAAAATTCCACTTGAGATTTGTCAACTTTGAAATACCTACTAAACATCCCAATGGAGATGTTAAATAACAAGTTGGATATTCAAGTCTGGAGTTCAGGAAAAAGGTCTGAACTAGAGATATAATTTTGGGAGTCATCAGAATTTAGTATATTTAAAGACATGGAACTGGATAAGACCATCTCGGGATTTAGAATACATAGTAGGGGGGGGACCCTTAGAATGAGCCTCAGGCATAACATTTAGAGGATAAGGAAATGATAAGAAATAATCAAAGGAGAGTGAGGAGCAGCTGGTGGTGAGGAAAACAAGAAGAATAGTATCCTGAGGTTCAAGAGAAGAAAGTGTCTAAGAGGAGCTTTAATTTTTTTACCTTTTATTTTTTATTATATTTTTATCTTTTCCTATTTTATTTGTTATTATATATATTTAATATATTTATTGATTATGCTATTACAATTGTCCCATTCCCCTCCTTCCATCCACTACATCCTGCCCACCCCCTCCCTCCCACATTCCCCCCCTATAGTTCATGTCCATGGGTCATACTTATAAGTTCTTTGGCTTCTACATTTCCTATACTATTCTTACCCTCCCCCTGTCTATTTTCCACCTATCATTTATGCTATGTATTCTCTGTACCTTTCCCCCCCTCTCCCCCTCCCACTCCCCTATTGATAACCCTCCATGTGATCTCCATTTCTGTGGTTCTGTTTCTGTTCTAGTTGTTTGCTTAGTTTTCTTTTGTTTTGGTTTTAGGTGTGGTTGCTAATAACTGTGAGCTTGCTGTCATTTTTACTGTTCATATTTTTTATCTTCTTTTTCTTAGGTAACTCCCTTTAACATTTCATATAATAAGGGCTTGGTGGTGATGAACTCCTTTAACTTGACCTTATCTGAGAAGCACTTTATCTGCCCTTCCATTCTAAATGAAAGCTTTGCTGGATACAGTAATCTTGGATGTAGGCCCTTGCCTCTCATGACTTGGAATACTTCTTGCCAGTCCCTTCTTGCCTATAAGGTCTCTTTTGAGAAATCAGCTGACAGTCTTATGGGAACTCCTTTGTAGGTAACTGTGTCCTTTTCTCTTGCTGCTTCTAAGATTTTCTCCTTCTGTTTCATCTTGGGTAATGTAATGATGATGTGCCTTGGTGTGTTCCTCCTTGGGTCCAGCTTCTTTGGGACTCTCTGAGCTTCCTGGACTTCCTGGAAGTCTATTTCCTTTGCCAGTTTAGGGAAGTTCTCCTTCATTATTTGTTCAAATAAGTTTTCAATTTTTTGTTCTTCCTCTTCTTCTGGTACCCCTATAATTCAGATGTTGGAACATTTCAAGATGTCCTGGAGGTTCCTAAGCCTCTCCTCAGTTTTTTGAATTCTTGTTTCTTTGTTCTTTTCTGGTTGGATGTTTCTTTCTTATTTCTGGTCCATACCATTGATTTGAGTCCCAGTTTCCTTCCCATCAGTATTGGTTCCCTGTACATTTTCCTTTGTTTCTCTTAGCATAGCCCCTTCATTTTTTCATCTAATTTGTGACCAAATTCAACCAATTTTGTGAGCTTCCTGATTACCCATGTTTTGAACTGTGCATCTGATGGGCTGGCTATCTCTTCATTGCTTAGTTGTATTTTTTCTGGTTCATTGATCTTTTCTTACATTTGGGCCATTTTTTTTGTCTTTGTGTGCCTGTTACATAAAGGGGCGGAGCCTTAGGTGTTCACCAGGGTGGGGTAATGCTGGCCACTGCAATGTGATGCTGTACACGGGGGAGGGGTGGAGAGGGAGCAATGGCACTTGCTCCACCCTCTGCTGGATTGCAGTCACTCCCTCCACTACCCACAATCAAATTGGGCCCCTCTGGTGCTGATGCCCAAGTGGGTGGGCTTGTGCATGCTCTAGGCCCCTGTAGGTCTCTCTAATGCACTCTCCTATGAGGCTGGGAGTCTCTCCTGCTGCCGCCTAAACCCCACAGGTGTTTCCAATCAGAGGCTTGAGGCTTTATTATCTGCGCTGGAGCCATGGGTTGTGTGGTCTGCTTTGCTCCCCTGCTATTCCTCCCGGTTTATCTATGCACGAATGTGGGGCCACCACATTGTAGGGTCCGCCAGCTGCAGCCTGGCCTGCCCCATTCCACAATCCACCACCTTGCTGGGTCCACCAGCTGTCGCCTTGCCATGATTCCTCTCCACCCCGGCTGCCCGTCTCCGTCCCTCCTACCGGTCTGGATGAATGTTTCTTCTTTATCTCCTTGGTTGTCGGACTTTCATAGAGTTCGATTTTCTGTCAGTTCTGGTTGGTTTTTGTTTTTAAATTGTTGTCCTTCTTTTGGTTGTGTGAAGAGGCACAGTGTGTCTACCTACGCCTCCATCTTGGCCAGAAGATTGAGGAGCTTTATTCTGATTAATAAGGTAAACATGCAGAAGTGACATTAGATTGTGCAAATGACATTGGACATCATTAGTAATCTTGGTGAGAATATTTGGAGTGAAGGGTGGGAATGAACAACTGTTTAGAGTGGGTTCAAGTGAGAATTCAAAAGACATTAGAGACAACAGGAATAGAGAATTCTTTCTGGAGCTTTGCTGCAAATAGGGAGAGAAATAAATTGGGTGATGAGGTCACAAGCTTTGTTTGTCTTTAATATGAGAGAAATAACTCACATTTGCTATACTTTGGGAATGATCCAGAAGTAAGGGGGAAGCTAGTGACACAGGAGAAAGATAAGAGACTTACTTAAGGGGTATAAGTGAGAAAGGACAAGATCTGTAGCATAGGAAGAAAGCTTGGCTTTAGCTGGGGATGTTGGCATTTCATCCAGAAAGACAAAAAAAAATAGGATATATAGACACCAATGCAAATAAGGTGTTATAAGATGGTGGGGGTTTGTGGAAGTTCTTTCTCATATATTCACTTTTCTTGGTATCATCAGCTAAGTGAGGATGGGAAGAAAATATGAGAGGTTTCAGGAGAGTAGGAAAGTAAGATACACCCATCTAGAATAGTAAAAAAGAAAATAAACCTGGAAAATATGATGTGATCACTTGGCAGCTTTAAAGGTCCACTGGAGGTTATTGTAAATATTGTTGTCATCAGTGTAAAGGGAGAGAAGTCTGCACAGCTGTATGTTTTACTACAGCCATTTCAGCTGTGGATTCAGGACTGGAAGGCACTCCATCTGTGGTTTCCCTAAGAAGTATGACAGACAGGCCAAGAGGGTTGAGGGTGTGTTCAAGGAAATGGTTTAAATGATTGACCATAGAATCTAAGCTGGTGTCACAAGGAAGAGGAAACATGAAAGGGATGATGGAGAATATTAAAATGGTAACATCCGTGGATTGTAGGTCCAAGTGGAGACTAAAGTTATCAAAGTCAGATGGTAAAAGGGATGAGCGGAAAACAAGGTGGGAGAGTTGTAGAGTGCTTAAAATTTACATTTTGGAGGAGATACAGTTTGGACACAAGAGCAAGGCTTACCATGAAAGTGAGTGCTGAGGTAGGGAGAGGACAAAATCACTCAAGGAGAGGATAAGGAAGCACACGGCCAGTGAATTGGAAAGATCATCGAGTAAATATTTAAACCACTAAGAATTACAATAGTAGAATGTTAGTGAGAATGACAATGCACCAGAAACCAACACCTTCACTGAGGATGAGTACTGATTAGCTAATTTCATTGTCCAATGACATGAGATGCAAAACTCATGCTTTTTTTGGAGAAAGTAGGGAGAACTGTAGAAAGGGCCAAGAGGAGCAGGAGTACAATTGCCCACTCTAAGGCCCAGGGGTGTGAGGACTGCTGGAGAGCTGCAGGGATAGCCTGAGCCTGAGGCAAAGGCTAGGATTCAGTTTTAGCAAGAATACTTTGGTCATTGTTTTGAAAATGTAATGAAAGGGAGCAAAGGGTAGAAAAAATAGAATGACAAGTTAGGAGGCTATTGCAAAAATGGAGACAAAAGATGAAGGAGGCTTATCCCAGGAAGACAGCAATAAAGGCGTTAAGAAATGGTCAGATTCTGACCACATTTATGTATATCATATTTGACTGCACCATTGATTTTAAGATGCCTCACTATTTTATATGCTACTAAGAAAGCAAACAATTCTGCCAATTAAATAATATAATTTTTATTATTTCAATTTAAGATGCAACTAAATTTCAGAGATGTTAAAAGATTAAAATATGCATCTCAGAACTGGTGAAATATGGTATGTTGGTTGAATATACTACCGTACTGGGGAAGAAATTCTTTTCTCAAAAAAAAAAAATGAGAATTAAGCAAACTGAGTATTCAGCATCTTAGAGGGCTTGTTAGAGAAATTCCCCACCAACCACTGGAGGAAAAGCCCTTGTTAGCTGACCTGCACTTGACACATTTTGCCACCAATTTACTAATTGGCTCCTGTTAAAGAATAACTCCATGTTGCTTGATATGTCTAATTAATAGCCATAAACCAATTCACTCATTATTTACACCTTCATGTACTACTTGTTATTTCCAGTTAGCGGTTCATGTCTGATCATTGTGGGAAGGTGACTCAGAGTTGTCCATGCTGCAAATTTATCCCTGTCACAGGTGACTATTACATTAGGGCCACTGGAAACAAAATAGCAAAACAGTAGTCTGTGCTGACTTAAAAGCCTTAGGTTCATAAGCACCTTTTCTCCCATTTTATATCAAACTGGCATATTATCTTCCTCAGTGGTTCATAATTCTGACTGCACATTAGAAACATTTGGGGGTGCTTTTGAAAAAATACTTATTTCTCAACCCCATCCCAGACTGACTAGAACTAAATCACTAGAAGTGAGCTTCAAGCTTCCATAGTTTTGACAATTCCCCAGGTGATTCAAATATCCTACTACCATTGAGGACCATGGGTGCTTGGTAGTTTTCTCATTAGTAAGTAATAAACTTTGATTAGCTCAGATCAATATGTATATGAAATATTGATTTAACAATATAAGCAACAGAATGATACATAGCAGTCATCAGAAATGGACATGGAATGATGTGGAATATTATAATGTGTCACTAATAAAAAATAAAACTATACAGAGTATTATCTTACTCAAATCAAATTCTATCTATATTTTTGTGTGTACACATGTCTAATTGATAGCTACAGATCAATGTATTTATCATTTTTTCTCCATATATTGTCTGTTATTTCCAGTTAATGCTTAATATTTGACGATTATGGAAAGGTGATTGTGAATCATCTGTGATGCAAATTTAACCCTATCCCTGATGAATACAACATACACATATTCATACATCTATACACATATGATATACATACACATATACCAGGTGGGGCAAAAGGAGGTTTAGAGCTGTTCATTGTAAAAGCCCAGGAAAGCCTACATTCCCCTCAGTATTGGTTTCAGATGGATGTTAAAAAAGGAGCAAGGTTCAGAAAGTATTGTACTGAAAGCTCACACTCAAATTTCCTCCTGGAAATTTCTGATACTCCTCCAGTCCTTCTCCTTATAAGGAATTACATCATCACTGTTTTTCATCAGCTCTCATTGTTGGGTCTATTCAGTTAACAAGAATCTAGCTACACCATCTACCATCCACCCTTTCTTTCCCCTGCTGTGGTGGGCCAAGGAAAAGGCAGTCCTTTTACTTCTGCTTTTGAAATTTCATGCAGGGTTTTGGGTCTCACCTTGTTAGAAAAGAGGAACTTTATCAAAACAGACCGTGGAAGGAGAGAGGGAGAGGCAAAGGGGTCAAACCAAGTTCATCAGGATAGGAAGCTACATAGGAATATGAAACCTCACCTTTTAATGAAGAGCATTATCATGTAAGTGTGTGTATTCTCTTCTGCAATCCTATCATGTGATATAATGTTTTTTATTTAGGCAATGTATTTTCTTCCAATGGAAGGTCAATATTGCAAAAGAGAGGGATTAAAATTTCTATATCCACTCGGTTTTGATTGGGGAAGCAGAACCACTATGAGTAATGGCAGATAAGGAATTTAATATAAGGATTAGATTTTACACAAATATGGGTAAAGGGTGTAGAGGTCCAAGAGGGGTTGGCTGTAGATCAGAGGAAAGTCAATAACCGAGGACCACAAAGAGAAGCTTGGGGAGAAGTTTATGGAAGGCCATTGCCTCTGGATGTGGTGGTGGGCCCAAAGTCTCTATAAATTAGCAGCATCAGCAGTTAGGAATAAAAACTGAAAGAGAAACAGCAACTAGAAAAACTATTAAAAAATGAAGTTCCTAAGCACAGTCAGTAAGGACAGACTGAAATTTGCATTTGTCTTTCTCTGCCTCTCACCTCAATGGTGTGAGGAACTTGAAGGAGAAGGGGACTCTTTAGGCCACACAGCTGCACAGGAGTCTTGCTGAGACCTCAGAGAAGCTAAAAAGAGAAACTCATTTGGAGCTGGAGGAGCTTCCAGCCAGGACATTGCCCCAGGCTAACATTATGAGCCAGCCAGTAAATGAGTTGAGCAGGCTGCAGTGGTACCAGGTGCCCTACCTACAGAGCATAAGAGCTACTTTGCTTCCCATTTAAAATCTCACACAAATTGCTCTCTAACCCTAGGCCAACCCTAACCTGAAACCATAGAGGGAAGGAATAATTCTGGGAAATTAGTTCCACCTTAGCTAAATTGATATAGCTCAAAACCTACAGGATCTCCCAGTAATGCTTAAGAATTAAATCTCCCATTCCTAATCTTCATTTTACATATACTTTTGTCCAAAACATAAATTGAATTTATTAGCTTGTTCTCTCTCAGTACTGAATCATTCCAATTCTCTTTAAAATTTATTTAGTGAGGTATTTTCCATGAGTATGCCTGACTTTGCAGTCTTGTTTTAGAATCAGGTTATGGAGTAACCCACACTCAATGGCTTCCCCTGTCAAGTGCAGACCTTCCGTAATGCACATTTCTCTTTCCTGGGGTCTTGGCTGAGCCCATTCATATCAGTTCAACTCTGCTTGTCAACTGCAGCTACAGGCACATTTCTGGGCATCCTTATTGCTACCTTTCCATTATCACTTTATAATTTTCTAATTTTCAAAAATTGAATATAGTTTAATATCATCCATGTATAGTGTCAGGGCCCAAGACAGACTGTCCCAAAATATCCCACAATAGCATATTTGTTACTCTGAATTAAAGTCACTTGACAAGTAGCCAGTGCCAGAGGGTACTTTTAACTCACCCTTATCTCCTTGAATGCAAGAAATAAATCTCCCAATGAAAGGTGTCCTCCCCACACCTGGAAGACACCCCTAGCATTAAACAACTCACAGCCAAAAGGTCTGTATAAACAAATCTTGTTGTCTCTCTTCTAATTTGTTGTTTTGTTTAAATTCTTCACTAATGAATATCCAAGCCTTGCTTAGATTCATTTCTAATGAGCACTAACTTTCTTTGTCCTATCAATTTCTTACAAATTTATTGATTATTTGTCTAAAATCATATAAAAATGTGCCTGGTTTGACCGTATATTTGAACCTTATTTTATGATTTGAGCATCATATTGTGAATCACCTATGTGCATGTATTAAATTAGTTTTTCTCCTGTTAATCTAGTCTTATATCAATTTTATCTTTGTATTACTAGTCTAGCCATAAGAATTAAAGAAGGGTAGAAAGAGGGACTTCTCCCCCTCCCCAACAATAGCAAACTCTTCAACTCTCTGGGAGAGCTGAAGATGCATGTTAACTACATTCTGGTAGATACCCATATTGTCTAATTAATAAATATTCTTTTGTGTTTATCCAGTATTATGGTACATAAAAAGATGTCAGATATTCCAAATTACATTTCCAAAATTACACAGAGCACTTGTGTAGCATTTGGTGTTTCCAGTGTTTTTCAACACGACTCAAATCACATGCCTCTTTAACATTTTTCTAGTTAATGTCATCAAAAATTTCATTGGGAATCATTTCCTAGAGCCCACACGTTTTACTCCTGGCCTTCGACCACCAGGATTAAATTTCATATACTAACCTTTCTTTGTAGAATCAGTAATGCGGTGTCTGGCAAGACACTCGTGATAATAAGTAGATCAAATATTTCCTAAATAGTAAATAGAAAGTAATATTTTGAGGAAAAGAGAACTCAGTACAATTAAATGGCAAACCTTGTATATGTTGCTAGACCATGTACTAGGCCTTTTTTCTATCTTATTCAACTATTCACAATCTCATATGCTGTTGAAAGTTAATAAATACTCATCGATGATTGATGACACTGAGCACTCTCTATTCAGAGTCTAGTGCTGTCAGATATTTACCAAGCAGCCCAGGTCAGTAAAATTTTCATCTCACTCCTCAACTGGGTTCCTTGCCTCTGGGCTCTCCCTGCTGCAATCTGCCTTGGGTTCTAATGCTAAATTAATCTTTCTGAAGCATTACTTTTTATCATTTAACTCCATGTTTGAAAAATATGTAATGTAGGCTCTTTGCCAGTTGGACTATATCCAAACCTCTTAATATAATTGACAAAGTCTTTCATTTTCTGGCCTCATCTCCTGCCAGCCAATCTCCCCTACCCTCTCGACTCTATACGCTAGCTATTCTCAAAGCCAAGTCTTCAAATGTATCAAATATGCCAAATGCTCTATTCTTTTTCCAGTCCTTTGCTCCAGCCATTCATTACTTAGTTCCAAACCTACCTTCATCTCATGGTCCCCTTTGCCTAGATACATTCTGTTAATCCTGAAAAGTTTAGCTTTAGTATTTCTTACTCCTTGGAAAGGCATTCCTGGACCTATTTGACTGCTTGGGGTTTCTCTGTTTCGTGCTTCTCTGGTACCTGGTACTTCCCTGCCTGAAGCTGGCTGAATAACAATCCCTCAAATATATCAGTTCTTAATCTTTAGAACCTGAACACATAACCTTATAAGTAAAAACGGTGTGACTAAATTAAGGATCTTGACATGTGGCGATTATCCTGGATTATCTAGGTGGACCCTAAATGCAATCACGACTGTCCATATAAGAAAAAGACAGAAGGAAATTTCATAGAAGCAGAAGAGAAGACACACAGAAGAAAAGGTGGTGTGAAAATGAAAGCTGGAAGAGGGAAGGACTATTCCTTCTCCCCTACAGCCTCTGGAATAAACACAGTCTACAACACCTTGATTTCAGCCCAGTGATACTATGTTTGAACTTCTGGCCTCCAGAACTGTAAGAGAGCAAATGTTGGTGTTTTAAGGTAACAAATTGGTGGTGATTTTTTAAAGCAGCCTCAGGAAACTAGTACACTATCAAAGTTCTATCAGCAGAGGCCCATCAGACAACAGATGGCATAGTGAAGATGGCTAATGAAGAGTTAAATAAAGGGAGAGTGTAGAAGCCCAGGGCTGATGGTAGTAAGTTGCCCTTAACATTCTGCAAGGACAAGGAGGGAACAGTTACCAGAACTCAGTGAACACCTGAATTGATAAGGCTCCTCAATAGCAGCCATGGCCTTTAGTAAGGGGACACAGCCAACTGAAAGTAACACAGCAAGGAGAAAACCACAGGAATAAATATTTCAACCTCACCCTCTCTTCACCCTCTCATCTCCCTCCTTTTGTTTGACCCAGAAGCCAGGGCAAGAGACTCTCATGCACTCCACAAAACTCAGAGCACAGAGTACAATGGAAGGAGGTGGTGAAAAGTGGATTGGTAGAGAAAATTGGTGCCATCCAGCACATCAGCTACCCTATTCTACTGCAATTGCTCATTTAATTAGCCGACTCCCTTACTCTGCTTTAAATGCACTGAGTGCAGCTACCCCATCTGTCCTCTTTATTATGAAGCTCAGTGCCTGCCATGGTCTGAAACGCAGACTACAAATTTTATAAAGTGTTTATTGAATAAAATTAATTAACAAAGTACCTCGTAGAAGAATTGGAGATGCTCCGTGAGACCTAGTTTCCCATTTCCAGTTTCCTTTTCCACTATTTGCCATTATGAACTCTTTGCTGGAGACCAAAATGGACCACAAAATAGTAACCAAGCATGCTTTATCTTTCTCACCTTCACACCTCTGCTCATGCCGTTTCCTCTTCCTAAGCCACTATCACTACATCTACTGAATTCCTGTCATTCTTTGAAGACCATCTTACAGGCTTCCTCCACCATGATGTCTCACTGGATCACCCTGTCAAAAGTGATCCTCTCCTTCTTGGCCCTCTTTCAGCTCTTGCTTGTACCTCCCTTGTATCAGTAATATTTTACTGTGGTGTTCTGATGATATGTGTACACATGTCATAATTCAACTTGAAGACCATCATTTCTTTCAGAGCTGCTTCTCAGTCTCAAAAACAACATACTCTAAATGGGAGTTAGCCAAAGACTTTTAAAAATAACTGCACAAAAAGCATTGTTGAATAACTAAATTAACTATAAACATTCTATTAATTAGCATATTTTATGGTCACTTATTTATCCTAGTCTCTCTTCGTTCTACTATTGAAAGTTCTAAAAAACACCTTCTTTGAATGTCAACTTTATCTCTTTCCATACAATAGTTTTCTTATTTAATAAAACTCACATCACAAAAGATTTGTAAATAAGTTTAGATCCATGCTCTTGACTGGTGTAGTCAGTAATTCATCAAAATACTGTATGTTTTACTATGAAGCATCATTATGAATAATTCCTAAGGTAGTGTGGTTGGAAGTAGAGATAGTAACAGATCTTTTGGAATCTCTATGAAATTTCTGAAGTTTGTCTTGAGGTGTACATTTACCAATTTTTGGTATTCCTCAAAATACAAAGCAAGTTAAAGCATCATTTTAATATAACAGCTTATAAAAAGAGAAAAATAGAAAGCAAACAGCCATCAAGATTCAAAGAAGTGGCATATACACTAACCAAATTCGAAGACATTTTAATAAAATTCAAATAAGAGAAACAAATACCAGACACAAGAAGGCTAAAAATGACATATTCTGCTACAAAATTACATACCTCTTAACATCAAAATAAACACTTAAAACCATTCTTTCCCACAATTACCAGGAATACTTAACAACATGCATAAAAGTTTATGAAATTTACCATCCCATTTCACTATAGTATCACCTAAAAAGAGAATATAGAGCTCAGTATATCTCCCTAAGGACTATTGTAAAAGATGGTATGAATACCTAACATATTGATTTTATTGCTGTAAGAAATAAACACATACTTTTATACATAAAAACTATGTAGTTCAGTAACTATATTTTGCAAATGACTGCAGCACCATAAAACTTCCCAGAAAAAATTTCATATGTGAATGCCTTTTGAAATGTTTAAGCTCTTTAATATTTGAATTGCTTATAAATGTTTATCTGTGTTATGTTTTTCTCCAAAAACTTACCAAGCTTACATTGTTGCAATGCATAAGTCAATATTTGCATATGGATGTTGGCAAACACAGCTTTGCAGTAGATTCATTTAGATGCAATGGGCAGAATAAAACATATATTTTCTAAAGGAATAGATCCTCTTGGCTATTAATGTAGGGCTTAAAAACAAATGAATGTTCGATGTTTCATAGCTATTTAAACCAGTTGGGACTTAATAGCTAAATTCCTCAAGAGGAATAAAGAGTATTTGAAAATGAAGAATGCTGTGCATTACTCAAAACTGAGACAGCTTCCTATTCTTTGAGAATGGAGGTGTTGTTGGTAGAATTAGGTCCTTCCTTGGGATCAAAGGAAAGCATTTCAAAGACCCACGCATGAAAGATTGTGGTATGGCATGGTTTATTTGTGCAGAGATAGAAGCTTCCCCTGGGTGTCCAACGTCCCATCTCCCTCTGTCCCGCCATGGAAAAGGTCCAACTGTGTCCTCAGCAAGGCTAAGACAAAAGACAGTGTCCAGAGTTTCTGCTCCATATTACAGTGCCCTCCAGCATCCGGCTAACTTAGCATTTGTTTCCAGCTGCAGTCCATTTCAGGCTCCTTTCTGGAGCCTGCATGTGGAGTTGCATGGCTATGGGCCACAAGGCTGCCTAGGCCACATGACTATTGAGAGAAGACACATGAATGCACAGGGTGATTGTGAGTCACCCGGGCGAGAGAAAGAGGGAGAGAGAGAGTGCACTTATTTGTTTCCTTGGGATTATATTAGTTTCAGTGTGGGATGAACCAGGTGGTTTTTCAAAATGACCATTGAACTCCCAAGCTTCCGAGGGCCCACTTTGTAACAGGGTGCAGCCAAGAGGGGAGCCCCAAATAGGGATTTGTAATGGGGTCCAGAACTCAGGGTGTCCAGGAAATATTAGAAAAATATAAATAAATAAATAAATAAATAAATAAATAAATATCATATACATGATATATATGTATGTGTATACATATACATACCTATACATATGCATTTGTAACACATCACATATATGATATACATGTGTGTACATACATGTGATATATGCGTGTATACGTGTGTGGCATACATATGTGTGTGTGTATCATATACATATAGATATGATGCCCTCACCCCCACAAGTCTGAGCTGGGGGATGGGACACATGGAGTAGGGCTATTGAGAGCTGTTTTGTATAGCAACAGCTGTGCAGCTAAACTTTGGCATGGTCATTTAACATATCTATAACATTTAAGTAGTTTCATGGATATGTTAAATAGCTGTGGCCATGCTTTGAGCCACAGGGATGGAAGTGACTTCCACCCAAGATCTAACTGGGAGGCAACTCTGACTGGTTACAGCACCTGAGTGAGAGCTTGGAGATGATTGGCTCCACACCATGAGGCCATGCCTGCCCAGGCTTACTATGGCAGCCCAGTAAAATGGAAGAATACAGGAATGCTGGCAGGTGTAACTGATTGTGGGAGGAGTTGGAAATGGGGCTGCAGAGGAAGATTGGCACTGGGATTTAAACCCAGGCATGGCAGCCATGCCAGGTCAGGACCATGCAGCTTTGGGGTGCTCCCTTTTGCCATATGGCTTAGGAAGCAGGAGAGACTTTGCCTGGAAGAAAAGGGCTGAAAGGACTCTTGCTGGTGGGCCATGAGAAGGTGCCACGTGGCTTTGGATTAACTGGAGATCATGGTGGTGACACAGCTGATGGTACCAGGAGCCTCACTCACGGACTTCTACTTCTTTTCCTGAGTTACGGTACCCCAGACTGGGCAGAGGGAGAAGGAAGGACTGTGTGCATCTGTGGGTATTCTAAAGGACTTTAGTATTTTAATGAAGACATTAAGTCATTACTATAACTTAAATAACTTTTAAATACATAATTCCTTTCCTTTTCACCAATCTCTGGCATTGAGAGACATCTTTCCTCCGGCGGTGGGCAAAGTGAACCTAGTATGGGGAAGGAACCCCCGGAGAAAAAGGGGGGATCCTTTTGATAATAGTATATTGTTTACCACCGCCTCCCCTCCAGGTCTGTTCTGTAACAACTTCCCAACCAAATTCCTTCTTTCCCCAGCCAGCCAGAATTGACAGGCCTCTTTGGTCAAGCACTGTGCCCTGTGCCATTTTTAATTTTCTTCCTCTGCTCTCACCTGGCAATCTGGTATCAGAGGGTGGGGCAATGGAGGAGTATTAATCCTCTTGGCAGAGAAATGATGATTCCCTAGATGTGAAGCTGTAGCTTCCTGGCTAGCAAGCAGGCTTATGTTCCCCAGTTTATTAGGCCCAATGTCTAGATTCTTTTGCTCCCCTTTTCTCAATATCTAGCTGAACACTCTGCTTTGAAAAGTCCTGTACCAGTACTGTCACAGAACTAAGACCTTTATATCCAGAAGCCAGAGCATCTTCTGGATCCTAAGGTTACCCAAATATGACAGAGTTGATACTGGCTAGTACTAAGTTAACTTATCAAGTTACTGCACAAGAATGCTGAGATACCGCAAACTCATATCAAGGAGCCTTTTTACCTCAGATTCATGTAAATTATATAATCCCTTCCCCTATTCTACATTGTTTGTGGAACAAATGCATTCCTCACACATTTGTCAACATAAGAAATGACCAAACCTGTAAGAATTTTTATGAGTTTATTCGATCCAAAGTGATGGCAATTGCCAGGAAGAAAAATCTCAAGGAATTCAGAAAATACTCCAGAAAATGGCAGTGTTACCACTTATTTTATACATCAGAATCAAATCAGAAGACTTAAGGGGATTACCTGAAATCCACTGGTGATAGATTAGGGAGGCAGGAGACACCAAAGCAAGGAAATCTCTGGGATCAGATGAAATGTAAAAGAAATAAACACATACTTCTTTTACATAGGTGGGTACAGGATAGTTAACAATTAATATGATAATAACAATGAGGGTATTTATGGTCTCTGCTATGGTGTGGTAGATGTGCTTTGGCGGGGGTGGGGCAGTGCGGGTAGGGTAGAAATTACTTTGATATTTCAAAGGTGTGTTATCAGGTATGTAATCTTGGATGCAAAAAGATAACAGACAGGCTCAGTTAAAGTGAAGGTTGACCTTTGTTAGAGAGAACTACTGCCTTAGTATGTGACTACCCACCACAACCTGCTTTTAGTTAGAAAGTTTTAATTTCAGACCATCCCATGTGGTAACTTTATGTCTCTGAGTTTGCAAGGCCACTACGCAGACCTCACCTGAGCTGTCCAGGCCCAGTACGTGACCCCTTTTGTGTCCACGCACAGTAAACTATCCTGGTTTCTAAAATGAAGGCTTCAATCTTCCTTTTGAAAATTCAAAATTTTTCAACATTTAGATACCAAGACACAATCTCAGTGACTATGCCTATGAATGATACAAGGAACTAGCAGAGATGCCCTAAAATAATTAACTTGACAAAAGGAATGAGCCAAAGGAACACTTATGTCTGAGATTAAAGCTCTGGAATCTTAAGATAATGTTAAACTCCTGCCCTGACCAGTGTGGTTGGGCGTCATCCTGCAAACTGAAAGGTCATGGGTTTGGTACCCAGTCAGGGCACATGAGTGGGTTGCAGGTTCAGTCCCCAGTCAGGGCACATACAGGAGGCAACTGATCAATATTTCTCCCTCATATCAGTGTTTCTCTTCCTCTCTTTCTCCCTCCCTTTCCCTCTCTCTAGAATCAATAAAAGAAAAAAGTTAAAGATAATATCAAATTCCTAGCCAAAAAGAAAGAGGGAAAGACTTCCAAGTTTTCTTGCTTGCTTCCATAATTTCCCCCATTTTGTGTTAATATTAAAATTTAGGGCATGTTAATAGGCACCAGGAACAAATGCTGGATCAGACATAAATTCCACATTTAGGAGCTACCAGCTACTAATGGAAACAACACATGTAGATTAAGAGTTACAAATTTTGTTCGGTAGAGAGATGCAATTCCAGGTAAGTGACTGGGCAGTGCTTCATGGAGATGGCAATGGACTTGGGCCCAAGAATATGGGTAGTATCTGGGCTGTGGACATGGCCCAGATGTCCACAGAAAGATTGCATTCCAGAGAGAATGAGTAACATAATAAAAAATGATAATGATGATGATGATGTAGTTATTATGTTTCAGTCAACAAACTCTGGTATGAAATTATTTTCTTTATTTTCTACAAATCAGCTTAAGATTCCAATACTAGACTAGTGGGAAATACATCCTCAAACACTCTTGAGCCCTCACTTCTCCTACTCCAGTGTTGTGCCAAGGTTCTGAGGCCTTATAACTCTCAAGGCATCAAGGAAGCCTCCTTAGGTATTGGCCACCTGCCCCCATTGACTCCTGCTTACACACCTATTGTCTCAGCCACCATGGTCTTTTGAGGTGGCGAATCTGCTATTTCCTTCTAAACTTTAGACACAGGAATTCTAGTGAGGCTGGTATCAGCCTCCCACCTATAGTATTTATACTTTCCTTCAGGTCCTACCATCCCTCCATGCATTATCAGGGCAGGTTCCTGCTGCCAGTAAGAGCCAAAGCCTCTCTCTCTGCTAAGAATCTCTCTTAGTCATAGGCAGGCCCTTCTATTCTCTGAATTTTTCTCAGAGGCTTTCCCAAGCTCTTCAAATACTGTTCTCTTCAAAGGTCATAGTCTATTTAAAACAAAACCCAGGAAGGCTTAACTAAAATGTCCCTTTGCCTTAAACAGAAAACCTTGAGCCCAATAGGAAAAAAAAAAAAGTGAAAAAAATGTGATAAAACGAATTTCTCAATGAAGTGTCTGCCATCCTATTTGATATTTACTAAGTATTTAACCACTCTCTACCAGGCACCTTCTCCCAATCAACCCTTGTGACACTTCTTAGGAAAATACTCTTAATTCTGCTTTATACATTAGTGGAGCTAAGTAGTTTTTCAAAGGTCTCCCAGCTGGTAAATGACAGAACTAGGAATGTCTGGCTTCAGAGCTTGCACATATCACCACTTCTGCATTCCAAGAATATGGACAAAGACAAAAAAGGGAGTGATCTCATGATATATATACAGCATAAAATGATGTTAAGAATGAGGATGAAGTCAAAGTGTGAAAATCCCAGAAGGTCTTTAATTGCAAATGACTTGATTGTCTATATAGAATATGTAAAAGAATTGAGGGGAAATGTATGGAACTAATAATCAATTATAAAGGTTGCAAGATACAGAAGTCAATCACTTTCCTACATATCAACAATAAACTAGTAGAACATGGATTTTAAAACATAATACCATTTCCACTAATACTTCCCAAAATGAAATACTTAGGTATAAATCTAACAAAATATGTACAAGATCTACATAAAGAAAACTACAAAACTCTAGTAAAATAAATGAAAGAGCTAAATAAAAGAGGACATATTCCATGTTTATGAATAAGAAGACTCAATGTTGCCAAGAAGTCAGCCTTCCCAACTTGATCTATAGACTCAATGAAACTCCAACTCAAATCCTAGCAAATTGTTTTATAAATATTAAATTAAAGTTTATATGAAAAGGCAAAAGACCCAGAATACCAACAAAATATTGAAAGAGAAGAACAAAGCTACAGATTTGACCAAACCCAACTTCAATCCTTTCTATAAAGCCACAGTAATCTGGGAAATATAGTATTAGTTCTCGTCACGGTGGCTCAGTTGATTGGGCAGCATCCCACAAAGCTAAATGTTGCTGGTTTGATTCCTGGTCAGGGCACAGGCCTGGGTTGCAGGTTATGTCCCTAGTTGGGACATGTAAGAGAGGCAACCGATCGATATTTCTCTCTCATGTCAGTATTTCTCTTCCTCTCTAAAAAGTGTATTACAAACCTAAATGTAAAACAAAAACTTATAAAATTCTTAGAAGATGACAAGGGGATAAAGCTAAATGACCTTGCTTATGGTGATGATGTTTTCAATGCAACACCAAAGGAATAATCTATGAAAAATTAATAAATTAAACTTCATTAAAATTAAAATTAAAATTCTGCAAAAGACATTGTCAAGAGAATAAGAAAACAATCCATAGACTGGAAGAATATATTTGCAAGACATATCTGATACAGGACTATAACCTAAAATATACAGAGAACTCTTAAAACTCAATAGTAAGAAAACAAATTACCAAATTTAAAAATGAGGGCTTCAGATTGCAATGATGGAGTAGGTAAATTCTGTACTCACCTCCTCCAAAACCACATCAAAATTACTGCTAAACTACAGACCAGCAATCATTGAAAACCACCTAAAGTCTAGCTGAATATAAGTCCTATAACTAAGGATATCCAGCAAAAGCCAGGTGAAAATTGGTAGAAGGAGCCGTGACACAAACAGGCTAGTCCCACACCCAGGTGGGATGGTTAAAAAATAGGAGGGGTATCTTAGCTGTGGAGGCCACCCCTCAGAAGCTAAGGGTCCCAGCCACACACCAGGCTTCCAGCCCAGGGTTCCAGTTCTGGGAAAAATAAGTACCCATAACTCTGGCTATGAAAACCAGAAGATATTGTGGCTGAGTGAGATGAAGGGCTTCTGGAGTCCCAGGGGTTCCTCTTAAAGTGTCTACACATGCACTTACTCACTGACAAACTCATCCACTCTGAGCTCCGTTGCTGGGGAAGAAGCTCAAAAGGTGCCAGGGACATAGAAAAAGGAACTGAATTCTCTGGTTTGGGGAGAAGGATTAGAGGGGCAGCTTTCCCCTAGACAGAAGTCCTGGCAGAGGCCATTGTTCCTTGGCTGAGATCTCTCCCCACAAAACCAGCAGGTGAGCATCTGAGCCAGCATCTGAGTTTCTATCAACCTGGCTAAGACTGTTTGCTCAGCTTTGGTGATCCCTTGAGACCCTGCCTCACCAAAATTGGGGGTCCACCCAAGCCACTTCCATTGGCTTTTCTATGCAAACAGCCTGTTTTAACTCACACTGCAGACTTTCCTAAAATCTCTCTCAAAGGTTCACAAACCCCAAACAAAAAGCATCAGACCTTGGCATGTCATGTACCTATTGCTAAACAGCCCCGTGCCCAGCACTAGTGGTAGTCAGCCTCACTTCTCAGCTTAGTTTCTCCCAGGCATTTCCAAACCCAACACAAAGGGCGCCATCTGCAGATCACTCAATAGCTCATCCAAGGAGACCCCAGGCAGGGCACTGTCAGTGGTTGATCTTGGTCTGAACCTTTCAAGAGGATCCAGACCCAACATACTGGGAGACCAGTTTCAGACTACACCAGAGCCCCGCCCAACCACCTCCACAAATTACACACTCAAATGGCAGACTCAGTAGGCACAAGAGCTCTCCTAAAGCAAATCCTGCTCCATAGGGTCAACCACTACAAAACAGCACCTCCGCTCTAGTCATGCCCAGTCTTTACAACCAATCAGCATAAGGGTCAATCCCTCCCATTGATATGCCAACAAAAATAAAGGCTCACACACAAGCCACACAAGGAACATACCTAGAATACCTGACTCGGGTGACCAGGGAGAATATGCCACTGGGCCCCACAGGACACCTACTACAAAATACCACTCTACAAGAACAGGAAACATAGCACCTCTACCTACTATATAGAAACAAACACAGGAAGGCAGCCCCACTGAGCAGATAAAGAAACATATCCCAAATATAAGAATAAAATAAAACTTCAGGAAAAAAAATAGAGACAAGCAATTTACCAGATGCAGAATTCAAAACTCTGGTTATAAGGATGCTCAATGATCTCAGTGGGAATTTCAATAAGAGATAGGAAATCTAAAAATAGAGGGAAAAAGCATTAAAAAGAACCAGTCAGAAATCAAGAATATAAAAATAGAAATGAAGACTATATCGGAGGGAATCAACAATAAATTAGATGAAACAAAGGATTGAATCAGCAATTTAGAAGATATGGTAGTAGAAAACACCCAATCAGAACAGCAAAAAAGAAAAATATCCCTCCAAATGGGGATAGCTTAAGAAGCCTCTGGGACAGCATCAAGCATACCAACATTCACATCAAAAAGGTACCAGGAGGGAAAATTAAAGAGCAAGGAATTGAAAACTTATTTGAAGAAATAATGTGAAAAACTTCCCTAACCTGATAAAGGAAATAGACATATAAGTTCAGGAAGCACAGAGAATCCCAAACAAGAAGAACCCAAAAGACCCATTCCAAGACACATCATAAATAAAATTGTATAGGTTAAAGACAAAGAGATAATCTTAAAAGCAGCAAGAGAAATGCAGTTAGTTACCTACAAAGGAGTCCCTCTAAGACTGTGAACTAATTTCTCAACAGAAACTTTGCAGGTCATTAGACTGACACAAAATATTCAAAGTGATGAAAAGCAAGGAACTACAACCAAGACTACCCTGAAAAGTTATCATTTAGAATGAAAGGACAGATAAAGAACTTCCTAGACAAGAAAAACCTAAAAGAGTTTATCATCATCAAACCGGTATTACAAGAAATGTTACAGGGACAAAGAAGAAGAAGAAAATGGAGAAGGAGAAGGAAAAAGAAAGAAGAGGAAGAAAAGAAGAAGGAGGAGGAGGAGGATGGAGGAAACTGTACTTGAACAACAATTAAAAAATTAAAAAGAAAAAAAGAAGAAGGAGTAAAAGGAGAAGAGGAGGAGAGGAGGAGGAAGAAGAAGAAACAAAAACAACAAGAAAAAATATATATATAATAAAATGACAATAACTACATATCAACAATTATTTTAAATGTATACAGATTAAACCTTCCAATCAGAAGACATAGGGTGGCTGAATAGATAACAAAACAAGACCCTTACATATAGTGTCATGCAAGGAAAAGACATATACAGACTGAAAGTAAAGGGATGGAAAAAGACGTTTCATGAAAATGGAAAGAAACAAAAATCAAAGGGTATAACAAGAGACAAAGGAAGACCCAGCAATTCCACCTTGGGGTATTTATCCAAAGAAACACAAATCACTAACTTGAAAAGACATACATCACCACATGTTCATGGAAGTATTATTTACCACAGCTAAGAATAAAAGCCACCTAGTGTCCATTAGTACATGATTGGTTAAAAAAGAAGTGGCAAATACATACAATTAAATATAGTTCACATTATGCAAGATGGTGGAGGAGTGAATGGAAGTCACACTAACCTCCTCCCAGGACCAATCTGGAATTACAACTAAACTGTGAGAAACCACCCAGAAAAAACAACTGAACAATAGCAAGAGAGAAGACTTATAACCTTGGACAAACAGAAGAATCAGCTTCGGCACAACCTGACTGGTAAGGAGTGTGGCGGAGACTGGAGAAAGTTGGCTAAGCACCCACAGGTGGCAATGCTGGAGGGACACTTAAGTAACCATTTGGATCCCCCTGAAAAATGTAGAGTCCAAACCCTAAGCTGGGATCCCCAGCCTAGAGCACCAGAGCCCAAAAAGTACACAGATAACAACCAGCAGCAAAAAGCAGCAGGGTTGCTCTCTGCTAGGATGGCTGGAGATGCAAAGAGCTGTTTAAAGGCCCAACACACAAATTTTCATTTACAACCACTCACCCTGGGCACCAGCAAAGACGGAGGCAGAGCAGGCTAGACACCTGAGGTGAGACCAGGGACAGAGGCTTTGGGGAGAGTGCTGAGAGAGTAGATGCTGGGATGCTGGTGCTGAGTCATCTCCCATACAGCAGCAGACATCCTGCTCAGGCAGACCACTCCCTTCCAACTGCTAGTAACCTGAGGGGAAACAATAGCCTTGACCCCAGAGGGACTCTGCCCTGGCTCTGTGGTGCTTAAGCCTGACTGCTGAGTGCAGAGTGACTAGATTAACAACCGGAGGAGTCAGCCACAGACAGTAGATCCCTGGCAGTCTCAGAGCAGGCTACCTCAGGTCAGATAGGGTCAACATCTGCTATCACCACAGGTGGGCCCACCAAGAGAAAACAGTGGTAAATACTAGAGGCTACTAAGACAAAATCCATTGTGGTCTTCTCCATTATTTGCGATATTTTCTTTCCTGCATAGCTTTTTAACATTCATTTCTTGTCCATCAAGCTTATGCATACTATCACTATATTTTATAATATAGTTTATTTCTCTCCTTTCTTACCATAGTCTTAATCTCGTCACACCCATATTAATACTGGTTCATTAGCTGTCAGTGGTGGGATTGCAGGGGGAGCAATTTTTGTGGATGTGGGTTTGTTTCCTGGGCTTTGTGGTTTTGTTCTGGCAGCACCTGCACAAAAGAATACAAGACCTGGTGGTCTTGAAGGCAGAGTGACCTTCAGCCAACCAGATGAAGGGAAGGACCCACTAAAGAATGACCCAACAGCAGTCAAAACCCACTTACATCCAGAAAGCCAAGACAAATGGTATAAAGGGCATCGCAAGAGCATCAAGTTCAGGAGATTAAGGAGACTGCACCACTGAATCTCACAGGTCTCCTAGAAGTTCACACTACAAACCCATGGGGTCAATACAGACTAATTTAAGAAGCAGAAGCAAACAAGAAGAGTCTCACAAATAATGGGAAGACAAAGAAACAAACACCAATTGAAAGGAAAGGAGGAATCCTCAGAAAGAGTGCTAAATGAAATAGAGGCAAGTAAACTAGCAGATACTGAGTTCAAAACAATGGTTATCAGGAAGCTTAATGAGGTCAGTGAGAAATACAAAAAACTACAGGGAAACTACAAGAAACTTACTGAAAAATATATCAACATGGAAAAGGACATAGAAACTATCAACAAGAGCCAAGAGGAAATGGAAAACGCAATTTCTGAATTGAAGAAGACAATAGAAGGAATCAAAAGCAGGCTAGATGAAGCAGAGGATCAGATCAGCGAGCTGGAGGACAAGGTAGAAAAAAAACTCCCAGAAAGAGCCAGAAAAGGAAAAAAGATTCAAAAAGAACAAAGAGAGATTAAGGGAAATGCAGGACAACATGAAACATAATAATATCCATATAATAGGGATACCAGGAGGAGAAGAAGAGGAGCAAGAAATAGAAAAGCTGTTTGAAAAAGTAATGATGGAAAGTTCCCTAATTTGATGAGAGAAAAAGTCACACAAATCCAGGACACACAGAGAGTTCCAATCAAGAGGAACCCAAAGAGGCTCACTCCAAGACGCATCATAATTAAAATGGCAAAATTCCAAGACAAAGAGAAAATCTTAAAGGCAGCAAGGGAGAGATAGGAAGTAACATACAAGGGAACCCCAATAAGGTTAGCAGCTGACTTCTCAATGGAAATACCACAAGCCAGAAGGGAATGGCAAGAAATATTCCAAGTAATGAAAAGCAAAGCCCTGCAACCAAGACTACCCTATTCAGCAAGGCTCTCAATTAAAATGGAAGGTGAAATAAGGAGTTTCCCAGACCAAAGAAGGTGTAAAGAATACACTTCTATCAAACCAGCACTGCAAAATATGCTAAAGGGACTGCTTTAAGAAGAGGAAGAAAAACAGTGAGAGAAACTGGAACACAGGTACAAAAGGAGAAAAATGAATAAATACCTATCAATAACAACCTTAAATGTTAATGGTTAAATGTTCCAATCAAAAGACTAGGGTAGCTGAATGGATAATAAAAGATGACCCCCAGTTCTAAGATGGTGGCGAGATAGGTGGAAGCAGAGTCTACTTCCCCTCAACACCAATGAAACAACTAGCTGATCTGAGGAGCAAAGCGAACAGCCAATGGTATTCCAGCATATATGAAGATCAGAGACCAAAGATAGAGGACATTGAAAGATCTGATTGTAACAAGAGTGATTAAGGATGATAAGGTCCCTGGGACCTGCACGGGGACCAGGGCGGCTGAAGCCCCAGCTGGGGCACAGGGTCTGCTGCAGGATTCTGGGGAGAGAGCCAGGCTGAGCTGTGTGAGCAGCCAGGTGCTTGCTTGGACCAGGGGGGCTTAAATAGGAAGAATTTCTCAAAAAGAAAAAGAAAATAGAGGCAATCAGGGGCTAGTTAGAGAACTCTCCCCAGCAGCCCCGGCCTCTGGCGCCCCTCCCCCCTCGGCCCCAGGATTGCAAACTCAGGATAAGCAGCCCCAGGGCTCACCTGAAGTCCAGTTGCGCGCACCCAGAGCACCGGACTAGGGACCCACAACTGAAACCCCAGCTGGCCGCCCACACCTGAGACCCCGAAGTTGCACACACACCTGAAACCTCGGGTGGGTGGGTGCGCATCAGGAGCAGGGGCTAGCTGCCCCACAAACAGGCCCAAGGCGGCAGACCGACCAGGCCCAAAGCAGCAAAAAGAATGGCCCTGCACGACCCAGGCTCAAAACCACAGATCAGCTGATCAAATGCCAGGCTGCCTGCCAGAGACCACACCTAAAAGTACCCTTTCTGAACAACTCCTACATAGCCCCTGCGCACAGAGCCCTGCAGGGCCTACTGGCTCTCTAGGACTAAGGCAGAACACCCAGCAGAGGGAAGCTGCAGGACTAGGGGAGACTGCATTCCCCAGAAAGACTCGACCCAGTAGGGGGCTGAACTACCCCATAGCAGCACTGAGAGCCCCTAGCATCTAAGACAGCTAAGAGCAAGAAGGGAGTGTGTGAGTTACCCCTAACTGGTGCAACTCAAGGACAGCACAACTGGTGATCTGAAGGCATAGTGGGGACCAGAAGGACCCAGAGGAACTGGCCTGCAGGCTGAAAACAGGGAAGAGTGTGGCTCAGGAAGGCAGAAAAGTGAAACCAATCCTTCCAACCACCACCTCCCATTTCACACACAGGAAGACCAGCAGAACTACCCTGACTGGTTTAAAGCCAGCAGAAGACTTTTTTCCACCCCCCCCTTTCCTCCTTTCCCCCTGAATTCCTTCTTCCTTTCTGCCCTTCTTTCTTTTTTTTTTATTTTATTCCTTCTTCCATCCTTTACCTTTTTTATTCCTTCTTCCTGCCTTCTTTTATTTATTCTTTTGTTTTAACTTTTGTTAAAATTCCTTCTTATCTTGCCTCCGATCTTTCTTTATTCCTTCTTCCTTCCTTCCTTTCCTTCTCTATTTCCTTTTTCCCTCCTTCTGTTGTTCCCCCACTCTTTCTCTTTTTCCAACAGGTGAGACAATAAAACCTGGAGTACAGAAAAGACCAGAGATAGACCGTGTTACACACATAAACATCACCTCAAGACCAGGGAGCACAGGAGATTAAGGAGACAGCATCACAGAATCCCATTGGCATTCTACCATAGAAGTTCATACCATAACCCAGGGAGTCAGAATAGATCAATCTAAGAAGAGGAGGCTAACAAGAAGAGTCTCACAAACAATGGGAAGACAAAGAAACAATCCCCAAATGAAAGGAAAGGAGGAAGCCTCAGAATGAATGCTAACTGAAAAAGAAGCAAGTCAACTATCAGATACTGAGTTCAAAGCAATGGTTATCAGGAAGCTCACTGAGCTCACTGAGCTCAAAGAGAACTACCAGAAACTACAGGGAAACTACAATGAACTCACTGCAAACTATATCAACATGAAAAAGGAAATAGAAACTATCAACAAAGGCCAAGAGGAAATGAAGAATACAATTTCTGAATTGAAGAACACAGTAGAAGGAATGAAAAGCAGACTTGATGAAGCAGAAGATCGGATCAGCGAGCTGGAGGACAAAGTAGAAAAAAACACCCAAAAGGAGCAAGAAAAGGAAAAGAGGCTCAGAAAGAATGAAGAGGGATTAAGGGAAATGCAGGACAACATGAAATGTAACAATATCTGTATAATAGGAATACCAGAAGGAGAAGAAGAAGAGCAAGGGATAGAAAACCTGTTTGAACAAGTAATGATGGAAAATTTCCCTAATATGAGGAGTGAAAAAGTCACCCAAATCCAGGAAACACAGAGAGTCCCAAGCAAGAGGAACCCAAAGAGACCCACTGCAAGACACATCATAATTAAAATGGCAAATTTCCAAGACAAAGACAGGATCTTAAAGGCAGCAAGGGAGAAAAATGAAGTAACATACAAGGGAACCCCAATAAGGTTAGCAACTGACTTCTCCATGGAAACGCTCCAAGCCAGAAGAGAATGGCAAAAAATATTCCAAGTAATGAGAACCAGAGGCCTGCAACCAAGACTACTTTACCCAGCAAGGCTCTCAATCAAGATAGAAGGCCAAATAAAGAGTTTCCCAGACAAAAGAAGTCTAAAAGAATACACTTCCACCAAACCAGCTCTGCAAGAGATGCTGCTAAAGGGACTGCTTTAAGGAAAGGAAGGAAAAGAGAAAGACAGAGGAACACAGGTAGGAAAAAATGGCAATGAATAACTACCTATCGATAATAACCTTAAACGTAAATGGATTAAATGCTCCAATCAAAAGACATAGAATAGCTGAATGGATAAGAAAACATGACCCATACATATGCTGCCTACAAGAGACACATCTCAGGACAAAAGACTTACACAGACTGAAAGTGAAGGGTTGGAAACAAATTTTCCAAGCAAACACAGGGAAAAAAAGCAGGGGTAGCAATACTCATATCAGACAAGATAGACTTCCAAAGAAGGGCCATAAAGAGAGACCCATAAGGTCACTTCATAATACTCAAAGGAAGAATCCACCAAGACAGAAACATTGTAAATATATATGCACCCAAAAAAGGAGCACCCAAATACATAAAGGAAATCTTGGAGGACTTCAAGAAAGATATTGACAGCAACACAATTATAGTAGGGGATTTTACCACCCCACTATCAAAAATGGACAGGTCTTCCAAACAAAAGATCAACAAAGATATTGTGTCACTTAACAATACCTTAGAGGAAATGGACTTAACTGATATATATAGAGAGCTTTTCATCCCAAAGAAGCAAAATACACATTCTTTTCAAGTGTACATGAAACATTTTCAAAGATAGACCACATGATAGGACATAAAGCAAGCCTCAACAAATTCAAGAAAATTGAAATCATATCAAGCATTTTCTCTGACCACAAGGGACTGAAACTAGAAACCAACCCCAAAGGAAAAAACCCAAAACACTCAAAATCATGGAGACTGAATAGCATGCTATTAAACAATGAAAGGGTCAAGAACGAGATTAGGGAAGAAACCAAAAACTTTCTGCAAACTAATGAAAAAGAATTCACGGCAACCCAAAACCTATGGGACACAGTAAAGGCCATCCTGAGAGGGAATTTCATAGCAATACAGGCCTACGTTAAAAAGATAAAAACATTTCAAACAAACAACCTTACCCTTCGCCTACAAGAGCTCGAGGAACAACAGCAAAGACAGCCCAGAACAAGCAGAAGGAAGGAAATAACCAAGATCAGAGCAGAGTTAAATGACATAGAGAGTAAAATAACAATTCAAAGGATCAATGAATCCAGGAGCTGGTTCTTTGAAAAGATAAACAAAATTGAACAGCCTTTAGGTAGGCTCATCAAGAAAAAAGGAGAGAGGATCCAAATAAACACAATTAGAAATGAAAGAGGAGAGATTAAAACTGAAACCACAGAAATATAAAGGACTGTAAGAAATTACCACGAAGAACTGTACGCCAAGAAATTTGAAAGCCCAGGTGAAATGGACACATTTCTAGAAAAATATCATCTTCCAAAACTGAATGAAGAAGAAGCAGAAAACCTGAACAGACCAATAACAGCAGACGAAATTGAAGCAGTCATGAAAAAACTGCCAACACACAAAAGCCCTGGACCAGATGGTTTCAGAGGAGAATTCTACAAAGCATTTATGGATGAGCTACCCTTATCCTTCACAGACTATTCGAAAACATCCAAACTGATGGAAGACTCCCAAAGTCTTTTCATGAAGCCAGCATCATCCTAATCCCAAAACCAGATAAAGACACAACGAAGAAAGAAAACTTCAGGCCAATATCTCTGATGAACATAGACGCTAAAGTTCTCAACAAAATATTGGCAAACTGCATCCAGCAATACATTAAAAAGATCATATACCATGACCAAGTGGGATTCATCCCAGGGATGCAAGGATGGTACAATATTCGCAAATCAATAAACATAATACATCACATCAACAACAGCAAAGACAAAAATCACATGTTCATATCAATAGATGCGGAAAAAGCGTTCGATAAGATACAGCACCCATTTCTGATAAAAACACTCAGCAAAGTGGGGATAAAGGGAGCATTCCTCAACATAATAAAGGCCATATATGAGAGACCTACAGCCAACATCATATTCAATGGACAAAAACTTAGAACTTTCCCACTAAGATCAGGCACAAGACAAGGATGCCCTCTGTCACCACTCCTATTCAACATAGTATTGGAAGTCCTAGCCACAGCAATCAGACAAGAAAAAGAAATAAAAGGCATCCAAATTGGAAAGGAGGAAGTGAAACTGTCACTGTTTGCAGATGACATGATAGTGTACATGGAAAATCCTATAGACTCCACCAAAAAACTACTTGACCTAATAAATGAATTTGGCAAAACAGCTGGATACAAAGTCAATACTCAGAAATCAAAGGCATTCTTGTACACCAACAATGAAACTGCAGAAACACAAATCAGGAAAAAAATCCCATTTGATAAAGCAACAAGAAAAATAAAGTACCTAGTAATAAACCTAACCAAGGAGGTAAAAGACCTGTACTCAGAAAACTACACAACACTGAAGAAAGAAATTAAGGAAGACACAGACAAATGGAAGCATGTACCATGTTCATGGATTGGAAGAATTAACATCATCAAAATGGCCATACTACCCAAACCAATCTATAGATTCAATGCAATCCCTATTAAAGTACCCATGACATATTTCACAGATATAGAACAAACATTTCAGAAATTCATATGGAACGCAAATGACCTCGAATAGCTGCAGCAATGTTGAGAAAGAAGAACAAAGCAGGAGGGATCAAAATACCCGATATCAAACTGTATTACAAGGCCACTGTAATCAAAACAGTCTGGTACTGGCATAAAAACAGGCACATAGACCAATGGAACAGAACAGAGAGCCCAGAAATAAACTCAAGCCTTTACAGTCAATTAATATTTGACAAAGGAGGCAACATAAATGGAGCAAAAACAGCCTCTTTAACAGATGGTGTTGGGAGTTCTGGACAACTACATGCAAAAAATAAATAAATAAAGTGAAACTCGATCACCAACTTACGCCATACACAAAAATAAACTCAAGATGGATAAAAGATTTAAATATAAGTCGTAATACCATAAAAGTCCTAGAGGGAAACATTGGAGGAAAATCTCATACATTCCACGCAGCAACATCCTCACAGACATGTCCCCTAAAGCAAGGGACATAAAGGAAAGAATAAACAAATGGGACATCATCAAAATAAAAAGCTTCTGCATGGTTAAAGAAAATAGCACCAAATTACAAAGAGAACCAACAGTATGGGAAAACATATTTGCTAATGATACCTCAGACAAGGGCCTGATCTCCAAAATATATAAAGAACTCACATAACTCCACTCCAGAAAGACAAACAACCCAATTAAAAAATGGGCAAAGGACTTGAACAGACACTTCTCCAAGGAAGACATACGGAGGTCCCAGAGACATATCAAAAGATGCTCAGCATCACTAGCCATCAGAAAGATGCAAATTAAAACCACAATGAGGTACCATCTCACACCAGTCAGAGTGGCCAACATAAACAAATCCACAAACAAATGTTGGAGAGGATGCGGAGAAAAGGGAACCCTAGTGCACTGTTGGTGGGAATGCAGACTGGTGAGGCCACTGTGGAAAACAGTATGGAATTTCCTCAGAAAACTAAAAATGGAACTGCCCTTTGACCCAGCAATTCCGGTGCTGGGATTATACCCTAAGAACACTGAAACACCAATCCAAAAGAACCTGTGCACCCCAATGTTCATAGCAGCACAATTTACAATAGCCATGTACTGGGAGCAACCTAAGTGCCCATCAGCAAACGAGTGGATCCAAAAACTATGGAATATTTACACAATGGAATTCTATGCAGCAGAGAGAAAGAAGGAGCTTATACCCTTTGCAACAGCATGGATGGAACTGGAGAGCATTATGTTAAGTGAAATAAGCCCGGCGGTGAGGGACAAATACCATATGATCTCACCATTAACTGGAACATAATAAATAGAAGAAAAAAGCAAACAAAATATAACCAGAGACATTGAAGTTAAGAACAATCTAACAAAGGGCAGGGGGGAGTGGGGAGGGGACAGTGAGAAGAGGGGATTACAGGAACTACTTTAAAGGACACATGGACCAAATCAAGGGGAAGGGTGGAGGTGGGGGAGGGAGAGGGATTTGGCTGGGGTGGGGTGGAGGGCTGGGGAGAAAAGGCACACAACTGTAATTGAATAACAATAAAAAATGTTTTAAAAAATGACCCTCACATATGCTGTCTACAAAAGATCCACCTCATAACAAAATCCTGAAACACCAATTCAAAAGAACTTATGCACCCCAATGTTCATAGCAGCACAATTTACAATAATCAAGTAATGGAAGCAACCTAAGTGCCTATCAGTAAATGAGTGGATCAAAAAATTATGGTACATTTACACTATGGAATAGTACACAGCAGAAATAAAGAAGGAGCTCCTACCCTTTGTGACAGCATGGATGGATCTGGTAAGCATTATGCTAAGTGAAATAATCCAGGTGGTGAAAGACAAATACCATATGATCTCACTTATAAGTGGAACCCAATCAACAAAACAAACAAGCAAGCATAATATAACCAGAGACATTGAAATAGAGAACAAACTGACAGTCACCAGAGGGGAGTGAGGAGAGGATAATGGGTGGGGGTGTGGAGAAGGGGAAGGGTTTTCAAAGAACATGTATAAAGGACACTTGGACAAAGCCAAAGAGGAGTAGGATTGAGGGTGGGAGGCCGGGATGGACAGGGTAGAATGGTGTGGTGAGGGAAAATTGGGACAACTGTACTTGAACAATAAAAATTTTTTAAAAATAAATAAAGGTGCCATTTCCAAATAAATGAATGAATGAATAAATAAATAAATAAATAAAATATTATTTGGTCATAAAAAAGAATGACAAAGGTCATATTATTTTACTTATATGTGGAATCTAAAAAACAAAGTAAATGAACAAACAAAACAGAAATAAATTCATAGATACAGAGAACAATTGATGGTTGCCAGATGAGTGGGGTGTTGGAGGGGTGGGTGAAAAAGGTGAAGCAATTAAAAAATACAAATTGGCATTACAAAATAGTCATGGGGATGTGGAGTATAACATAGAGAATATAGTCAATAATATTGTAACAATTATATATGATGTCAGATGGGTACTAGATTAATTGAGGTAATCACATAATAAGTCATATAAATGTCTAATCACTATATTGTACACCTGAAAGTAATATAATATTGTATGTCAAATAAAAATTATTTTTTAAAAATGGTCCAAAGATCTTAAAATACAACTCATCAAAGATATATAGATGAAAAGTAAGCATATGAAAAGATGCAAAATGGTACAGCCACTTTGGAAGACAGTTCCTTACAAAAGTAAACATGCGTTTATCAAATGATCCAGCAGGCATACTCCTCAGTATTTACCCAAGAGTTGAAAACTCATGTCCACACAAAAACCCACACACGAGGCTTATAGCATCTTATTCATAATTGCCAAAGATTGGAAACAACCAAGATGTTCTTCAGTAGTTGAATGGATAAGTAAGCTATGGTATACCCAGACAATGACATGTTATTCAGCACTAAAAAGAAATGAGATATCAAGCTCTGAAAAACATAATGGAAACTTGAATGCATATTACTAAGTGAAAGAAGCCAATCTGAAGGCTACATTGCATGATTCCAACTATATGACATTCAGAAAAAGACAAAATGTGGACACAGTAAAAAGATCAGTGGTTACTGGGTGCTGGGAGTAATTAGAAATGAATAGAGGCTGAAAGGATTTTTTAGGATGGTGAAACTATTTTGTAAAATATTATAGATATAGCCATGGCAGGTGTGGCTCAGTGGATTGGGTGCCAGCCTGCACAGCAAGGAGTGTCTGGTTTGATTCCCACTCAGGGGCACATTCCTGGGTTGCAGGCCAGGACCCCGGTGCAGAGCACATGAGAGGCAACCACACATTGATGTTCCTCTCACTATCTTTCTCCCTCACTTCCCCACTAAAAAATAAATTAACAAAATCTTTAAAAATATATAGATACATGCCATTATACATTTGTCCAAACTCAGGGGATGTACAACACAGTATTTAGTCAGAGTTCTCCAGAGAAACAAAACCAACAGGATATATAGATATGTAAAAGGAGCTCTATTATAAGAATTGGTTCATGTGCTTATGGAGTCTGAGAAGTCCCACAGAACTTAGTCTGCAAGCTGGAGAACCAAGAAAACTGGTGGTTTAATTTGGTCCAAACCCAAGTCCAAGGGCCTGGGAACCAGGAGCTCCAATGTCTGAGGGTAGGAAAAAATGGACATCCCACTCAAGAAGTGAAAAAGAGAATTAGTCCTTCATTCACTCTTTGTTACATTCTGGGCACTCAAAGGATAAGAAGATGCCCACATTAGTGAGTGTGGACCTACCTTTGGGCTACTGATTCAAATGCTAATCTCTTCTGGAGGCATCTTCTCAGACACAACAAGAGATATTCTACCAGCTAGCTAGATTTTCCTTAACCCAGTCAAACTGAAACACAAAATTAACCATCACAAGCATCAAGAGTGAACCCTAATGTCAACTATGAACTTGGGGTGATAATGATGTGTCAATGCATATTGATCATTTGCAACAAATGTACCACTATGGTGTGCAGTGTTTATAGTGGGGTAGCTGTGCATGTGAGTGGGCAGGGGCATGTGATATAAAACTGCTCTAAAAAATAAAGTCCATTAAAAAGAAAAAAAATCCTAGAGAGCCTACTTACAGTTAATGTTTTATTTGTAAGTAGTGGTGATCCCCAGAAGATTTCTATAAACAGAGGAATGATGTAACTCTGATTCCAAAGGTTGATCTGGGGACAATGCACAACAGAGATGGGGGGGAAGAGAGGCATATGATTGCTCACTGAATGGCCAATGTAGAAGATAGCAAGGGACTTGAAAAGGCCATAGCCTTGGAAATAGAGAGACAGGAAGAGAGATCAGTAATGTCATGGTGATGGGATCTATGTGGTTGGGCATGTGGTTAGAGACCACCATTTGCTAGATGCCATTCATAGAGGAAGATGAAAAGAAAAGTAAAAGGTGGCAAAAAGTGCTAGGAAACTAGAAGAACGATGATGTCCTTAAAATAAGTATGGAACACAGAAGTAAATAAAAGTAAATAGGACCTAGTCTAGTTCCACATTTAGTTAGCACACAGTCTACAAAGGACATCTAGAGTACAATTCTAGATTAATATGTCTAAATTACTTTCCCAGAGTACACAGATGAGTTTTGCAGATGTTTTGAACAACTTCCTAACAGGCAACCAATCTTCCCACTTGCTCTCTAACTGGGATCCCTGGAAACAGCAAATGATGCTCTAGCAGGGGTGTCCAGCCTACAGACCACAGACCACATGCGATCCAGGACAGCTGTGAATGCAGCCCAACACAAAATTGTAAATTTACTTAAAACATTATATGATTTTTTTGTGATTACATGTCACAATATATTTAATGTGTAGCCCAAGACAACTCTTCTTCTTAAGTATGGTGCAGAGATGCCAAGAGGTTGGACACCCCTGCTTACAGGAACCAGTTCTTCCACCTTAGAGAGGGAAAATTGTTTAAATCAATCATATACAGCTAACCTCAAAAAATGTGCTCAAGGAGAAAGCTATGTTGTCATGGAGAGAGGCTTGGATTTTAAATTAAAACACCTGGGTTTTGTGTGCCATTTCTCCCTTAAACCTGGAATAAGTTATTCTCCTCTCTTATCTTCAGTTTATTTTTATTTCAAATGTGAATACTAATATGTACCTCATAGGATTTTAATGAGAATAAATGGGGTGATCTATGTGAAGGGTTTTGTAAGTTCTGTGCAAAAATGAAGGATTTAAAGTTATTTGTACTTAATAGAATGTGAATCCTGTAACTGATTGTAGATTCTGGATAGAAAAGATGTCACCAAAAGAAGGAAAACAAGTTTTATACTCATCAAAGCAATTTCAGGTTGCTGAATTCATTATGTGTGTATATGAAACATTGCCAGAGGCCCTCCTTTGATACACACAAAAAAATAAAAGGTACCATGGCTGAACAAGTCAAAATAGCCTAGGGTTAGAGGTGGCCTTAATATGCATATCCATCTTAGGAATTCTAAGATTTCTTACATGAGAGCCCCTAAATGTTCTAGAAGAAATTTTAAAAAGAAAATGTAGGGATTTGGGCTCAAATTCCAAATTAGCACCCAGAAACAACACTGAAGATGGCAGCAACCACAGTGCTTTGGAAGCTCTAGTGGTTCTAATGTTCTCAACAAAAGGAGTTGCAAAGAAGTATAGATTACCCAATGAAAAACATGTTCTTGCATAGCAAGGTCATTTTCTGCTAAGACTAATAACATGGTGGCATGTAGCCATGGGGACCAAATAAAAAGTGGTCCCTGGATTACAGCTGCCCTCACCCCAGGTATGGAGCCCCATCCTCTGCTCTGAGCTGGTTCCCAGTTCCCATTTCCCACATCACAACTTCTCACCTCAGTCCTCCTGCCTCTCTTTATCCTGTCAGATCATCTTTAGATTTCAGTACATCACTCAAAACTATCTGATTCAGTTAGCACTGATGCACAACAAACCACCCCAAAACTTAACAGCAGAAAACAACATCCATTTCTGACACCTCACATGTCCTTGAATCAGGGAGCGGCTTGCTGATCTGGGCTGGGGTTACTGGTACATTGGGATTCAGCTGATGGGTTACTAGGGCCTGAATAATCTAGAATAGTCTTGACTGGGACACCTTAGCCCTCCTGAATGTCTCATATACCTCCAGCAGACTAGCCTGTGTGTTTTCTCATGATGGTGGCAGAATCCAAAAAGAAGGAGGAGAAGTGTGTATTTTTTTCAAGCTTCAGTTTGTACCAAGTCTGTTACTCTCTCATTCTCACTTACATATAACCCCTCTCCAGAGGTGAGTCCTTACTTCCTCCTCAGTCCAGCCCAGGCCTTAGAATAGCACTTAATTTTCATTTAGAAAATGAGAATGAGCAAAAAGGAAAAAGGACTCATGAACATGGACAACAGTGTGGTGATCGTGAGGGGGAGTGGGGACAAGGGGACTAAATGGTAGTGGGGAAAAAAATACAATAAAAAAAATAAAATAGGAGACTTAGAGTTCCGACCAAGACGGAGGCTTAAGTAGAAACTCTTCGCTTCCTCGCACAACCAAACAGAGGATAACAACCAATCTAAAATTAATGAACAACCAGAAGTACCAGAAAATCAAACTGCATGGAACTCTGACAACCAAGGAATTACAGAAAAAATCAACCAGAACCACCAGACTGGTAAGAACCCGCAGCAAGGCCATGTGCGAGGGGCCAGCTCAAAAAAACTGAGTTGAGGCGAGATGACGGACCACACAGGCAGGGCTGGCTGAAGGCGGAACTGAGACTCAGAGCTGACTGGACTATGGCGGGGGTTGCCATGGTGGGAGAAACTCCCAGTCTCACAGGAGTGTGCATTGGAAAGTGGGCTAGAGACAAACAGGGGAGCTGCATTGTTCCCTCTCTGGCCCCTCCCCCACAGGCAACGCAGCAGTGCAGCAAAGAGGGTTACCCTGCCCCCTTGTAATTTAACAGGTGGGACAAAGAAATGTAGCCCAAATGAAAGAACAGAGCAAAACTTCAGAAAGAGTCTAAGCAATGAGGAGATAGCCAACCTAGCTGATGGAGAATTTAAAGCCCTGGTAATCAAAAATGCTTACAGAACTGATTGAGCTTGGTCAAAAAATGAAAAAACAAATGAAAGATACCCAAAATGAAATAAAGCAAAATATTCAGGGAACCATGAGCTTGGTCAAAAAATGAAAAAATAAGTAAAAGATACCCAAAATGAAATAAAGCAAAATATTCAAGGAACCAACAGTGACAGGAAGGAAACCAGGACTCAAAGCAATGATTTGGAATAAAAGGGAAAAATAAACATCCAACTGGAACAGAATAAAGAAACAAGAATTCAAATAAGTGAAGAGAGACTTACAAACCTCTGGGACAACCTGAAATATTCCAATATCTGAATTACAGGGTGCCAGAAGGAGAAGAACAACAGCAAGAAATTGAAAACTTATTTGAACAAATAATGAAGGAAAAATTCCCCAATCTGGAGAAGGAAATAGACTTCCAGGAAGTCCAGGAAGCTCAGAGAGTCCCAAAGAAGCTGGACCCAAGGCAAATCATCATTAAGCTACCCAAGATTAAAGATAAGGAGAGAATCTTAAAAGCATCCATGAGATTATCAACTGATTTCTGAAAAGAAACTTTGCAGGCAAGAAGGGGCTGGAAAGAGGTATTCCAAGTCATGAAAGGCAAGGACCTACATCCAAGATTACTCTATCTGGCAAAGCCATCATTTAGAATAGAAGGGCAGATAAAGTGCTTCCCAGATAAAGTCAAGTTAAAGGAGATCATCATCACCAAGCCCTTATATGAAATGTTAAAGGGACTTATCTAAGAAAAAGAAGACCAAAAATATGAATAAAATGACAATAAACTCACAACTATCAACAAATGAACCTAAAAGAAAATAAAAACAATGAAAACAAAAACTAAGCAAACAACTACAACAGGAACAGAATCAGAGAACTGGACATCACATGGAGGGATTTCAGTGGGGAGGGGGAAGGGAGGAATAGGGGGGAAAAGGTACAGGGAAGAAGAAGCATAATTAGTAGGCATAAAATAGATGGGAGAGATAAAAATGGTATAGGAAACAGAGAACTCAAAGAACTTATATGTACAATCCATGGATGTGAACTAAGAGGGGGGGATGCTGGAGTGTGGGCGGGCAGGGTGGAGGGGGGATAAAGGGGGATAAATTGGGAAAAATTAAATAAATAAATAAATAGAAAGAAAATTAGAATGAGAATTAACATAATTTTTCATAATATCTTTATCATTTATCAAATTGTTGTAAATTTATTTGCAATTATAAAATATTTCTCTATAGCAGGGACCAAATCCTGCCTGCTGAGTGTTTTTGTATAGCTTGTGAGGTAAGAGTGCTTTTTACATTTTTAAGTGGTTGGGAAAAAATTAAAAGAATATATATTTCACAACATAAGAAAATTATATGAAATTTCAACTTTAGGGTCCATAGCTAAAGTTTTATTGAAATGTAGCCACATTCATTTATGTATTATCTATGGCTGCTTTTACACTACAAAAAAAATTAAATTGTTTCAGTAGGGGCCATATGGCCTCAAAGCCTCAAATTTTATGGTCTGGCTTTTACAGAAAGTTTGACAACACCTGTACTAAAGTATGGCTTCCAAAGTTTGAACGGTGATTATTTTTATTTTTTGTGGCTGTAATTTCTTTTTTTTTTCTCTTAGTAATATTTTATTTTAATCTATTTCTTTAGGCAAGAAATACAGAAGAAAAAATAAAAAATTGATTACATCAAACTAAAAATTGTTGTCAAGATCTAAGGTATAAATGCTAAATATGGAGATTGTGCTCAATTTTTAGTATTACTGATAACAACTTTAAAAAAGAGATATCATGTGCAATTTTGAATTATTCCTTAGATCAATTCTTAGAAATTGGATTGTTGAGGCAAACAATAAGCATAATTTTAAGGCTTGATACATATTGCCAACTTGCCATACCTTTAAGATACATAAAATATCATTTCAAACATAATATTATGCCCAGTTTGTTATTTTTTATTGCAAGTAAATGTGAACTTGCTCAAAGAACATTTTGATCTCTAGTTGAGATAATCATTTTCCTTTCCCTTAATAATATGATCAACTCTGTGAGTGTCCCTTGCTCATACTGGTGGTCCAAGGATAATTACCAGCTTCTTAGAAGAAATTAATGAAGGATATCAGATCCCACTGTATCCCTTAGTGTATATATACAAAATTATAGAGCATTCTCATTTTTAAGTATAATTTTCTTAAGAACTATTTACATATCTCTGACTTAACCTTACCTATAATGAACTTTTTCTTAACATTATAGGACTATCCACCTAAGTGATGGCTGCCTGACAGCAAGTAAGTTCTCCCCCTTTATCCCAAGTTCCAAGTATTTTATTTTATTTGTCTGTTACACCCCATTCAACCTATTATCCCTTTACTGTTTCCATTCCAAGACTCTTTTTTAAATAATATCCTGAAGGATATCTACAAGTATCCTCTAAAAATTATAGTAGGAACCAATTACATCTCTCTCAAAATGTTAAAATCAAGAACGAACTAGAGGCTGTGAATAGTATAAATATTAATATAACTGGTACTGATAAAGATATAAAACTTTCTACCCAACTGAGAAATCACATTCCTAGAAAACACATATAAAACATTGATAGAAATGCATCCTCCCTTAGGCCTCAAAGAAAAATCTCATTACTTTCCAAACAGCTAAAATCATGGAGATCATATTCTCTGTAAACAGTACAATAAAATTCAAAATAAAAGATAAGCCAAAAAATTAAAACTAAACACTAGAAAATTCTAAAATACCAATTCTTCTGTAAAGAGATTAGGACACAAAGTGCAAACACTTAAATCATCAACATTGAGAACACAAGTATCAAAACCTACAAGTGCTGCATATCAAAATTTTAAGGTAAGAACAAAATGATGCTAAAACAGTATATAAATGCATAATTAGAAAAAAGAAAGCCTGAAAACAAAAGAAATAACCATGAGGTTCAAAACGCTGAAGAATTAACAACAACAAAAAAATTGTAAGAGAGAAAAAGCGAAATGAGAAACAGAAGTGAAGAATATAGAATACAAAAGATGTAGGCATCATCAATTAAATTTGGAAAGTACTAAAAACATAAACAAACCTTTACCAGACTGAACAACAATAAAATAAAACTGTCACATACACATTAGAAACAAGAAAGACCAAATTAGAAAAAATGAGACTTATTTTCATTGTAAAAGATTAATAAGTAAAATTTATAATAAACAAGGTTTTACACAAAATAGATGATTTCCTCTGAAAGGTAAACAATCATTGAAAAACATTGAAATGATAAAGATTTACTTCTTTAAAATCACAGAGTCCAGAGGTTTTTAAGGGCAAGTGTTAACAAACTTTCAAAGATCTAAAATTTCAAATGCCACTAAGCTCTTCCAGAACACATAGGCAGGAAATAAAACACTTTGTAACTCACTCAATGAGAACATTCTTAAGACAAAAAAAAATTAGTAGACTAGGTATAAAAGAAAACTTAGTCAGCTAAAGTGAATATGCCACAAACCTATAGTGAACAAAATTTATGGAGAAACATTATAAATATTCCCACGAAAGGGAGGAACAAGATAAAGGTGCTGGCTAACACCATTATTGAATACTATAATGTAAGTGCCAGAAAAAGAAAAAAAGAAATTAGATTAATAAACAGAGAGATATTAGATCATATTTGTTAGATACAGATAGGGACATAGACAAAAAATTTAAAAAGAAACAAAGCTGGCTTTATTTGAAGATTGTATGTTTATGCACCTAGAAACCACCAGCAATTCAATGGATAATTTGTTAACTCTAACAAGGAAGATCGACACATAAATATTAATTAAATACATAAATATTAATACTCTTCCTTTATATTGGTGATAAAATATATGACAGAAAATAAAAATAAATTACTTAGGAATAAAACTATTGTGATTAATATGTTGAGAAATTATTTAATTTTGATCTACCCTTATATGCTTGTAAGAAATATCAGCTCATAGATTAATTGGTATAGATGTTAGATACAATGCAAATATATTAAAATCAATAGTTTCTCCTATGCTAGTAATATTAAATTAGAAATGGGAATACATCTGTTAGATGTTTGTATACCATTAACAACAGTAGGAAAAATTATAAAACATACAGTAATAAACTTTCAAGAAAAGAAGAGAATTTATAAAAATACAAAACACGACCTAAATAAAGTCATCAAACTGAAAATAAATCAGTGAAATAAAAAAGGTAAACTTCCCCAAAGTAATATAAAAATATAATGTAATTTTAATCAAAATTTCAAAATCCTACTGTATTTTGTTTGGTTTGGTTTGGGCAAAATTGATTTATAGTAGCATGTAAAATTTTTCCCATTTTTTTGTAAAGGAAAACAATTGTGTGTGTAGATGCATGTGTGGGGTGTACGCATCTATATGATTAGAAAGTGTAGAAGGATACACATTGCTGTGTAATATTGGTTACCTGAGATAAGTGGATTTTGAAAAAAGGAATAGGGAAGGTATTATTACATGTTTTCTCTTTACATAGAACATTGTTGTCTTATAGCAAATATGAGTTTCTTTTTTTTCAGGTTAAAGTATTGTCTTATAGCAAATATGAGTTTCTTTTCTTTCAGGTTAAAGTTAAAGAAAACTTAAAAGGAAAACCAAACTACAGCAAGTATAAAATTTCAATTATAATAGAAAACATAAATTCATTTTTTAAATTTCCAAGTTCATTTAAATTTTACCCAGAAGAGTAAACAGGTGCAACAGACAATAAAATGCTTTCTATTCACAAAGCAAGATTTTTAACTTAACCTTATAGTTTTATTAAGTAAAGCAAAATAGTGCTGATGCCAAAAGAGACAGATGAACCAGCTCATAAAATGCGTATTAGGCCCAGTTGCACCTAGGTATTTTTTGATGTGCTAAGTATATAATTTTTCATTAGTGAGACTAAAGAAATATAATTATTAGATATATGCTCAAAATAGATAGGCAAGAATAATAACTACAGTATTCTTTACCTGAAGGTTCAACAAAAGGAAATACTGAGAAAAATCATGATCCATTCTTAACTTAGAATACCACTCAGCATTAAAACTACATGATAGGATATTCAAGAAAACTTCTACAACAAATTATTCTGTAATTTTTAAAAAGAAGACACAACAGTTTTGTTGTTATCATTTTATAAATACAGAGCAATATAGGGAGTAGGTGATGAGTTTTTTAAAAGACTGGAAGAATGTAAAATAGAAAAATAACAATGTTATTTCAAGAGAATGCAGTTACAAGTAATTTGGTACTTTTCTGTAATTTCTGAATATCATATTTGTAATTAGAAAGCAAAATTTAGGTTGAATATTTTGGCTAAAATGATAATTGCTTTCTGAATAAGAGAAAAAAATCACATTTGTATCTAAAAAAAATATGAAGATTACATCATTTTACCTTCATTCAAAACTTTTTCTCATAAAATAATCTGACCAAAGAGTCTTCAGCAAAGTTTCCGATATAAGAGAACTTTATGCCCTGGTACTGTGTGCCTAGCATATATGTGGTTACAGTAGATTACATTAGAAATTTGTTAATAACATGTCTTGTTGGAGTTAACAAACTGTTATATTTGTGAAAACATAATTAGCTTCACAAGAGAAAGCATAAAAGCAATAACAGGTCTTGACTCTTGGTACAAAAGTAAAGGTGCTATTTTCTTTCCTGGAAAATCTGTTTAAAGGCCATTTGTGTCTGCAATGTTACTGTGTCTCAGCACGTTCAGGTACAACTGGGCTGACAATGAGATACAGGATGTCATTCCTGGGAGTCAGCTGACTTTTCTGCAGAAAGACTGCTGAGTTAATGGACAGACGCTGCACTGGAACCAGCAAGCTGGCAATCAAAAACCACATATGTTATAATTCAAGGTAGGAAGTAGTTACAGCATGAATTCTTCTAAATTCCAAGTTTTCTTTATTTCTTTTTATTTTCTTTTTTTATTGTTGTTCACTTACAGTTTTCTGCCCCCCTACTCCCACCCCTCCCCACCACCCCAGCCCAGTAAATCCCAAGTTTTCTTTCACCTCTAGTTTATTACTAAAGAAAAACTGTGGGGAATATGAACAGAAATAGCTCTGGGTAAAATCAAAACCTAGTGTTACGGGCTGAATTATATTTCTAGTAATTTATACGTTGAAGTAGGTCCTAACCCCCAGTACCTCAGAATGGGACTGTACTTAGAAATGGGCCCTTTAAAGAGGTCATTAAGATAAAATAAAGTCATATGGATGGTCCTCTATTTCAACGTGACTGGTATCCTTAAAAGAACAGGAGGTCAAAACACAAACAACACATAAACCAAAAGGTGAGCAAGTGAGGATGCAGTGAGTAGGCAGCAATCTACAAGCCAAGGAGAGAGGCCACAGAAGAAACCAAACTGTTGACACCTTGATGTTGGACTTCTAGCCTCCAAAACTGTGAGAAAATAAATTTCCATTGTTTAATCCACTGTCTATGTTATTTTGTTTGGGCGCATCTAGCAAACTAATACAAATAGGAATGTTTGAATTTCAATATGCTCCTATAGTCATTTTTCAAAAGAAAAAAATTTAATGTATTAAAAAAACAAAAGGATCTTAATTTATCCATTCTAATTGTTATAGGAAAGCACCTTGGTTTCTTGAAAATAAAATAGCAAAAATAAATTAAATTATACACGTAGACATATACATGTCTGAAGGACATATTATACATATTAAAAAGTGATTTGCCCTCCATTTCTCATAAAAGATAAAGTGCTGTATCCTTTTTTAATGTAAACCCTTGACTCCAAAGCCATCTGTCCAACTTTGGGCCCTAGAAAACCCCCAGGCAAAGTTGTGCAATGATGATTGAAGCTTTTCTCAGAAGGGACCCAAGAGGTAACATCACCCAACATCGTACCAGGGAGGGAATATTTTTCTAGAGTGTCTCTGAGAGTATACAGACCCCCAAAACACAGGGGACAGCCTCATGCATTGCCAGAATTCCAGCTGTTGGAAAGTTTCTCACAAAATAAATAACTCCTATTAGAGTTATAGAAGTCACAAGAGGACTGGTTTTATTTACAGTGGAATTTGGAAACAGTTAAGAGTAAAGGTTCCCTCTAAAGAAATGCAGATTATGATGAAAGGCAATTATAGGAGATTCAAGATACAGACCAAACTGTGAGAGGATTCTTACTAGGTCAGAACAAATATCAAATAGAGACCTCAAAAACTTTTTCCTTTAAAGTAGCCAGAATTTGGCTGGATCAGTTTATAGAGCAATGTATGCCCTCGAGACATTGTTAAAAACAACTGAGCAATTGGCATAAAATTAGTGGAGTTAAACAGCTGAGTGCAGTTAGAGAAAGAGGAAAAGAGCATTTCCAATACCACTTTCATTCCAGGCTGAGTATGAGCATACAAAGAGTTGCCTCCCTGAGGAACAACATCAAAAATTTTATGGTGCAGGTGCAGGGAAAGAATAGCCTTGCCTTAGTCAATTTAGGCTGCTATAACAAAATACTATAAACTAGATGACTTATCAACAGCAGAAATTTATTTTTTTTCAAAGTTATGGAGGCTGAAAGTCTAAATAATGGTGCCAGCACAGTCAGGTTCTGGAGAGAGCCTTCTTCTCACTGTAGACTGCTAACCTGCTGTATTCTCACATGTTTCAAGAGAACTAGCTAGTTCTCTAGCATTTTTGCATCAGGACACTAATCTCATTCATGAGGGTTCCACCTTCATGAGCTAATTATTTCCAAAGGACCCATCTCCAAATACAATGTGATGGTTTCAACATATGAACTGGGGAACACCAAACCTTCAGTCTATTGCAAGACCTCAATAAATTAACCCAGCAAGAACTGAACAAAAAAATGACAGTAACAAGCCCCTGAGGGTGGGGAGTGGTAGAGGGTCACAGGGCAGGGGAAGTACCAAGAATTACTCAAATATATTATCTAATGTGTACAGTTTTCAACAAAAATGTTGTGAAGCATGGGAAGAAACATAAGAGTACAACCCATATACCAAAAAAGAAGCAGGTACCACAAACTTCATGTGAGAATGACCAGATGTTGGATATAACAGAAAAAGGCTTCAAAATATCCATTATAAATATGTTCACAAAACTAAAGAATAGCATGATTAAAGAAGTAACAGAAGGTTTTATTGCAATGTTACATCAGTTAGATAATACCAGTAAACTTTAGATAAAATTTATAAAAAAAGAACTAACACTGAAAGTCCCAGTACTGAAAAGTACAATAACTTAAATTTTTAAAATGTCATTAAAGGGGCTCAAAAGTCTACTTGAATTTGCAGGGAAAAGAATTAGCAAACTTGAAGATAGATTTATAGAGATAATGCAAACCAAAGAACAGAGATGTAAAAGGAATATGAAAAATGAACACAACTGCAGAGAAATGTAGGGCACTATCAAGCACACAAACATAGGCATAATGGGACTACCAGAAGGATAGGAGAGAGAAAGGGAAAAAAATATTTTCAAGAAATAAGGGCAGAAAACATCTCACATTTTACCAATCTACACATCAGAGAACCAAAAAATAAAATCTCATGGAAAATAAACACAAGAGATTCACAGACATATCATAGTAAGAACAACTGACAGTCAAAAATAAGAATAATTTGAAAGCACCAAGTGAAAAAAATTATCACTTACAAGGGAACCCCAGTAAGATTAACACTTGGTGTCTCATTAGAATCAATAGAGGCCAGAATGGAGTGGATAACACATTGACGGGTTCAAATTTTTTTTACAAAGCATCATAACTTCTGGTCAAGATGGTGGTGTGGGCAGACATGTTTCAACTCTTCGTGCAACCACAGGAAGGATTATAGCCAGACCTCAAAACAAATAACACCTAGAACCATCAGAAAAATTAGCTATGTGGAAGTCAAACAACCAAGGATTTAAAGAAGACACATTCATCCAGACAGGTAGGAGAGACAGAGACATGGTGTGGCATGGAGAGGTGGAGGTGGTGATGGTGGCAGAATGGGCAGTCCCACATTCACTTGTGGTGAATAAAAATTGGGAAAGAAACCTTGGAAGCAAGAGATCCCAGCCCCAGGCCAGACTGCACAGTCTAGGTTTCCAGCACTAGGAAGATAAATCTCCATAACTGCTGTCTGTAAAAACCAGTGGGGGTTGGGGCAGTGGAAGAAACAGCTAGATTTTCAGGAGACTCTGCTTAAAGAGCCTGCTTGGACTTAGAAAGTATGCAAACCCACCCACTCCTGAATTTACCACCAGGGCAACATCTGGAAGGGTAGCAGCCACATGCAGGGAATGGGTGAAGTGATTAGAAATGGGATGAGTGCCAGGTAAACCTCCAGGACCAAGGCAGTGGCATTGTTCCCTCTCCACCCACCAGAAGTGGTGAAGTGGGTTGTCCCACCCTGGTGATTACCTAAGGCTCTGCCCTACACAATATACAGGTGTCTTTTCTACAATAGGCCATGCCACTAAGACAGGGAGTCAAAGCAGCTCTACCTAATACACACAAACAAACACAGGAAGGCTGCCAAATTGAGGAGACAAAGAAATATGACCCAAATGAAAGAACAGAACAAGAACTGAACTAAAAAGTTCCAAACAAAAAAGAACTAAACAGAACTGAGATAACCAACCTATCAGATGCAGAGTTCAAAACACTAGTGATCAGGCTGCTCAAAGAACTCAACGAGTACAGCAACAACATAAAGAAAAAAATGAAGGTTACACTAAGTGAAATAAAGGAAAAAAATCAGAAATGGAGAGGAGAAATCTGGGATTTAAATCAATGATTTGAAACATAAGGAAGAAATAAGCACTCAACCAGAACAGCAAGAAACAAGAATTCAAAAAAAGGAGGAGAGATTAAGACTATGGGACATCTGCAAAAGTGCTAACATCCAAATCACAGGGATGCAAGAAGGAGAAGAGGAAGAGCAAGAAATTGAAAACTTATTTGAAAAAATAATGAAAGAAAACTTCCCTAATTTGATGAAGGAAATAGACATGCAAGTCCAGGAAGCACAGATAATCCCAAACACGTAGGACACAAAAAGGATGATGCCAAGGCACATCATAATTAAAATGCCAAAAGTTAAAAGTAAAAAAGAACCTTAAAAGTAACAAGAGAAAAGCAGAGCATGACCTACAAAGGAGTTCCCATAAGACTATCAGCTGACTTCTCAAAAGAAACTTTGCTGGCAAGAAGGGACTGGCAAGAAGTATTCGGTGAAGAGCAAGGACCTAAAACCTAGATTACTCTATCCATCAAAGCTATCATTTAGAATGGAAAGGCAGATAAAGTGTTTCCCAGACAAGGGAAAAATAAACAAATTCATCATCACCAAGTCATTATTACATGAAATGTTAAAGGGACTTACTTAAGAAAAAGAAGAAGATCGGAGAACCAAGATGGCGGCATAGGTAGACACACTGTGCCTCCTCGCACAACCAGAACTGACAGAAAATCAAACGGCAAGGAAGTCTGACACCAAGTAGATAAAAAAGAAACATACATCCAGGCCAGTAGGAGGGGAGGAGATGGGCACCGGGGCAGAGAGGACTCGCATGGCCGTGGCAGGACTGAGACTGGCAGAGTGTGGGACGAAAGGGGCAGGCAGTCCTACCACTAGCAGACCCTATGGTCCCACATTCGCATTCATGCATAGATAAACCGAGAGGGCCGGACTCAGAGTGGCGGAGAATGGGGCAGACAGAGCAGTGGATAGCACCCCGTGGCCCCAAATTTGCGCACAGATAAACCGGGCTGAACGGCGGGGAGGGAAGCAGACTGTGTAACCCAGGGCTCCAGTGTGGGGAAATAAAGCCTCAGACCTCTGATTGAAAGCTCACGTGGGTGTTGGGCAGCAGCAGGAGAGACTCCCAGCCTCGCAGGAGAGGTCGTTGGGGAGACCCACAGGGGCCTAGAGTGTGCACAAGCCCACCCACTCTGGAACCAGCACCGGAGGGTCCCAATTTGATTGTGGGTAGCCGAGGGAGTGGCTGAAATCCCATGGAGAGTGGAGTAGGCGCCATTGCTCCCTCTCGGCCCCTCCCCCACATACAACGTCAGAACACAGCAATCAGCATTACCCCACCCAGGGGAACACCTAAGGCTCCCCCCCTTTAAGTAACAGATGTGCCAAGACAAAAAAAAAAAAATGGCCCAAATGACAGAACACTTCAAAGCTCCAGAAAAAATACAACTAAGCGAGGAAGAGATAGCCAACCTATCGGATGCACAGTTCAAAACAGTGGTTATTAAGACGCTCACAGAATTGGTTGAATTTGTTTGAAAACTAGATGAGAAAATGAAGGCTATGCCAAGAGAAACAAAGGAAAATGTACAGAGAACCAATAGTGATGCGAAGGAAACTGGGACTCAAATCAACAGTGTGGACCAGAAGGAAGAAAGAAGCATCCAACCAGAAAAGAACAAAGAAACAAGAATTCGGAAAAATGAGGAGAGGCTTAGGAACCTCCAGGGCATCTTGAAACGCTCCAACATCTGAATTATAGGGGTGCCAGAAGGAGAAGAGGAAGAACAAAAAATTGAAAACTTATTTGAACAAATAATGAAGGAGAACTTCCCTCATCTGGCAAAGGAAATAGACTTCCAGGAAGTCCAGGAAGCTCAGAGAGTCCCAAAGAAGCTGGACCCAAGGAGCAACACACCAAGGCACATCATCATTACATTACCCAAGATGAAACAGAAGGAGAAAATCTTAGAAGCAGCAAGAGAAAAGGACACATTTACCTACAAAGGGGTTCCCATAAGACTGTCAGCTGATTTCTCAAAAGAGACCTTATAGGCAAGAAGGGACTGGCAAGAAGTATGCCAAGTCATGAAAGGCAAGGGCCTACATCCAAGATTACTGTATCCAGCAAAGCTATCATTTAGAATGAAAGGGAAGATAAAGTGCTTCTCAGATAAGGTCAAGTTCAAGGAGTTCATCATCACCAAACCCTTATTATATGAAATGTTAAAGGGAGTTACCTAAGAAAAAGAAGATAAAAAATAGGAACAGTAAAAATGACAGCAAACTCGCAGTTATTAACAAACACACCTAAAACCAAAACAAAAGAAACTAAGCAAACAACTAGAACAGAAACAGAACCACAGAAATGGAGATCACATGGAGGGTTATCAATAGGGGATTGGGAGGGGGAGAGAAGGGGGAAAGGTACAGAGAATAAGTAGCATAAATGATAGGTGGAAAATAGACAGGAGGAGGGTAAGAATAGTGTAGGAAATGTAGAAGCCAAAGCACTTATGAGTATGACCCATGGACATAAACTATAGGGGGGGAATGTGGGAGGGAGGGGGTGGGCAGGATGGAGTTGAGTAAAGGGGCAGAAATGGGACAACTGTAATAGCATAATCAATAAATATATCAAAAAAAAGAAAAAAGTTAGCAATAATACAAAGTTATCTAACCACAGTGGAATAAAATTTAAAAACAACAGAAAGTAGAAGCTTGAAAACTCACAAATATTACACAACAGAATCCTATACAACATATGGGTAAAAAAAAATCAAATGTATGAAAATGAAGACAGAACACACCAAACTTATGGGATGATGCAAAGTAATTCTTAAAGGAAATTTATAGCTGCAAATGTCTGTATTAAGAAAGCAGGATCTCAAATTAATAACCTAACTTTCTACCTTAAGACACTGGAAAAGAATAGCATATTAAGCCTAAAGCAAGCAGATAAAAGGAAATAATAAAGGTGAAAACAGAAATTAATGAAATAGAGAAAAGAAAAACAATGACAAAAATCAACAAAACAAAAATCTGGTTCTTTGACAAGATCAACAAAACTGACAAACCTTAAGCTAGATTGGCCAAGGAGTGGAGAGAAGACTCAAATTACTGGAAACAAAATAAAAGAGGAGACATTACAAATATCTTTATGGAAATTAAAAAAGGATTATAAAGGAACAACTGAACTATAAACAATTGTACACCAACAAATTAGATAACTTAGATGAAATGAACAAATACCTAAAGAGATACAAACTACTGAAAGTGACTCAAGAAGAAATAATAATATGAACAGACCTTTAAAGAAAATTAAATCAGTAATCAAAAACTACCCACAAAGCAATGTCCAAGTCCAGATGGCCTCACCAGGAAATTCTACCAAACATTTAAAGAAGAATTCATTAGATTCTCTGCAAATTCTTCCAAAAAACAGGAAAGAACACTTTCCAATTCTTTTTATGAGGCCTGTACAAACCTTGCAAGACATTAAAGACATTAAAAGAAATGAAAACCACAGACTAATATCTCTTATAACAATAGATGCAAAAAGCCTCAAAAATACTAACAACTCAGATTCAGTAGGATTTGTAAAGGATTATGAAGTATGATCATGTGAGATTTATCCAATTCAAGGTTGGTTCAACATCTAAAAATCAATTAATTTATTACATTATATCAATAGAATAAAATTTTTAAATTACAAGATTATTTTGATAGATTCAGAAAAAGCATTTAACAATATGTGATAAAAATACCAAGAAACTAGAAATACAAGGTAACTTCCTCAACCTGACAAAGAGCACCTACAAAAATCTTACACCCCAGTGAAAGACTGATGTTCTCTACCTAAGATCAAGTACAAATCAAGAATGTCTGTTCTCACTACTTCTATTCAACATTGTACTAGAGATTCCAGCTGGGTCAATTAGGCAGGGAAAAAAATAAAATAAAAGGCATACAGAATGGAAAGGTAGAAGTAAATCTCTCTACTTGTAGATAATATAATCTGATGATATAAATAGAAAATCCAAAGAATCCACTTAAAAACTATTAGAATAAATAAAATGTTTAACAAAGTTTCAATATACAAGATCAATAAACAAAAATCAATTATTTTTGTATATTTGCAAATTAAGAATTTCATTTGAATTCCATTCAAAACAGCATCAAAAAATAAAATACTTAGAAATAAATTTAACAAAACAAGTTCAAAACTCATACTCTGAAAACAATAAAATATTGTTGATATTAAAGATCTAAGAAAATGGAAAAACATCACATGTTCATGGATCCGAAAACTTAAAAATGTTAAGACAGCAATATTTCCTAAGTTGACTACCGATTCCACAAAATCCTTATCAGAATCCTAACTGACTTTTTTGTAGAAATTGACAAGCTGATTCTAAAATTTATATGGAATTAATGGGACACAGAATAACCAAATAATCCTAAAACAAGATGAGGGAGAATTTATACTTCTTGATTTCAAAACTTATTATGAAAGAATAATAATAAAAACATTGTGATATCATCATAGAGATAGCTATATAAATCAAAAGAATAGAATTGTGAATAAAAAATTAACCTATACATCTATAATCAAATGATTTTCAACAAGAATGCCAAGAGCATGGAAAAAGATGTTCTCTTCAACAAATAGTAGTAGGACAAATGGATATCCACATGCATAAAAAAATGAGGTTGAGCTCTTGACACCACATACAAAAATTAGCTCAAATTGATCAAAGACCTGTATATAGAAGTCTTAGAAAAAAAACACAGGGGTATACATTTATGAATTCTTAGATAAAACATTCAAAGCATGAGCAACAAAACAAAAGAGATAAACTATACTTCATCAAAGTTAAAAAGTGTTGTGCTTCAAGGATACAATCAAGAAAAAAAATTAACCCACAGAATGGAATAAAATATTCACAAATCTTATATCTGATAAAGCACTTGTATTTAGAATACATAAAGAACTTTTATAACTCAATAAGGAAGATAAGCAATCCTATTCATAATGGGAAAAGGATCCAAATAGACATTTTTCCAAGGAAGATTATACAAATATCCAATAAGCACATGAAAAGATGCTCATGTTGTTGATCATCAAAGCCAAAATGGAATATCACTTCACATCCACTAGGGTGGCCAGAACCAAAATGTCATATAATGAGTGCTTGTGAGGATGTGTAGAAATGGGAACCCTCATATATCTTGAGTGGGAGTGTATAACGTATGACGCCACTTTAGAAAACAATCTAGCACTTCCTCAAACATAGTTATCATATGACACAGCAATTCTGCTAAGTGTTTGGCCAGTAGAAATGAGAAGATATGTACACACAAAAACCTGTACATAAAAATTTATGAGTATTATTCATAATAGCCAAAAGGTGGAAATAACCCAAATATCTATCAACTGATGAATGGAGAAACAGCATGATGTACCCATGCAATGCAATAATATTCAGCCATGAATAAGAATAAAATACCAATGCATGCAATAACTTAGATGAACCTTGAAAACATTATGCCAAATGAAAGAAGCCAGTCAAAAAAAGAAAAAAAAGTTCACATATTATATGATTCCATTCAGATGAAAATTCAGTTCAGGGACATCTTTAGAGACTAAAAGTAAATTAGTTATAGTTTAGGGTTAAGGGCAGATGGGGTAATAAGAGAGAGATAGCTAAAGGGTATGGAGTTTCTTTTTAAGGTGATAAGGGTATTTAAGAACAGATACTACACTTGATCTTAGCCAAAAGGCCAAGAAGCCATAGGGAGATAAAAGTATTTTATAATGAACTATGGTGATAGTGGCACACACCTATGAATACACTAAAAATCATTAAATTGTACATTTTAAATGTACAAATTATACAGTATATTAAATTATATCTTGATAAAGCTATTCTAGTATTTTTAAAAAGGGAATATATCCCAATATCAGAAGAGACCATTGCCAGTTTTAAACCCTTCAGAAAAGTTGGGGGGGAGGGTTCCTAATGAGATATTAAAGAGCAGTCATCTCACTTTAACTCCAAAACAAGTATTTGCTAAGTATTGGACTGACATGTAAAGCATTACTATGAATTTGTGCTAGTTATCCCGTCTCTGCTGTGATCTATACAACGACTGCCACCTTTGACTGGGGTTGTGGTAGGTACTATGTAGCACTCAAGTTAACGGGCACACAACCTTCCTGGGCCTCTGTTTCTTTATCTGTGTGTTTGGCACTGTTGCCCTTGCTCCAACAAGTTTTCCAGTTTATTGTGAGGATCAAATGAGATCACGAAAAGCTCTTGGAAAAGATGAAGTCATTATAAAAAAGAGGGGATTATTCCTTAGCAGTGCTCTCAAAAAGGTTTTAGCAACTGGCTCCCTAAGGAGAGCAGATTAAGTAAAAACAAAACTCCAACTGGTGTTTCACTCAGATTCAGAAGGTGTTTTACATTAATTAAGCTTTGAAGTTCATAAACTAGTACCCAATTTGACTATTTCCATCACTCCTATAAAGTGGCAAATCAAGTCACACCCTTTGTCAGAAGGCTGAATATTTTCCAAATGACTTCGCATGGATACAGGACAGGAAAATAGTGAAAAATATCATCCTCTTTATTTTTAGTATGTTAATACTAAAAAAAGCTTTTAAAATTAAAATAATAATAATAATGTTGATCACACCTTGAGCATACTTCACATTCTTTGTAAAGTTTTCTCTGTTGGCAGTGGATTTTAGGCTGCAATGCCTTAACTGAGAGAGCAAATCATAAAAGAAAAGAAGAAAACAAGCAGGATGTAGTCAGTTGTAATTCCTTTACAAAAGAAATCATATAGGAAGGCTGGCAATCTCACTTTCAGAGTCCCTCCCTTGAAGGACCTGACCCTTTATGCTGCTATCTATATTCACAACACAAGGGAGACCCAAGTTCTCCAACTATGATTTTCAGTATTTAAAATAATTATTTCAATTTTTAAGCCCTTTCACATATATTATCCTTTTTGATCATCACAACATGAGAGAAGAAATATTTTTCTCATTCATGAATGTTAGAAAATATAGTGCCCAGTATTCCCCAAGTCTTCACCCTTCTATACTGTCCAGTGCCCTGTACAGAGGCCAAAGGCTCCTAAACACACAAAAAGGACTCTCCACAAAAGGACTCTCTCCACATGACTCCAGTGACTCCACACAAACCCTGCACTCAGAAGCTTGACCAGTCTTAGTATGGCTTCCTCCAGCCTATGGCCACATCCCTGGGATGACAGAGACCCCTTTTAAATTCCTGTCTGAAAAAGCTCAATACTGTTCAAACAATTTACACTTTGTTCTAGTCAATACCTAGCAATACACCCCTCAACTCCCCTTTCTTAGGCCATTTATTTAAAAAAAAAAAAACCACCCTTATAATTGTAAATCCTTCCTCTAGCCCTTTTAGATATACATACATGTACCTCCTACAATCCAGGAGTGTCTTCTTCAAGGATTTGAAAAGTATTCCTTGGAAATGTGATCTCACCAGGAAGGGCAGGGCCTCTGTCTCCCAGTCTCTAAGGGAAGGTAGAATCCTAATTTAGATCATTGCCCACTAGAGACACAGCTAGTCTAATAGCACTTACACTGACCAATCCTCTACTCCATTTCTTGTAACTGTTCACTTCCCTGGCTCTACTTGTTCCCTGCTGACTCCCCTCCCTATGCCCTCAAAACACTTAGTCCCCTCTACTCAAATCACAATGGAGCTGAGCTCTTTCCCTACTATCAGAAATTATTGAACAAAATCACTTTCACCACTTTAATTGGTGTCTGGCTTTGTTTATCTTTGACAACACACAGACTCAGGCAAATGTGGTCAAATCCTGTCAGGGCTCCTCTTCATTATGTCTTATACCTAACCCAAGTCCCCACCTCTATCCTCCCTACTCTTCCCCCTCAGTTTTCAAGGCTTCCCTCCTATACCAATGGAATTACCTCCTTTACATCCCTCTGCATCAAATCTCCAAGGCAATCCACTCTGCATCTTTCTCCCAAAGTATATATTGCCTCCTATCTTCCTCTCTTCCCAAATACCTGCAGTGTTGACAAGCTGATTGGCTTTCAGTACGGCATTCTGCATTGGCTGGTCTAAGCCACAATTTCATTTATATCTCTGAGCTAACATGCCAAGGAAATGCAGGGGCAGAAGGAAGCAAGTCTGCCTGCCAGACACTGCTCCTCAGGGCCACTGCTGAAGATAACCTCACAGAATGACAGCATGGAAGACTCATGAAAATCACATGGTCAGCCATTCACAGACAGCATCTGCCCTAGCCCAGCTACTTATTACCGGAAAATGTTCCGTAACAAAAGAGCTATTCTCCTGAAACAACCCAGAATCTCATGTAGGCAGAATTTTGTCATTCTTCATCCTCACTTTCTTTTTAGGGCTTGTACAATACAGGACAAAAATCAAAATTAATGATACTGACAACTAGCATCTACCAAGTATCTTCTCTGCCCCAAGCATCTTACTGAATGCCTACCTACATTGTCTTCCTCGTTTAACTTTCAAATTACCATCACTATGAAGTGTGTAGTGTTCTTATTCCCATTTAACAGATGAAGAAATTGAGGCTTAACATAGATTTGCATCTTTCCCTAAAGCACATATCCCATAAGTGGCAAAACAGGGACACAAATCCAGGTCTCTCTGTCCTCAGAGCTTGATTTCTTGACTACTTACTACACAACATGTTGATAAGTATCCAAACATTTTTATTTTTCAAGTATATTTTATTGATTATGCTATTAGAGTTCTCCCATTTTTTTTTCTCCCTTGTCCCTCTCTACCCTGCATCCTGCCGATCTCCAGCATTCCCCTGTTAGTTCATGTCCATGGGTCACACATATAAATTCTTTGGTTTCTCCATTTCCTATACTACGCTTAACCTCCCCCTGTCTATTTTCTACCTACCATTTATGCCATTTATTCAACGTAACTTTTCACTCATTCTCCCCCAACTCCCTCCCCACTGATAACCCTCCATGTGATCTCCATTTCTGTGATTCTGTTCCTGTTCTAACTGTTTGCTTAGTTTGTTTTTGGTTTTGTTTCTGTTTTTTAGGTACAGTTCTTGATAGTTGTGAGTTTGTTGTCATTTTAGTGTTCATAGTTTTGATCTTCTTTTTTTTCTTAGATAAGTCCCTTTAACATTTCATATAATAAGGGTTTGGTGATGATGTACTCCTTTAACTTGACCTTATCTGAGAAGTACTTTATCTACCCTTCCATTCTAAATGATAGCTGTGCTGGATAGAGTCATCTTGAATGTAGGTCCTTGCCTTTCATGACTTGGAATACTTCTTTCCAGCCCTTTCTTGCCTACAAGGTTTCTTCTCAGAAATCAGCTGATAGTCTCATAGGAACTCTTTTGTAGGTAACTGTCTCCTTTCTCTTGCTGCTTTTAAGATTCTCTCCTTATCTTTAATCTTAGGTAGTTTAATTATGATGTGCCTGGTGTGTTCTTCCTTGGGTCCAGCTTCTTTGGGACTTTCTGAGCTTCCTGGACTTGCATGTGTAGTTCCTTCACTAGATTAAGGAAGTTCTCCTTCATTATTTTTTCAGTTAAGTTTTCAATTTCTTGGTTTCTCTCTTCTCCTTCTAGCAACCCTATGATTCAGATGTTGGAACATTTAAAGTTGTCCCAGAGGTTACTAAGCCTATCCTCATTTTTTTTTTTGAATTCTTGTTTCTTCATTCTGTTTTGGTTGAATGTTTATTTCTTCCCTCTGTTCCAAATCATTGATTTGTGTCCTTGTTTCCTTCTCTTCACTGTTGGTTCCCTGTATACTTTTATTTAGTTCACTTTGTATAGCCTTCACTTGTTCCTTTATTTTGTGGCCATACTCAGTCATTTTTCCAAGCATGTTGATTACCAGTGTTTTAAATTCTGCATCTGATAAGTTGGCAATCTCCTTGCTGTTAGTTTTTTCTGGAGTTTTGATCTGTTCTTTCATTTGGGCCATATTTTTTTTGTCTCACCTGGTGCATCTGTTTTGTAGTAAGGGGCAGAGCTTTTATTAGCCAGGGTGGGGCAACCCACTTTACTGTGTTGAGGCACTATGTATGGGGGAGGAGTCAGACAGGGAACAATGCTGCTTGCTCTTGTCCTGCTTTAAGTAATTTCCCCCACTTCCCACAAGCAAATTGCACCCTTCTGGTGCTGATTCCTGGGGAGTGGATTTGTGTTCTTTCCGTGGACCCCTCCAACAAACTCTCCTGTGAGACTGAGAGTTTCTCTGGCTGCCACAACCCCCACAGGTTTTTACAGCTAGAGGATTTGAGGCTTTATTTCTGCACACTGGAAACCTGGTTTGTGTGGTCCATATTACTCCCCATTTGTTCCTCCCAGTGTATCCGTACGTGAAAGTAGGACCACCTGGTCCATCACCTGCCACCTTGCCATGTGTACTCTCTACCCTGACTGCCTATCTCCACCCCTCCTACCAGTATGGATGAATATTTATTCTGTAATTCCTTGGTTGTCGGGCTTCTGTACAGTTTGATTCTGGCACTTCTGGGTTTTTGTTTTTAAATTTGTTGTTGTCCTTCTTTTGGTCATTTGGGGAAGTGAAGTGTATCTACCCACACTTCCACTTTGGCTGAAAGAGGTATCCAAACATTTTGAATAGACATCATTCAGTCTTAAGGTCGTCAAGCCATTTCTCATCACATGGACTTTGTACGTTTATCATCCTAGGCATTGTCCTTTGAACTTGGGCCAATAAATCTGGAAAGAAATAAAATAGCGCTCCAAAGAAAAGAAGGGCAGGCAGACACTTTTCTCATTCATTTAACATCATGGTTCCTGTTAGGCTTTTATTCTTTATTTTTATAAAAAGACTTGCTTAACACCTTTCTCAATTCATCAAGATGGATTTCGAATAGATTAAAGAATTAAATATTTTTCTTGAAAAAATCAATAAAAGCTACGAGAAAACAGAGTGACATATTTTTCAAAGCTTTTTCAAAAGATTGTTTTCTAAACATAGCAGCAATACAAAAGACAAAAAAATGAACGATTTGACTTTTTAAACTTTAAACTGCAGTATATAAAAACAACTAAAATATAAAGACAAACAGCAGACTAAAAAAATGTTTGCAGGAAATATGACAAAAGTAAATGCCTTATTAAACAGAGAGAGTATGCCAATCAATAAGAAAAACATTTAGATAAATGGCTATCAGCAGGAGATTTAATACAAAAGAGAAAATATAATCTGTAAACTAATGTGTTAGCAGAAAGTTCTATCTCAGAAGAAACAAAAAATGTAAATAATAACAAGTCACCAATTTTTACCTTATAATTAGCAAAGGATCAAAAAAGAGGTTCAGTGATTCAGAGGATGTGGCAAAAAAAGTACTCCTACTTTTCTGAAGACAGTATAAATTGATGGAGACTTCTGGAGAAAATATTAGCCATAAATTTTATAGCTTTTTTTAAGTCTTATAGTTAGGCCAATAATCTCATTTATGATATAATACAAAATATAAAAAGAGCTAAAAGGGATAAGATAGTTATACTTGCTTCAGTTGAAAAGATTCAAAGATTACAACAATAGAAGCATGTCTGTGTGATTTGTGCTATGTATCTTACATCAACTTCATAAATTACTATTTTATAACATAAAATATTACATGTATACTTTGTAACAACATTAAAATACATATAACATATTGTGAAAAAACAAGATTATATACATACATTCTGTATATTAACTCATATCACTGGGAACAAACATTCATCTAAAAAAATAGAAGAGCTAGAGAGACATGATAAGGGTTCCTGAGTCAACTTTTGGGTTTCCTCTTATTTTCCAACATATATGCACATACTCATACATGAACAATTGTATAACATTTATCAATATTTATCTCAAATTTGGTATGCATGTGCATGTTTATTTTAAAACATTTTCATATTAATATTATTTGTAAACAAATTTAGATAAAATAAACATGAAAGAAATAAATACCTTGAAATCTTACACTTAGGTAATTCTTACTATTGTAATTAATTCCTCACAAAAAAAACTTATGAAGTTAATTCTATCACAATCTGCATCTAAAGAATAAGAAAAGCAAATTGGGGACTGCTGGCCAAGATGGAAGCACAGGTAGACACACTGTGCCTCCTCGAACAACCAAAAGAAGGATGACAACAAATTTAAAAACAAAAAACAACCAGAACTCACAGAAAATTGAACTGTATGAAAGTCAGACAACCAAGGAGTTAAAGAAGAAACATTCACCCAGACTGGTAGGAGGGGAAGAGATGGGTAGCCAGGGAGGAGAGGACTTGAGGCAAGGTGGCAGCTGGCAGAGCAGGCAGTCCCACATTTGCCTGCAGATAAACCGGGAGGAACAACTGGGGAGTGAGAGAGACCACACAACCCAAGGTTCCAGCAAGGGAGAGATAAAGCCTCAAAACCTCTGACTGAAAAAACTTGTGGGGGTTGTGGCAGTGGGAGAAACCCCCAGCCTCACAGGAGAGTTCACTGGAGAGACCCACAGGGTCCTAGAAGGTACACAACCCCACCCACCTGGGAATCAACACCAGGAGAGCCCAAAATTTGCTTGTGAGTAGTGGAAGAAGTGACTGAAAGCCAGACACTAGCTGAGCAAGCAGTACTATTCCCTCTCGGACCCCTCCCCCACATACAGCACTACAAAGCTCCAGAAAAAATACCACTAAGGGACAAAGATAGCCAACCTATCAGATGCAGAGTTCAAAACACTGGTAATCAGGATGCTCACAGAAAGGGTTGAGTTTCCTCACAAAATAGAGGAAAGAGTGAAAGCTATGAAAAGTGAGTTAAAGGAAAATGTACCAGGAACCAACAGTGATGGGAAGGAAACCAGGACTCAAATCAATAGTTTCAACCAGAAGGAAGACATAAACATTCGACCAAAACAGAATGAAGAAACAAGATCTCAAAAATAGGAGAGGCTTAGGAACCTCCAGGACATCTTTAAACATTCCAACATCTGAATCATAGGGGTGCCAGAAGGAGAAAAGGAAAAGCAAAAAGTTGAAAACTTATTTGAACAAATAATGAAGGAGAATTTCCCTAATCTGGCAAAGGAAATAGACTTCCAGGACGTCCAGGAAGCTCAGAGAGTCCCAAAGAAGCTGGACCCAAGGAAGAACACACCAAGGCACATCATAATTAAACTACCTAAGATTAAAGATAAGGAGAGAATCTTAAAAGCAGCAAGAGAAAAGGAGACAGTTATCTACAAAAGAGTTCCCATGAGACTATCAGCTGATTTCTGAGAAGAAACCTTGTAGGCAAGAAAGGGCTGGAAAGAAGTATTCCAAGTCATGAAAGGCAAGGACCTACATCCAAGATGACTCTATCCAGCAAAGCCATCATTTAGAATGGAAGGGTAGATAAAGTGCTTCTCAGATAGGGTCAAGTTAAAGGAGTTCATCATCACCAAACCCTTATTATATGAAATGTTAAAGGGATTTATCTAAGAAAAAGAAGATAAAAAATATGAACAGTAAAAATGACAGCAAACTCCCAGTTATTAACAAACACACCTAAAACCAAAACAAAAGAAACTAAGCAAACAACTAGAACAGGAACAGGACCACAGAAATGTACACGACATGGAGGGTTATCAATAGGGGAGTGGGAGCGGCAGAGATGGGGGAAATGTACAGAGAATAAGTAGCATAAATGGTAGGTAAAAAATAGATAGGGGGAGGTTCAGAATGCTATAGAAAATGTAGAAGCCAAAGAACTTATATGTGTGACCCATGGACATGAGTCACACATATAAGGGGATGAATGGGGGTAGGAGGGGGTGTGCAGAGCTGAGGGGAATAAAGGAGGGAAAATGGGACAATTGTAATAGCATAATCAATAAAATATATATTTTTTAAAAAGTAAATTGGCTGAATGATACATTGCTAGACACCTAGTGGAGTTAAGATTCTAATACATACTATTCCCAATATTTTTAATGGGATCATTCTAAATCAAATTTTGTACTTTTTTAAAAAATTAACTGTATATTTTGAACACTTTCAGATCATAATTTATTCTCCCACATTCCAGTTCAATTGGCAGAATGGATTAAAGAAATATGACCCAACTATTATAGGCTGTCTTCAAGAAACTCACTTTTAATGTAATGTAGAAAGGCATGTTGAAAGAAAAAGGATGGAAAAGATATATCATGTAAATATTAATCAAAAGAAAACAGGTGTAGCTATATTAACATCAATTAAGGTAAACTTTTGAATAAGGAAAACAAATAGAAAAGAGAAATATTATATAATGATAAAAGAGTCAATCAAGGAAATATAGCAATCTTTAATGAGTATGGAACAAACATCTAAGCAATATGGGAAGTAAAAGTGGTAGAACTGAAAAGAGAATAGACGATTCCAGGATTATGGTTGGAAACTTCAACACTCCTTTCACAATGATTGGTAGACCAACTAGACAGAAAATCAGCAAGGATGTAGAAGGACTCAACAGCACCATAAACCAACAGGAATTAATTGACATGTATATGACACATCACCACAAAACAGCAGAATACACATTATTTTTAAGTGCCCACAAAATGAATACCAATATAGTTCATGTCCTGAGACATAAAACAAACCAAAAACAATTTTGAAAGAATGTAACTCATACAGTGTGATCATCAACCACAGTAGAATCAAACTAGAATTCAATAATTGAAACATAACAGGAAAAACTGCAAATACTTTAAAACTAAATAACATACTTTTAAATAATCTATGGGCCAAAAAAATATTTTAAGACAACAAATAAAATAAAAATATACCATAGGAAAATATGTGCAATACAGCTACAGCAGTGCTGAGGGAAAATTGCAACATTAAATGCACATCTTTTTTTAAAAAGAAAAGTTTCAAATCCATAATATAAACTCCCACTTTAAGAACCTAGAAAAAGAAGATTCAAATAAACACAAAGTAAACAGATGGAAGAAAATAATGAAGAACAGAAATCAGTGAAATTGATTCAAAAAGAAAGAAAGAGAAAATGAATAAATGAAAAAGTGAATTTTGTAGTTTTCAGTATACAAGTCCTATACATATTTTGATACATTTATACTGAAGGGTCAGGTATGTATAAAATTAGGCCTCAGCATGCAAGATTTCAAAGTCCATTATGGAAAGAGGTACAAGTAAGAAAATAATCATAAAACTATGAATGAGACCAAGATAGGCCTATGAGACTTAAAGAAATGCTGATGTTCCAACACCCCCTCCATCTCAAAATAAATGCTAAAACCAAACCCACCAAAAAATTTGAGAACCTGAACCAGGATACTTAAAAATTAGGGAAAAGTTTTGTCCACATGCCATACACCTTTAAAAATTTCTGCTGGATATGTTGAAGATTGGAGCAATTTAAATGATGTCTTGGCACATTTGTGGAGGTCACCATGCAGACTTAGGTACACCATGGGATGAAAGGATCAACTTCTCCAGCACAGTATGCCAGGTTGCACAGGGAAAACCAAATAAAGGAGGGTAAGGAATGCTTATATGTGTGTCTCTCTGTGGATGGGGTCCCCACATCTGAGGAAACCATAGTCAATGACAGAAACACTGCTTCTGAGATCATCTCATTGATAAAGAGCTCAGTACCGAGCCTGAAAATTATCCAAAGGGCTTCTTATTCTTTTTCTGTTTGTTCTATCCATGTTTTAATGGGAAATTTAATGTTACTTAACTAAATATTATGAAAGACATAATTTATTTTAGCAATGGAATGACAACATAATAGCAGCATACAGGACTCGAATGCAAACAAAAATGTATTGCAGCCAAAGATTTAAGAAGTTGAGAAATTCTTAAAATAAGCTTCCTATTTTAGAAGTGCAAGGTAGGAGACAGAGTCATGGGTGAATACCCCAGGACCCTATCCTTTCCCCAGGTTTCTCCAGACATCCTGCTATCCAGAGGGAAGAGCAAATGAAGCCTCTATTCCTTACTGAGAAGTACAGGTAGCTACCCAGGGCAGAGGCCAAGGTCCATAACCAATAGTCAGTGTCATTCCTCACTGCCCAAGACCCCCACTGTGGGAAATTAGGCCCCAGAATCCATGTCACACTACAGAGAGATATCACTCTGTCCTAGTACAGTTGCAGTTCTCAGGTTTGCCAAACACATGAAAGGTATCTCTGCCAATTTTTGTCATTCACTAGTTGTCTTAGTCTGTTAGGACTGCTATAACAAAATCCCACAGACTGGGGGGCTAATTAACAATGGAAATTTACTTCCCACAGTTCTGGAGGTTACAAAGTCCAGGATTTGATCCAATATGGCAGAGGAGTAAGTGGAAGCTACACTAACCTCCTCTCAGGACCAACCTGGAATTACAACTAAATTGTAGAGAAAGCATCCTGAATAGCCAACTGAACACTAGCTGGAGAGAACCCTTATAACCAAGGACAGACAGAAGAAACCTCTTCACAACAAGACTGGTAGGGAGTGAGGAAGAGGAACAAGAGGGCTAGTTGGGCTGCCACGGGTGGCAGCTAAAGTCCCAGAGGGATATTTCATCAGCTGGGGGTTTCCTTCTGAGAAGTTTGAGGACTAAACCCCAAGTTGGGCTCCCCGGCCTGCAGCACCAGACCTGGAAAGGAACCCAGATAACATCCAACTGTGAAAAGCAGCAGGGGTTCTATCTGCCAGGGAGAGATGGCTAGATACTGAGATAGCCTCTTAAAAGGCCAACACACAAAATTTCATTTGCAGCCACATACCCTGACTCTGGCAGAAGGAGGGCAGAGTGGACTAGAGACATTTGAGGAGAGTCTGGGGCTGGTGGCTTAGGAGAGAACTGAAGGAACAGCTTCCATGATGCCTGTGCTGAGTCATTCTCTGTACTGCAGAAGCCATCTTCCCAGGTAGAGCACTCTTATCTGAACAGCATCAGCCTGAGGGGAAGCAATAGTTCCACCAGAGCAAAATTCCTATTACTCTGCCTACAACCAAGGCTACTTTACCCAGCAAGGCTATCATTTAAAATCAAAGGAGAAATGAGGATCCTCCCAGAAAAGAAAAAGTTAAAGAAGTTTGTTAACACCAAACCAGTACTGCAACAAATGTTAAAGTTCTTGCCAGAAGAAGAAGGAGAAGAAAAGAAAGAAAAAACAAACAAAGAAAATAGTCTAACAATAAAATGTCACTAAATACATATTACTCAATAATTACCTTAAATGGAAATGGCTTAAATGCTCCAATCAAAAGACTTAGGGTAGCTCAATGGATAAGAAAACAAGACCCATATATATGCTGCCTCCAAGAGACACATCTCAGATCTAAAGACACAAGACTAAAAGTAAAGGGATGAAAAAGATATTTCATGCAAAGGAGAAGGAAAAAGAAGCTGGGGTGGTTGTACTTATATCTAACAAAATAGACTTTAAGACCAAGGCTATAGTAAGAGACAAAGAAGAACACTACATAATGGTAAAGGGAACAATCCAACAAGAGGATATAACCCTAGTAAATATTTATGCACCCAACATAGGAGCACCTAAATATGTGAAGCAAATCTTGATGGACGTAAAGGGAGAGATTTACAGAAATACAGCCTTAGTCGAGAACTTTAACACTCCATTGACTTCAACGGATAGATCTTGCAGGCAGAAAATCAACAAGAGACAACAGCCTTAAATGACATTTTAGATCAAATGAATTTAATTGATATCTTCAGAGCATATCACCCCAAAGCAGCAGAATATACATACTTTTCAAGTGCACATGGAACATTTCTAGGATAGACCACATGTTAGGACACAAAACAAGTCTCAGTAAGTTTAAGAAGATTAAAATCATATCAAGCACCTTCTCTAACCACAATGCTATGAAACTAGAAATCAACCACAAGAAGAACACTGAAAAACATGCAAAGACATGGGAACAAAATAACATGTTAAACAGTAATGGGTCAACAATGAGATCAAGGAAAATGTCAAAATATACTTTGAAACAAGTGAAAATGAGGACACAACCATCCAAAATCTGTGGGATACTGGGATAGCAATCCTAAGAGGCAAATTCATAGCATTACAGGCCTATCTCAAAAAGAAGAAGAAGAAGAAGAAGAAGAAGAAGAAGAAGAAGAAGAAGAAGAAGAAGAAGAAGAAGAAGAAGAAGAAGGAGAAGAAGGAGAAGAAGGAGGACGAGGAGGACGAGGAGGACGAGGAGAAGGAGAAGGAGGAGGAGAAGAAGAACAAGAACAAGAAGAAGAAGAAGAAGAACAAGAACAAGAAGAAGAAGAAAGAAAAAGCTAAAATAAATAATCTAACTTTACACTTAAAGGAACTTGAAAAAGTAAAACAAACAAAGCCCAAAGTGAGTAGAAGGTAGGAAACAATAAAAATCAGAGCAGAAATGAATGGAGTCTAAAATATGATACAAAAGATCAATGAATACAAAGAGCCAAAGAGCTGGTTCTTTGAAAGGATGAACAAGATTGATAAACCTTTACCAGACTCATCAAGAAAACAAGAGAGAGGACTCAAATAAAATCAGAAATGAAAGAGGAGAAATAATAACTGACACCAAAGAAATACAAAGGATTGTAAGAAAATATTATGAACAACTATATACCAACAAACTGGACAACCTGGATGAAATGGATAAATTCCTAGAAATGTACAGTCTTTCAAAACTAAATCAGGAAGAATCAGAGATTCTGAATAGACGGATGACACCTAGTGAAATAGAAGGAGTAATCAAAAAAATTCCCAATGAAAAAAGCCCTGGACTGCATGACTTTATAGGTCAATTTTTCCAAACATTCCAAGAACTAACACTTCTCCCTCTAAAACTCATAAAATTAAAGAGGAGGGAAGGCTCCCGAACATATTTTATGAGGTCAGCATTATCCTAATTCCAAAAGCAGATAAATACATTACAAAGAAAGAAAATTATAGACCAATATCCCTAATGAATATAGACACTAAAATCCTCAACAAAATATTAGCAGCTTGAATACAGCAATGCACCAAAAAGATCATAACCATAGTCAAGTAGGATTTATTCTAGGAATGCAAGGTTGGCATAACCTTGATTCTATTGATTCATAAATCAATACATGTGATTCACTGCATAAACAAAATGAAGGATAAAAACCATATGATCATATCAATAGACATAGAAAAAGCATTTGATAAAAATCCAGCACCTATTTATGATAAAAACTCTCAGCAAAATGGGGTTACAGGGAACCTTAATATAATAAAGGCTATGTATGACAAAGCCACTGCCAGCATCATACTCAATGAGCAGAATCTATAAATGTTCCCTTTACTGTCAAGAACAAGAAAGGGGTATCTGTTTTCACCTTTCCTATCACCTTTCAACAGAGTACTGGAAGACCTAGCCATGGCAATCAGAAAAGAGGAAGAAATAAAGGGCATCCAAATTGGAAAGGAAGAAGAAAAACTGTCATTATTTGCAGGTGACATGATACTGTATGTAGACAACCCCAAAGATTCCACCAAGAAATGATTAGAACTGATAAAAGAGCTCAGCAAAGTAGCAGGATACAAAATTAATATACAGAAATCAGTTGCATTTTTATATGCCAATAGCAAACTAACAGAAAAGGAAGTTAAAAAAAAACAATCCCATTCACAATTGCTACAAAAAGAATAAAATACCTAGGCATAGACCTAACCAGGGATGTAAAAGACCTGTACTCAGAAAATTATAAGACCCTGAAGAAAGAAATTGAAGAAGATGCAAATAAGTAGAAGCACATAATGTGTTCATAGATAGGAAGAATAAGCCAGGAAGTGAAAGACAAATACCATATGCTGTCATCTATAAGTGGAACATAATCAACAAAACAAACAAACAAGCAAAATATAACCAGAGACATTGAAATAAAAAACAAACTGACAGTAACCAGAGGAGGAGGGGGAGGGAGATAACAGGGGAAAAAAGGGGAAGGGTTGTCAAGGAACATGTGTAAAGGACCAAAGGACAAAGCCAAAAGGGGGTAGGATTGAGGGTGGAGGTGAAGGTGGATGGGACTGGAGAAAGTGGTGGTGGGAAAATGGGACAACTGTACTTGAACAACAATAAAAAAAGGAAAAAAATACATCAAAAGTTAAAAAAAAATCCATACTACCCAAAGCAATCTATAGATTCAATGCAATTCTATCAAGATTCCTTTTCTTTTTCACAGAACTAGAACAAATATTTCAAAAATGCGTATGGAACCACAAAAGACCCCACATAGCAACATTAATCCTGAGGAAGAACTAAGATGGAGGAATCATGCTGCCTGATATTAAACTATCCTATAAGGCCATAGCAATCAAAACAGCATGGTATGGGCATAAAAACAAGCACATAGATCAATGGAACAGAATAGAGACCCCAGAAATAAACTCACACCTTTATAATCAATTAATATTCAAAAGAGGAAGCAAGCACATACAATGAGCTAAGGATAATTTATTAAATAAGTGGTATTGGAGAGATACATGTAGAAAAATGAAACTAGACCACCTTCTTACACTACACACAAGAATAAAATCAAAATGGATCAAAGACTCAAATGTTAGACCCAAAATCATAGAAGAAAACAGGGAGCAAAATATTGGACATTGTTCATAGCAATATTTTATCAGATATATCTTCCCAGGCAAGGGAAACAAAAGAAAAATAAATAAATGGAACAACATCAAACTAAAAAGCTTTGCACAGCAAAGGAAATCATCAACAAAATAAAGACAACCCACAGAATGGGAAAACACATTCGCCGATACATCTGAAAAGGGATTAATGTCCAAAATTTATAAAGAACTTTAAAAACTCAATACCAAAAAACAAACATCCCAATTAAAAATGGGCAAAGAACCTGAATAGGTACCTCTCCAAAGAGGACATACAGACAGCCAATAGACATATGAAAAGATGCTCAATGTCACTAATCATCAGAGAAATACAAATTAAAGCCACAATGAGATATCATCTCACTCCTGTCGGAATGGCCATCATTAATAAATCAACAAACAAGTGCTGACAAGGATATGGAGGAAGGGGAACGCTTTGGTACTTTTGGTGGGAATGCAGATTGGTACAGCCTCTGTGGAAAATAGGGTAGAAATACCTCAAAAAATTAAAAATGGATCTTCCTTTTGAACCAGTGATCCCACTTCTGAGAATATTTCCAAAGAAACACAAAACACTAATTCAAAAGAATATAAGAACCCCTATATATTTGCAAAGATGTGGAAGCAGCCTAAGTATCCATCAGTAGATGAGTGATAAAATATATGGGACATTTACACAATGGAATACTACTCAGCCATAAAAAAGAAGAAAATGTTATCCTTTGTAACTGTATTGATGGAACTGGACAACATTATGATATGTGAAATAAACCTGTTAGAGAAAGAAAAATACCATACAATTTCACTCATATGTGGGATTTATTGAACAAACTGAACCTACAAGGAAAATGGGGACAGTTTCATAGAGAGCAAGATGACAGCTGAGGGGTTGAGGCAGGGAAGGTGAGGGGATGGAGGAACTGAACAGAAAGGAAAAAGGACTCATAGACATGGACAACAGTTGGTGATTGCTGGGAGGCAGGGGATATAATGGGACTGAAAGGTAATGGAAAAAATACAATAAAGATTAAATCAAGAAAAAAAGAGATGAACCACCACAAAAAGAAAAAAAGAAAAGTCCAGGATCAAGGCATCAACATAATCAGTGTCTGCTGAGAGCCTACTTTCCCCTTTACAGACCTCCTTTTACTATAACTTCACGAGGTGGAAAGGGCAAGGGAGCTTTCTCCCCTACTTTTATAGGGCATTAATCTCATTCATGAGGGCTCCACCCTCCTGACTTAATTGCCTCCCAAAGACCCCACTTCCTAGTACCATTAGCTTGGGGGTTAAGTTTCAACATATGATTTTGAAAGGAAGCAAACATTCAGACCACAGTACAAGTACATAGAGCCTGATGTCCCCCCTAAAAGCAATTCACACCCATTTTGTAGTTTATTATGTGGTATATGCTTTCAAGAAGTTCTACTGTAGCATCTCATTCTACAAATGGACAAACTGAGGCTCTGACAGAAAAACAGTTGCTTCTACATTTTAGTCTGTATATATCGGCCACAACTTAGATTTTTACTGTCAAAAGCATAATTAATTAGTCAATTAGAAAACAACATAGGCTCTAATACACTGAGGATCACTTAAGGAATAATAAAGAAAACTGTGTGTATGTGTACATATCATTTATATTTCTTCTGAAGTTCAGGATATTTGCAAAATGAAAAAAATATCCAACTTTGACTTGATGTTCCTATGCCATTGGTGATGTACTCTTTTCCTTGGGTAAGAAGCTCTATTTCAAAATGAACTCGATATACTGTATTGTTAGTCCTTCAAGGAATGTTCTAGCAGGTATGACTAGTCACCATGGCACTGTAGCATTCAGACTTCAGTGGTAAATTTTACAGAACCAGCAAAGGGAATGTCAACAGCCTTTCTTTGGTCATTTTCCCCCTATTTCTGTCAAAATATCATAAATCTCAATGGGAAGAAAAAAAAAAGAAAATTGGCCCATATTAACCTTTATCTGTCCGTTAAAAACCTGTATTTCCATCTGAAACAAAAATGTTGTAAAATTTTTCTTTATGTGGATTAACTTGTAGGATGCAGAACCTAGCATTATAATTGCATCCAAACCATACAGTCAAGAGAGCCTTCCACAATCCCTACACTGTTACCTCCTAAGGATTTAGCGGGAAACCTGAGAAGTTAACTGCTCTGAGTATTTCATCAGGAAATGGAGAATTCATCAAAGTTCTCCTTTATTCCTGTACCTTTAAATCCCAAGATCAACAAATCTATAATGTTTAACTTTTTTAAAAATAAAGCCTAGCTAATTAGTTTGGTATAGAAAGACGTGGGGCCAGGTTCCCTGGATCTGATTTCTAGGTCAGGCACCTACAAGCTAACTTTGGGAACTATCTTAACCCATAGAATCTGCCCTGCCTGTCTTCCAAAAGTGTGACAAGTAAATGCAGAGTGGGAAAGCAAGGATTTTTGTGGGGGACTTGGGGCTGGGTATACATGGCTTTTATTTTATACAAATAAAACCTTACAGCAAAACCTATCTCACATGCTTAAAGACATGCAAGGAGTAGTTAGATAAGCCAATGAAGAAAAAGTTAAGAAAACAGAGGGTGGTGAGTGGCCGACATAATAAGATCAAAACAAGAGGCAGAAGCTATTGTAATTAATGTGGAAAGACTTTCAGATAATCATACACATACACACATGCATACAGACTACATACTCATTAAAAGACAAATTCCTACCTCAAAATGAAACATAAAGTTTTATTTTGATTTTGTGCCAACTCTTTCTCTCTGGCACTGCAGCCAGACAGCTAATAGCTCCCAGAGAACTCAGACAACAGGACAGAGGAATCGCCATAAATTGCCTCCCTCAGAGGGGCCTGTGGCACTTTAGGCTCTGACTACATTATTCTAGCCCAGGGTCTCTTCTACGAACACTTCAGAATTTCTTCTCTTCATCCAACCTGCGCCACTGTTGTGGCTAACTTTATGTATCAACTTGACTAGGCCATGGTACCCAGATATTTCATCCAACACATTTGGATGCTGCAGTGAAGGTATTCTTTAGATGAGAGTAACATTTAAGTCAGCTTTCAGTAAAGCAGATAATGTGGATGAATCTCATCAATTAGTTGAGGGCATTAACAGAAAAGGCTGAGGTTCCCAGGGGGACAGGGAATTCTTGCAGTTGACTACCTTCAGACTTGAGCTGCAATATCAACTCTTCCCTAGGTCTCAAAGTCTCAAATCTGTCAGCAAACCCTTGAGATTTTGAACTTCTTTCTGTTTCTCTCTGTCACTGTTTCTCTCTCTCTTGCTCTCTTTTGCTCTCTCTCGCTCTCTCTCTCTCTATATATACAAACATATATGTTATAATATATATCACATGATGAGTATAATATATATTACATGATGTGTGTAATATATTATTTGTGATATATAATATTGCATGCTATATAATGTAATAAATAATAAATGTATTATATATACATGTATCAATATATTATTGGTTTCTCTGCAGAACTTGGACTAGTAAAACCATCCTCTCACTTCCTGCTACCATCTCTCACACACACTTTCTCATCAGATGACCTGATACTTTATTTCACATAAACATAAATGTTAAATTCAAAGAATATTTTTCAGTTTCTTTTACTTGACTTCCAGGGTATTTAACACAAATGACCACTCTCTTCTTTCTTAAAACACTCGTGTCTAGGAAACCAAAATACTCCATAGTCCTGGTTTTTCTCCTCCCTCCCTCCCTGGAACCTCTCTTCAGGAGTGTTCTACAATTCTCTCCTTCCTGGTCCAACCTCAGAAAAACTCTTCTCACTGCTGGAAATCCACTGGGCAAGTTCTAGGCCCTCTTTCTGCAGAGTCTACACTCTCGCCAAATCACTTAATCCCCAAATGTGGTTACACTTATCACCCATGTACTGCTGACTCCAGCCCAGATTTCTCTCAACACCAGGAAGACAAACAATCCAGTTTAAAAATGGGCAAAGGATCTGAAGAGACACTTTTCCAAATAGGACGTATAGATGGCCAGCAGACATGAAAAGATGGTCAACATCACCAATCATTGAGAGATGAAAATTAAAACTACAAGGAAATATCATCTCACTGCTGTCAGAATGGTTCCCATCAATAAATCAACAAACAACAAGTGCTGGAGAGGATGTGGAGAAAAGGAAAATCTAGTGCAATGTTGGTGGGAATACAGGCACTGTGGAAAGTAGTACAGAGCTTCCTCAAAAAATTAAAAATGGATCTGCCTTTTGACCCAGTAATTCCACTTCTGGGAATATATCCTAAGAATCCCCAAAACACCTATTCAAAAGAATATGCATACCCCTATATTCATAGCAGTTGTGTTGCCACCCTTTAAGGCCAGGAAGGTTCATGGTATTTGTGCACATGGAAAAATATTCACAGGGCCGTTGGGATGTCTGGCATGCCTTTATTCACAGGTGGGCAAGCCATGGCATGCTGCAAGCTGCATGTCTATCTGCATGTCTCATGTCATGGCCCCTGCTCCCCAGTGTAGCATCCATCATGGCCCCTGTCCCCTTGTGTGTCTCTCATCATCATCGCCTCCAGCAGGTAGTCCCTACCTGTTTAAGTACTAGAGGGGAACAAAGCCAGCAAGATGCCAAGAATTATATAACATAATAATTCTGTGCAGTGAGCCCACTTCATGTTATGGAAATAGTTTATCGGACCCAGTCTCAAGGCTATGAGAACTCTAGTTATGAAGCCCCTCCAAGGCTATGGGAACACTGCTCCCCTTAGCTACCCAGACACCTGGGTGAGGAAGCCAGACTGCCTCCACTTACCCTATAATCCACCCCTTCTGGGTTCCTCTCCTTACAATCTATGTGAGGATATCTTCTGTGAGGTCCCTTGGTGAGGAGGGCAGAACCCTGCACCCATAACCCACAACAGCAGTACAGGCCACAGCAACAAGCAAGCAAAACACAAGCACTGCCGCAGGAGCAGCTTCAACAGCATACAGCCAAAACACAGGTAATCAGGCCACCCCTAGGTACAATGACCAGTCCAGTTTCCATACAAGTAAGGCCACTCATGTGGACCACCCACCCAGAGGGTCCCAGTGGGAACAGCAGCCCATGCACCATTCTGTGCCTTGCAGCAATGTGTAAGAATATGGGTCTGACACACCTGTCAGAGCACAGCCCACCTGGGATTGTTATTTGGGGCTCTTAATACAAAAGGGTGCTGGTCCAGCCAGCTCCACAGCCTCAGCTGTGAGCCACCCCGAGCCATCCCATATGGAGTAGCTGCTTAAAGGCCTGGGCAGGACCGCTGCTTCACCCCAGCATAGATGTCAGTCCAGGTTGTATTCCACAAGGGATGTTCACTGTTCCACTGGTTCTGAAGCCAAGTCAAATTTGAGATAGAAGCAGGAGAGATGCACCATGGGAGGCCAGCCAACCTGCTCAGGGGGAGCTCAGTGCAGAACCAACATGCTGATTGGTCAGCCACTGAGGCATAGGTTTGAACCCAGTCCACTAAGGTGTTACTTTGCACCCTAAGGGCAAAAAGGCAGAGCAGTTATAGGCGCCAGTAAAGGCAAATCACAAGCCTCTGGCAATACGCAAGCAAGCTTCTAGTCAGCCAATAGGATAGTGGCTGGCAGAGGGGCTCTTCCTGGGCATGAATACCAGACCTTTTGTGCCTCAAACTGGGGGTTCAGCATCTATTTACAATAACAGGGGAGAACTCATAATGGGCCATAGGGAAATCACAAAGGTGCCATGAAAAAGCATTTCGTGGTCTGCTGGCCCTGGATATGTCACCTTTAAGACTGGGGGCCATGTCCCAATCACCCAGGGCACTGTTTGTAAGTTTCTCTCCACCCCTTGGCCCCAAGGGGCAACAAGAGTCACCCAATGTATGTGGTGGGCTTTTATTTCCCAAGGCTACATCCAAGTGGCTGTTTACCCTCACTCCAGGCCCTCCAGGGCAGGCAACAGAATATTACCCTGTTTTCCCATACCTGGTTTCAGCAAGAGATCCTTAGTCTGAACCTGCGGCTGAATTGGAGCTGCAGTCCAGTGGAGCAGTGCTTCCACCAGAGCTGGGCCCCCACTCTGATTCCTCTCATTTAGTGTCCGGAGGACAGTCCATGAGCATTTTGTCCAACCCCTCAGCGTAGGGGTGGCAGCTGCAGCTCACAGGCCCTGCTTTAAAAGACCATTGTAAGGTTCAATCATTCCAGCAGGTTGGAGATGATAGGTCATGTGGAATTTCTAGTCAGTCTGCAAGTCCTGAGCCCACTATTGTACCAAGGTCCCAGTAAAACGCGTCCCCTGATCACTTTCAATGATTAGGGGTCACCCATCAGCAGCACATAACTGCTCCAGTGCAGCAATCACTGCTTTCTGATCTGGGTCCCCTGCAGGATAAGCAGCTAAAGTCCTGTGGCTGTGTCCACACCTATAACAGCATACCTATATCCCTCTTAACTAGCTAGGTAGGGGCCCAATTACATCTACCTGCCACCGGGTCAGCAGTACCCATCCCTGCAATACCTGTCCAGAAGTTCCCACAGGCCTTTGGAGATGTTCTCCTGAGCAAATAGCATAGGTCTCACAAGCTTCTTGTGCCTCTGGCAATGTAACAGGTATCCCCCAAGTTTTGATAGTGGACTACATGGTCTTCTGCCCATCATGTAAAAGGCAACGGTGTAGCCACTGGGCTACTTCCCTTCCTGATGGTCTGGCAAGTACCATTTCTAGCCACTGCACCTTGGCTAGAATATCAGCCTCATCATTCCCAGGGGAAGCAAGAGGTACACATTCAGTAACATGATATACAGTGATTTGTTTCTGGTGGCCTAATTCCCAAAAGTCTTGCCACAAAGCCTGTCTCCACAATGGTCTATGCATGACCATCCATTTATTTGTATGCCACATAGAGATCCATAATGTCCCCAGTACACTGCCCAACTATCTGTGCAAATAGGCAGGAGTGGGGTTTCATTGACTGCCACAAGCCAAATGGCTGGGTGTTCAGCCCATTGGCTGCTCTGCCGCACACCAGTGTCAAACCAGATCATCTCTGTCTCTGTTTGAACTGTTACAGCGGTCCATACAGCTGGATGGCCCCTGCAGGATGCATCAATGTACCATGCATCTGAGGGAATAGGTTCCTGCCCTTCCTGGAAGGGGCTGGCCTCCATCTCTTCTATAGGGACAGGAACAGTAGATTTCTCATCTACATAAATAACTGGACCTAACACTTTCTGTAGCCCAGCCCACAAAGGGCTAGTGGACAGAGTACTCCTTTGTTGCAGATAAGCCCCCCACTTAGCCAACGTGGGCATCTGAGCCGTCCCACTACAAGGCTTGTACATCCAGTCCCAGACCCACCCTGCAATGGGATATGTGGTCCTAACTGTCACAGGAGCAGTTCCTGTTATGGTCTCTGTGGCCAACAGGGCAGCTTATACTGCAGCCAACTGCTTTTCAGTTAAGGAGTACAGTACCTCTGCTGCCTTCCATAGTTGGGACCAGGAACCCAAGGACTGGTGTAGCCATTCTGATTGCTGCCACAAACCCCATCCAAAGCCTCCCTGTGTCACATGCACATCTAGCTTATAGGATCTAGTAGGATATTTCCTCCCTCTTCTTGGGAGGCTGGCGCAGCCAAATGGCCCTTTAGATACACAGGACGGGCCTTTTTGGGTCACACCCTGGGGTTTGGACAGATAATTTAGGCCTGCACTGGACGTTGGTGTGCAGGCACCAGGAGCTGCACTTGCACAGCACTGGTGCACACCACCCAGGTGGGTGCAGGTTGCTGGTGTCACCACTGCATCCCCTCGGGTCACCGGGCTGCTGTTTCTGTGACTCTGGTGACTCCTGTCTCTGTGTCTCCAGGTGCTGCTGTCATCTTCTGGGGCCTCTCTGACAGGCACTGTGCTGCCTGCCGCCACCACCGCAGCTCCCTGGCCCCTTCCTATCAGTGAGCCTTCTGGATGTCAGTGCCTGCTTCCCCATCTCATGCCAGCTCCAGCCTGCTTTCTTGCAGCCTCCTGGGTTGCACCACCAGCTCTAACAGCTCCCACAGCTACCCCACCTCCTAGAACACTCCTACAAAGCTCAGCTCTGAGCATTCAGCCTTGACCCACGGGCACAGCAGCCCACACTGCCTGCCCACAGGGGTCCCGGCCTCTTGTGATCAGCATGCAGGGAGCAGAGCTTTCCAGGGGCTGGTACCACTGCTGCTACCAGAGTACCAGCCTGGGCCAACTGGTCACTCTCAGCAACTGTGTTCCACATCTGTGTGGGGCTGGGGAGAGAAGGGGGTTCCCATCCCAAACTTCCCCCAGGCGCCACAGGCTGCTGGCCTCAGGGAACTCAGTTCCCTTTCCCCCCACCCATTTCCCCTGAATCACTCACTGCAAGTGGAGAGGGGGACTGCAGCAGCTCAGCTGCTCAGAGGCTTTTTACCATGGTGCAGACTCAAGCCTTCAAGGCTTTTTTCCTCTGCCTCTGCTTTCGGGTAACTTCACAGCATTGGGAAACACAGACTCCTCTTTTTCAGCCTTCAGGGATTCCACTCCCTCTCGGGGCTCCTGGAACTTCACTATGTCTCAAAGCATGATCTCTGTCTCAGCTCGCAAAGCTGAAAGAAACATCCAGCCCACAGTTCTCAAGGCCGCTGGACACTGGGCTTTTCTAGGGTCTTCCCCACCACCCACAGGGCTCTCTCCATTATATCAGGTGTGCCACTGACACAGGGACAGTCATGGGGTGGGAGGCCAAGCTGCCAGGAGCCCTGCCAGTGATCAGCCACTTCAAGCCCCCTTCTGGGAGTGCCGGCTCCATAACATTCTGCAATGAATCCATAAGGCTACGCCAATTGTATTGTCACCCTTAAAGACTAGGCAGATTCATAGTATTCATGCAGATGGAAAAAATATTCACGGAGCCATTGGGATGTCTGGCATGCCTTTATTCACACGTGGGTGAACCACAGCATGCTGCAAACTGCATGTCTATCTGCATGTCTCATGTCATGGCCCCTGCTCCCCAGTGTAGCATCCATCATGGCCCCTGTCCCTTTGTGTGTCTCTCATCATCATTGCCTCCAGCAGGGAGTCCCTACCTGTTTAAGTACTAGAGGGGAACAAAGCCAGCAAGATGCCAAGAATTATATAACATAACATAATTCTGTGCATGTGAGCCCACTTCATGTTAAGGAAACAGTTTATCGGACCGAGTCTCAAGGCTATAAGAGCTCTAGTTATGAGGCCCCTCCAAGGCTATGGGAACACTGCTCCCCTTAGCTATCCAGACACCTGGGTAAGGAAACAAGATGGCCTCCACTTACCCAAAAGCAGTGTTATCTTGGCTATGTATAGCCAAGATGGGGAAGCAGCCCAAGTGTGCCCATCAGTAGAGAAGTGAACAAAAGAGCTGTGGCACATTTACTCAATGGAATATTACATGGCAGTAAGAAAGAAATCTAACATTTTGTGACAACATGGATGGACTTGGAGAACATTATGCTAAGTGAAATAAGCAAGTCAGAGAAAGACAAATACCACATGATATCATTCTACGTGGAATCTAAAGAACAAAATAAACTGAGAGACAAGATGGAAACAGAGGCATGGATACATGGAACAGACTGACAGCTGTCAGTGGAGAGAGGAGAAGGGTTACTGGATGAAAGAAGGTGAAGGGATTAGCCAAAGAACATATATACATGACCCACTGTCACTGACAACAGTGTGGTGATGGCCAGAGGGAAGGGAGTTGGGGGCTGGGTGGAGGTGGGCAAAGGGGAGGAAAGGGGGACATCTGTAATAGTGTCAACAATAAGCATAAAGATAAAAAGAAAAAATTGTAGTTAGCAAAATTTCCCCCAAAATGTTGCAATGATTGTTCCTATTTCCAGAACTGTTTTTCTATAATTTCATTAGTATTTATATGGCGATTGAGAGAAAATCTTTAAGAACTGATTTCCTAGGGTGGGGGAAATTTGTGGTGGAAAAATGGAAACTGTACTTGAACAATAAAAAGAATAAAATAAATTAAAAAATAAAAACTAACAGGGAAAAGCTGGGAGAACTCAGGTGTTAGAGTTTAACCTAAATTGATAGGCTTTAGTGATTAAAGCTGTGACTTGATAGTCTTAAGTAACCACTCTGAATAAAGACTCCTTTCCTTTACCACCAAAAAAAAAAAAAAAAAAGAAGAAGAAGAAGAGCTGATTTCCTAAGGCCATTTAAAATAGAAATCCTCTGTATGATAAATAATTTAATCCTCATAACAAACCAATGATGCAAAGGTTATTTATCCAAATTGTCAAGTAAGAAAACTCCAGCTTAGGACTTCTGGCCAAGAAAGATGGAGGCATAGGTAGATACATTTTGCCTCCTCAAACAACCAAAAGAAGGATAACAACAAATTTAAAAACACAAACAACCAGAACTGCCAGAAAATTGAACTATATGGAAGCCCGACAACCAAGGAGTTAAAGAAGAAACATTCACCCAGACTGGTAGGAGGGGCAGAGATGGGTAGCCAGGGAGGAGAGGACTTGAGGCAAGGTGGCAGCTGGCAGAGCAGGCAGTCCCACATTTGCCTGCAGATAAACCGGGAGGAACAACTGGGGAGTGAGACAGACTGCACAACCCAGGGTTCCAGCAAGGGGGAGATAAAGCCTCAAAACCTCTGACTGAAAAAACTTGTGGGGGTTGTGGCAGTGGGAGAAACCCCCAGCCTCACAGGAGAGTTCACTGGAGAGACCCACAGGGTCCTAGAAGGTACACAACCCCACCCACCTGGGAATCAACACCAGGAGAGCCCAAAATTTGCTTGTGAGTTGTGGAGGAAGTGACTGAAAGCCAGACACTAGCTGAGCAAACAGTACCATTCCCTCTTGGACCCCTCCCCCACATACAGTGCTACAACGCAGAGATATGGGTTGCCCTGCCCTGACAAATACCTAAGGCTCTACCCCTTACTACGTAACAGGTGTGGAGACAAAAAAAAAAAAATGGCCCAAATGAAAGAACAGATCAAAGCTCCAGAAAAAATACCACCAAGGGACAAAGATATAGCCAACCTATCAGATGCAAAGTTCAAAACACTGGTAATCAGGATGCTCACAGAAAAGGTTGAGTTTCCTCACAAAATAGAGGGAAGAGTGAAAGCTATGAAAAGTGAATTAAAGGAAAATGTACAGGGAACCAACACTGACAGGAAGGAGACTGGAACTCAAATCAACGGTTTCAACTAGAAGGAAGAAATAAACATCCAACCAAAACAGAATGAAGAAACAAGAATTCAAAAATAGGAGGAGAGGCTTAGGAACCTACAGGACAACTTTAATGTTCCAACATTCAAATCATAGGGGTGCCAGAGGGAGAAAAGGAAGAGCAAAAAGTTGAAAACTTATTTGAACAAATAATGAAGGAGAACTTCCCTAATCTGGCAAAGGAAATAGACTTCCAGGAAGTCCAGGAAGCTCAGAGAGTCCCAAAGAAGCTGGACCCAAGGAAGAACACACCAAGGCACATCATAATTAAACTACCCAAGATTAAAGATAAGGAGAGAATCTTAAAAGCAGCAAGAGAAAAGGAGACACTTACCTACATAGTTCCCATAAGACTATCAGCTGATTTCTGAAAAGAAACCTTACAGACTAGAAGGGGCTGGAAAGAAGTATTTGAAGTCATGAAAGGCAAGGACCTACATCCAAGATTGCTCTATCCAACAAAGCTATCATTTAGAATGGAAGGGCAGATAAAGTGCTCCCCAGATAAGGTCAAGTTAAAGGAGTTCATCATCACCAAGCCGTTATTATATGAAATGTTAAAGGGATTTATCTAAGGAATAGGAGATCAAAACTATGAACACTAAAATGACAACAAACTCACAACTATCAACAACCAAACCTAAAAAAACAAAAACAAACTAAGCAAACAACTAGAACAAGAACAGAACCATAGAAATGGAGATCACATAGAGGGTTATCAGCAGGGAGGGAGAGGTGGGTGAATGAGGGAAAAGGTACAAGGAATAAGAAGCATAAATGGTAGGTACAAAATAGACAGGGGGAGTAAGAATAGTATAGGAAATGTAAAAGCCAAAGAACTTATATTTATGACTCATGGACATGAACTAAGGGTGGGGTATGTGGGTGAGAGAGGGTGTGCAGGGCAGAAGGGAATAAAGGGGGAAAATGGGACAACTGTAATAGCATAATCAATAAAATATATTTAAAAAGTAAAAGAAAACTCCATGTTAGAGGAAATTTGGCCAAGGTCACATGGCTAGTAAGTAGAAGAGGCTGAATTCCAAAGCACTTGCCCCTATTCCACACTGCCAAGAAGCATCCCCTGGTCAAGGAGAAAAGCTCTCCTGGGAATGTTGATCCCTGATATCCAAGAGAGGATATCTGAGCTCCTGAGCACAAGCCTCATAGGCTCTTAGTTATCTACCTAATCTCCAGCCTTCTTTGGAACAAGACTCTTTAATTCGCAAAGACCTCCCAGCCCCAATTGTGTTGATGTCCTTAATATCACCTGTTTCTCTGCCTGCTTGGGCCCTTCAGCACCAAGTAATGTGTACTTATAGTCTCCCTGCTTCTGTTCCCAATATCAATGCAAAAACCTTCCCATAGTCTTTGTGAATCTAGGGCCCACCACACTGAGCAAGGGCCAGAAACCTCAGCTGTTTCTTTAACCAGTAAGCTTTCATCCCCTTTTATATGGCAAGACACACACAATAAACCTCTGCTACTCTGGTCTTGGGCTGGTTAGCTTTCCACACAGGACCTCAGTTTTCCTCTTTTGAAAAACAAAGGGTACATATTATTTATTCTGTTGTAGGTGAGGTCCTTCCCAATGGAGAATTCTGTGCCTAGAGACATGGAAGGGAGAATTTCAGGAGGAAGGAACCAATAAGCTTGGCCTGTTTTCACATCAGCCTTCTGAAAAGCAAACTCCATTGGCTCCAACTCAGCTGGATTTTCTAGCTATTAAGGACTACAGCCAAGCCAAGTCAGAGTCCCCATTCTCTCCCTAAAGGTACTGGGCATTTCAACAGACACAGGGAGGCACAGAATTCCAATGAGAGAAGATAAATTTTGGGATGTGCATTTGTTCTCAGACAGGAATTTGGAAACTGTAATGGCATGCATCTAAGTAGAAACAATAACTGACTGTGTAACTTGGAATATTAGTGGTGCCTTAACTTTCTGTTTCCCACTCTCTTGATCCTGGAGTAGAACCCATCCAGCACAGTCACAGGCTTCACTGTAACTGCTCCTCATGGCCTGCACAGTCAACACATTTGGTGTGTGCAGGAAGGGCTCTGGGTACTCAGGGAATGCACATTCTCATTGCCTTGGGAGCAAAACCCCAGGTCACCGTAAGCTAGTGATTATGCTAATATTCCAGCCACAAATCCCTGGCTTCTTGGCCTCTCCTTCTTGCAGTGTGCATATTACCCCTCTATATGACTCATATACCTCCTGAATTCCTCAGCAGAAACTTCTCATAGCATTAACTGTTCTAAAAATCAGGTCAAATAAAAATGATTTTAATTAACCACCTTGGTTTTTATGCCTCACACACAGCTGCTTTTTGCAATATGGCAGGTACCAGATGTCTGTGTTTCTGCATTCACTGGTCCTCTCCTTTCTTTTCACTGAGCAAGCCCTGGGCCCATCACAACATTATCCTGTGTACTGGGGAGACGAGACACAAAAAAAATTACAGAAGGGGAGACAGAACATCAACAGAGATAAGGATTATATCCTTGCTACATGCAAAAATAGGAGGTGGTGACAGCCACGCTGAGATGAAACAGGAAAGGCTGGCTGCACAGAGGAGCTGCTTCATGTTTTAAGGAACGCATTGACCAAGTGGAGGACTGATTACTTTGTAGAGAGTAAAATACAATGGATATTTCCCAATGTTAACAAAGGAAGAAAGGAATAAATAAAATACTATACCCAGGCAATGAACAAAAAGTTTGTAGTTAACAACTTCTTCTTGGAGTCTGCAAATAGGGACTGAATAAACTGCATTCAGATGTCAGTGCTAATTCCCCAAATCTGACCTGCACAAAGGTAAAACCATTTCCGGGGAAGGAAGTTTTAAAGGAGGTGTGAGTGACAAATCCCACTACATCTTTGAGGTACTTTGTGGGAAGGATCGTTGGCAGAGTGACCAGGAGGCAGAGGAAGAGGGATGAAAAGGGAGCCCAGAGTGAGCTTGCAGAACACTGATTTCTGCTCACACACTCCAAGGTGATAAGGGTTATATGAAAGTAGCCCAGGAGTCTTCCTGTGAGAGCCATTTCCTGAGTGTCTTCAACCAGCAGCCTGGAGCTCAGTAGTTAGTCCAGATTGTCAAGTGATCTGGCCTCTACCTCCTTGTACATAGATCAAGACACTCCTATTTTTTACCTCCCCTGAAGGCTGCAGAGAACCTTGATCTGAATAAAATGAGATAAGGGGAAGGGGAAGAGATGAAGGAAGAGAAAAAAATTGTCAAACCCATCAGTTTCCTAATGCCACTGTAACAATTTACGACAAATTTAATAGCTTAAAACAACATAAATGTATTTCCTTGTGGGTTTCAGTAGGTCAGATGTTTAGCACAGTATGATTATGTTCTCTGCTTAGAATCTCCTAAGACAAAAAACAAACAAAAAAGAATCTCCTAAGACCAAAGTCAAAGTGTTTAACGGGGAGACCTGGTTCTTCTTGCTGATGCATGTGAAGAATTACAGATCAGCCAGTCTATTAGCATGCAGTTTATCAGTGATCCATTCTCACGAAAGAGAGCCAGTCTAGCTAGATTGGGGGGGGGGGCAGGGGTTGGGGGGGAGGTGGGGGTAGGCAGTGAAAGGCAAAAGTTCAGGGAAAAGCCAGGTGGCAAAAGTAAGAGCGGCTGAAGACCAGGGTGGCAAGCCCCCAGGTGGCCAGAGAACCAAGAGCACCAAGAGCATCCCAAGCGCCCAAAGTCCCCCAAGTCCTTTCTTCTGAGGACTTATATAGCTGGTGGGATGGGAGTAAAACATTACCTATTGATTAACAGGTAAAGGCGGTGCCAGCTTTCCCTGGGGGACATGACTACCCAAATTTAGGTACTTGTGGGAGTCTGTTAGCCCAAGTCCTTATCTTGCTCCAGACTCCATTAGTTCATCTTGTTGTAAAACAAATACATGACAGGAGGCAGTTAATTAAAGTTGGGACACTTTTTCAAAGTTATTTATGGGCTCTTTCTGTAAGCACTAGGGACTCCCTCATAAAACAGATAGTGACCAGAGGTAGACAATTAACCCAAGTTGTTTCATGGGCTTCCTCTTTGGGCATTGTGGACCCTCTCCAGCATTCCAGGCCCTGGGATGAAAGCACAGTTTCAAGGCTTTCTTTCCCAGATAGTGGAAACACTACATAGAATTTCAAAGACTTCCCTCCTTCCTTGCTAACATAGCGTTTCCTGTGATATTGGAACACCTGGCAACATTATCGGACCAGACTGAGGACTCTGAGTTAGTGTGTGAGAGATGTCTCCCTCCTCCTCCCTGCTTCAGTTTACTATTCATTCTACCTAAGTGCTAAAAAGCGTTTCCTGGCAACCAGGGTGCTAGACTCTGGCCAGTAACAGCAGCGCAGCCTTGGAGCTCTTCCAATATTGTCTCCTGCCTCAAAAGTGTCAGTCAGCCAACCTGGGCTCCTACCTAGAGACTTTGGGGGAGAACACACCTTGAGGCTCATTCAGGTTATTATCAGAGTGAGATGCCACATAAAGACAGAGGACGTATAGAGTAGTGCTGAGGGCCCAGCCCCATCTGACTGCAAGCACATGAGAAGCCCCAAGAGAGACAGTAGAGAAACCAGGTGTCTGGGCCCCAGGAGACCCTTGGAATTGTGAGATATTGTTAAGTGGTTGTTGTTTAAGCCACTAAGTTTTGTGGTAGATTTTTAGGCAGAAATAATCAAAATGCCATCCAAGGCAATTCCTCCTGATCTCCCTTTCAAATGGTCCTAATATATGTTTACTGGATTGAGTTTGATGCTTTGCTCTGTAGATCTCATTGGATTCTCTCTTCTGTATGAGACTATTTAACAGGTGGGAAGCTGAGATTCAAATTGGTTAAGTAACTTGGTCAATATCGCATAGGTAGTTAGAAGGAAATTGAACTAAATACAACTCAAATGCTGACTGCTTGTGCTATTTCCAGTTCAAGAGCCCAGCCCACCCTAAAGTTTTTCTGCAGCCTCATGGCGTGGTCCTCACATACTCTCAGTGCCATTCTCTGAAAGGTTTTCTCAGCACACACACCAAAAAAATTGTCACAAATGCAGGGACAGCTTCTTCTAATCTGTAGTCCCCATAGCTCCTAAAACAGTATAAGCACGCAGTGGGAACCTGATAAAGGCCTGCTGTTTAAAACATAGATTCATTGATTACAATAAAAATAGAGCAGATTGAAAATTTTCAGAAATGTGCCCTGCACCAAGATTTGTCTCTTGTGAGTTTGTTCAGGTCTCCCTTCCCGCAGAGGCCTGACCTGGGGAGAACTGTTTCCTTGTGTTTCCTAGGTTCATGTGATTGAGTCTCTAATATATAAAGTGAGTTGTTGCAAGAATTCAGTCAGCTTCCAAAATCTCCTAGAAAAGGAGCCCCCAGACCACAAGCCCAGCTCCCTTTTCCCATGCCAACATTACCCCAAATAAAAAGGCTGAGATTGGGGTTCATATCCTTAGCTATTTAATTAAAGTGACAGAGTCATTTTTCCTTAATCAATGCTGTGATTGGGTCAGTTACAAAAGCCTGCAATCCCTCTTCCAGCCTGGCAGGTAAGATAAATCAGTGTGGTCAATTTATATGGAAGGCCTTCTATGACACCCCTCCCCAGGTAAGACAGATGAAATTTCCAATCTCCTTCTGACATGAACTTGATTTGAGGTCTAGCTCTAAAGTGCACATATTTATTAAGCACTGGCTGTGGGTGAAGCACTCTACTTGCTACGTGCTAGAAGAAATTATAAAAATAAAAACATCTAACATATATTATACGTATCAGATTAGAAAACACTTTCTCATATCAGTCCATTCAATTCCCATGGTGTCCCTGAGAAGCAGACATACTGATCATTGCCATAAAACTGAGGACCTAAGAGGCTATGTGTTATACCCATGGTTACTCACCTAGTTCTCAGTGAGGCCAAGATTTTAAGAGGATGTTGTAATCTTGCATTTATTACCCTTTCCAGGATGTGATGAATTTGCCAATGAACAATGTATAACATACTCAATATATATAAATGATTTAGGGAGGAAAAGACCCTGTGATCTGAGAGTATTTGATTAGGCTTCTGAGATTCCCACTAGGTTTAGAAGGCTGGCCTGCCCCCTGAGTGTGTCCGAGAGCAGTGGGCTGACAGGAGGGTCTCCTCATGGACACAAAGACCTTCCTCCTCTCTGAAGAGCAGATTGGAAAGTCCTTGAGGCCTTTACATGCCCTAGGCATTGCATCCTACACATGGGCCAGGAAATACTGTGATTATCCATTCCCACAGAGGAAGACCTAAGGCAAGAAACTTGCAACAGGTCATCCAGAGCTGCTCCAGTGAGGCCACCTGGCTCCCACTCCAGAATCTGCCTCCTTAAGCTGTGCTGCTACTTAAAAACATAGCCATAAATTCTTGGACACTCATTCCATGGAGAGGTGGGATCTATTTGAAATGGGACTGACTTGTAAGAGCTCCAACCAACAGTCTAGGGAGGAGGTTTTGCTAGGTGACTTGCTAGGTCAGGAAAAGCCTTGCACTTCCTGCTACAATCCTTAGGAATACTTGGTCTCTGATGGCCCCTCTTAGGACACTTCCTGCAAAAACCAGGCACCGTGTTAGGATAAGCCCAAACTATGTGTAGAGACCATGTGTAAGTGCTCTTGGCAGTAGCTCCAGCAGAACCCAGCCTTCCAGAGATCCCCTCCAACCAGAAACACCTACAGTCATTGGTGTCCTTGGTGGAGCAGAGGACAGTAATCCCACTGTGCTTTGTATAAAGTCCTGGCCCACAGAATCTGTGAGTATAATAAATGATTGTCATTTTACTCAAATACCACTAAGTTTTGGGATGATTTGTTACACAGCAAAAGAAAACTGAAACATTTCACCTCTAGGTACTGATTGTATGACTTTGGACAAAATTGTTATCTTTTTAAAAGAGCCTATTCTATGTAATCATAATTTAAAAATAAAATCCTGCTTCCAGCAATGTTGTCAGCACTCAGTGAAACAGAAAACACAGATCACTTGGCACAGTGTGCAGTACAAGGTCAGCCACTACAAGTGTGAGTTTCCACAAGAGGTGAGAAAGGGACTTAAATTCATCTTGACAAGCATTCTGCATCATCCATCATGTCAGACATCTTCCCTCATATCCTCCCAGGGCTCAGACTACATGGTTTAGACATTCCAAGCCCGCTTCCTCTCAGCCTCATTGCAGCTCATTGCTCGATGGGCTGAGAGGAGCTATGGCAGAGTGGAGGTTTTCATGTGTGACTCCATTTCCTCTCTGTAGAGTCTGATTTTGACAACTGTGGGGAGGAAACTCCACGCAGTCACCTTTGCCAAAGCCATCTGACTCCCACGGTGACTCAGAACAGGGTGGGATACCCACATTCATTACAATCACCAAGTAGGGAGTATGGCATGGGCCTCTTCAGCCAACATTTCTCTCTACATTGAATTCTGCAGGAATCTCACAATCAAAGGTCAGGAATGTCAGGCAAAGAGCTAAGGAAATAATTGTCTGTGTGGGTCTCCTCCCTTCTGAGAACCAGCATGAGAAAAGTTTTGTTTTTGTTTTTTCTTTTTGAAGCATCCTGAGAGGTGATAATTAACTCCTTGTCCCCACAGATTTGGGCCTGTAAAAGGAGAAGGGGGAAGGTCAACATCCTCTCCCTCTGTGACCAGATGCAACCCTGGCATGCACTTTGTGAGAGAACACAGCTCACAGTTCTTCAATGCACTGCTGATGCACACCCCACACAAGTCTCTTACTCTTTAAAAAAAATTAAATTTTTCTAAATCAGACCTAAAACTAAATCAGAGAAACATTTTTTCTCCAAGACAAAAAAAAGAAAAGGCAAGGTCAGTACAGCTATTTCATAAAATACACAGCATCTACAAGAATGCCACAAATATCTGTGTGTAATTATTCCCCTTTTAAAATCTGAGAAGATGGGGATCTCTGAGAGAGAGGGTCACACATTAAAATCATCAAAATTCAGAGCAGAAATATCATAAGAGGTTGTCTAGTCCATTTCAAATTGTTCTTATTTAGAGATGAGAAAACTGAGTTCCTAACCTGCAAGAGATAACATAATCAACAAAAGAAAAAAAGCAAACAAAACATAACCAGAGACATTAAAATTAAGAACATTGTAACAATAGCCAGAGGGGAGTGGGGAGGGGATAGTGGGGAGAGGGGTCTATAGAAGCTACTATAAAGGACACAAGGACAAAATCAAGGGGGAGGGTAGAGGTGGGGGAGGGAGGTAGGACTGGCTGGGGTGGGGTGGAGGGATGGGGAGAAAATGCAGACAATTGTAACTGAATAAAAATAAATTAATTAATTTAAAAGAGAGAGAGAGAACTAAATCCCAAAATATACAGAGATGAGATTTTTGAGAAGCTTCTTTCCATTGTCATACTCCTGACACTGTATGACTTTGGAAAGATTCTAGAAGCTACAGAAATAGCCACACACCTAGAGCTTTGTAGAAAGATTCATTCGATAGTACACTTTCTTGAGTGGCTACTGAGTTATCAGCATTGGGACAACAGTCATTACCCAGACAGACAAGATTCTTATTTTATGTGTATTGTGGTCTACTAAACAGCCACAACCACAGCAAAGATATCTTCAGATAATCAGCTCTGATGACAAAGGATGACACTGTGAAGAGTATCTAGGGCAGAGTTGGGTTAAGGAGGTAAAAAACAAGGGGCAAATAAAGTTTATGTAAACAGGGGACATTTGAGCAAATCTGGAGATGTAGCAGATCCAAACATTGTGACAAACTCTCCAGCCAGAGAGAACTGCAAGTATCAAAGGCCTGCAACAGGAAAGAATTCATGAACAAGAGGAGGGTGGTTTGAGACAAGAACACAGCTGCAGAATTTTAAGTGGCATGGTCTCGTTTACAGAATGACAGGCGCAGAGTAGAAAATAGACATACATACATACATACATACATACATACATAAATGCCTACAGATGCAGATAAATCAGTTCAGGAGACTGTGCAGTAGTCCCAGAGACAGAGGTGGCTTGGATCAGAGTTGTATCCATGGAAATAGAGAAGCAGACGTGTTCTCCTGGATACTGACAGCTAGAACCATACCCCAAGGAAAGTCAAAACCTGTCTACACAGCCTCCAGTGGGAAGGAAACAAGGACTGGACTCCCAGTGTCTCTGATGGAGCCACCCATGTCAGCATGAAAGAGATCCCCTCCCCACAAAGGCAGCTTCTCCAATGACAACCCCTGTTTTTTCATTTGGCCACAACTTATCACCAGCAATCACCCACATTTTAACCCTCTACCTCATTTTTTGCAACCCACTCAAGTTGTCCAAAGTATAAAAACCAGTGTATTACTGGCTGCTTTGGCCAGGGAGCAGATGTGATGTGATAGTTTATTAATATTTCATAGAGTAATAGTGATCTGACTGTCATGGCAGCCCGGTTTCTGCTCAAAAAGGTTTTACTTTCATCTCCTTCTCAATCAGTCAGTTGCTCTTCCTGTCCACAGGGTCAAAGAAAGAATATCCCCATCACCCAATGAAGCAGAGAAGGTAGCACTCCCAAAATCTAGGGAGCAGTATCCAGAATTGGCTGGTTGGCTGTCAGAGAAAGTATGCATTCAGGGCCAGGCAAAGGTGCAAGGTAGCAGCTAGGAGGCATCCTAGAGTATGTGAAGAGAAAGGAGCTGACTTAAATGAACACCTACTAGACCTGAAGGGACAGTACTCAGTGGGCCACCCATGCATGATGGTTTTCCCCTCCCGGGTGATCAAAAATTGAAGGCCAACTTCAGGTTCCCTGCATTGCCTTCCTTATCAATTATACACTGAAATGTAAAGGAAATGTCAGCTGCTTTTCCTTTCAGGGTGTGAAGAGCCTAAAAATAAGGTTGCCCTCAGGAAATTAAACCACCACAAACTCTATGACAAGCCAACTGCAGGACCAAACAAAAAGACCCTGATCAGAGAATATATCAACCACCAAACTCTACCCAAGGTGCCCTAGACACCACCTCAAGAAGTGTCTGTGATTGTAGTTTAGTAAGCAAAACCTAATCATTTGCCTTGTTCTCTGTTTGGTGAAAAGCTGTAAATAGCAGGGGATAAAAACCCAGAGTCTCAGTGTTAAAAAAAAAAAAAGGCAGAAATAGATTGCCCAGGCAAGCCCCAGGTAGAGATTGTCCAGTAGCAATCTCCCTGCCACTGAGTCATATCCATGTAGACCATATGGTGATGGAGATCTCTGGCTTACTTAGCCAGATACCATGTCTCATCTTGGGATAACTCCAGACTTCCCCAAAATATGCTGAAGGTAGCTCCCCACATAGTGTTCAAATATACCACCTAGAAAAATAGAAATATGTTGCATGAACAGTGGCAGAAAGAAAAAAGAAACCTATAACCAAGAAGTGATTTAGGGCCCCACTGTCAGCCAACTGCTGCGGAGGAAAATGAGTCCTCTGCGAGGAGTTCACTGGTACCTGCCATCCCCCGAGAGTCTGGGACTCACATCCCGAGAATTCTCCGTACACAGAACTCTGATGTGGATCTCGGGTGTAATTTGGAGCAGTGGCAGTACAGGGACTCATCTGCAGCTCTTGCATTAATGGAGGAAAGTGACAGCAATTCCAGAGCTCCGTTTTGACTCATTTATCACACAGCATGACCCACTGACAGCTACAGCTGGGTGGCATCTACCACAAACATACTCAAAGTGGAGATTTTTTAATGTAACATTAACCATGTGGAAAATTTCTGAAAAGAGCTGTAAGAAATGGTTAGTGTAGACAAGCAAGTATTTTGAAGCTTGTAGACTAACTGAATGAGTAGAATGTCACTACACTGACATCAGTGAAAATTCAGACATTCACAGCAAGGAAACTTTTCATCTCAAATGTGGTGTAAAGAAGATTCCTTTCATTGCTGAGGACACCTCCCAAGGGCAAAGACTTACCATAACCTTCTCCTCATTACTCTTCTGATGGGTCTCTCATTTAGATGTAAGCTCTTTGAGAGATGGTTCTTGTTTTATTTATTGTTTCCAGCTTCTAGAGTAGTGCCTAGCATATAGTAAGTGCTAATAACATTTATTAAATGGAAGGTGATTCTGATAATGAACCTGCCCTAACTAGATCCAAGAAACACCTGGGCCTCTGGGCCATCAAGAAACACCTGATAGCCCTCAGGGGGTCCAGGAGGAGCAGCAACCTCTTTGAAGGTGTGGAGAGATACTAGGTGTTGAAACCCTGATCCTACAGGAGAGGACAGCTTTGAGCCAAGCACCATGGAGGGTACAGTAGTGAACAGATTCTGATGCTGATCAGAGACCTACCGCGTGCTACCTACATGATTGAGCTAGGTTGTTTCATGACTTGGCACCTCTGTGTCTTCATCTCTCAAATGGGGACATAAAAATCCCACTCCTTCCACTAAAAAAATTCCCCTAAAGACAGCACCATATAGGGTTCCAAGCACTAGACAGAAGGTAAAAAGACATGAGTTTTACTCTCAGCCTTCCTCCTAATTGACAAGACCACTGGTCTCCCTGGCCACTGTTCACCCCTAAGTAAAGGGAGGGTCCCTTCTTACTCTACTCTTCCCTAAACTTGTAGATATAGAAGCTGCACTTATTTTTCAGTTGATGTCTTATATATTTTAAAGTTTGTTTTATAAGCATTACAGTAAGCCTTTCCACTTAGCACCTTAAAAATAACTGAGTTTGCAAAAAATTCTGATAAAATGTTTATAATAGATGCACTTGTGAACACAGTACGATTATAGCACTGGGGCAAGGTGATTTCTCCACTATTTTATTAATAGTTGGAAATAATTGAGTACTTCCTATAACACTGAAAAGTACAGTTTTATATCTGAAAATGCAAGGGCTTTAATGGGCTAAAACAGACTTCTACCCCTTGGAGTCTACTACACATGTGAAATTATTATTATTATGATTATCACACCATGATTACAATGCATTCCATTTAGCACTGCAGATTGCATTTGTTAAGTAGTTCTAGATAATTTATTGCTTATCCACTCAGTGGCTCTCATATAGCACCTGAGCAAAAGCTAAGGACAAAATGTAAGCCTTCAGTCTAAATAGACTTAATTTCCAATACTGAAAGCTGAGACTTATACTGCCTGAGCAGAGCTGATGTAGCTTAATTCCTTTTGTTACAATCTCCCTGGATAATAATTCCTTAATTGCTTCTTAGATGGAAATATTAATCATGGGGCAGCCTTTAATAAGACTAAATTATGATGTTTCTTCTCCCCAAAGGTTAATGAGAAAAAAATTATTCTTTTCTTCTCTCTCCTGATATACAGATTGTGTAGCACAAATCAGTTTCCCATTTAAATTAAATGTAAGCTAATACATCATCTATTCTCCGAAATTCTGAGTTTCTTGAAGAAAAAAATTGTGTCTGATTCATCTCTGTATTTTCTACAGACTCTAGATTCAACAGCTGAAACAGCCCAACTGCATATAAACACAACTGACTTACGTAAATTTAGGAACTTGCCTTCACAATTGTGTCACTGCTTCTGTTTAATTGTGTAATCGCTGGTCAATTGGTTGGTTGGGCAATATGCTGGTTTAGGGGAGAGGGTGAACTTAAGAAAGTTAATCACTCATTAATGAATAATAATTAATCCTCAACCACATGACAGATTCTGTGCTCTGCACTGGAGACGCAGAACAAAAGACATATTTCCCGGCCCTCCAGCAACTCCCAGTATGTTGCAGAAGATAGACATTTAAAAATTAATTAACAAAAACAAACCTATTAAACACTATCGTGGAGGTAGGAAAAATGTGTTTGTCCCACAGATACCGCCCAGGTGGCTCTCTTAGTGTGACAAGAGCATGGAGAGTTTGCACTCATTGTCCCAGGGTTTTGGTGTAAGAAGCCCTTCTGTGATCCTGTCCAGTTCATAGATGACCTCTAGTGTGAGAAATGTGTTCACAGAGGAGGAAAGTGAATCATTTTGCATAAATGAGGGGTCAGCTGGTCCCCCAACCTTCTTGTGACAATGAGACCTTTTAGACAGAGCTACTTGCAGGGTTCTTGGTTAAACATGGAAAATGATTTTGATCTGCTATTTAAGTTGGAGAAATCAGAGATGTGACAGGATTTTTGCACTGCATGTTGCAGAGTCTTTGTTGAAACATAAGAAACACGGTTTGGGAAAAGCTGGTTTAGAGAATTCTCTGAATGACATAATCAATGAGAATAGAAGGTAGGCTCTCTATCACAAAATAAAAGGATCAATGGATGAAAGTAAGACACTAAAAGGAAAACAAAAGACAGCCGAGAGAGAAAAACATGGAGTAGAGGTGTATTAGAATTTACTATTCAATAAATATAGGAGAGGAAAAACATGGCAAAAATTGGGGCTGGTTATGAATTTGGAGGGAAAAAACTTTAAGTTTCTTCCTAAATCATATACTAAGTAAACTTCTAAATGAATTACAAAGCTACATATTAAGATATTAAATACAAATTATAGAAAAGTAAGACTACAAAATTGAATATTAAGTATGTAAATTTAGAAGTAATAGAAGAAATCACAAAGAATAGATCATCAGATTAAATTACATACAATCAAAATTTCTGCATAGTGAAAAAAACAAAAAGGCAGGTGAGAAAAATGTTTCTGTAAATATATCTTTAGAAAAAAACAAAGAGATATTAATTTTATTCTGTGAAGAACAAAAAGACATCAATTTAAAAAAGAAAACAGATGAATAAGTAAAATATTCTCAATAGAATAAATGTTATTGTTATCATTATTCTATTATTCTGCTTATTATTATTAAATAACATTTAACAATGGTTACTCCCTGAAATTATTCTACGTGCTGAGTATACATTACTTAGTCCTTACTATAAAAACTACTTGATAATGGATTAAATTTCAAAGAAATGATCACAGTTAAAGATCAGGTATGAAAGGGTGTGTGAAAGGTCAGTGGTGATTATTTTGTTTATTTATTTATTTAATCCTCACCTGAGGACAATTTTTTCATTGATTTTAGAGAGAGAGAAAGGGAGAAATGAAGAAAAAAGAGAAACATTGATTGGTTGCCTCCCCTATTCACCCACACTGGGGATCATATGTGCCTGGCCCACCAGGGACCAGACCCACAACCTAGGTATGTGCTGTGACTGGGAATCGAACCCATGACCTTTCAGTTATGGGACAACACTCCAACCAACTGAGCTACACAGGCCAGGACTATTTAATTTATTTAAATATACAAATGAAACTTAACAATTATGAGATGTAATCACCAACATACAAATGTAAGCCTCAACCAAGTAATAACAAACTAAACAAATTATAACAAAGTAAAATAAAGACATGAAGGAAATGGGGATTAAAAAAAGCGGAAAAGTGCTATTTTTTATTATCCCTATGGCAAGGAGTCAGTTGATACTGTGCACAATTTAAAAGATGTAATTTAAAAAGCTAACTCTCACTTGTTAATATTTTATGAGCTATTTCTTAACTTTGGAAGGCTCTTTTGGAAAGGGAACAATGACAGGTGGTAAAGAAACATTTATCCAAAATTCAGTTCTTCCTTCAGTTCCTTCTTCTGCAATATTCAAAGAAGATTAATTTTAATGCTTTCAATTTAAAGATGGCAGTTTGAGAGCTGGCCTCTGTTTCTCTCCACTCCTACATACGCATCACAGGACAGCCAGGCAGCAAGGAGCCTTTCACAGGCAGCAAGTGTCAGAGCAGCCCCTCCAAAGAGGGGTCTTGAAACAAAGAGCTTTTCAGAATGGAGGCAGTTTATACAGAACCAGAATTGGAAATTACTGAAGTGGCTCAAGTAAACCTGACTGTTGGATAACAAAAATAGGAGGTACAGGAAAGGAATAGGAAAGTAAAGCATCCGAAGAAAGAGAATTAATATTTCTTTTAGAATAAAAAAGGGAGAAAGCAACAGAGAACTTATAGCTAGCTTATCAGACCTTCCAAATTAGAATGGGAAATAGGAGAATAAAAATAAATTCTATCAAGTCAGTGAAAATAAAGACTGGAAAAGAGCAGAATAAAATAAATAGTAAACAAAGCAAAATGAAAGGAATAAAAATCAAGGCTAATACATATTATCCAGAATTTTCAGATCAATAAATGGACTATTAGACTGTTAAAAGCATTGTATTCTGTTTGGCTCACAAGAAATATACCTAGAGTAGAGTGACAAACATTGAAAATGAGGGAGACACACAGATACCAGCACATAAAAGTAAGCAGGCAAGCAAACACAGCAACAGCAGTCATCTCACTATCAGACAAATCTCAATGTAAAGGCAAGAGCATTTAACAGAATAGATGGTGAGATGATTAAAAAAATATAATCCATGATAGCATTGTAATAGGCATATACACTTTGTACTAAATAACATAGCAACCAAATCAAGCCTCATAAATACAATAAAACTTCAGGCAAATACAACTTGAATTTAAAATGTAAACATACTTTCAAAATTTTACAGATTTTAGCAAAAATAACAAAGAATAAAGATTTGATTAAGGATATCAGTATTTATTAATTACTTGATTCATTGACTCCTTTCTTATATCCAAAGAACTTTTACAAAATTGATTACATCTTTAACCAAAGAAGTAGTCTTGTCAAATTCAAAAATTAAAAATCAACAACTGAAATATAAAAAATAGAGTTCTTAAAAAGTAAGAAAATCTCTTGACTATATTAAAAGGGAATCAAAATCGAAATTACAAATTTATTTTAAAAGGATACAAAGAATAGAACTCAATCTAACTGATGTGGAAATGTATTATCTGGGAGCCAGTATTGTTTGATGGTCATACTACCCGAAGCTATGTGATTCTAGAAAAATTACTTAATTTCTCTCTGCCTCAGTGTTCTCACCATTGTAAAATGGTGGTAACAACAGCACTCCTCCATAGCTATGTGCTGAAGATTAAATAAGAATACACATAAGACACTTAGGAGTCTAACACATAATAAGTGTTCTTAAATGATTTGTATCTAGTTGTCTTGATTTTTTCCTCCACTTACTGTCTTTCTTCATTCCTCAACTTTCTCATTTTTAAAACCCTCTCAAATGTGTTTCTACTACTTTGTAATAAAAAATACATTTAAAAAAGTCTAATGGAGCTATTTCATTGCTAATCACATTATTAATGAAATTCAAAGGAAAAAAGACTTCAACTGAATAAGAAATATAATAATCCTTAGGTCCGCATAATCTGATATTCATCCTCCTTTTTGCTGGTGGAGGTGCATCAGGGTGGGAGGATGGTACAAACCAACTGAGAATGGTTTAATCTGTGGCTATTCCCAATAGAAAAAAAGGCTCAGGTTCTGAGAAGGCTGCTAGCTGGGCCCCCTTATAATTTCTGCAAGGAGAGCGGCAGTCTTCTTGGTCTCAGAGAGAGATGTAGCAGGACAGAAAGCAAAAACAGCCTGTGAGACTCCCAGGCCCTTATTTCCAAAAGCCTCATTTCGTAAGGAAGAATAGAAGACACTGGTGTACACTTTGCCACTCCCGGACTGGGAAGAGCCTGAAGAGGAGGGACAGTGAGAGAGGGAGTGAATGCTCTGGGGGTTCCAAGACAGGAAACATCCAGGCAACATGTTTAGCAACTAAAAAGACCCCCAAAAGAGCTGGCCATGGAACAGACTAACGCAGGAGCCAGAGCAGGTAACCCCTAGAGGACCCCATGCCCAAAGGGGTATGTAGGTGCAAAGCAGAGTGCAGGACCCAGGAGGCCATGTCCAGTGAAAAGGTTGATGTCCTGCAGTACCTGAGCTCTAAGGACAGTTATTGCAAGGAGCAGGTGGGCAACCTCTACCAGACATTGCTCCTTTGGAAGGCCTGGGATTTTGACACAATCTTATGTGTCAGAAAACCCCAGAAAAGAGTAATGTCAGTTTTTTTGGTTGCCCAACAGAACAAAGGCTCAAAATAAAATTTATTTCAGAAAATAAAGTAATACTTTCTTGCACACTTGAGTTTGCAGAGTTAGACTTACCCTTGCCACAGTACTCTTCCCCACCCCCAAGACAAACCCTTTGCCAAACCGGAGACCCCCGTGACATGCTACATAGGACTGATGTGAACTCTCCTCTGGCGTTCACAACCACCACTTTCTTAACAGTGATAATAGCTAGATGGGGATTTCTCTCTAGTGTGTTTTGCAACACTTTTAGGAGACAAACCTTGGGGATATATGTTCAGTTTTGTTGCTTTGTGCTGCACTATGTAGAACACCTCTGAGGTCCTTCCATTTTCCTCCCCTTCCCTTCTCCCACTTTGCAGGTAAGGAAATTGAGGGTGAGAGTAGAAATGATGCCCCTAGTCCACAGAGTGGAACCGTAACTGGCCAGTGGGGCATAAGGAATAGACAGTCTATTCTCTTCTTTTGTCCAAGCAGGATGTTCTTCCTTATAGCCCCCGGGACTCAGCCTTCCTCACCTCCCAGGAGCTAAGGAAACCCACAACACAGCCTGGGCTACTGCATAAGACACTACCCCAAAAGCATGAGTCTCTCTCTCTCTCTCTCTCTCTCTCTCTCTCTCTCTCTCTCTCTCTCTCTCTCTCGTCTCCCCCAACCCCTGCCCTCCCTTCCTCCTTTCCATATTCTCTGAGCTGATCCTAGGACTTGACCTATAGCAGGTACTCAATAAATATTTGTTAACACTGATTCCATTCTATGTAATTGGTACGTTAACATAATAATTAGATTAACAATAGCACCTATAATTATTATACAAAGCACTTTGTATCATCACAGACACTGTACAGATGAGAAAGCCCAGACCCAAGGTCATACACCTAGCAGGGTTTTGAGTCCACACTGTCTCATCCAGATCAAAACCACACTGTATAAAATGTGATTGCTTTCCTGTAGCTAAAACTGTCTAGTGTCCTTTACATTTGCTCAGTGGAATTAGTTTTCTTCATCTGCCCCAAGGATTAATTTCTAAGACTTTTCTAGATGTTTCTGGTTATTATAAAGTCCTGCAGTCATTTGAAGTCATAAAGCTCAGTCTTGATTGTGAAATTAGAAGGTCTGGCTTTATGTAATAATCAACACTTTAATCTTAATTTGAAAATAAGACTTACCTTCTTCTGCTAGGATTTCCTGCAGTTACAAAGCTCTCTCTTCTTGCTCTCCTCTTTCGATAACTGCTACCTGCTGTTTCTTTTAATTTCTTAATATTTTAAATATGGAAACTTTCAAGTATACACAATAAATCCATCACTCACCTTCAGCAGTTATCACCTCACCAACTCATGACCAATATTGTTTCAACAACCCCGCCCCCATCAGGTAGCTGCCATTTCTGACCCTGGCCCATCAAGAAGTTAAGAGGGCAGGAAAAGTTCTCACCTGAGTAACAGTGTTGTAAGCTCTTCTGTACTCATGGGGCCTGGCTAGCATTGAAAGCAGGCCTGTTCTTTAATAGGGAGCTTTGGTGGGTTCCCCACAGAATCCTTCTGTAGGTATCTCTCCCCTGCTGTTCCCTTGATGGGGAACAGACACACCTCTGTTTGGGTGAGTGGCTTAATCTCTCTGCAGCACCTCAGGAATCTGGTGGCCCACCTCTAGGGCTTTCTGCTGAGGTCCCAGCAGCCCAGCAGGCAGCCCTATTGCACAGGAGTGATAATACACAGACCAACTCCCTCACCTGTAGAGCCTTCTTCTGTTCAGTGGAAAACTGTTGGAGGAGATCATGGAGAGAACATGACCACTGGTTGACCCATGATCTGGACCCAGGCAATCAAAGGCTCCTGACCAAACCCTGTCCTTGTAATCTGCATTCCACTTGCCTTCCCCAAGCTAGAAGCTGCCCTAGACACACAGCCATGAGACAGTAAGTTGCTGTTGAAACCATCTGGATGGTACACAAGACTGAACTCAGGTAGGGCCTGTATATAAACTTTGAAGATTCTGGTGAGCAAATGCAGAGATCTACCCCTCTTACAGTCACCCAAGAGAAGCCTCATATGTAAGTTTCCTGGCTTATGAATCCTGCCACCTACCAATCGGGCATGGTTTCCCTCTTTCTTCAGTCCCTTCCTGCCCTCTCTGTGCACTGGGGCCAGTTTGTGAACCAACATAAATATTCAGGTAGCCCTTGTCCTAATAAATTCTAGAATCACGGACAAGTGTAAACACAGTCACCTCTCCCTCAGGTGGTCCATCTGCAGCAAGCCTATCTCTTATCCTTTACATTTATCCCTGTGGGACCTTTGATAAGCTCACATGGTAGTTCTATGACATCTGTCCAGAAGGCAGCCAGCCATGTGCTATGAAAAATGGAGACATTTATTGAAGAAGATACAAGAAACATTGTACATAAGACAGTGATTCCTTGGTCCCCTTCAACATAGGCACCTTGGGACCTCACACAGTTCTCCTAATCGCCATCAGCTGCCCCGTCATATTTTCCTGAATCTCATCAATGTCTGAAATCTCGTCCCTTTCAAAAGTGACTTTAGTTTTGGGACAAGCCAGAAGTCACAGGGCACCGAATCCGGACTTTTGGGGGGCTGAGTCACCTGGGTGATTTGATGTTTTACCAAAAAACTCTGCGCGAGACGTGGTACATGAGTGAGCGTGCTGTCATGATGACGCTGCCAGTCACCAGTTGCCCATAGCTGTGGCCGTCTGAATCACCTGGATGGTTTGCGTGAAGGAATGTTCAAGCTTAACACAAAATTTGATGCAGATTCGTTGCTCTACTCACTCAGTCATTTTGAATGCAACAGCCACACAGTACACATGCTCACCCAACAGCATCCACCACCCCCACTGACCCCCAGTGAAGTCATCATTGTTCACACACGCGCATTCCAGTCTACTCTCCTTGGCCGTCAGGTTACACTGATGTTGTGCAAGCCATTCTCATCATATTAACAATGGCTGGACTTTTTCTGGACAGACCTCATATAGAAGCACCTTTAACTCTGCTTAAAGTGAGGGACAGACACTCCAACACCTTTCAAAAAAAATTATTTCCTCTTCCCTACCTTTTCATACCCTTAATGTGACATAAAGTTTAAGTACCTTAATTCAGTGTTACTCAGAGTATGGTCCTAGCAATCTACATAACTTGTCCTGGATTGTACGTCAGTGCAGTGGTTCCTTCACAATAAGTCTTGCTGTTTAAAAAAAAGTGTCAGCTGAATTAAACAATGTGCTGGGGACATTGTTGATTTACTTTCTTTTTCTTTTTTTGATTTCACTTCTGTAATTATTTTCCATACAGATTCAAAGCATCCAGAGTGAGAAAATCATGTACACACCGTAGAACAAAACAAAAATGGAGTCACTTATATCAGGCACAAAATGGAAATAGTCAACACAGGTGCAAAAAAGAAACTTAACCTGACCTTATAGGAGTTTCAGGTCTTTTCAGAAATCAGCAGAGGACATCAGCAAATCCCCAAAGTTAAAGTCTGTTCATGACACCTCTGGACTTGCTTATTCCCGAACCATGGACGGATGGACTTCAGGGCAAGTTGCTCCCAAATATGCCATTTTGGCACTGATTATTTTTTTAATTTTTATTCTTATTCAATTACAGTTGTATGCCTTTTCTCCCCATCCCTCCACCCTACCCCAGCTGAGCCCACCTCGCTCCCACACCTCCCCCTTCCCCCTTGATTTTGTCCATGTGTTCTTTATAGTAGTTCCTGTAATCCCCTCTCCTCACTGTCTCCTCCCCACACCCCTCAGACCATTGTTAGATTGTTCTTAACTTCATTGTCTCTGGTTATATTTTGTTTGCTTTTTTTCTTCTATTGATTATGTTCCAGTTAAAGGTGAGATCATATGGTCTTTGTCCCTCACTGTCTGGCTTATTTCACTTAGCATAAGGCTCTCCAGTTCCATCCATGCTGTTGCAAAGGGTATAAGCTCCTTCATTCTCATTGCTGCGTAGAATTCCATTGTGTAAATGTACCATAGTTTTTGAATCCACTCATTTGCTAATGGGCACTTAGGTTGCTTCCGGTACTTGGCTATTGTAAATAGTGCTGCTATGAACATTGGGGTGCATAGGTTCTTTTGGATTGGTGTTTCAGGGTTCTTAGGGTATAATCCCAGCAGCAGAATTGCTGGGTCAAAGGGCAGTTCCATTTTTAGTTTTCTGAGGAAATTCCATAATGTTTTCCACAGTGACCTCACCAGTCTGCATTCCCACCCACAGTGCACTAGGGTTCCCTTTTCTCCACATCCTCTCCAACAATTGTTTGTGGACTTGTTTACGTTGGCCACTCTGACTGGTGTGAGATGGTACCTCATTGTGGTTTTAATTTGCATCTCTCTGATGGCTATGTCTCCGGGCCATCTGTATGTCTTCCTTGGAGAAGTGTCTGTTCAACTCCTTTGCCCATTTTTTAATTGGGTTGTTTGTCTTCCTGGAGTGGACTCGTGAGAATTCTTTATATATTTTGGAGATCAGGCCCTTGTCTGAGATATCATTGGCAAATATGTTTTCCCATACTGTTGGTTCTCTTTGTATTTTAGTGCTGTTTTCTTTAGCCATGCAGAAGCTTTTTATTTTGATGAGGTCCCACTTGTTTATTCTTTCCTTTATGTTCCTTGCTTTAGGGGATGTGTCTCTGAGGAGGTTGCTGCATGGAATGTCTGAGATGCCTGCCAATGTTTTCCACTATGACTTTTATGGTGTTATGACTTATATTTAAGTCTTTTATCCATCTTGAGTTTATTTTTGTGTATGGCATAAGTTGGTGATCGAGTTTCATTTTTTTGCACATAGCTGTCCAGATCTCCCAACAGCATTTGTTGAAGAGGCTGTTTTTGCTCCATTTTATGCTCCTGCCTCCTTTGTCAAATATTAATTGATCGTAGAGACTTGAGTTTATTTCTGGGCTCTTTGTTCTGTTCCATTGGTCTATGTGCCTGTTTTTATGCCAGTACCAAGCTGTTTTGATTACAGTGGCCTTGTAATACAGTTTGATATCAGGTATTGTGATCCCTCCTGCTTTGCTCTTCTTTCTCAAAATTGCTGCAGCTATTCAGGGTCATTTGCATTCCATATGAATTTCTGCAATGTTTGTTCTATATCTGTGAAATATGTCATGGGTACTCTAATAGGGATTGCATTGAATCTATAGATTGCTTTGGGTAGTATGGCCATGTTGATGATGTTAACTCTTCCAATCCATGAGCATGGCACATGCTTCCATTTGTTTGTGTCTTCCTTAATTTCTGTCTTCAGTGTTGTGTAGTTTTCTGAGTACAGGTCTTTTACCTCCTTGGTTAGGTTTATTCCTAGGTACTTGATTTTTCTTGTTGCTATATCAAATGGGATTTCTTTCCTGATGTCTGTTTCTGCAAATTCGTTGTTGGTGTACAGGAATGCCTTTGATTTCTGAGTATTGACTTTGTATCCAGCTGTTTTGCCAAATTCATTTATTAGGTCGAGTAGTTTTTTGGTGGAGTCTACAGGATTTTCCATGTACACTATCATGTCATCTGCAAACAGTGACAGTTTCATTTCCTCCTTTCCAATTTGGTTGCCTTTTATTGCTTTTTCTTGTCTGATTGCTGTGGCTAGGGCTTCCAGTACCATGTTGAATAGCAGTGGTGAAGAGGGCATCCTTGTCTTGTTCCTGATCTTAGTGTGAAAGGTCTAACTTTTTGTCCATTGAGTATGATGTTGGCTGTAGGTCTCTCATATATAGCCTTTATTATGTTGAGGAATGCTCCCTCTATTCCCATTTTGCTGAGTGTTTTTATCAGAAATGGGTGCTGTATCTTATCAAATGCTTTTTCCTCATCTATTGATATGATCATGTGATTTTTGTCTTTGCTGTTGTTGATGTGATGTATTATGTTTATTGATTTGCGAATATTGTACCAACCTTGCATCCCTGGGATGAAAACCATTTGGTCATGGTGGATGATCTTTTTAATTTATTGCTGGATGTGGTTTGCCAATTCTGTGTTGAGAATTTTAGCATCTATGATCATCAGCAATATTGGCCTGAAGTTTTCTTTCTTCGTTGTGTCTTTATCTGGTTTTGGGATTAGGATGATGCTGGCTTCATAAAAAGAGTTTGGGAGTCTTCCATCAGTTTGGATTTTTTCGAATAGTCTGTGGAGGATAGGGGTTAGCTCTTCCTTAAATGCTTTGTAGAATTCTCCTGTGAAACCATCTGGTCCAGAGCTTTTGTGTGTTGGGAGTTTTTTGATGACTGCTTCAATTTCATCCGCTGGTATTGGTCTGTTCAGGTTTTCTGCTTCTTCTTCATTCAGTTTTGGAAGATTATATTTTTCTACAAATGTGTCCATTTCACCTAGGTTTTCAAATTTCTTGGCATACAGTTCTTCATAGTAATTTCTTACAATCCTTTGTATTTCTGTGGTATCAGTTGTAATCTCTCTTCTTTCATTTCTATTTGTGTTTATTTGGATCCTCTCTGTTTTCTTCTTGATGAGCCTACTTAAAGGCTTGTTGATTTTGTTTATGTTTTCAAAGAACCAGCTCCTGGATTCATTGATCCTTACAATTGTGCTTTTAGTCTCTATGTCATCTAACTCTGCTCTGATCTTGGTTATTTCCTTCCTTCTACTTGCTCTGGGCTGTCTTTGTTGTTGTTCCTCGAGTTCTTGTAGGCATAAGGTTAGGTTGTTTGTTTGAAATGTTTCTATATTTTTAATGTAGGCCTACATTGCTATGAACGTCCCTCTCTGGATTGCCTTTGCTGTGTCCCATAGATTTTGGGTTGTTGTGAGTTCATTTTCATTTGTTTCCAGAAAGTTTTGATTTCTTCCCTAATCTCGTTCTTGACCCATTCATTGTTTAATAGCATGCCATTCAGTCTCCATGATTTTGAGTGTTTTGGGTTTTTTCCTTTGGGGTTGGTTTCTAGTAAGTACCTTGTGGTCAGAGAAAATGCTTGATATGATTTCAATTTTCTTGAATTTGTTGAGGCTTGCTTTGTGTCCTATCATGTGGTCTATCTTTGAAAATATTCCATGTACACTTGAAAAGAATGTGTAGTTTGCTTCTTTGGGATGAAAAGATATATATATCAGTTAAGTCCATTTCCTCTAGGGTATTATTAAGTGACACAATATCCTTCTTGATATTTTGTTTGGAAGACCTGTCCATTTTTGACAGTGGGCTGTTAAAGTCACCTACTATAATTGTGTTGCTGTCAATATCTTTCTGGAAGTCCTCCAAGATTTTCTTTATGTATTTGGGTGCTTCTATGTTGGGTGCATGTATATTTACAATGTTTATGTCTTCTTGGTGGATTCTTCCTTTGAGTATTATGAAGTGACCTTCTGGGTCTCTCTTTATGGCCCTTCTTTGGAAGTCTATTTTGTCTGATATGAGTATTGCTACCCCTGCTTTTTTTCCTGTCCGTTTGCTTGGAAAATTTGTTTCCAGCCCTTCACTTTCAGTCTGTGTAAGTCTTTTGTCCTGAGATGGGTCTCTTGTAGGCAGCATATGTGTGGGTCATGTTTTCTTATCCATTCATCTATTCTATGTCTTTTGATTGGAGCATTTAATCCATTTACGTTTAAGGTTATTATCCATAGGTAGTTATTCATTGCCATTTTTTCCTACCTGTGTTCCTGTGTCTTTCTCTTTTCCTTCCTTTCCTTAAAGCAGTCCCTTTAGCATCTCTTGCAGAGCTGGTTTGGTGGAGCTGTATTCTTTTAGACTTCTTTTGTCTGGGAAACTCTTTATTTGGCCTTCTATCTTGATTGAGAGCCTCGCTGGGTGAAGTAGTCTTGGTTGCAGGCCTCTGGTTCTCATTACTTGGAATATTTTTTGTCATTCTCTTCTGGCTTGGAGCGTTTCTATGGAGAAGTCAGTTGCTAACCTTATTGGGTCTCCCTGGTTGTTACTTCCTTTTTCTCCCTTGCTGCCTTTAAGATCCTGTCTTTGTCTTGTAATTTTGCCATTTTAATTATGATGTGTCTTGCAGTGGGCCTCTGTGGGTTCCTCTTGCTTGGGACTCTCTGTGTTTCCTGGATTTGGGTGACTTTTTCTCTCATCAGATTAAGGAAATTTTCCATCATTACTTTTCCAAACAGGTTTTCTATCCCTTGCTCTTCTTCTTCTCCTTCTGGTATTCCTATTATACAGATATTGTTACGTTTCCTGTTGCCCTGCATTTCCCTTATTGCCTCTTCATTCTTTCTGAGCCTCTTTTCCTTTTCTTGCTCATTCTGGGTGTTTTTTTCTACTTTGTCCTCCAGCTCACTGATCCGATCCTCTGCTTCATCAAGTCTGCTTTTCATTCCTTCTACTGTGTTCTTCAATTCAGAAATTGTATTCTTCATTTCCTCTTGGCTCTTGTTGATAATTTCTATTTCCTTTTTCATGCTGATATAGTTTGCAGTGAGTTCATTGTAGTTTCCCTGTAGTTTCTGGTAGTTCTCTGTGAGCTCAGTGAACTTCCTGATAACCATTGCTTTGAACTCAGTATCTGAGAGTTGACTTGCCTCATTTTCATTTAGCATTATTTGCAGGACTTCCTCCTTTCCTTTCATTTGGGGATTGTTTCTTTGTCTTCCTATTGTTTGTGAGACTCTTCTTGTTAGCCTCTGCTTCTTAAATTTATCTATTCTGACTCCCTGGGTTTATGGTATGAACTTCTATGGTAGAATGCCGATGGCATTCAGTGGTGCCATCTCCTTAATCTCCTGTGTGCACTGGTCTGGAGCTGACGTTTATGGGTCTAACACAGTCTAACTCTGGTCTTTTAAGCACTCCAGGTTTTGTTGTCTCACCTGTGGGAAAAATAGAAATAAGGGGAAGAAAAGGAGAAAGGAAGGAGGGAAAAGGGGAATAGAAAAGTAGAAAAGGAAAGGAAGGAAGGAAGAAGGAATTTAAAAAGATCAGAAGAAAGATAAGAAGAAGGAATTTTAACAAATATTAAAATAAAAAATAAAAGAAGGCAGGAAGAAGGAATGAAAAAGTAAAGAATGGAAGGAAGAAGGATAAAAAATGAAGGACAGGAAGAAAGAAGGAATTTAGGGGGAAAGAAAAAAAAATCTTCTGCTGGCTTTAAACTGGTCAGGTTAGTTCTGCTGGTCTTCCTGTCTGTGAAAGGGGAGGGGGTGGTTGGAGGGATTGGTTTCACTTTTCTCCCTTCCTGAGCCACACTCTTCGCTGTTGTTCAGCCTCCAGTCCAGTTCCTCAGGGTCCTTCTGCTCCCCCCTAGGCCTTTAGTTCACTAGTTGTGCTCTCCTTGAGTTGCACCAATTAGGGGCAACTCACACTCCACCTTCTTGCTCTTTGCTGTCTTAGGTGCTAGGGTCTCTCAGTGCTCCTTCAGATTAGTTCAGCCCCCTACTGGGTCAAGTCTTTCCGGGAAATGCAGTCTCCCCTAGCCCTGCAGCTTCCCTCTGTTGGTCATTCTGCCTTCCTCCTAGAGAGCCAGTTGCCCCTACAGGGCTCTGTGCACAGGGGCTAGGTGGGAGTTGTTCAGGACCGGTGCTTTTAGGTGTGGTCACTAGCAGGCAGCCAGGCCGTTGACGGGGTTGCGCATCCTCCGCTTTGGGCCTGTGCGCGGGGCAGCCAGCCACTGATCCAGGTGCGCACCCACCCCAGGTTTCAGGTGTGGGCGCCCAGGCCACTTTTGGAGGTGCGCGCTCACCCAGGCACTTTGTGTCTGTGCACCCAGGCAGCCAGGTCGCTTATCAGGGCGCACGCCCACCCGGAGTTTCAGTTGTGGGCGCCCAGTCGGCTGATCTGGGTGCCCGCCAACCAGACTTCAGGTGAGAGCTGGGGCTGCTTACCCGGCATTCACAGTCCAGGGGCTGGGGGGTGGGGGCGGCCAGAGGCCACAGCTGCTGTGAAGAGTTCTCTAACTAGCCACTGAGTGCCTCTATTTTCTCTTTTTCTTTTTGAGAAATTCTTCCTACTCAAGCCTCCCTGGTCCAAACAAGCACCTGGCCCCTCACACAGCCCAGCCTGACTCTCTCCCAAGAATCCTGCAGCAGACCCTGCACCCGGGCCGGGGGCTTCAGCCGCCTGGTCCCCACGCTGGTCCCAGGGACCTTATTGTCCTTAATCACTCTTCTTACAATCAGATCTTTCAATGTCCTCTATCTTTGGTCTCCGATCTTCATATATGCTGGAATACCATTGGCTGTTCGCTCTGTTCCTCAGATCAGCTAGGTGTTTCACTGGTGCGGAGGGGAATTGGACTCTGCTCCCACCTATCTCACCGCCATCTTACCCGAGTATTTCTTTGATTTACTTTCTGATTCAAGTTCCTTGTGTCATTATAGACCAGGAGCAAACAGCTCATGGACTGGTAAACAGTTCTTGGCCATTTACTGTGGAATTTATCTGTGATGGAAGCATCAGGACACAGCATTTGCTGTTCTGACAAAATTTGGTTCTTCAATCAAAACTGACACAGGAAGAATCCCATTATAACACTGAGGTATGGGAGAAAAAATTAAAGACTTGTACCTACACAGAGAAATTGCAAAGATCCAGATTCTAGAAAGTCTTTTAGGAATGGTCTCTCGTCCTGCTCCTCTGGATGGTCACCTGCAACCCTGTAAGTGACTGAAACAGACCGTGTGGCTTCACACCCATGTCCCTGCTTCTTAGCACTTCAGAGCAAGCAGGCCTGATTTCCTTGTGTATGGGTTTTCTCTCACCAAAGAGTATTTTGCCCTCCTACCACGTCAACATATAACTGAGGAATTCATACATAAATAGCCTATCTCCCTTGCTCCTTAAGGTGATCACTCTGAGATGCATGTTCTACATCATGGAACAGCCAAAAACTCACATCCTCAGCCTGAGAACTCTCCAAAGGGAAGATCCTCCCAGGTTTGCCTCAACTTCTGGAGAGAAGCTCACCAAGGAATCTGCAACAAGGTTGCAGCTTGGCAATTTGGAGGCCCTTGAGGGACTATTGGGGACAGGTGCTGCATTTGCTTGCCTGCCCTATATATAGTATTTCAACATGTACTAAAGGCAACTGTAGGGAAACAGCCATCAGAAACCATACTAGGAAAGGCATGTCCTTGTGGTTAACACCATAATTTTTCCAAAGGGATTTAAGGTGTACACTTAGAAACTCCTCACCTAATTCTTCCTGGACCACCCACTTGGGCTTCCCATTATCCATTATCTAGATCATTCATTGCCAACCTCCAGTTCCAAAGAGGCCCTTGAATTCAGACTCTCAAACCCCCTTGCCAGGGTGGTGAATCACCAGTGGTACGGATACCCACAGTGCCTCTCCCAGTCTCAGCTCCATTTCTCCTCTGCTGTGCTTGGCCCCTGCCTTGCTCTGGTTTCACCTCAATGTGCCTGCGGAGGTAGACAGAGCTCCTGAGCATCCTACTCCGGTGGGCAGCTCCAGACTCAAGGCTTGTGCACAGAAACAATGAGGCAGAGGCCATGAGCTCAGAAAACTTGCAACTGAAAACAAAACTCTAGCAAAGAGACTGGCAAGAAAACAACAACAGGCAAACATCGTCTCAATGTTTCATGTTGGAACCTTGACTCAACAGCATGGGAAGGACCCCTGAAAGTAAAAGTAAAATAAAAATAGGTTCATTACCTTGGGAAAACCATTTCTTCTTTCTGAGCTTCCATTTCCTCACCTTGAAAATGCAAACAATAATCTTCTTTGTGGGGAGAGGGGAGAGAGTTTGAGCTGATTTGTGAAAATATTTTTTTAAAGGATAGCTTTTTCTATATATTTTTAAAGATTTTATTTATTTTTTATGGTATATTTACACAATGGAATTCTATGCAGCAGAGAGAAAGAAGGAGCTTATACCCTTTGCAACAGCATGGATGGAACTGGAGAGCTTTATGCTAAGTGAGATAAGCCAGACGGGGAGAGACAAATACCATATGATCTCACCTTTAACTGGAACATAATCAACAAAAGAAAAAAGCAAACAAAATATACCCAGAGACATTGAAGTTAAGAACAATCTAACAATAGCCAGGAGGGAGTGGGGAGGAGACAGTGAGGAGAGGGTATTACAGGAACTACTATAAAGGACAGATGGACAAAATCAAGGGGGAAGGTGGAGGTGGGGGAGGGAGGTGGGCTCAGCTGGGGTGGGGTGGAGGGATGGGGAGAAAAGGCATACAACTGTAATTGAATAACAATAAAATTTTTTTTAACATTTTACTTATTTTTAAAGAGAGGAAAAGGGAGGGAGGTAAAGAAACATAAATGTGTGGTTGCCTCTCAAGCGCCCCCTACTGGGGACCTGGCCTGCAACCAAAGCATGTGCCCTCACTGGGAATTGAGTCAGTGACCCTTTGGTTCACAGGCCAGCACTCAGTCCACTGAGCCACACCAGCCAGGGCTGATTTGTGAAAATATTTTGTAAAAATATAATAAAATGAAAGGGATTGGGTAATATTTGAATAAGGTTTATGCTCACATTATATATTCTCATTTTACATTAAAAAGTATGATAATTATATGGTACTATCCTTCCAACATATATGAAATTCATCACAAACCATATCTAAATCTAATCTCTCAGTAAATCCTGCCAGTGGTATCTTCAGAATACATACAGATCCCCCCACCTCTCTCCTGCCGTGACCACGCTGGCCAAGCTCGTCCAAGCCTCCATCCCCTGCCTGCTCACTCCCAGCTCCCACTCCCACAGGGAATTTTTTTTAAATGCTGGTAAAATAGATGATTCTTTTTAAATGTAAGTCAACATGTCACTCTGCTGTGTGAACCCCACCAATGCCCCATAAATTCCCAGAAGCCCCCACCAGGTTGCATGGCACCTGGTCCCTGCCCCTCTCTGCCCTTGTTCTCTCTGCTCCAGCCACGCCAGCCTCCTTGCTGGACCTCACACAACGGCAGGAGTCCTGCCTCAGAGACTTGAACTTTAAACTCTGCCTGGAATGCTTTCCTCCAGATGTCTGAAACTCACTCCTTCTCCTTCTTCAGGACACATTCTCGGAGAGGCATTCCCCAAGCCCTGGTATAAATAGCAAATTGCCACCCGCACCCAGCTCCACATTCTGTACCCCATGCCCTCCTTCCTTACACCATTTTACATTTAGTTGTCTGTTTGTTTGCTTATAGCCTGCCTCCCCCACTAGACTGTAATTCACTGGGGACATATTTTTGTTTTGTTCATCTGAAGGGTGAGTGACACATGGCAGTTACCGAATAAATATTTGTGTGCATGAGTGAATGAATGAACAAATCAATCAATTAACCAACAACATATGTAACTCATAGAATGTTATGTAAATCATAAGGGAAATGAATATCATGTACTTTGCAACCTGTAAAGCAATGCCGATTCAGGCTTTCAGTGCAGTGGCTCTGAGATGAACCAGATCTCAGTACACAGTCTGACTATGTGTCAGAAATGACTTCATCCAAACCGCGACCTTTTTTCTTAGCCTAGATGCGTAGGCATTGGCCTTCAACATCTTTTATAAACATCCTAAATGCATGGCCTCCACTGCCCCTTCCAGCCCCACAAAAACTCCACAATAGCAGAAATCCAACTCCCCACCTCTAAGCTCTATTTATCCTCCTTAATGCCTCTTTATGAAAGTGGAAGTGGTCAGAAGCTGAGAGAGGCACAAATGTGCAGCTAGCGCTATTGATTTCTCCCTCCTTGCAGGGACCAGGCTGCCAAATTGTATGGCTACAAAACAGGCTAAATGGCCTGGCAGGGTTCCCCCCATAGGGCTCTTCCCTGATCCCCACCTCCCACCACTGCAACTCACAAGACCCCTGTTTCTCTCTTCTCTGCAATGGACCTTCCAGACCCTGAAGCCACTGCCGCCTCAGTAACCAGCTCAGCGGTTGGTTTCTGCCATTCTTATTTTTAGACCTAATGCTGTTTCTGAAGAGAAAATAAAAGCAAATAAAACTCAGGCCGCTGCCATTGATCTCCAGTTATTTCTGAACGTTGCTACAGCAACTAACAGGCGCTTGATAGTCAATATGCTTCCCTCCTCCCCCTGCCCTCCTTCATCTCATCAAAGGGCCCAGGGCCGGGACCCAGGACCTGGGCCATGCACATAGCATCAGCATCGTGTCCTGTCATGAGGACTCTGTCCTGGCTTTGGAGGACAGAGCTACCCAGGAACCAGAGCCAGACAGTCAGACAGTCAGACACGTGGTCCATTCACTGACAGACCAGCCCCCCAGCCTGCCTTGGTCCTGGTATGATGCATAAAGGGAGGCTGAGCAACAGACTGATCACTATTACACACTCTTGAAAACACAGACAAGAGAAAAGAAAAGTGACCTGCAACATTTTAAAGAAGAAAGTTTTACAAGCTGGACTGCCCCTGCTCCCTCTGATGTCCTGGGACACCCCTCAGCAGCCCTAGCTGTGAAATTAGAGATGTTTTCACTCCAGGCTCCTCGGGTACCTGGTATGCCTCTCCCCAATACCATCCCACCAGGGACCTGACTCAGCCCAATGCTATCATTTTCTTTTCCTCTTATGGGTCCCAGAAAGAATCGGGTTAAAATATGCATGCTGAGTGACAGGTGACAAATTGTGACATATGGACTTGGGGCAGGAAAGCTTTAAGGTCAGTTCATGCCATCTCTGGGGACTAAGATTACTGAGCTGGGACCCCTAGGCCCTCATGCAGCCTGAAGTCTAAAAACAATTCCACTAATGATCACAGTGCACATACGCTTCCAGCACACACAAGTACAAGCCAGGGATGTCACAAAGGCACAGCCAAACCCACCTGTGTGTGAGCACCAGATGGTTAAACACCAAACCCTGGGCTGCTGGGTGGTTGATGGTGCAGCAAAGGGAATAACTTTATGGGGAATGACTTCTAGGTAATAAGTAGCAAGTTTAGAGCTGTTCCATTCCTACCTGAAGCAGGGCAGTCCGTAAAGCCCGGCACACACCAAGAACGCAGGGAGAAGAAGGTGTTTGCAAAGGCACTGCTCTGTGGCCATTCATCGCCAAGTGCGTTTTGACAGAAAGGCTCCTGCAGTGGCCTGGATCTCTGCAGCAGAAAATAGCCACAGAAGTAGCTGGGCCAGCAGAAATGTAGTTCATGAAAAAAACACAGCAGTGGGGCCCCGATGGCAGCCAGCGCTGGCCCACAGCCAAGTTCTAGCCAGCCCTTTGCTTCTCTCCTCAGATCCCTCTAGAACCAGGGTAATTCCTTCTTCCTGCATGTTTGGTCCAAGATGCTCACTTGTCTGCCTCCAACTCCCCCTGCCCTTTGAGTCTAAGACCTCGGTTAATAACACCATGAAAAATCCTGGCTATTTCTGCTTTCAGTTCTCCCTCATCCCGGGAGATGGGAGCTCAAGCATCTGACTGAATGAAAGAAGCATTACACCCACAAAAGATGTTTACATGAGTCAGGAGGCCAGAATCCTTCCCTGGGTTCTGCCATGACTCATTCTGATGTACTGGGTCAACCTCTTCCTTCTCTGATCCCGAGGTCACCAGCTCTTCCCCACAGGGACAGAGGACTGACATAAAGTTCACAGCTCCCTCCTAAATATGTGTATGTCCTTAAGAAATGATGTAGTTTGAGATGCGATGCAAATTTAGTGTGTACTTAGTGATAAAAAGATAATGCTTATTGAATAATACTGAGTATTGTAAGTATAAACAGTTATAACTATTCCAAATATATTGCATGCATTGCACAGTTAATCCTCACCTTATCAGGGAGACACTATTAATATTCTCATTTTAGAAAGAAGTGAGTTGACACAGAGATGACAAGTCACTTTCCCAAAGGCACCCAGCTTGGAATTGGTAGAATTGTAACTGAAACTAGAGCAGGCTGAGAGCAGGACCCCTTGCTCTTCACCACCAGGCCCCTATCCTGTCTGAGACACACTCCAGACGCTGTGAGAATAAGATAACAATGCAGAGGTCAGGCAGTGCCTTCCTTCCCAGCCCTACCCAGCTGCCCATATCTGGGTAACTTCAGTGGACCAGTCAGGGTCAAGTGGCTACAGGGATGGAAAAGCGGAAGGCCAGGGCTGGGCCACAGCTGAGTCAAGCACAGACATGCTGGTTTGTTCAATTTTTGAAATACTGACAAAAAGTTGCTGCCTAGTCTCCTACTTAAGAAGTGCCCCTTTCACCCCCACCTGGAATCCAGCAATTAAGGGGCAACCCCTGGCCTCGTGTGGGGCTTCCAGAAGGCACCTACTGATCTGGCTGGAGGGGCACAGAGAGGCAGCTACAGTTTATTCTTTCAGTCCTGCATTGGCCTGCTGCTCTTCCCAAGTTGGGTGTGAGAGGTGACAAAGAAGGCTGGAGTCCTCAGTGGCCTCCAAGTGCGCAGCAGGACCTCTACCCCTGGCCTGGCTATGTGTGGCCTGAATCCTGGCCAGCTTTGGTCTCTGGCTCCCAGTTTTCCCAGCTGGGATTGGTTGGCTATACTCCTGGGTGACACAGCTCCTAGAACTGGGCTGTATTCCTGTTTCTCATGCATGGACCCAGATGGTTACCCCCATCTGCTGCTGACACCCCAGCTGCAAGCTGCAGCACACCCACCCTATGCCTCTCTCTCCCTCTCCCTCTCCCATTCAGTCTTCAGAGTTTCCCTGAGTCTTGAGTCTTGGTGGCTTGAATAGCAGTTCCCTCTTGGGAAAGGGGTGGGCACCCCTGTGTCCCTCCAGTCACTAGTATGGACTTGTCCCACTCCCTGCTAGAAGCTCTATTTACCCCTATTTTTCCATTATTTAAATCAAATAGACATTACTGGGAACCTACTGCATGTTGGGTGTTAATGTTACATGATCTAGTTGAGAAAATTGTCTCAGACTCAGCTGATGGTAATAACAACTGCTTAGATATAACTGTGTATCAGACACTGTCCCTGAGTGCTTTACGTTTATCAATCCTCATAGAAGATGCATGAGACATGAATAGTTATCACTTCTATTTTACAAAAAAAATAGAGGACTCTGAGACACAGACAGGTTAAGAAACTTGCTCGAGTCACACAGCAAGTTGTGTAAGTGTCTGGCTTCGAATCCAGCATCTGCACCTGCAAGGGCCATGCTCTGGTGGAAGCTCTGTAGCACAAAGGAATGAGTCCCAGCACCAGGGTGCGAAAGAGCTCCACTTTAGACATATGAATTCAAGTCCAAAGGGCATATTTAGGAACATGCTTATAACTGATTGCTTTATCCCAAGAATTCCCACATCTAAAGGGCAGCTGCAGAGCACATGGAATTGGCTTGCTGGGAAGAGGCGCCAAGGTGTTACTAGGGAGCCTTTCACTCTGTGCCAAAGAAAGCTCCCAGCTGCTGGGGGAAAGGAGGGGCTTCCTGTTGACCCTGGCTCCTTACCCACTGGCCATCCCTGCCAGCAAGCCTGGGGTTGCACAGAAGTTTTCCTTCTCTACAGTAAACCCGCATGTAGGGGTCAGATTTTCAAGGTGAAGACAAAAACCCTCCCAAGGGTTTTCTTTCTTACTCCCCAAGGGAGAAAGTACCAGGCCGGCACCTCCTGGTGCTGTGGCAGCTCCTGTGGTCACTCGGGAAGACCTCCTGCAAACATTTTTCCAGCCAGCTCCAGCACTCCTTGGATAATCAGCTAGATGGCGCCACCTGCTGGGTAAATGGGAAAGTCTCCTCTCTGGCGGTATCACCCGCGACCCCTGTTTCCTGTGGCCACTTCCCCTGCCCCCACCTCCCAATCCTCTTCACCCCCACCCCAGCCCCCGCTTATTTCCTCAATCCCTAACCCTGGCCTGGGGGAAGATTTCAACCGAATGCTCCTGCCATGGGCACGGATGTCTGCATCTAGATGGATCATTCTTTTATTTATCTGCACCGTTTTTCTTCTTCCTGCTTCTCAGGCCTCTGATCTTCCCTCCCAGACATCCTCACATCACCCCTTGATTAGGAGGAAAAGTAATTCTCAACCAAGGGTGTCCAATCTTTAGGCATCTCTGGGCAAAACTGGAAGAAGTTGTCTTGGGCCACACATTAAATACATTGTGACACATAAGCACACACACACACCCAAAAAAACCCCTCATGTTCTAAGTAAATTTACGATTTTGTATGGGGTCACATTCATAGCTATCCTGGGCCGCAGGTTAGACACCCCTCTCCAGCCTCTATTAAGATGAAGGGCTGTTGAGAACAAGAGAACGCACCTGTTCAAGATGCACAGTGAAGCAGAACACGGAGCAGTGACTATTAGCACCGGCCTAAACGCAGCCCTATGCAAAGCGTGTCATGTTAGGCCCATACGTCTGTAGACATTCTCAGGTTCTCAAACATCACAGGCATATCCCATTCCCTTTGTACGACATGGACAGACGAGCCAGTCCCTCCCTGTGGGACTCACAGGGTACAAGACTCAAATCAAAGTCCCAGAAAAGGAATACATTACGATGAAACAATGACTCTCAGAGCCTTAACAGAGCCATGGAGGTGTGTCTGCAACACTAAATTCTACTCTGTCTCACTTAGAAAATGTTATTTTTCTTCCTGTTCTCCTTTGCTCCTTATTCCCCATAAACCTGTTTTTCTGATCTGAATTCTGTCCTCCTCCTACAAATTCACATGTTGAAGTCCTGACCTCCACTATCGCAAAATTTGACTTTACAGAATTAATAAAATTTGGAGATAGAGCCTTTACAGAATTAATAAAATTAAAATGAAGCCATTAGAATGGGTCCTAATTAATCTGACTGGTATCTTTTTAAGATTTAAAAACACATGGTTAAGCCACAGACTGGAAACAAAATTTTTCAAGGAAAGAGCTTGCATTCAGAATATGTCAAAAACTCCTACAACTCAGTGAGAGGACCAAAAGAACTAATAAAAAAATGGACAAAAGATTGGAACAGTTTCCAAAAGAAGATATTCACTCAAGTGGCCAATATGCACATGAAAAGGTACAACATCACTAGTCTTCAGAGGAACCTCTGTGGACTAATTTAAATCTCAGTGAGATACCACTAGATACCCACTAGAATGTCTAAAGTTAAAAAGTTTATATCCAGGGAAATACTGTGTAAAGTATATGATTGTCTGACCACTATGTTGTACACATGAAACTAATACAAAGTAATATTAAATGTGAACTGTAATTGAAAAAAATTAATAATAAAGTTAAAAAGATGGTCAATACCACCTTTTGATATGTGGGTTAGTGAGGTTGGTGAGGATGTGGAGCAACTGGAAGGCTCTCCTACATTGCAGGTGGGAAAATGTCACAGCCTTTTTACAAACAATATGACAATATCTTATAATATTAAGTGTTCATTTACCATACTGTCAAGCAATTCCATTCTTAGGTTTTCAACCTAAAGAAATAAATAAAAACATGTCTCCATAAAAACATATATGTAAATATTCACAGTAACATTATCTATAATAGCCAAAAACTGGAAACAACAGGCATTTTATATATAGATGCACACACATATACACACCATGGACTACAAGAGAGTGACAAAAAGAAAGTATTTACACATACAACAACACACATGAATCTCAGAAAACATTATGCTAAATAGTGGAAGTCAAACAGAAAAGACTATGGTCAGTGATTCCATTTACATGAAACTCCCGCAAAGGCAACACTCTAGTGATAGCAGACCAGTCACTGCCTGGGACTGGGGCAGAGGAATGGGATCAGGAGCAAAGGGGCACAGGGAATCTTTTTAGGGTAAGAGTACTGTTCTCTACATCAGTTAGGATGGTGGTGACATGATTGTATATACTTAGAAAAATTAAAGTATGCTTTGAAGAAGGATGAATATTATTATATATAACTACTTCCATAATAAACAAAAAGGGGACCAAAAACAACAGAGGAAATTTGGACACAGAGACACCAGAAATGCACACACAAATGACACAGCAAGATGGGGACCACCCACAAGCCAAGGAAAGAATCCTCAGGACAAACCAAACTGCCAACACCTCGATCTTGGACTTCTTAGCCTCTGTTGACTAAGCCAGCCAGGCTGTGGTTGCTACTATGGCAGTCCTTGCAGACTAATTAATTAATGCATCGTCTTAGTACAATACAGACCGCGGCTACTCAGTGAGACAGGGTGTTTGCACTGAGGTCAGACAGGAGGCATGGCTCAGCGTGGCCATGAACTTGAACTTACAGCAGGGCAGAGCCTGCCAAGGACCTACACATCTTGTTTCCTACCACAGTTCCAGGCCCAGTGTGGGGCACTGAACTCAGTAGAATCAAAACATCCACACTGGGCAAGACCTGCCTGAGGGCCCTGGGAGATGCCTGGCTGAATTCCTGCTTCTCTCCATCCTTGAGACTCACCAATTCCCCTTGCCAAGGAAACAATGTATAAACTGCAGTGCCCACTGCAGGGGTCACGGAAGGGCCAGGTCACCCCTCAGTCAGGCTCTAAAGAGAGGTTGAAGTTATGGCTGTGTGAGATGTTTACAACAGAAACATTTGTTTCTCAAACTACTCTGGGGTTGCTGAAATGAATTTCCTCTAAAGCTGAAAAGTGCCCATCCATCTGCTTGATGGCAACTTCCCTGGAGGCAAAGAGAACAGAGGCTTGGGCAGCTGGAGTAGGGTCAGGCTGGGAGAGGAGGACAAATCAAGCCACAGTTGGGTGGGTGCTGTGGATGTCCCTCTAAGGCAAAGCAACTATATTTTTTACCAGAATATAGTAAAAAAGAAAAGAAAGAAAGAAAGGAAGAAAGAAAAATGGCTCTGGTTTATAAATTTATTTATAAGAAATCAATCATAGTTAATTGCACATTTAAAATATTTTATATTGCAAATACAATAATTTCATTAAAATATACCAAATTATTCAAAAATGTATCATTTAAATCAAGAGTGCCGGTCTCAGCTGAATCCAGACCTGTTCAAAGACACTGGTGAACACAGGGACTGGGGCATCCAGCTCAGCGAAGATGGAATCAGGTTGGACAGGCCTGGCCCAGGAACACACACACAGTTAGTGGCCCAGAGACCCAGGAGGAATGATTGATTACACAGACATTGCAGATCTGTCCCCAGGCCAGTCCCAGGAACTTGCTGATATTCCTACAGGGAACAAAAATCAAACCAGCAGCCTTTCACCTAAAAAACAGCTGAGACCCAGGCCTGGGCAGCACCCACTTTGGTCCAGAGGCAGGTCCCACCAAAGCATTAAGGGACTGTTGTCTCACTCTTGTATTGGCCAAAAAGTTTGTTCAGTTTTTTACCTACAACGGCTCTAACAGCTCTTAGTTGTCTTGAATTTCATTCAAAACAATTTTGTTATATTGTATTGTGACAACTGTCATATCAGCATGCATTAAAAAAATCAAAATTGGTGAATTTTTGTGTAGCCATTTTAATATTGAAAATGGAAGAAAATACACAATACTTTTGCCATATTATGCTTTATTATTTCAACAAAGGTAAAAACACAACTGAAACACACACACAAAAGATTTGTGCAGTGTATGGAGAAGGTGCTGTGACTGATCGAACGTGTCAAAAGTGGTTTGAGAAATTCCGTGCTGGAGACTTCTCACTGGACGTTGGTCCACAGTCAGGTAAACCAATTGAAGTTGATAGCGACCAAATTGAGACATTAATTGAGAACAATCAACATTATACCATGTGGAAGATAGCCAGCATACTCAAAATATCCAAATCAATAAAGTTATTGGTGAAAATGAAAAATGTATCTTTTAGGGAAAAAACGACATGAATTTTTCAGCCAGTCCAGTACTTCTTTCCCTTCCCCGTTACCCTGGTTACCCTGTGGCACCCCAAGTCAAAGCAGAGATGCTGAGAGACAGATCCAGGTAAAAGACAACTGGTCTCCAATGCGTTTTTACCAATGCAGGAGCTTCTGTTGTGCTCCCTGAATTTATTAAGACTGAGGCTGGAGGGAAGAAAGAGAGTGGCTCCTGCTAGTAAGAGCTACCTTAGGGAGCAGTGAGGAGGACGCAGAGCCCTTCTAGTGGAAAGAAGAAACACCAGCAAGCAGAAGGATGTGGAGCCAATTGAAAGGGCCCAGACACAAGCTGTCCTCAAATGCGACTCCATCACCAACCTGTCCCACAGACAACAGCTCTGGAGCCTTGTAAAACCCTGTGAACAGATGGCGGGGGCCTTCGACGCCACTGCTGGGGGAGGGAGCACGAAGAGGAAACCTCAGCCCTGACTATCGAGGAATGCCCCTATGTTCCAGGGCAGTAGTCAGTCCAGCGCCTGTGTTACAATATCGTGTAACACCTGGTAGCCAAAAGGAGAAGGAAGCATTCATCACATCTTGCCACATGTACTGCAGCACTGGCCGGCATCATGAGGACTTCGGAACACTGAGCAGGGCATCTGGCAGAAGCCTACAGCACCCAGCAGGAGATGCCATTTGAGGTAAGAGCTGGAGGTGGCAGAGAAGCAGGAAGGTGTAGCAGAAGCAAGAAGGTGTAGCAGAAGCAAGAAGGTGTAGTGTGAAGCAGAATTTTCACACAGCAGAAAATTCACCCTGAAATGCCAGGCATGCCTAGATTAAGAAGGGGGCAGCCAAGCCTGGCAGGTGGGAGAGTGTTAATGTAACCCCGTTGTGCCCCAAACACACTGCTGAAGAACTGGGCACCCCAGGAACTGAGCCGATCACAGACAAGGCTAAAAATGCAGCTCCCCATTTGGGAAAACCCATCTGTCACGGTTATGACATATCTAATGGGGGGATATAATGACAGATAACATCACACACGATGCAAATGAAAAGGTAGTGTGTGATTTTTAATTCCAAAAGAAATGGAAAGTTGTACAACAGAGAAAATCTAATCATAGGACCACCTTGATCTGCAGTGAACAGCATTGTTTTCATTAAACTGACGGAACTTGGGCGAATGAAGGGACTAAAAAGAGAGTGGGGACAGGACACAGGGGAGCTGACTCCACATCCGACAAGAGGCCAGTAGACAATTGCTGAACACTGATAGGTTGAGAAACAGCAGTCCAACTTTGTAATTCGGAAAAATAAAGATACAACTAGAAACAATAGTTTAAAAGTTAAGAGAGGTGGTGTCTAGGGCGTGGCACTGGGTGGAATGGGAGAAGAAGGAGCAGGGGCCTGCTGGGGCCTGCCTTGGCTCTCTGAGTGATCTTGGACCTGCAAACTTACCACTCAGGGTCTCCATTTCTCCCTTTGTATCCTGATGGTGCTGTCTAGGCGATCTCTAATGACTGTGTAGCTCTGCAGTGTGAGGTTCTAGGTATATGGGTTTATGTGGATGGATGCACTCTGGGGACTGAGTATGAGAATAAGTGCATTTTTCGTGACCATAGTAACCTGAGTGTCACAGAGACCCAAGCCAGACGGATTTCAGCACAAGTCTCAGAATGGCAAACTCCAACAGGTATATGATCTATCTGGGCAGCCGTGGCCCTTTTCTAATTCAGCCAAAGGAAACTCTGCCCACCTGCTTCCAGGCTGAGGGCCTGGCCACACCTGACATGATGGTTGCTATTGGAGTCATTGAACCACAGTTGGCATATGCTGCTCATTATTGCAGATACTGCTGATCATCCCAGCAGGAGGCAACCTCCTCCCTGCACTCTCAGCATCCCCTGTGACCTTCACCGCCCCATATCCCAAATTCTACAAACAGACCATATGAGTACCCTGCCTTGTGAACAGGACGTGCATATGCACTTTGAATGAATGAAAGAATGCTATCATACATCAGTCACTCCCTTTGCACTGAATATTTTTCTTGGACTCCAGAATTGAATAAATTAAGGCAATGAAGAAAAACAAAGCAGGTGGAAACGAACATGATACTCTACTCAGAGAGAACAAGGAAATAATGACGAAAAAGAGATTAATGTCCTTGTATAGGCTTCTTCTAGAGGCATAAGTATTGTTGGAAAATGAGAGAAATGATCCCTATAGAAAGCAACTCTCTACAAATCTTTCAGGAAATCTTCCAAGGCCTGGTAACCAGCAAGGCCCCTGTAGCTAGGCAGCCAAATTGTCCTTCTTTTGCTCACAAATCTAGTCAGAATGGGAAATGCTGGCAAGTGTTGGCACTCCTGGAAATACTGGTTATCTTCAAGACTGAATGAAGCTCTGAAGAAGGAAGAGAAGTAGCATTTGTTTAGCATGTCAACAACCTTTTATATACTTTGTCACTTAATCCTGACATTGACCTTTTGAAGTAGGAATCACTACCTTGATATACAAAGAAGACAATAGAAGCTAATTTATCTTCTCTTGGGTCACATGGCTAGTGAGTGTTAAAGTTGGGATCCAATCCAAAGTCCAGGTCCTGGCAAAATGCCTTCTTCTTCCTTATCTATTGACTTGCTTGTGCAAGACTGACTTCCCACAGTTCTTAACCCGGCTGAGGAGGGACACACAATGTCAGACCTCAGGAGGGCTGACACTGTCTTCCCTGTGCCTAAGATACAGCCACATTCCCCAGGCTGGGAAGTGGGTGGCTGTTCCCAGCAGTTTGCTGGCTGAAGGCAAACCATGTTGCAGGGGAACATGCCCCTGTACTCCTCACAAATGGGGAACTCCATCATGTTAACTCTTTGTTCCCTTCCAAGTGGATCTCCTGCTTTTTCTGTTTCCGACTATTTTAAATGCATTAAGTGACATGATTATTTAATAATTTCCATGGGTTTTCTGGTATTTGTTTGGGGGGTGTTATTTTATTTTGTTTTTGTTTGACAGTGTGGAAGCATCAAACATTGTAAAGTGTTTTTCTGGCTCACTAATTGATCCATTCCTGCCTAATTTACTGCTGTTTTATTTCTTCTTTATTAAAATGATACAAGGTTTTTTGTTTTGTTGTTTCCAAAAACATAACAACACTGCTCACTACTCGTCTGTCTGCACCTCCCCCAGGATGACAGTGCACACCACAGATCGCACAGATCACCAGGCAAGGGTGGGGAGCAGGTGCTGGGGGATGGGGGGCCCTGCCAAGCCAGCTCCCGCAGTCATGGAGCTCCTTCCCCAGCACCTCACCTGATGTTGTCTGAGGTATCTATTGACATCCTTGGCAGGTCTTAGGTGTCAATGTTCTCAATTGCCAAAGGATTTCTGAAGCTTGTGAAACCTCTGGCCATAGGGGCTCCACATGTGACCCATCCAGAAGCTGCAACCTTAAGCCAGCTAGCCTCACCCATGCAACAGAATTGTGCCCCACTGGCCCCTGGGGCAGGTGAGGTCCCCACCTGATGCTCAGCATGTGGACCCTTCTCAGCATCCAACCTCTAGCTCTGACCTTACCTCTGGTCCCATCAGCTCACCTTGGATCACAGGACTGATATTGTTCTTCCAGCCCCACAGAGGGTGTGGTGAACATACCAGCCTCAGACTTTACCTGGGGGTGCCCAGGACAATTCTGTCTGACCCTGACCCTGGGTTTGTCATCTTCCAGATTCACCCAGATCCCTGGATAGGAGATCAAACTCCAGCTGTGCTTGGTGACATTAGAACTTCAAAGGGGAGAAAATGAAACTAGGTCAAAACATCATCTGCCTGGCTCCCAGCCTTCCAGCTTCCTCTCTCCACTGCTGAGGCCAAGGGCCCTGCTTCCAAGCTCAGGGAATTTCTCCTTTGATATTATGTTTCTTTTAGGGGTTGGTTTAGGGAGGATCTCTTTGACTGCCTGACTGAGATAACCCAACTGCCCAGTGGTGGGGAAATGAGACACATATTAAGTGTCTAGGGTCCAGGTCTTTCCCATCTGCTTCATCCCTCTACCTTACAGACTCCCCATATATCTCCAGGATAAACCCACTGTGTATAAGTTGATGGAATTCACCTATAACACGATCATCACAGTGCCATGCACTGTTAGTGCTATTGTCTATGAGGTTTAGGTCAGCCCACTCTTGCCTGCCACCTCCCTACCTCACCTCAGGTTCCCAGGAGTCCTGGCTGGAGACAATGATGGAAGAGCAAGTACAGCCTCAGGAGCAGCAGTGGCTTTCTTAATGTTGGAGCAACTTCTGATTGAGTAAGATGCTGCCTCTTCCCAACAGTTACCATGGGTCATGAGGGCGTCACTCAAAACTGTGTCTCTCCCTGAGCCTCCTCTTCCCAAACACTTGAGGGTGTGGATACATTTTTCCGAGCACCTCTTCCTTTTATGTAGACCCTTGTCAAAACCACCAGTTGGTTGGGAACCAATATCATGACCCCAAGCCTCTTGCTTTATAGAAAAGAAAACGCTGAGGCCCAATGAGACAAAGTGGAGTCCAAGGGCAAAGTGTGAGTCATGGCAGAGCTGGGACCAGACCAAGGATCCAGATTTCCAAACTGGTGCTGTGATAATTACAGACTTTACTCCTGCAAAAGGGTACTCCATAACCTAATGTTCCTTTGAAGACCTGGGGGTGCATGTCGAAATGGAGAGTGTTAGCTGGTAGGCCTGTGAAAAAGGCCAGGGGTTTTGGTTAACTAGAAGAGTCAGTGAGTCAACACTGTCCTGCACCTGCTACAAAGTAATCATTCAAAAAATATAGCATCAAAGTGTCCATGCACTAGCTAATGTGACATACCTACATCTCTCCAGAAAAAGTCCAGCCATTGTTAATATAACAAGAATGGTTTGTGCAACATCGATTGGAAACTGGCAGCCAGGAGAGTGTATTGGAATGTGCAGCCATGAACAATGATAACTTCACTGTACTAGTCCATGAGAGCGGTAGACGCTGTTGAGTGAGCATGTGTACTGAGTGGCCATCACATTCAAAATGACTGAGCCAGTAGAGCAATGAATCTGCAACAAGTTTTGCTTTAAGATTGAACATTCCTCCACAGAAACTTCAGATGATTTAGAAGGCTGTAGCTATGGGCTACTGGTGATTGGCAGCTTCATCACAATGCACCCGCTCATGAATCACGTCTTATGCAGAGTTTTTTGGTGAAACGTCACATCACCCAGGTAACTCAGCCCCTCAAAAGACTTGATTTGGCACCCTATGACTTCTGGGTTTTCCCAAAACTAAAATCACCTTTGAAAGGGAAGAGATTTCAGACCATCAATGAGATTAAGGAAATTACGATGGGGCATCTGATGGCGATTGGGAGAACTGTGTGAGGTCCCCATGCACCTACTTTGAAGGGGCCTGAGTCATCATTGTCCTGTGTACAATGTTTCCTGTGTCTTGTATCTTCTTCAATAAACATCTCTGTTTCATGCTACGTGGCTGGATACTTCCTGGACAGACCTTTATGTGTATGTATTATACACACACATAAATATGTCTAGCTTGACAAACCTATAATTCCAGAGTAAGAGAATTGGCCATCTTTCCTATCCAGACTCTTGACAAACTAGAACATTCCAAAGAAAAGCAACCAAGAAGTCATGCTAACTCAAAATTATAATGAGAGTGATGTGTTTAAAGGTCCAGAAATTTAGTTTACAGAAGACAAGACTAACCATTTATTGTATCTGACTTCATATAACTAAAAAAAAAAAGTGAAAAAAACAGAATTGTTCTGTGTCATTTTAGAGTGTAAAGCTAGATTTAACAAAGAAAGATAGAATGACATTTTAACACTGGAACTCTTTAAAGTATGCATTTATCACATGAAGTGGTGAGCCCCTCATCATTTCAGGTTCCCAAACAGAGATGAGAGACACCAGAGGACTTGCTGATATGTGCTGGAAGGAATTCAGGCAGCAGAAATTAGTTTGAATGCAATCAAAGGTATTCTGTAATCTGATAAACTCTACCTTCCCTACCCTGAAATTCAGAGTGAGGAGAAAAGAGGAGAAAATAAAAAGGAGAAGGTATTGGAGCTGAACCTCCTTCTCACAGACAAGGTCAGAGGAGGTACAAGTACACTCACCAGTCTGAGCACCTGTGACAATAGAATGATGACTTCTTAATAATCTTCCTATATTACTCACGATTTCTCAGTTGCACACTATAGAAGCTCGTGTACTTTTCAGTAAAATACAGAGGTGTTTATTTAATAGAAGAACACAAAGTGTCTTGCGAAAAGGGGGCAAGTGGGAGTCATTGAAGGTTTTAGAGTAGGGTCATAACACAAATAGTCACACTTCTTATTTTTCTTTGACTTTTTTAAAATAATTTTTTTATTTTTCAAATATGATTGAAAAATATTACATTGCATTCATTTCAGGTGAAAAACCCAGTGATTAGACATTTATATAACTTACAAAGTGATCACCCCAATAAATCTAGTACACATGTGACACCATATATAGTTATTAAAATATTACTGACTATATTCTATAGGCTGTACTTTATATCCCTATGATTGTTCTGTAACTACCAATTCTTAATCCCTTTACCTTTTCAACCATACCCCCAAATCCCCACCCATCTGGCAACCGTCAAAACGTTCTCTGTATCTATGAGTCTATTTCTGGTCTGCTTGTTTGTTTTCTTTGTCTTTTAGAATCTACATATAAGTAAAATCATATGGCATTGTCTTTGATTGATTTGTTTCACAATACCCTCTAGGCCCATCCATGTTGTTGCAGATGGCCAGATTTCATACTTTGGGTCTGCTTACTACCAGGACCACTGCTAGCTTGAAGAAGATTATAAAGATATAGCCCATTTAGGTTCATTTACTTTAGGGCTCACACGTTTGTCAAAAGGGTCTGGAGTGGAGGGCAGTCTTCCTAGGAATCCCTCCTCCCTCCTCCCTCCTCCCTCCTTCCTCTTCCCTCCTCCAACAGTGGCCCCTTGGTCGGAAGCCAGGCATATGCACCATGATGCTGTCTTCCTCTGAGGAGTTCTTGTCAACAGGGATCCCAGTGTCTCCCTCTGATCTAACTCCAGGTCAGATCCCACCTTCAGACAGTCCTGCAGACACTGTGAACACCTAATGTGGATACAGCTTAGCCCCACGCTAACCATGTCTGTTGGTACTGAATGAACGTCCTCCCCACACAGACCCTACAGAGACAAACACGCCCTCCACTCTCCTTCCTGAGTCTCATACACACCCCCCTGCATCACAATAACTCAAAGGGCTCCATGGCTCTTAAAGGTCTTTCAACAATATTAGTCAAGGGCCTCAGAGCATTGAGGGAATTAATTGGAGAGTATAATTACATTAATCCTCTTTTACAGATGAGGCAAGTGATACTCAGAGAAGTTAAGAGCTTCTCTGAGCTGGTAGGACTGGACATGGTATTTGGATCCAGGCTGTCTGCACCAAGTTGCTATAGTTTTTCCAACCGGCCTCTCTAGGAGGGAGAGAAAGTCACCCTGATTAAGCACCTACTATGTTCCGGGTGTCTTACATGCTTTGTCTCATGTAATCCTCACGGTGGCCCCATGAAGCAGGTGTTATCCCCCCCATTTTATAAATGAGGTGACTGATATACAGAGAGGTCAAGTAACTTGTCAAAGTCACCCAGCCAATAAGTTATGGGGCAGGATTCCAATTCAGGTCAGTCACCAGGATCTAAAATCCATGGCTTTCCCCCTAACCACATACCCCCGACATGGAAAAAACCCCATATCCTGTGACTGCCTCATTAGAAATCCAGCCCTCATGCTACTGAAGCTGAAGAAATCCTCATAAGTAAATTACTCCCTAATTTATTTAAATGATGAGCAGCAAAGGGTGCTTTAATGCCAGCCTTCCTACCCGCTGAATAGAGCAGTCTGTGTGACACCACACCAATTCTTCACTGAACAATCATCGAACTTAAAAGGTCACAAAATGTCCAAAGAAAGACGTCTTGACACAGGGCTGAACAACCCTTCTGCACCAGACAAGCACCTAAAATCACCAAAATTCTAGGAGTTTGACTGGAAATTGAAGGTGCCACTGTGAAATCTATGTATAGAACTTTTATTAAACACAAATTGTAGGGAGCAGTAGAAGTGGGTAAAGGGGGGTCAAATAAATGATGGTGGAAGGAGCTTTTTACTTCAAGTGGTAGACATACAATTCAATATACAGATGATATATAGAATTGTACACTTGAAACATATATAATTTTATTAACCAATGTTACCCCAATAAATTTAATTTAAAGACACACAAAGTATACCCACTACAAACTAAGAGTTCAGCTCATTTTGCAGGTAGGCAATGCAGACACAGACTGTCTTGGCTCATCCTTCCTGCAGTCTTCCTTTCCACACTAAGGTAGTGACTTTCTGTGGGAAGAGAATCAGCGGGAGGGGAGAGCGGCAGGTGAGCTGACCTGAGGTCAGTGTGGAACGCAGAGCACTTGGGCTGCAGTGGGGAATGAGTCAGGACTTCACTTCAAGACCACAGGACCCCACTCCTGGGCAGTACCTACAGGCACTGCCTTACCTTTCTCCTCAGGTTTCCACCTCCCATTTTCCCCACCTTGGAGTACATACTCCTGGCATTGCCCGGCGGGCCAACTGGGGCAGGGAGAAAGCATTGAGGACACCAGCCTACCTGGCTGCTCGTACAGAGAAATCACTACTAATCCCAGAATTGACCTCCTGCAAGGGTTGGACACAAGCCATGTGTCTTCCACCATTTCACAGACTGTTTGTTCTACACAAGTTTTGGCCATGGTTTCCTCCTTCCATCTGTTTCCACATGCTTTCCATCATTCAGAGATTCCTCAGGTTTTGTCCACTGAGAGCTCACTTACTCTTACTGTAAGGAATTTCCTGAGGATTTGAGCCAAAAGAATTCCCCATGCATTGAGGCTGTCTTCCTAAACTCCTGTGCCATTTCTCTGACTCTGCTCTACCTTGACCTTTTTTCTAGCATGTAAAATACTTCACCCAAATCACCACATATTTAATACTGAGCTGCTATTAAATGGCAAGAGTAGAGGCAGGTAAGTGACAGTTGGTTTCAAGAAGCACCTGTAAAAATGAGGAGAATAGTGAGGAAAGTGTTTCTGAAAAGACAGCATCATCTTAATATGTCCCAAATTAAGCTCATCGTCTTCTCTCACTGTCTTCTCATGGATGCTCTGTCCTGGCTAATGGCCTCATCATTCACTGTCACTCACTTTGGAAAGTAAGAGTCAGCCCTGAACTTCCTTATCCAATAAGTAGTCAAGTGCTCTCAATGCTGTCTCCTTGATGTGTCTCAAACATACTCCCTTCTCTCTATCCCTAGATGATGTTATCTGATTCCAGCCCTTATTACCTCTCACATGGAAGACTGCAGTAGCTTCCATTCTTGCCTGTCCATGGGAGGTTCCCCTTGAATAATCCAATCCTCCCTCAACTCTGATACCTCCGAGGTCTTTAGAAAATGCAGTAACAAAATACAGTGTCTGAAAACACTGTATTTGCTAGTGTCTGCCTGTATCTTTTAGTCCATCCTACCCCAGAATGGCAGTTTAGAGCCACTTCCAGGTGTGCAGGCAGGCCAAGCTGTTTCACACCCATATTCCTCAGCATGCCCTTCTCTCCATCGCAGTTCTGCCCAGCACATTTTCAGTCATCTGCCAAGAAAAGCCCACTCCTCTTCAAACTCCTCTCCAGGTACATTCTGATGTATGAACATTTACCTTACACCTCCTGTCTCCCCTTAGCACTAAGTATTCCTTGCTGTGTGTGGTTTACACACTTCAGCAAACTTGCTTATTTAATGTCTGACCTCTCACCGATCCATTCATCCCATATCCACAGGACCTGTCCCACTGAATGAACTGGACAAAACTGTACGAAAGCTAATTCACTATAGAAAACTTGAAGTTCATCATTTTGTTCAAAGAGTTTGAGTACATATATTTCTATCTTCCTTGAAAATTTTATTTAAAGCTAATAGATCATTACAACTTTAAGTTAAGGTACAATAGCTCACTCCCACCCTCATGTTGGCAAATGGCACAGATACCCTGAAACTAACAAGAAAAGATCAAGAAGTTATTAAGTGGGGCAGAAATCATGGGATAAATCACTCAGTGCCAAACTATAATAATGTTATGGGAAATATTTTGGAATTTTATTCCATGGAGCAGAATATGATTCTTCAACCCGGGGAGCAAGAGGAGAGTGGTAAAAATGCATCAAGAGGCTATTACCATATGTAACAAGCATTCTGTTAAGCACTTTACAAACATCTAATTTTACAATAGTCATTCAAGATGAATGTTATTAACCATTTGCGAATAAAGAAATGAGTTTAAAAATAGAAAATAGTCCTAATTTTATGCTAATAAATGACAAAACTATAATTCAAACTTAATTGACTAATCCAAAGACCAGTTACTCAGACCAAATGTGAAATCAAAATAACATAAAAGTCATAACATAAAATGATGGGCAATAAGAAATAAACATTCCAAAATCCTAACTTCAGCAGTTAAATTCGGCTGCAACTATCAGTGACACAAAGTAACAGTGAGTTAAAACAGGTAGATGTTTATGTTTCTATTGTTTCAAAGTCAGATAGTTAGCAGGCAGGCCTAGGGTTCTGTCAGCAGAATCACCAGTCCTCACCATCCCTAAGGGACAGCAGTCCTGCTCCTGTTCCAAAGTGAAGCTCCAGCCATCACATTCATACTCCAAAAAGCAAGGATGGAAGGAAGGAGAGGAAGAAGGGGCAAAGCACTCCAGAAGCTATTATACAGCAATGCCACTTTATCTTATTGCCTGTAATCTAATCACATGGCCTCGGCTAAATGTGAAGGATGATGGGAAATGTAGTTTTTATTCAATGTAGCCATGCACCCTGATAAAAATCAAGGATCCTATTAAACAAAAATGGATATTAAGGTAAACAACTAACTGCCACTGCTACAATACTTAATGTTAAATATATTATAAATATTTCTTCAAGATCATTATATTAATATAACACTGCTTCTGCAAAACAAAACATATACATTTATATATTAATATATACTCATTCAGAAGCACTCCAAGCAACACAGTCATGTGCCACCTGATGAACTTTGGGTCAATGACCGACCACATATACAATGGTGATCCCATAAGATTACAATGAAGCTCAAAAGTTCCTATCACTTAGTGACATCGTATCCATTGTAACATCAGAGCACATTGTATTACTCATGGGTTTGTGGTGACACTGGCATAGACAAGCCTGCTCTGTGGCCAGTCAGATAGAAGTATAGCACATACAATCATGGACAGTACAAAACTTGATAATGATAATGATGGCTGTATTAATGGTTTATGTATTTACTCTACCATAGTTTTATTGTTATTTTAGAGTATACTCTTTCTACTTATTAAAAAAAAAAACAGTTTTGCTGTTAAGCCATGTGCCCTGTTACCCTGGCAGCAGCATCATAGATCTCATTTACTACATCTCTCGACTGTATCATTTTCCTTCTGCTTGGCTTAATCTCATTCATCATGGCCCCTGAGTATTCCACATCCACTACAAATGTTTCCAGAAAGAAGCCACTTCAAGTGATTGACCTGGAAACAAAATGAAAATTGGTTAAGGACGGCAGAGGTAGAAAGTCAGTGGTTATTGCTTGCCCACCAGGCATGTCCCATACCACCACAGCTATGATCTTGAAGAACAAAAACAAAGAGACATAAGCTGGTAAAGGATCTGCTTCACTGAAGGCAACAAGACTAACAAAAATTTGGGAAGGGCCTGGATCAGACATGGAGGAACTTCTAATGACCTGGGTTGAAGACCAGACACAGCACCTTTTGACAGATGCTATCCCTCTCAGTGATGACAACCAAAGCAGAAAGTTTGTTTGGGATGTTGAAAGAAAAGTCTTAACCCAACAAGAATGATGAATTTACTGCTAGTTGTGGGTGGTTTAAATGATTCAAGAATTGTTCTCCATTGCATGACGTGAAAATGAGTGATGAGTCTACAAGCACTCATGTGAAGGCAGCTGAAGAATCTTTGGAAACTCTAGATAAGGTGATTATGGAGGAAAATTACTTGCCAAAGCAAATATTCAATATAGATGAAATCTCCTTATCTTGGAAACGGATGCCTGAAAGGACTTCCATCCATAAGGAGGCCAAGTCAATGCCGGGTTTCAAGGCTTTTGAGGACGGGATAACAGTCTTGCTTGGGGGCAATGTTGCAGGCTGCAAATGGAACCCTTCATGATGTGGCACAGTGAGAACACCAGGGCCTTAGAGCACCTCAGTAGGCACACACTGCCAGTACACTACAGGAGCTACAGAAGTCATGGATTACCCAGCTCTTCCTCCAAGAGTCCTCCTAAATTGCTATTTCAGTGAAATGGAGAAGTACCGTTTGCAGAATAACATAGCTTTCAAGATTTGCTTATTATTGATAATGTTCCTGGACTTTCTCCTTTTAGTAATGGTCTTTATCCCAATATCAAACTGGTGTTTCTCCTTCCAAAAACCACCTCTTTGGCTCAACCAATGGGTTGAGGAATTATAGCTGCTTTTAAAGCCTACTACCTGAGAATGACCTTTGCCCAGGCTATTGCAACAACTAAGGGACACACCCAGAAAACACTAATGTAAGTCTGGAAGGGTTGCAAAATCTATGATGGCATCAAGAGCCTTGCTTTGCCTTGGGGCATCATCACCAAGGAAAGTATGAATGGCACCTAGAAAATGGCACTCAATAGTCTCATCCATGACTTCAAAAGATTTGCAAAGGACAAAGAGGTTGCAAAAATCAACAAGGCTATGATTGGGATGGCAAAACACTTTAACCTGGGTATAGATAAGAATAACATTGAAGAGCACTAGAGGTGGTTCCTGCGGAATTGACTAAGAGGAATTTTTGGGACTGGAACAGGAACACATAGCTAAAGAAGCAGCACTAGAAAAGGAAACTGCAGAATAAAAAGAAGAAGAACCTCCAAGATAATTCACAGTGAAGAATTTAGCAGAAGTTTTTGCAGACTTCGGAGAGCTCCTTAAAAAGTTTGAAAACATGGACCCCAACACTGATTTTCATTAATAGGGAGAGACATTGGTGGTGCATTACCTGCTTCCAAGCAGATCTATGATGATAAAAAGAAATAAACCAAACAAACTACCATGGACATATTTCTAAAACTGAGTGACATCGCCTCAAGAAGAGCTTCAGGCAGACACCTCAGGAGGTGTTACAAAGAGAAGGCATTGTTGTCCTAGGAGATGAGAGCTCTGCACGGTATTGCCCCTGGAGACCTTCCAGTGGGACACGATGGAGAAGGAAGACAGTGATATTGATGATTCTGACCCTGTGTAGGCCCTAGGCTAACGTATTGCTTTGTGTCTTAGTTTTTAATTAAAAAATTATGAAAGTAAAAATAAATTAAAAGTGGAAAAAGCATATAGAATAAGGATATAAAGGAAATATTTTTGCACAGCTGTGTGTCTTAAGCCAAGTGTTATTATAAAAGAGTGGAACAGGTAAAAAGTTAAAGTTGATAAAATAAAAAGGTTACAGTAAGCTAAGGTTAATTTTTTATTGAAGAAAGAAAAATATTTTTATGTTTATGCAGCCTTAGTGCACAGTGTTTATGAAGTCTACAGTACTGTACCGTAATGTCCCGGGCCTTCACACTCACTCACCATTGACTCACTCACTCACCCAGAGCAACTTCCAGTCCTGCAAGTTCCATTCATGGCAAATGCCCTATATAAGTGTACCATTTTTTCTTTTATACTGTACTTTTACTGTACCTTTTCTATGTTTAGATACACAAATACTTACCATGTGTTGCCTAAAGTATTCAGTTCAGTAACATGCTGTGCTGCTAGTAGCCTAAGAGCAATAAACTATACCATACAGCCTACCTGTGTAGTAGGCAGTACCATCTAGCTTTGTGTAAGTACACTCTATGATGTTCACCCAATGGCAAAATTGCCTAATGACACATTTCTCAGGTCGTATTCCCATTGTTAAATGACACAACTATATAAACAAGCCTGGCAAGTAAGAAGGTATGGAAGTGAATGACTTTTAAATTCCTTATGAATTGGGGTCGAGTAAAGAGAGGGAGAATGAATTTTTCCTTAACTTTGATAAGATAGAGACTGTAGTTCTTGGCAGCATACATCATATTTAATGGGGAATCACTTGAAGGCATTTTTTCTGCACTTATATACAAGATAAGGATGCCCATTTTCACTACTCTTACTTAACATCACTGGCAATGACAGTCAATACAACCAGACAAGAGATAAAAATCACAATAAGGGCAAAAAGAGTGTATGGCTTTTATATCAGTAGCAACCACCTCAACATACCCAATAAAAACCAGAAAAAAGGAAAAACACACAACAAACCGAAAATATTACATAAGATGGCAGAAGTAAGTTCTAATCTATTAATACTAAAAAATCCAAGTGGTTTAAACTTACCAATTTGAAATAAGACTCCAGCATTAGATTAAAGAAAACAATATCCACCAGTATGTTGTCTTAAACATGTTTCAAACCAAGAAAGAGAGAAAAGCTAAACAAAATTTAAATGGGGAAGATATACCAAATATGAAGCCAAAAAAGCTAGAATTCAAAGCACAAAGATTAGTGTCATACATTGAACAAAAGGGATAGCACAGTAAGAAAATAAAATTATGAATATTTATAAAGCAGTAATTGATAGAACTGTGGGAAGAAATACACAAATCAACAATTACAGTGAGAACTTAGTATTCCCTTTTGGAAACTGATAAATAAGTAGAAATTGAACAAAAATATGGAATTTCTGAATTATGCAGTTACTGAATACAGAGGTCTTCACACCCAATAGATACAGAATATGCATTCTTTTCAATTAAACAATTAGAGCACACCAAGGTATGACATGGGTTAGGTCATGGAAGTGTCAATGGACTTAAAACCGCAGAGAGGTGTTCTCTACTCCTCGAACAATGACATTAGAAATCACTACGAACAAAAAGTTAAGTTCAAAATCCCACATATCACAAAACAGGATTACATATTACTAAATGACTTCTAGCCTAAAATACTATAACTGAAATTAATAAATACTTAAAACTCAGTAATAAGACACTCGATTTTAAAATTTGTGGGAAAAGCTGAAGAAATTTTCACATACTCATAAATTCATGAAGTAAATAAAAATAGGAATTGAAAACAAACATTCAATTCAAGAAGTTGGTTGCAAAAAATATAACAGCAAATAAAATAAATAAGAAGGCAAAAAATAATATACACATTGAGGCAAAAATAAATAAAATTGATTATCAAAAATAGACATTTTATAAAATCAAAAACTAGTTCTTTGAAGAAATTAAAAACATATACTTTGACAAGACAGATCAAGACAAAAGGGGAAAAGTTAAAATAAGCAAACAATGAAATTGGAAATACCTATTGATACAATATAAATAAAACAACTGAGCTACATTAATAAATCTAAAAACCACCCTGGCTGGTGTGGCTCACTGGATTGAGTGCTGGCCTGTGAACTGAAAGGTCACCAGTTCAATTCCCAGTCAGAGCACATGCCTGGGTTGTGAGCTAGGTCCCCAGTTGGGGGTGTGCAAGAGGCAACCGACAGGCAACCGATTGATGTATCTTTCACATGAGGATGTTTCTCTCCCTGTCTTTCTTCCTCCTTTCCCCTCTCCCTAAGGATAAATAAATTTAAAATTTTAAAAAAATAAATCTAAAAACCTACATAAAAGGAAGATATACCTAGTGAGCAGCATAGCCCACCTCCCCGGGCCCCTGACCCACAAACTAAGGTTCTGCCAGATGCAGTGAGTCTACCTGTCATCCTCTATACCCTGAGACCCATCTCTGATAGGGCAACCACCCACCATCACACTAGTCCGAGTTTTCAAAACCCCAAACTGACTAGAAAACACCCCTACTTAAAACCCTTCAGTGGGTCGGAGAATTTCATAGCCAAGGAGAACCTAAGGGGCCATGACCACCAAATATAATGTGGTATCACTGATGGGTTCTTGAAATGAAAGAAGAAGGAAGGAAGGAAGGAAGGAAGAAAGGAAGGAAGGAAGGAAGGAAGGAAGGAAGGAAAGAAGGAAGGAAAAGAAAAAGACAGTAGGTAAAAACTCAGGAAGTCTGAATAAAGTCTGGGTTTTAGTTCATGATATATGCATATTGGTTCATTCATCATGACAAATGTACCATACTAATGTAAGATGTTAATAATAGGGAAAACAGGGTGTGTGGTATATGTGGGCATTCTCTGGTCTATCTTCTCCATTCTCTTGTAAATCTAAACCCTATTGTAAAATAAAAAGTTATCACATTAAAAAACAATGTAATGCAGGAAGAAAATCCTTCAGTGTTTCCCCAACACTCTTAAATCCAAGTCCCTTATCAGGAAACCCAGCCTTTCATGAACTGGCATTCCTGCATTCCTAGGGAGGCAGATACCAGTGACCTAGACAGTAAAAGAATGGAGAGACATGGGAAGCCTACTTCTTATCATTAACCAGGCTGGTATCCAAATCACTGGTGGGAACACTAAGATAGACAGGGCCCAGAAAAGGAACAAAAGAGAGCTCTGAGAAATGTCTTGGACTTGGAAGGGCCCTGACTTTGATTATCAAAATATTCTTCAAGGTTTCCCAAAAGAAGCCTCAAAATGCCTTAGGGACAGGTAGTCACACCTGGAGGGACCCCTGCTGCTCTGCTTCCTAAGCTTGAGACCTAGGAAAGTGTAGCAGCCCAGTTTGGAACCCCAACATTGGCCTATTAGGGGACCCTTCACCAGCCAAAGCATCTAGATAGTCAGTTGTGGTTCAGTTGGATCTAAGCAGCCTCCTGGATCAGGATCCCATCACTGCAGCCACAGATTATCTTCAAATGTCAACTCTTGGGTCTTACCAAGGACCAGACAACAGCGCCATGGGTTCTTGCCCAAGCTGCCCCCTTATAGGTCAAATGTCCAGAGCTCAGTCCAACCTAACTCGAAGATAGCCACAGTTTTATAAGGGAGGGTTAGAATGGAATGGATGACTTCTAAGAACTTTTCCCTCTCTAAAAAGTTCTCTAAATTTCTCCATCAGACCTGCACAGCAGGACTCTTAAATCCCTTTCTCCCTCTTCCTCCAGACTCCCTATTTTCAATTCCTCTGCAGTCTGCTCGAAGTGAATAAAACCCCATAAGAACCTCCAGCTTTCTTCCCACCCAGACCCAGTGAGAAGAGAATGTCTGTGCTTGGAAACCCAGTGTGGTCTACAGGGCAAATGCCAGGTGGCCACACACAGAAGTGACTTTCCAAGTTTACATTTCCATCCACATTCCCCTCACTCATCTTCTAACAAAGAGAAGAGAGAGGATTAAAAATGAGGAGGATTTCATCAAGCCAGGCAAAATTAATTAGCTGCAATTTCACTGCTGAGCTGCCAGGTAAATTTCACAGTATAATCACTCCAGGTACCTGCATTAATGCGACAATAATGCCTTATAAACATTCAATATCCCATTTGCCTCCATGCATGGGCAAGACTAAGAATTAGATACTAGCCTGGCTGCCATGCTTGGTTTGGATCTGGGGATAATAAAGTTTTGTAGAATATTTCTCACAAAGAAACGCAATAGCTCCTGTCTCCACTTTTCTCTTCTCACACTCACCTCTCTGTAAGGAGGCTGGACTCCTCTGTCTGGGCCCATGGGCAAGGCTGATTGGCTGATTTAATCCCTTGTGAGGGCTGCATGTCCCTGTTCAGACATTAACTGACTAGGTGACTGCACATTTGGCTCAGCCTCTCTGGGTCTTCCTTTCCTCACCTGTGAAACAGAAACAGTAGCAAAGCCTGTGTGCCTCCAGGTCTGGCATGAGGATCAAAGGAGATTATGGGCATTTTTTCCAGTTTTCTAACTGAACACTGCTTTGGTCACAAAGGATCACTAGCCAAAACACAGAGAAATGAAGACTCTGTTATCCAGAAATGAGCACTCACAAAGCGCCCACCTCCCAGCCTGAGAGGCCTTTCTGAGAGTCAGAGTCAGCACAAATACTGCTGGCTCCAGGTGTGGGTGGGTGTCTGTCCTCCACTGCCCACAGCTCACATTCAAGGAAGGCCTACATTATCCCTCAACTGTTGTTTCTTAGAAATAGCTCATGTTTCTGCTTTCGGTCCTTCACCAAAACATCAAAACCTGGTGGTTTATCACTAAAGGCTCAAGAAAGGATATGTAGCTATCCCATATTTAACCAGTGAGAGTGACAGAATAAGCTTGCACATTAGCCTGGGCAACGCAAGTGATGTACCCCAGGATCTGGGCAGAGTTATACACAGGGGTTAAGTGGAAAACCTTTGGGGCCGGGCCAGCTGGAGTTTGAATCCTGGCTCTGCAACCTTTCTGAAGTTTCCCTACCTTAAAATGGGAATAATAATACCTACCTTGTTGGTTTGTTGAGATGCACCTAACACAGTGCCTGGCATATAATTAGTGTTCAGTATAGCTCTAGATGGCAATGACCACAAGGCATGCACCCAATTGCAGTTTATGGGCTAGCTGGTTTCTATTTAAGAAAACTGAAGACACAAGGAGAAAAACTTGAGCGAAGTGGGGGCTGTGGCATTTGGATTACACTTAATGATCTAGAAAGCATAGGAGAGAGAGTTGGACCCAGTAGTATCCTCTTACATATGAGGAGCAGCAGGGTGACCTAGAAGGAGGACACAGGTCCACCCTTCCTGACTAGGCTCACCAGCCTGAACACCACCTCCACCATTTGTGCCTGACTCAGGGCACGAGCTACTGGGAAGTCTTCCCTGTGTCAAATGAAATGTTCCCAGTAGACCCAGTGAGTCTCTCTGTCTGCCTTCTGCTGTTACATACAGCAGCTCTATGTCTGCTTCCAAATGGGGGCCCTGCAGAAAGCACCTCTTTAATCCATTCAAAGACCCCTTATTCCTTCCTCAGTCCCTGCTGCCCAGACTGAAATTGTGTTGCCTAGTTCTTCACTGCAAGGGCTCTGAAGTCAGATGGATATGAAGTGAAACTAGTTTGTCCAGTTATTTTTCCCTGGTTTTTTTATTGTATTTTCTCCATTGCCATTTAGTCCCTCTAAACTCCCCACCCTACCCCCCACAATCACCATACTTTTGTCCATGTCCATGAGTCCTTTTTCCTTTTTGCTCATTCCCTTCACCCCTACCCTCTTAAAACTTAATGTTCTTCCACAATGTGGAGAATTCATAGAGAAGATACCTCATAGGGTCTTGTGCATAATGTGAAGGCCACCCTTAACTTATTAAGCACTTACTAAATGTTAGTAATTTTTATAAAATGGAGAATTTATAGGATAAGATAGCTCATAGAGTGTTATGTACAATGAAAGCATGTCAACACATATTAAGAATTCCATTAAATACTACTAATTATTCTTTCATCAAATGCTTTCATAATTATGACTCTATGCCTTTAACACCTCAGAAGCTCTCTGAGAGTATTAGTTTCCTCTTACCCCACTGGCTGATACCACTCATTGTCATTTGTTAATTCAAGCTTATGGGATGCTTCCAAATGGTGGGGTGACCAGGCTTTGTCCTAGGCTCTCAAACTTCCTCTATGTAGCACTGGCTTTTGATAACATCCTGACATCTAATATCCTCCAACCATTTTATCTCTAGCTCTATTATTTCCATTGAGCTCCAAACTCATATCCAGCTGTTAACTTCACACTTGCCTTAGATGTTGTGCAGTAAAAGAATTTTACCTTGCCTATAGAGTTTTATTCTTTGCATTTGGCTTCTGGGAGGTTATCTCTAAGCCCTTGAAATGTCATGCCTAATAGGAGTGTCTTTATTTGCCTGAGCCTTGAATCACACTAAATAGCCTAACAATGTGATTTATGGTGGGGGATTTAAGTAACGTGGTATCAGCGCAACCAGAGAGACTGGAAATTAAGACCATCCACATGAGCAATGAATCATGCCTATGTGATGGAGCCCCAATAAAACACCCAGATGCTGAGGCTTGGATGAGCTTCCCTGGTTGGCAGTGCTCCATGCGCTTTGCCACACAATGATACTGGGAGAGTGACGCTGTCCTGTCTGACTCCATAGGGAGGGGACAATGGGAGCCCCATGTGTGGTACCTCTGGATTCTACTATAAACTTCTTCGGTTGGCTAATTTTAATCTGTGTTCTTTCCTTACAATAAACCATAAACATGATTGTAATAGCTTTCAAAGCATGGGTGAGTCTTTCTAGTGAATTGCCAAACATGAAAGGCTTTTAAAAGTCCTGGAACTTGTAATTGGTGTCAGAAGTGAGGGTGGTCTCATGACTGTCTGCCCTCTAACTTGGCAGTGGGCAAACTCTTGTGGATGTCTAACTGGCATCTCAAACTTAATGTATCCAAAACAGGAATCTGCCTGCACTCCCCAAAAAATAAACTGACAATATTTTTAAAATTCAAAATATAGTTCCTAATATCACCTTGCTCATTTCCATCAAACCAACAGAAGGAAAAAGGACATGGGAAATAGACATGGGCATTTTTACAGGCCAGGACTGGAGGTGACTTCTATGATTTGCACTCACATTCCATTGGCTGAAACTTGGTCAGATCATCACACCAATGGCCAAGGATGGCTAGAAAATATACAAGACTTGGGCAGCCAGAAGGAGAAAAAGCTCAGTGAATAGTCAGTCATCCCTGCCATATTAGCTATCAGTCTGGGACTGAAGCTCAATTCCTTATTTCTGTTCTTTAAACACACAAGGTTTATTCCTACTGCAGGCTGTACCCAGCTGCTCCATTTGCCTGGATCTCTGCACAACTGGCTCCTTCTTATCATTCAGACCTCAGCCCAGATGTTACCTCCTCAAAGAGGGCTTTCCTGGCCACCCAATCTAAAGTGGCCTCTACTCACCAGTTACTTTCTGACATATCCCCCTTTTCAATTTCATCAATTACATCAGCATCTGAATCAGTCTTGTTGCAGAGGCAGGACCTAAAAACCCCCAGAATTTATTTATGAAAACATTGTGCATTTATTCTTATGTGTTTAAACTTCAGTCACCTTCAAAGTACTCTCACTTGATGTAATATACCTATCAAGATGTTTTTTCCACTGCTCAGAACAGTTGTTTGAACTTGTCAATTTTGATGCCTTTTAGTGCTTCTACCATTTTTGTTATTTCGTTCATTCATTTGTTTGCTTGTTTTGCCTCTTCCCCATCGGCAAACCATTTCCCTATGAGGACTTTTTTCATCCATGGAAACAAAAAAAAATGTCGCTCAGGGTGAGATTCGGTGAATAGGGAGGGTGGGGCACAGGGGTCATGCTGTTTTTTGTCAAAAACTGCTGAACACTCAGCGCGGTGCAGGCCATGACATGAGTGAATACATTGAGTCTTCAAACAAAATTCACTGAAGCCAAATGCAGCCTCTCACAACACCACCAGCTAGTCCACTGATACAGATGGGTTCCTAGAAGACTCACCTAGCAAGAGAAGACTGTACTATAAGGGGCTTGCCCTCCTGAAATTATTTTTGGGGGTCCTCCCTTGTATTTCTGCACTTACGTTCAGTCTCTACATTAGATTAGGAATCCATGAGTACCTGACACTGGCAGAAGCTAACTAATATTTTTTGAGTAAATGAATTAGTGAATTAATGCCTTTCTATACATATTCTAATTGGCCATACATCATCTGAACAGTGAATCCCAGCCCTCAATGAGATCTCCATAGAGCAAAAATGCCCAACTTTTCTTCTGTTCTGCTATCTCGCCTGGTAGAGCCCATGCTGTCTTGAGCACTGAGGCTTTCTCAGACAGGGCCTCAAGCTCTGGGTCCAGAGAAGGTGAACTGTGCTGCAGGGACATGACTGCTTCCTACTCACTCACTTCTTCTCCACTATGAGGAGAGGTGAAGGCCTGCAGGTCTGCATGCTGATTGGGCACAGCTGGAATGAAACCAGGCCCTGACAGGAGTTGATAACAGCCACCTCACATCCTCCCATGCTCTCCCAGCAGTGCTGTGGTGTCCCTGCCTGGGGGACTCCATTCTGCACGGGTTTCAGAGAGAAGGCCCACACCATGATGGGATAAAAGGCAGTTCAGAGATATTTCCTCCAGGAATAAAAGGTAGCTAGGGGGGAAAAAAAGAAATGTATCCTATTCTTTGCAGCATGTTTTTCTTGTCTTATAAACCATTGTATCTGAAAGGTCACTCTTCAAGGTTGATGGCTGCCTTAGGAATGCCCTTTCTTTCTATTCCTTAGGTGTGGGGTGTGCATGTCACAAGATAGAGAGGCTGATGGTGGCTACCCTTATAAAACCTTAAACTGCAACCACGCAAGTAGCTAAAATAAAACTTCACAGGGCTCTGAGGTTCTGGCCTTTTTAAAACTGAATTTATAGGTTGCTCTGCTTTCAGATGTCCCTTGCCAATTCTAGCTTTTGAAAAGGACCATAAATGCCAAGAGGGAGCCTGAATTCCAGATCATCTCAGGAGGCAGTGATTCTGGTTCATCCATCCATACATTTATAATGTACCCACCCATCCAACCACCCCCTTAGGCTCTCATCTATTCTTGCAATGATTGGCTATACAGCAATAAACTCACAGCTATGGTCCCTGGGCTCATGGAACTGGCATTCAAGGCAGATACAGACAAGTACACTAGTATAGCAGGATGTGTTAGAAATATACTATAACCTGGCTTAGAAATAACTGTATCTTTTTTCCCCCGCAAAGAAAAACCCAGGCTTTCAGTGCTGAAGGCTTGGGCTTCCTCTCTCTGATTGTTGAGTACAGGTAAGCTTTTGTTTTCAAAAATCTGGGCAAGGGGTCCTATACTGGCCACAGAGGACCACCCAGTAGCCACTGTCTTCAGCCTGCATAAGGTATTTAGAGACACTGGGTCTGTGCAGCAGGGAGACTCGGCATCTCGTGGTGAGGTTGACCACTCACCCTCTGCAGGCAGCTGGGTCTGTGAACCTTCTCTATGCCCAGTGACAAGAAATGGGGCTGGCAGTACCTCTCAAGCTTGGCTGTGGATTAAAATCACCTGGAACTTTTTTTAAATTTTTATTGTTATTCAATTATAGTTGTCTGTATTTTCTCCCCATCCCTCCACCCCACTCCAGCCAAATCCACCTCCCTCCGCCGCATCCACCCTCTCCCTTGATTTTGTCTATGTGTCCTTTATAGTAGTTCCTGTAAACCCCTCTCCCTAGTATCCCCTCCCCACTCCCTTCTGGCTATTGTTACATTGTCCTTAACTTCAATGTCTCTGGTTATATTTTGTTTGCTTTTTTCTTTTGTTGATTATGTTCCAGTTAAAGGTGAGATCATATGGTATCTGTCCCTCACCGCCTGGCTTATTTCACTTAGCATAATGCTCTCCAGTTCCATCCATGCTGCCGCAAAAGGTATAGGCTCCTTCTTTCTCCCTGCTGCATAGAATTCCATTTGTAAATGTATCATAGTTTTTGGATCCCTCATTTGCTGATGGGCACTTAGGTTGCTTCCAGTACTTGGCTATTATAAATTGAAAATCACCTGCAACTTTTAAAAGTCACTATGCCCAGACCACATGCAGGTCAATTAAATCAGAGAATCTTGAGGTGAGAGCCAGTCATCAATAGTTTTTAAAGTGCCCCATATGAAAAAAATAAAATAAAATAATAAAAATAAATAAAAAATAAAGTTCCCCATGTGAATCCAATGAGAATGGCCTAAGGTGAGGAGGTAGCAGCTTTGAGCCCTAGGGCCTAAGAGAAGTGCTGTTCCAGCCCCTCCAGATCAACTACAGAAGGGAAGAGTTTGGGTTTCTGCCCATACTGGAAATCAGAACATTACCACAGTGACCTTCCCAGGAAGCAGTGGCATTGTTAGCAGATAAAGCAAAGGAAAGGAAACAGGCAGCCACCTTGGATCATGTAAGCCTTGGGGCATTTGTCTAAGCAAAGACCAGAAATGACTAGACCTGGCTTCTTCATAAACTGAATCTCAGAGCTGGATTTTGCATTATTTAGAAAAATTATAAAATATGTTATTTTTTGTGCATGTTAGTAATTTGGAACTTTTACCCACTCAGTGGTCGTACAGGGTAGCAAGTGCTGCAGGAATACAGTGGAGGGTCCTCAAGCTGGCTAGTATTTCTTTCCTTTTACCAGCCCCACTCAGCCATGCCCAGGACTGGCAGTGGTAGAGAGGGCTAATCAGGGCCCAGAGGGAGATAGACACAAGCTTCAACATGGAGAGAAGTGGTAGGCGAGTTGTTGGGCTGCAGGCAGCCAAGTTCTCCTCAGGCTGTCAGAGTTCTTCCTTTGACTCTGAACCTCAACCGTAGATGCACTTCCTCATGCTCTCCTTCTTCCTGCCCTGTTGCCCCTGCCCTCCCCACCTCATGCTCCAGCATCCTTCCCAAAACAAGGAATTTTAGAGCATCTGAAATGATTGCCCCACCTTTTTTCCTTCTGCAAGGAGGCATCTATCCCATCCCTCTAAATTCTTACTCTTGGCAGCTAAGCCTGGGCCCCAATTTTCTCCTGAAGCATATGGCTTTAAAAACCTTCCTTTGTTTACTGTTGGGACTATTGACTGTATTTTATAGAAATAAAAAAAACATGAGCTTGTTCTCTTTGTTGGCACAACCAAAGAGGAACAGCTGGCAGCTTTGTAAATGACTCTGTAAAAGCCCAGCTCTGTCGTGGGTTGAAGATTTCCACAGCCTGGTGCTTCTCAACCTCAGCTGCAATTGTAATGATCTGGATGTGTTTCTATAACTAAAATGCCTGGGTCCCTATCCCCCAGAAATTTTGTTTTAATTAGTCTGCAAGGGGTAGGGAGGACCATGCATGAGGATTGCCTTTTAAGCCCCTCCCCTCCCACCGCTAGGTGGTTCTAATGTGTGGCCAAGGTTGAGAAGCACTATGATGTAGCAGGGCAACACCTTCTCTGCCAAGACTCCTGCCTCATCATTCAGGAAAGTATCTCTGGAGGGCCATGACCAGGGATGGGACATGATGAAATGAAGCTACACCATTCACTATTCTTCAGAGGTTCTGCAGGTTTCCACCCAGTACTCTCAAGGCCTCCAAACTCACCTCCAGTTGGTACAGATGCTGCTGGAACCGCCCCACCTCTATGTAAATATATTTCCCAGGATAAATTATGTCTGCTTGGTGTTCTTTTCAATCAGCAAACCTTTTCTGACCACGTAGGACAAGAGGAGTCCAGCCCTGACTCTTCCGCACAGAGGCCCTTATCCAAATGGGGAGATGAGCAGATGAGCAAGGGCTGACCTATACACAAATGCCTGTAAATTCAGGGTATACAGTTGGCTTTCAAGAAGGGCTGACATTGTGTGCTACAGTATAGACAGTCTCCTGAAGGAGGCAGGGCAAAGGCAGGACAGAATGTAGAGGAGGTAAGGCCAGGAGAGGGCTTTCTAGGAAGAAGCAACAGAGTAAGTAAAACTCTTACACACTGTGGCTTATAAGGCCAAAAGAGGGCAAGAAACATCTAACTGTATGGAAAGGAGATGATGGGGAAAATGGTAAGGTAAAAACAGTTTTGTGGTTCATCCCTTCCCACTAACCCTATCACACCCTTGACTGAGGCAATTGTTGTCATAAGAAAGGGACCTAGACCCTAAGATCTCCTTCTTGAAGCAGGGTTCTTTTTTTCTGAATCTTTTGGGCAGGAAAGGTGGGAGCATCAAAGGTTCCTTTTGAGTCTTTTGTTTCCTAATAAGCAGCTTAAAATCAATATCCCTAAAAAGCAGTTTCATAGTGGAAGAACTTTAGTACCTTCCATCCTGCCTTTTAATAATAAAATTTTAAAAATTCCAGAAGCAAAATTAGTAGATTGCTCCATATTTCACTGACTTGATTATTTATTTAGGTTGAATTGTTGAGTGTCATTTCAGGAGGCAGTGATGCAGATGGACTCCCAAAACTGAGGCATATATTGTATAAACAAGCAATCACGTATTTAATATAGGATATGCCTATGAAAACAGAAGGGAAAAAAACAAAGGTTAATGATCAAAGCAAATTATAAACCAGTTTCTGAGCCTGTCACGCTGTCAGTCAAGAAGATTTCTAGATGTAAGTCCCAACACTCCCTTTGCTGGAATGAAAGCAAACAGTGACAATTTGATAGATCCTTCTTATCCGCAGTTTGAATGTCTCTGATGATGTGCTCAGGTGACGCGGATCCTGGCCATCAGGATCCAGTATTGTGGTTGCAATATGCAAATACACACGGACTACAGAAATCCTGTGGAGAAAAAGGGGCTGCGTGGCCGCTCTCCAAGTTAGAGAGAGGGCCCCTGACTCCCACCTGGACAGGTTTTTATTGTTTTTCTGGGCACATTACATTGAGGATGATCCTCATTTACCATGCACAGGTTCACCACAGGTGATTACCTTTTAAGGAGGACAAAGGACAGAACACTGCTAATTACTTCAAAGAGAAAGATGTTACAGCTCAAGGGGGAAGCTGCTCATACTCCATACTTGGGTGGTTTAGCACAGATTTTAGGAAGATGAAGATACTCAGTAAACATTTGCTGCCTCAGTGTGAGGGAGTTTTAGCAAGAGCAAGTCTCATAGCAGTCAAGGTACAATGCAGGCCTGATTTCCCACTGGAGAACCTATCCATGGAAGTGGGTCCTGCCCGCCAACCTCGCTCCCCACTGGCTTTTCCAAGTGGGGGCTGAGCCACATTTCCCACGCTTGGAATGGTTCCCCAAATTCAGGTGTTCAGGTAAATTCTGCATGGTTTACACAGCATCAGTCACTAAGATTGCTTAAGTATGAGCTGTTGTGATTTCTGAAGTTTCTACAAAGTCCTTCAGCCGTAATTTGTACTGCAAACTCAGGAAAAAAAGTTTGAGTTCTCAGTAATTCCAAGTCAAAGGATGGGAGAAAAATAAAACATTACTCTAAAGGGTTGTAGCCAAATATTTAAGACAACTAGAAAAATTTAGGATCCAGTTCAGTTTATAGGTGAAAAAAAACTTTAAAGACAATTAACTGGAGTCTAATATCCACAACTGTGCATTACAGATTCTATTGAAACACAATTTCTCCCCCTAAAATCATCCTCATTTTTATCAGAGCCAAATTAAGACCAATTTACTTACTGGATTGAGTGCAGTTTCAATTTGGCCTGATCATTTGCATAAGCACAACAAATTTGCAATTGCTCATATAGGCCCTCTTAAATCTGCTTCGCTGAAATCTCATAAGGAATGTTGAGATTGAGCTTTCTTTAGCCTCCTAGGGCAAAGAAGACAAGCCACATATTTGTCACCAGGCTTTGCCTGTGATACCTATAAATTTGGGTAAATTCCTCAAGTTCTTGAGGTCCCTAAAAATGTCTTGAGGTTCTTTCTTTGCCATCTTCTAGGAAATAAACCTTTGTTCCTTACCTGGAAAGATTGCCACGAACCATGTAAATAAGCAGGGCGCCAGGCTGTTTCTCAAGGGACTTTTATTAACTTCCAAAGTCAGTCTTAATTTCTTAAAATGTTCTGGTGACATCCAGAGTGTAGGCATGTCTCTCTCAAACGTGACATTCCAATCAAAGTCTTGGTTAATAAAACCAGTTTCCAATTGTGTTCTGTCAAAGAGAACAGATTCTTATCAGATTCATGCAAACAAATATATTGCTATGAAAATAATAATACTCATTAAAAGTTCCCAAATTCTAGAGGAATTGGGTTGGGAGAAAAAATATAAATGCCTTAATATTGCCTATAAAGGTATAATTTACCAAACTCCTTTAAGAAAAAAAAAGTTTCCTTAAATCTGGAAATCAAAGAAAAAAATTTAAATCAGCAATATTTTGAACAAAGTAATAAAAATGATAATTATCCTCAGTTCATTCAGTCTCAATTTTTGTTTATCCTGATGATTTACCACTATTTCCATTAATCCAGTTATTTATTAGAGTTCTATAAATCTTCATCTAGTTTAAAGGTATAATCTAAAAATTTATTCTCAGAAAATTCTATCTTATAATAAGTCAGGGTCCTTTCCATGGATCTTTCTAAAGATGTAATGTATTAGCAAATGCATCAGAGTAAAACAATGACTATCTCTAAATGACAAAAACTTAAAATGACATGCTTATATATGTGATTATAATATAATTGATAAGGAACTTTTCTGTAACAACATTTTAAGATAAAAATTAGGATTACAAATAAAAGTATATCAGAACTTTGGAGACTCTTGGAGATTTTTATATAATCTTCAGAACATCCACTTTAATAAAAATATATGTATGCAAATAGAACATAGATTTTTTTAAAGATTTATTTATTTATTTATTTATTTATTTATTTATTTATTTTTAAAGAGGGGGAGAAAAACATTGACATGAAACAGAAACATCAAACAGTTGTCTCCCATAAGCACCCCAACCAGGGACCAAACCCACAACCCAGGTATGTGGTCTGACCAGGAATCAAACTGTTACAGAGCAGGGGCAGGGTGGTTCATGATAAATTATTACAGAAAGGATTCCGCCTTTCTGTCTCTGGAGGTTCAGTCCCCCACGCCCACCTGCTAGATTCGCAATGCCCGCCGCCAGAGGAAAGACGTCTCTCAATGCCAGAGACTGGTGAAAAGGAAAGGAATGGTTTATTTAAAAGTTACACAAACTTAGAATAATGACCTAATGTCTTCAATAAGATACTAAAGTCCTCTAGAATACCCACAGATGCACAGTCCTTCCCTCTCCCTGTGCCCAGTCCGGGGTACCGTGTCTCAGGAAAGGAAGTAGAAGTCCATGATTCAGGCTCCCGGCACCATCAGCTGTGTGGCTTCTGCGATCTCCAGTTAATCCAAAGCCATGTGGCACCTTCTCATGGCCCACCAGCAAGAGTCCTCTCTCCCCTTTCTCTATGGCTGCAAAGTCTCTCTTGCTGCCTAAGCCACGTGGCAAGAAGAAGCACTCCAAAACCTCGTGGTCCTCTCTACTCTCCTTCAGAACCGCGTGGTCCTTTTCCCCACTTCAGAACCACATGGACCTCTATCTATCTACTTGCTTCAGAGCCTCGTGGTTCTCCCATTTACTTCAGAGCCACGTGGTCTACTCCTTTCTCCCCCAAAACCTTGTGGTCCTCCCCCTTCTATGGCTGCCGCACCTAGGTTTAAATCCCAGCACCCACCTTCCTTTGCAGCCCCATTTCTGACTCCTCCTACAGTCAGTTACACCTGCCAGCATCCCCGTATTCTTCCAGCTTTACTGGGCTGCCATAGTAAGTCTGGGCAGGTGTGGCCCCATGGCATGGACCCAATCATCTCCACGCTCTCACGCAGGCCCTGTAACCAGGGGGAGTTACTTCCCAGTCCCATCCTGGGTGGAATTTGGTCCCATCCCCCTGGCTCAAAGCATGGCCACAGCTACTTAACACATCCATGAAACCAGTTAAAGGTTATAGATATGTTAAATGACTGTGCCAGGGGTTAGCTGCAAAGCTCTTGCTACCCAAAACAGCTCTGAATGGCCCTGTTCCATGTGTCCCATCCCCCTTGGCTCAGGCCTGTGGGGATGAGGACATCCTATATACATTTTTCTAATATTTCCTGGACACCCTGAGTCCTGGACCCCATTACAAATCCCTTCTTGGGGCCCTCCTCTTGGCTGCACCCTGCTTCAAAACCAGTGACTTTTTACTTTGTGGTACGACACCCATCCAACTAAGGCACACTGGTCAGGGCTAGATATCATTTTTTTATTTGACAAAGCTTCCCATGTACACCAAGCATATTGAATAGCCCTGATTAGTTTAAAGTTTCTCTTTTGTAAGGAGAGAGAACAAATCTTTGAGGTATTCCAAGGTCCTATTGGAACAACTCAAAGCCATTTCTAGGTTAAGAAAAACTCTCTTAGAATTTAAACCTTGGGAAGGTTTTCAAATATATTTGACCAAAAGATTATATTTCAATATGAAACAATATTAAATTATTTATTTACCCAAAGTGACAATAAAAGGTATTGAACATAAATAATGGCTGGCAAAATTTTATTACTTAGGATTGAGAAGATGGCTTCCTTAAGTAATCAAGCGCCTGAATAACACAATATGACACATAACTACTTTTTAAAATGGATAACTGGGGCAATTGCAGGGGGAAGGGGGTTATAAGGGTACTAAATGGTAATGGAAAAAATACAATAAAAAACATTTTTTAAAAGACAATAATATGAAATACAAAGACACTGAGTTTAGAAGAAAAGGAAATGTACAACACAATTAAAATAAAGGCTATATAGGTGAAGGAGAAGCCTTACACAGAAAACTGAAAAACTAATGTGAAGCACGAATTTGTGAAATTCTATCAGAATGCAAGCAAAGAAGTGGAAGAAATGAGGGAGAGTCTGATGCAATGTAAGGACAGAACAAAGGAATTGGATTGTTCCTAAAATAAATACATGAAAACAATTGCCATAGAACTAACAATTACTCTAGATGAGAAAACTCATCTAGAATAAAATACTGACCTAAATTGGCCTAGTTGAAAGATCTTACACTGTCCTAGGCAAAAAAAAAAAAAAAAAAAAAAACAGTAAAAGAGGCCTGAGGGTGTGTAATGGTAATGAAAACAATACAATAAAAAACTGTTAAAAATAATAATAATAAATTAAAAATAAAAGAGACCTAAATTTCAGAAGATCATGAGATTTATTGTTTGTTTAAATCAGTCTTATATTTGGGCTTCATGTTTACTTTTATTCAAGTTTGATCATTAACTTGTGGTGAAATGATCTTTGCATGATATTTTCTCTCAATGTCTTGGTCTGTGCTTTGTCACAATATTTACCTTTATGGACAACAATTTTACATTATGCACACATCCACATGGATAAAGTTCTTTGCCCAAGGATGTGCACAACTGATTTCCTAATCAATTTTTACTGTATTACTTCTGAGTATAACTGCCAACAATATATTTTCTTTTTAAAAAATAAGCTTTCAAATTAGGTTAATATCATAGCAACCCACTATAAGTTAGCATTTCTGTATCAGTCATGAGAAGCTCCATTACACTCTAATAATAAATGACCCTGTGAATTAGGAAAATAAAGAAAGAAAGAAATAGAATCTTTGTTTTCTAGGTAGAAAATTTTTATAATATTTTATCCGGAGTAGAACAATACATACAGGAAAATCCTTATTCCTTTAACCAAATATGGAACCAAACTCCAACTAAGCGATGTTGGAACCAAGCTATGTATTAGCTTACTTTTGATATTTAAATTTATTTACTTAAATAAATTCATTATTCAGCTTAACCATATAATTTTCTTTCAAGATATCTCTTCATAAACCTTCAACAACATTTCTAGTTCCTTTTAGTTTACCTCTTCTTGACAATTTTTGAGACAGGTAGCATAAAGAAAACTCACTAATTTAGAAAGGAACAACTGGAATAAGTACCTTGATCTCCTGAGATGGCTAAGGTCTTTTCTTTGTAATAAGAATTGCCTCCTACAAACTTGTATTTTAAAAGATAGCCCAGATAAGAGTTCTTGAAGAGGACCAGGTATTTCCATCTCAAAGGTACAGGGAAAGAAATGCAAGCTCCACCTGGAAGGACTTTGGTTTCATAAAGCCAGTTATTTACAAACCCTTTGAGATAAATAGTAGAGGTTTCTGGAAGGCAAAAGGAATTGGTGGGCTTTGAACTGTTTCTGGAGTCACACTTCTGGCACTGTAAAACACTATTTATAAAACAAGGACAGGTGTTTCAATGCCTCAAGAATTAAGTTACCACCTAAATGTTGGCAAATGAGTGACAAATCTGTCCACCCACTTTTGGAATGTTTCTTTCCATCTGGGTACCTATTTTTTTCAGGCTTTCATATTAATTATATATTAGTAGTAATGCTATTGGGAGTCAAAAAAAATGCACCACATATAATACACAGATGAACACATATCACACAAAAAAGACCATACACATAACCCAGATTGCTAATTTTGTAGAGAAGCCATAAGACTTTTTTTCTTTGTCCTTGATAAATTTTAAGGAGGCTGAAGAATGGGGATGGAAAGTCCCTTAATTACCTCAGCCTCATTTACATTCCTAATTACCCAGCAGGAAAACTTGTTGAGACTCTCAATGAACATTTCAAAGGCCTTGAATAAGCAGTGGAAACAAAAAACATCTCAGCTCCAATTCAAGGAATTACATACATAACAGCCTGAAGAGTTGTTTAACAAGAGTCTAGGCATTGAACAAAATTGAGAATATCTGGTTCCCAAAGAAGAGAGAGATATACAAGAAGAAAGTGTGCTTATAGAAAGCAGAAGCAAAACAAGGTGAGTCCTTTTGCTTACTAGGTGTAATCAGTTCCTAGCACAAACTGTTAATCTGCTTTTGTTATGCAATGTGCCTCAAACACTGTACTTTCTGCTCTGTGGGTATTCCTTCACACCCCTTTTGCACTTTTGCAGAATTTAGGGGGATTCCCATATTTTCAGGGGACCCATGCTCTGTACCCCATTACAGAAGGGAAGGCACAGAAGTGCTCCACAGAGAGCACACACTGGGTCCTTTGTCTGAGGGGTTTTTACCTACTTTCTAAAGGAGGAAATTTTAGGGGAGGATCTAAGTAAAATATTCATAAGCTTTCCAGGTGTATCCTTCAATATGATGATTCATCAAAATGAGCATATACTGGAGTCAGGGTCATTCTCTGGTCAGTTTCACCTTCAGAGAATGTCACCGAAGAGGGACTGGTGAAGCAGGGTGCAGCCAAGAGGAGGGCCCCAAGAAGGGATTTGTAATGGGGTCCAGGACTCAGGGTGTCCAGGAAATATTAGAAAAATGTATGTAGGATGTCTTCACCCCCACAGGCCTGAGCCAGTGGGGATGGGACACATGGCACAGGGCCATTCAGAGCTGTTTTGGGTAGCAAGAGCTTTGCAGCTAACCCCTGGCACAGTCATTTAACATATCTATAACCTTTAACTGGCTTCATAGATATGTTAAATAGCTGTGGCCCTGCTTTGAGCCAGGGAGATGGGAGTGACTTCCACCCAAGGTGGGTCTGGGAAGCAACTCCCCCTGGTTACAGGGCCTGCGTGAGAGCGTGGAGATGATTGGGTCAATGCCATGGGGCCACACCTGCCCAGACTTACTATGGCAGCCCAGTAAAGCTGGAAGAATACGGGGATGCTGGCAGGTGTAGCTGACTGTAGGAGGAGTCGAAAATGGGGCTGCAAGGGAAGATGGGTGCTGGGATTTAAACCTAGGCCCGGCAGCCATAGAGTAAGAAGAGACCATGCGGCTCTGAAGTAAAGAAGAGACCACTCGGCTCCAAAGTAGTAGGGAGGACCACAAGGTTTTGGGGAAGGAGAGAAGAAGAGACCACTTGGCCCTGAAGTAAATGGGGGAACCACGAGGTTCTGAAGCAAGTAGATAGATAGAGGTCCATGTGGTTCTGAAGTGGGGAAAAGGACCACGCGGTTCTGAAGGAGAGTAGAGAGGACCACGAGGTTTTGGAGTGCTTCTTCTTGCCACGCGGCTTAGGCAGCAGGAGAGACTTTGCAGCCATAGAAAAGGGGAGAAAGGACTCTTGCTGCTGGGCCATGAGAAGGTGCCTCATGGCTTTGGATTAATTGGAGATCGCGGCAGCCATACAGCTGATGGTGCTAGGAGCCTGAATCACGGACTTCTACTTTCTTTCCTGAGACACGGTACCCCGGACTGGGCACAGGGAGAGGGAAGGACTGTGCATCTGTGGGTGTTCTAGAGGACTTTAGTATCTTATTGAAGACATTAGGTCATTATTCTAAGTTTGTGTAACTTTTGAATAAACAATTCCTTTCCTTTTCACCAGTCTCTGGCATTGAGAGACGTCCTTCCTCTGGCGGCGGGCATTGCGAACCTAGCAGGTGGAGGCGTGGGGGAAGGAACCTCCAGAGACAGAAAGGCGGAATCCTTTCTGTAATAATTTATCGTGAACCACCCCTCCTCTTGCTCTGTAACACTGGGACTCAGGTGGATCTGCCTTGGCACCACCTGGAATGTGTAAACCATTTGCTCCTAAGTGTCCTTGGTTAGGGGAGATAAGACCTCACAATTTATTATCTGTCTGTAAATTAGTCAGCTTGTTTCAGAAACCTGTCTCAGTTTCCCCATTCCTCTTGCCAAGGAATTTTCTTAGCTTCTTACTTTCTTGCCTGATTGTCATCTGCTCCCCTGTATGTCTCTACAGTTAGGGGACATGAGTAGTAGGTAGTAGGGGGATGACCATTGCTAAACCAAAATCTAAGTTTTTACCATGTCAAACTGAGCCAAATTAATAAAAATTCTTTAGTATTGTAACAGGATATAGGCTTAACAGGGTGTAGACTTAATGGGGTGTAGGCTGAGAGACCACAGGGCACCCCCACAACCCTAGCTTGGAGACTGAGAAAAGCAGCAGCACAGGGATTGAGAGTTAGTTTGCATATCAATAATAGGCTAGCTTCACAGCCTGCTCAGAGCCAGGGAGGTACACATGACTTTGACCCATGATGTAGCTGGCAGGCAGCTCCCCCTGCCCCTTACAGTTCCTGCTCCAGAGCTTGGGGATGGTTCGGTCCACACCACAGGGCCATGCTTGCCTGGACTAACAATGGCAACAGAGAAAGGCAGAAGAAACCATACTACTGACTGGCAGGTGTAGCCAATTGTGGGAGGAGTTGGAAATGGGGTTATGGAGGAAGATCCTCGCAGGCACTTAAAGCCAGGCACAGCAGCCATGCTGGGGCTTAACCGTGCAGTTTTGGGAGGCAGAGAGAGGGCTCCCTTGACAACGTGGCTTAGGAAGCAGGAAAGCAAGATGTAGCAGCCATGTGGAGCTCTCTCTTAGTGGTTTGAAAGAATGCAGAAGGACTCCCACCAGCCCTCCATGAGGATGAGGTTTTGGATTAAGAACAGGAGTCTAGCCAAGCTATGGACTTCTATTCTCTTCCTGAGACACGGTACCCCTGACTGGCCTGGTTTGGCAAGGGGTGGCAGGACTGTGTGTATATTTGTGGGTGTTTTGAAGGGACTTTGGGATTTAACGTGACATTCCACCAGTACTCTAAACCTGTATAACTTTTGAATAAACAGTTCCTTTCCTTTTTACCAAACTCTGGCATTGAGAGCCACAGTTCCTAACACAGTAGCGGGCAAAAAGTACCATAGAGTAACAAGACTCCCAGGGCTGTGGGGGTGGTTTTGGAACAGTATCAACAAATTTCCAGATCATGTGCAAACATCCCTACATTTTTCACAAATGTCCTATTTATAGGTGACTTATTAAAATCTAAATCCAAACAATGTCCATACATTGCAATTAGTTGATCTCTTAAGTTTCTTTTCATCTAAAAATTACTTCTCACCCCATGTTCCTTTCATGTCATTTCTGTTTTTTAAAAGTCCCATAGAGTTTCCATTATTGTGATTTTTGGCTCACTACATCCTCATATGAGGTTTAACTTTTAAAAAATTAGGCAGAGAATCAACAGCACAGGTGAGAGGCAGAGAGACCTATCTGAGAAATATTTTCTAGATGAATAGAATAACCAAACATGAGCTTCATTTTGTACTAATCCTTCAATCTGTGGCTTGAAGTGACAGGGAAAAGTAGGATGCAACTATTTTTATCCCAAGTCTGCTAATTGTACCAGACTTTAAGAATATAGTGAGAAAAAGATAGTTGATAAGAACAAAGGACACATCAGATAGGAGGGAAATAACAGAGGTTTGAACTAGCTAACAAGTTGTGAAGAAGAATTAAAACAAGTGAAAGTTTTTCCAGTGTCCCATCTGCCACTGAAACATTTCCTGGGGGAAAATCAAAGCCTTGCTCAGCCACAGCCTATGGCTGTATTGCCCCCTCAGGTGAAAATCCTTCAGCAACAAGGATGGAGCCTAGATTTATCCATAGCTTTGGAGAAAGCAAGAGTGTAGGCGTGGCTTCCAGGAATATTCTGCATGCTGACTCGTTGACAACTTCTCATGAAGGGATAACACCACCAGTTCTACCTTCCTAGGAACATGTCCTACTATACCTCACACCAGAAGTAAGTTGACAATGGAGGAGAAAGAAGTGTAAAGCGTATTGAGCCAGAAGCCAATCCGTGAAAAGTCTTCAGATCATTAGGTATATACAACAGATGGTAGAAGCCAAAATTCTCATTGGCATTTAATCAAAATGGAAGTTTTCTCTTCTCAAGAAGATACTAAAGTTTAAAATGAAGCATATATTTTCCTCTGTGTTGATGGGAATTGAATGAAATTGATTTTTTCAAATTTTCTGTTTGAAAAGCACAATCTTATAGCAATACTATGAACAATGAGTATGTCTGCGTCTGAAGTCATATGGTTTGTATATACCAAATATCAAGAATAAAAAATAAATTTTGATCATTTCTGTTAGAGCAAATAATAGCTTACTTTTTCAATCTTTATATGGAAAACACTATTATATGACATTTATATGGAGAGATGATTAAAGAGTATTAAGCCAAAAAAATAAGATGAAAATACTATCAAGGTATATTAGGCAATTATTTGATAAACATATTATACCATCTTTCTGGATTGGAAGATGTTTGTTATATTTGGCAATTTATTCATATTTGTGTTTTGTTGTGGTTTTCATATTTTAAATTCACTTTTGTATCTAAAAATAACTTAGGCAGAAAAGAATGAAAGTTATAAAATAGATGAATTAGGGAGTCATAATTAGCTTTGCACAGTTTGATTTAACAAAAAACATATATATTATTTTAAATAGAGTGTTCTCCCGAGGCATTTAAATTATGATTTCATACAATGTTACAACTTGAAAAAAAAGTTTTAGGTAATCACATGACCCATATTCCTCAGGTAGCTGAGTGAACTAAGGCCAAGAAGAAAACTAAGTCCCAAAAGTCACACTGAGTTTCTGGCAAAGGCATAATTAGAATCCAGGCTCCTTGCCCCAGACTACAAGCTCCTGCCTCCGTGCACTGGAGTGATGCATTTACTTTTCCAGGAAGTTAATCCCATTGCTCACTCTGAAATGTACACAATGACAAAATCCCCCTCCAACTCTGCACCACAGTGCTACAAAGCCAGTTCCTGCAGGCCAAGAAAGAAAAGAGCAAGGCTTTTTCACCAGCGTGACTTACTCCCTAAATAACCAAATGCAGGTTTGGCTGCCCACCACTTCAAAAGCCAATATTCAAGAGGCAGGTGCTGATTTAAAGGAAAGTGCTTTTATTCAGGTGCCAGCAACCTAGAAGACAGGGGACTCTTGTCTCAAAACGCATCTTAGCATCTCAGGCATCATGGCTAGTTTTTATAAGGAAACTGTAGGAAGAAGGGAGCTAAGGAATCTGGTGACGTGCATTTTGTGAGCTCTGTCCTTGGGTGGTTTCAGTGTTATCTCCTGTGGGTGTCTTCATGTAGTTTCACAGCTCTGTCTGCAGTTTCACTCCTGATATCTGGGGATGGTTGTGCTGGCAGTATTCTGCTATTACTGACATGAGTTGCTGATGTTTGCCCAATTTCTTATGGTCAGGGTCATTCCTTAGTTAAGCAGGAGCTGCAACTGCTGATGTCGATAACATACTAATAGGGAAACTTTTAATACATGAATCTTCTACGAGTTTGTTAGTACAGCTTATTCTATAATTATCACCTGATTAGTATATTATTTTTACTTTAATCACTGTTTCAATATCATTGCACCAGGGTCTCAACTTCCTTCTGATCTTTCCTGCTGCTAGCGAGGCTGCTGTAGCAGATGCTTCAGATGCCCCCTGCTGGCCAAACTGAATATCACAGGTTTGACGACCCTCCCTTTTACAGATTTCTGTTCTCCAGAGGTTTAAACCCTGCACATAAGATATGGAGCCAAAGTGGAACCATTCTCCACATAAAGAGAAAAGGAAAAGTTCCATGAAACTTTTTTTCATGTTCAATTGACTATGGCAATTGGAATTCTATCCACAAAATCTAGAAAGAATGAAGCCTGGGTAGTATAGCTTAAAGCAGCACCTTGAAATTTAATGTGAATAGATATCCAAGATGGCGGGGAAGTTAAGTGGAAGAAGCTACACTAACCTCCTCCCAGGACCAATCTGGAATTAAAACTAAATTATAAAAAAATCATCCTTCATAACCAACTGACTACTAGCTGGAGAGAAGCCTTATAACCAAACATGGAAGAAACCATATCACCACTGTGAGACTGGTAGGAAGTATAGAGGTGTGAGCGACTGGCGGGGCTCCCATGGATGGCAGCTGAAATTCCAAAGGGATACTTCAGTGGCTGGAGGGATTTCCTCTGAGAAGGGTGGTGTCTAAGCACCAACCTGGGCTCCCCAGGCTAGAGCACCAGAACCAGAAAGGGACCCAAATAGAATCCAGCTGTGATGAGCAGCAGGGTTTCTGTCCACCAGGGAAAAATGGCTAGAGATGCAGAGAGCCTCTTAAAAAGCCAATGCACAAAAGTTTGATTGCAGCCACTTACCCTGGACTCTGGTAGAGGGAAGGCAGGGTGGACTAGAGCCACGTGAGAAGAGTTTAGGGTTGATGGCTCCGCAGAGAGAGCTGAAGGGTCAACAACCAGGACCCTTGTTCTGAGTCATTCCCTATACTACAGAAGCCATCTATCTCAGGAAAAGCACTACCCTTCATGTAGCATCAGCCTGAGGGGAAGCCTCGCCCCACCTGCAGGAATCCCTCTTGCCCCATTCTGTGGAGCTTAAGCCAGGCTGCTGAGTACAGCTAGAGGCCATTTCAGTGTTAAGTGTAACAGAAAGCCTGCAGGCAACGGTGGATCTCTAGGACAGGGGTGTCAAACTCATTTTCACAGGGGGCCACATCAGCCTCTCAGTTGCCTTCAAAGGGCCGAATGTAATTTTAGGACTGTATAAATGTAACTACTCCTTAACTAGGGGCAAGGATCATCGTGCTGGTGCTGGGTAGAAACAAGGTTCCAGGCCAGATAAAACAAGGTGGAGGGCCAGATTCAGCCCATGGGCCTTGTGTTTGCCACCTCTGCACTAGATTTGAGACTTTAGTGGACTTTCCCCCAGAGCTGGTGCTGGTACAAACCAGCCTTGGTGCACAACGTGGTTCTTTCTACACACACCCAGGCCCAGCAAAGGAAGCAACAAGCTATGGATTGCTGATAGCTCTAAGCAACTTGCCCAGGGCCACATATAGGTAGCATCTGATGTAGGTCTGCTCCACAGTCTTTGCAGATCTACCTAAAACAAACACAAAGAAGCAGCCAAAATGGGAAGACAAAGAAATAGGCCCCAAATGAAATAACAAGTGACTTCTCCAGAAGAACTAAATGAAATGGAGGAAAGCAGTTTATCAGATAGAGAGTTTAGAGTAATGATTATAAAGATACCCAACAGCATTTAAAAAAAGACACAGAAACCATAAAAAAGGAACAGTCAGAAATAAAGAATGTAATATCTGAAATAAATAATACAATGGAAGAAATAAACACCAGGTTAGATGAAACAACAGATCAAACCAGCAGTTTGGAAGACAAGGTAGTAAAAACACCCAAGCAGAGCAGGAAAAAAAAATTAAATTAGGAGAGTTTAAGAAACCTTTGGGACAACATAAAGTATAATAGCATCCCCAGCATGGGAATACCAGAAGGATAAGAGAATGAGCAAGGGTATGAGAACCTATTTCAAGAAATAATGACCAAAAACTTCCCTGACCTGGTAAGGGAAAAAGACACACAAGGCCAGGAAGCACAGACAGTCTCAAACAGGATGGACTCAAAGAGGCGTACATCAAGACACATCATAATTAAAATGGCAAAGCTTAAAGACAAGGAGAGACTCTTAAAAGCCACAAGAGAAAAGCAGTTAGTTATCTACAATGGAGCTCCCATTATACTGTAATTTGATTTCTCAACAGAAACATTTCAGGCTGAAAAGGATTGGTATGAAATATTCCAGGTGATGAAAAGCAGGGGCCTATAACCAAGGCTACTTTACCCAGCAAGGCTATCATTTAAAACTGAAAGAGAAATACAGAGTTTCCCAGAGAAGGAAAAGTTAAAGGAGTTTGTGACCACCAAACCGTATTACAACAAATGTTAACGGGCTTGGTTTAAGAAGAAGAAGAAAAAGAAAGAAAAACTCAGAGGTAAATAGTTAAAAAAAAATGTCACTAAATACCTATCTATCAATAATCACTTTAAATGTAAATGGCTTAAATGCTCCAATCAAAAGACACAGGGTAGCTGAATAGATAAGAAAACAAGACCCATATATATGCTGTCTTTAAGAGACACATCTCAGATCAAAAGATACACACAGACTAAAAGTAAAGGGATGGAGCCCTGGCTGGTGTGGCTCAGTGGATTGAGCGCCAGATGGAGAACCAAAGGGTCACTGATTCGATTCCCAGTCAGGGCACATGCCTGGGTTGCAGGCTAGGTCCCCAGTTGGGAGTATATAAGAGGCAAACACACATTGATGTTTCTCTCCCTCTCTTTCTCCCACCCTTCCCTTCTCTAAAATAAATAAAAATAAAATCTAAAAATAAAAATGATTAGCTTTTAGAAAAAAAAGTAAAGGGATGGAAAAACATATTTCATGCAAATGGAAAGGAAATAAAAGCTGAGGTAGCAAAACCTCTATCTGACAAAATAGGCTTTAAAACCAAGGCTGTAGTAAGAGACAAAGAAAGACACTACATAATGATAAAGGGAAAAATCCAACAAAATGATATAACCCTAGTAAACATTTATGCCCCCAACATAGGAACATCTGCATATATAAAGCAAATCTTGATGGACCAAAAGGCATAGAAACACAGTAATAGTAAAGGATTTTAACACCACATTGACTTCAATGGATAGATCTTCCAGAGAGAAAATTAACAAGCAGCCTTAAATTATATATTAGATTAAATCAATTTAATTGATATCTACAGATCATTTGGCCTCTAGAGCAACAAAATACACATTCTTTTCAAATGCACATGGAATGTTTTCTAGAATAGACCACATGATAGGACACAAAACAAGTCTCAGTTAATTTAAGATTGAAATCTATCAAGCATTTTCTCAGACCACAATGCTATGAACCTAGAAATCAATCACAAGAAGAAAACTGAAAAAGACATAAAGACATGGAAGCTAAATGGCATGTTCTTAAACAACGAATGGGTCAACAACTAGATCAAGGAAGAAATCAAAAGATACCTTGAAACAAATGAAAATGAGGATGCAACAATCCAAAATCTGTGGGACACAGAGAAAGCAATCCTAAGAGGGAAATTCATAGCATTACAAGCCTATCTCAAAAAAAAGAAAAAGAAAAGCTCAAATAAACAACCTAACTTCACACTTAAAGGAACTTGAAAAAGAAAAACAAACAAAGCCTAAAGTGAGTAGAAGGAAGGAAATAATAAAAATCAGAGCAGAAATAAATGAAATAGAGTCTTAAAAAAAGATACAAAAGATCAATGAATCCAAAGCCCAGAAATTGAATCCAAAAATTAAAAATGGATGTGCCTTATGACCCAATGATTCCACTTCTGGGAATTTATCCAAAGAAACCCAAAACACCAATTTGAATGAACATAAGCACACCTGTGTTCATTGCAGCTTCATTTACAGTCACCAAGATATGGAATCAGCCCAAATGTCCATCAATAGATGAATCCATAAAACAACAATGGGGCATTTACGCAATGGAATACTTCTCAGACATAAAAATGAAGAAAATTTTACCCTTTGTGACAGCATGGATGGACCTGGAGAACATTATGCTAAGTGAATAAATCCAGAGAAAGACAAACACCATATGATTTCACTCATATGTGGAAACTAATGAACAAATTGAAGTAACAAGCAAAATAGACTCACAGAGAGCAAGCTGACAGCTCTGGGGCGGGGGCTGGTTAGGGAGTGGAGGGATTTTTTTTAAATATATTTTATTGACTATGCTACTACAGTTGTACCATTTTTTCCTCCTCTTTATCTCTCTCTGCCTTGCACCCCTCTTCCCTCCAGAATTCTCCCTTGCCTTATTTCATGTCCATAGGTTGTACACGTAAGTTCTTTGACTTCTCCATTTTCTATACTATTCTTCACCTCCTCCTTTCCATTTTGTGCCTACCAATTATGCATCTTATTCCCTGTGCCTTTTTGCCCCATTTTCCCCCCACCCCCTCCCCACTGATAATCAATCCTTATATGATCTCCTTCTGTAATTCTGTCCCTATTCTAGTTGTTTGTTTAGTTTTTGTTTTTATTTTTTAGGTTCAGTTGTTGATAGTTGTGAGATTGTTTTCATTTTACTGTTCATACTTTTGACCTTCTTCTTTTTCTTAGATAAGTCCCTTTAACATTTCATATAATAATGGCCTTGTGATGATGAACTCCTTAACTTGACCTTGTCTGGGAAGCACTTTATCTGCCCTTCCATTCTAAATGATAGCTTTGCTGGGTGGAGGAATTGAGCAAAAAGGGAAAAGGACTCATGGACACAAACAGTGTGGTGGTTGCAGTATAGGGAAGGGTATAACAGGGGAGATGGTAAAGGAAAAAATAAAAATTTTAAAAAAGAAATTTAATGTGAATAGACATCTCCTGGGGATCCTGTTCAAATGCAAATTCTGCTTTGCTGAGTTTAGGGTGGCTCTTGGTATCCAGCATTACTAACAAGGTCTCAGGTGATGTGATGCTGCTGGTTCAAGGATCACACTTTGAGTAGCAACATTCTAGATGAAAGTGCATGGACCTTGGAGTCAGGCAGAGTGATCTGAATCCCATCTTTTCCACTTACCAGCTGCGTGATCTCAGGAGCACTTAACCATCTTGAACCTTGAATTCCGAGTCTGTGAAATGGGCATATCCACACCTACCTCACATTTTGAGTGGATTATATAGACACCATATATAAATACCGAGGGTGGTATCCAGAACATTATGGACATTCAGTAAATGGTGAGTATTACCATCATGGGAATTTCCTCACAATATTTTTTTGTTTCTTTTCTCTTTTTTATTGTTGTTCCAGTGCAGTTGTCTCCATTTTCCCGGCACCACTTTCACCCACCCACCTACCCTCACCTCCCACCCTCAATCCTACCCCCCTTTGGCTTTGTCCATGGGTCCTTTATTCTACATGAGTCCCCAGTAGCTCACTTGCTCATTAATACTATAAAAGGCTTTGTAAATCATAGCATCTCAAGTGTATGGATGCTACAGTCTCATTTATTAGCCTCTCACTGCCAAGGTTAGATCCCTAAAAGTGAGAACTCTGAGGCTTTGTTCAGTTAGAGGTGGTGGTCTCAGGCATCCCTGGTGAATGAATGTACATCTTCTCTCACACCCACACTGGAAAGACACAGAAGAAAGATAGATGCTTTATCACCACACGAGCAATAAGCTGTATTTCACATGTGCTGTAGGCAGATGCTGGAACATGACCTGCAAATAAAATCTTCAGGAAGTGCCAGGGAGACACTTGCTGCTGTGGAGCTAGAAGCTCTACATTTACACACTAGCATCACCACTGTGTCATTGAGCTTACTCCACAAACCTTATAAGTTTTCTGAGCCTCAGTTTCCCCATCTGTAAAACGAACTGATAAAAACAATGCATCCAAATTAGACATAGAATGTGAAGTGCTTTGAAAATAACCATCTCCCTTGCCTGTACTGCTCTTGTGTGATAGGGGTTGGAATTTCAGATAAATTGGTACCCTTTCTCCACAAGTTCTTGACCCAAGGATCCAGGAAGTTAGAGGCAGCAATATACAGAGTCTGGCACAAATAACACCCCATTTTTATTATAAAACCTTTTATTACAAAATCATAAGCATGTAATTCTGTAATATAACAATATTATACTCAAGCATACCATATGACATTTTAGGTGAGAAGTTCAAATTAAAACTATAAATTATTACACTCATATTACAACCCAGCCAACCACTCTCAAACAAGCCTTAATTCTGCCAGACCCTCTATATTATAAACAAAATGTACTACAATTTATTAAACAGTTAAAGAGCCTAAGTCACTAACTGTTAAAAACCTATATACCCATCAGAGTTGCATTTTAAAGCAAAGAGTGACTGAAATAACATAAGTCCCATCTCCAAACAGAGCCCAGAAGACCCTTCCACACTGGCCCTCTCCAGCTCATCCCTGACTCTATTCCCAATAATGCCAAAGTCCAGGAGCTCCCCAGATGCCCCCCAACCTGCCTTGTGCCTTTTCACATGCCCCTCTCCCCAACCCGTCCCAAATATCAGAAGAGTGAGAAACCAGTCAAGGCTCTCATTTGCAGCAGAATCTGTCTCTGGATGACTTAAGAGGCTAAATGACATATCAGAGGATACCAGGGGGAGCGCAGAATCATCAGGAAGGCTGCAGAAAGCAGCTGGGCAAGGGGATGAAATGAAGGGAAGCACAGACAGAACACAGCCAGGGTTGCAAGGCAAAACAGCCCAGGCACAATCCCTCTGCTGCCCCCACCGACACCAGAAGCTATAGGTGCACTGCCAATGCCACCAGCCCTGCATGCTGACGCTGCCCCCTCTCTGTCACAATCACCAATCTAGGAAAAGAGACTCATCAGCTGCAGTGCCAAGTTCCAGGTGGATCTGTCCAGCTGGGCAAGTTTTGGGGACTTTGCCTTTCTTACAAGTTGAAAATTGGGCTTTTCAACTTCTATGGGGCCTGCATTCCAGCCAGATCAACCAGGTAAAGGTCTCAGATGCCAGACAGCCAGAAAGATAACAGATCTACATGAAGACTCTACATGAGCATCACAGTGGTACCCAAACCCCCATGACACACTTTTCTCTGTGTGTGATACACAGCCTCTGGACAATGCTCCCAGCACCCCTGAAACTGAGTCAGGTGGTTTTGTGTTTTTCTGGCTAGGTTTCTGTGACTGCCTTAGGACAGACTCCTCAAAAGCAGGCCTCGAGAGAGGAGGAACCACGTACTTGTGATTTATGAAGGAAATTCTCCAGGGAAGGTCCATGGCAGAGCAGGGAAGCAGGACAGAGGAGGAGGACGCCGAGCAAGGAGGGGATCTCAGGGGTGGCTTCCAACTGATCCCACTGGGGATCTCAGGAGGGTAAATTATACCTCAGAGTTGCCTCTACCCAAGGGACTGGATGCTCACACTCCATGCCCAGCAGGCATTGATTAATGGCAGCCAGGGTTGGAGAAGGAAAGTACAAATAAAAACTCCAAGGCACATCCTCACAAAGGGGCTCCAGTCACCCTGTCACAGTCCTCCAGGAAGAAGGGCAGGTGCAAGCTATTGAGAACAAGACATTAACGGCAGCAATAGTAAAACGGGGTCCAAAGAGACAGAATAAACTCTGACAGTGTCTGCTCCAGTGCCCTCCCCTAGACTGGGAGCCCCCTCAAAACTGCCTGTGACTGATTTGTTGCCATGTTCCCGGAATTCAACATAGGACAGGAAATTTCCAAAAGTGAATAAATGTTGGCTGGAAGGAACTATTGTTTCTGAGGTGTGAAACGAAGCAATAGATAATTATAGACCCAGGTGGGAGTCAAGCAGGCAAGGGTCAGGAAATTCTACCTTGTATTTACTTTTTCTTCATTATTTTACAAGTCCTGGCCACACTGTCTCTGCCAAAAGAAAGAATTTGTGGTGTTTCCAAGGTCAGAGAGTCCTTATGGTTAGAAGGGATCCAATGTGAAGAGAACACTTGTATCAGGAAGGTGAACAAGCATTGGAGTTCTCAGGCACAGCCAGCCTATAGCCTCTCACCCCCTCAGGAAGAGAATAGAAGCTGGAGATAATGTGATGGCTTCCAGAATTCATATAAAGTACCCAAAGGACACAGGCAATTGGCTACAGCAGCTTGCTTCCCTTCACCTACCAGCAAGAGGAAGGCAGGACTAGACAGGAGAGACCCCAGCAGAATTCATTCAGCCTGACTCTGGAAAGGGGTCTATTTTTAATCATATGCTTTCAAATTGGCCAACACAGAGAAAGAGCAGAGTCTGGAGGCAACCTCCCTTTCCCATTTTAGGATGAAGAAGCAAGTGGAATGATTCAACAAAGGCTTGATTTGAGTTCTTCCAGTCTGACCACCAAGAGAAGGGACCACTGAGTAAGGCCCTTCTTGGCCCAGGTCATGTCATCAGCAGGTCAATGCTTAACACCACCATGGGCCTCTGGAGTTAAGGGCCACTGTGCTGGTTAATCTTATGAATCAACTTAACTGGGTCACAGTGCTCAGATATGTGGTCAAACATAATTATGAGTCTTTATGTGACAGTGTTTTTGGATAAGATAACATTTAAATCAGTGGACTTTGAGCAAAGCAGAATGTCCTCCCTCACTTGGGTGGGCCTCATCTAAACAGTTGAAGGGCTGGATAGGACAAAAGACTGACCTCCTTAACCAAGAGGGAATTCTGCAGCTGACAGTCTTTGGCCTTGAACTGTAGCATCGGTTCCTTCCTGGTCTCCAGCCTGATGGCCTACCCTTCCTATATATTTGAAGGCTACGTGGAGGTGCCCAGAGGACAGATGCAGGCAGTATCACAGAGTCCCCACATATCTAGATAGAGAGCCCAAAAGGAAGCAAACCTCTCCCTGTGTGGCTTTGAGACAGAGTGGACCTACAGGGGCTTTGGAGCCAGGGCAAGACTATCAACGGGTACAGTGGGAAACTTACGGCCACTTACAAGAACTAGATGGAGACTTCTGCCAGGGTCCAGCAGGAGAGCAGGACAAACCCAAAAGATCAGATAGATGGATGCTGACTAGGATGGAACATGTCCTAAAAGGCAGACACCTAGCCAGCCCCTTCACGCACCAGGAAAAGTCACAAATCCCCCAGTTCTATAAATCCACCCTGGGAGAAAAAAGGATTGTGAGTTGACTGAATTTAATTGTAATAACCAAGTTTTATTCAACAGAATGGGAACTGGATATAAACTACATTGAGCTAACAGAGAATTAAAGTTGCGCAGCTACCTTAGTGATGAGAATTATAAATGTTATCATCCTCACAAAGATAGCACGTTCACACTATCCTGCACCCCACAGAGGGGACTTAACGTCAGAAACACAGAGTCCCATGTCCTTGAAGTATACTGATGCAGAGGCCCCATCCCAGACCAAGAGCAGCAGCAACCCTAGAGTAGGAACATCATTACTTGTTCGTCTGCTTGTCTGTAAGGTCCCTGGATGATGCTCATGTGAGTACACCTGAAAACTACTTTAGATCTTCCTCTCGTGGCTACCATGTAAAATGCATGTAGACAACTTACTGGCAGATGATTGAGGATTTTCCCTCTTTCCTCATTTATTTTCTGTTCTTCTGTTCTTGCAAACTATCAAATGTAGCCATATCAGGCTCAGCCTCAAGTCCAAACTATATTTAAATTTCACTTATTCCTTCTAACTTGCCAGAGGTTACACTGGTAGTTTCATCCCATGCTCAGATTAACCAGTGAGGAAACGCAACAGCCATTTTAAAGGCCATCCCTTCGCTCTTCTAAAATCATAAAACAATGGCATGGAGCTGCCTAGCAGTACCGCCCCCGGGCGGGAGACCCAGCGTCCCATGCTCTCCCAGGAGCAGAGCCCCAACTTCCAGCCTCCGAAGGACCTGTGCAGGAACCCAGAGGTATGGGTTCAGGTGAAGAACCCTGGGGAGCCCTGAGTATACCAACTCCAGCTGTGTCCTTTTCTAATCTCACAAGTTTCCAACTGTTACTTTGTCTTTGAGGACCTAAGTAAGAGAGAATCTACTCCATGGGAAAATGGAATATGGTAGAAATGAAATAAATCTTTAACTAGAGACTGTTCAAAAGGTCACAACCAGGACAGAAATGTACCAAGAATGGGTTCATTGCTAAAAAATGAAACTAAGTGGAATACCAGAAAATTAATCAAAACTGACATATCAAAGGAATGTCAGAGTGTAAAGGATGAGGCAGCCTGCCAGCCCAGTCCAGTGACCACTGTCATGCTGTCTGCCTCCTCAGTACTGGTGATAAGGGTCACCTCGTGGTGGGGGCACCAGGACATCACAGCCGAGTTTAAAAGCTCAAGGTTTAGTAATGAGAAGACTTCTGCCTTCAAACCAAAATAGAGAAGCTCATTAACAGACTCTGCCAGGGGACCTAGAAAGGCGACAGTGGTGAATGGAACAGGAGAGCAGGCAGAGATGCAATCCCTGAATATGTGAGGGGACTGACGTTTGGCAAGAAAAGCTGCGACATTATCGGACTAACTCCTCCCCCCACAAGATTACTCTAGGCCCCCTCCACATTGAGAGGCTGACCTGTGTAGATTACACAAGAATTGTAGACTCTCTGGCTTGAGGCTAGTTCAGCCACAGGGGTGTCCAGAAGATATCAGAAGGAAAGAGGTGGGTGAAGTCTGGCAATTTATTTATTTATTGCCCTGGCTGCCTCTGAAAGGTCACCTGAGGCTGGCTCTGTTCCTGGACACAGTCCTGATCCAACTGTCTGTGTGTCTCCTGCCTCACACCATAACTGCTCCCTCCCAATCATTACAGCCTCGGAGATCACAGCTGGGATGCTACACAGCCACAGGTCACTGTACTTCCAGCTCTGGCTTCTACACCCAACCTGTGTAAATGAAATTTCATCGAATGGCCCTTCGTTGAGGGTCCCATTCTTTTCTATTAGAGCCCCAGGTAATATAGACACCAGTCGTCCTTACATTATTTTTCCTGGCCATTCTCAGGTGTCTGTGGAAAAGGACAGATTACATATTCAATGGGACAGAAAAAATATTCCACTTGAAGAAGAAACAGAGACAAGAGGAAAGGCTTGTAAGAGCCTTTGAAATGTCTCTTTTTCTCCTTTTTGAGTCTCCATTGTACTTTTGAGTACAATTGCTTAAAAATTAGTGTTCAGGGGCTTTTAAAGTTGGTGGAAGAGATGGTACCTCCCTTACACTAATAATGGAATTGCTTAATTGAGAACATAAATCTCTATTGTGAATACTGACGGTTTCTCTTTAACTGCTCTGTGAGCTACACCGATCAGCCTGGGCTCTATTGTTTTATAGATGTGTCAGGTAAGTGCTTAGCACACAAAGTATTCCTCCCTTGGTATATACTAAGTAATAAAAGTTAAGTTGTTCCTGAAATGATTTTGCTTTTCTGTTTTAGCTGTGAGTTAATGTCTGCTTTTTAAGATTAAGAATGTTTCTAATGCAGAGTGTCATTAATTAGTTTCCCGGTGGCCCATTTGTTCAGGGATTCCAGGCCTCCTGAACAAATTGCTAAGCTGTTAATGGAAAGTGATATTTTGTTAGGCAGACCTGTCTGATTTTTTCCTAAAACAGTGTGCTGCAGTCAGACTCTGGGCTCCTAGCTTATAGGGGTTTCTATGGATTTAGTTATTTATTAGAATGCTAATTTTTATGTTTTGGTATAATATTTTGGTTGTTCTGTTTGTTTTGTTTGCTTATAAGCTACAAGTGCTTCTTACTTTTCATAAATCTTTAGAAACTGGAAATGAGAGAAGAGTCTTTATTAACCCAAAGAACTTTCTGAAGTTCTGCTCAACAACCAGCTACCAGTACAAATAGGAGGCTGAACATACACATGCCATTTCCAGAGGGGTGCGTTCCCCTTGTCAAATTGCCCAGCAGCTGCCCAGAGGAAAAATAACTGTTAAAAAAATGGAAAAATGCAGCAATAATTATAGTGAATCAAAACAAGCCAAATGGAAAACTCACCAAAACCCCATGAAGATGTGAGAATAAAAGGGAAATTAACCAGAGAAATGCCAGCATAAGATATAAAAGGTAGACAGGAAAAGATATCTGGGGAACAAACAAAGTTATGGAAGTTCTAGGCTGAAATTTTGGTCCACACTCAAGTGACCGACACAAATTGCTGTTGCTCCATCAGCTCACAGAAGTGTCCAAGACTCTGGCTGATGGCTGAGAACCCGGGCAGAAAGTTTCCCTTGTGAGGAATTTTGTTGTGCAAATGTCCAGCTTGTATGATAGGAAGCAGTATAGTATGCTAACAAGCACATATCAGGCCTTCGCACATACACACATACACACAGAGCCTAGGTTTAGGTCTGAATGACCCAGGGGGTCATATTTAAGGCTTTTTGCCCTCAAACAGACACTTATGCACCTTCATGCCTCCCCGCCTTTGCTTATGCCAGTTGTTTCCTCCCTCTTCTTAGAAACCTCTTCTATTCTTCAGCCAATTAAATTCAGATCTATATTGTTGGCCCCTGAAGAATTACTCTTCCCACTACCCTCTGCTGCCTCCTCCTACCTGGGGGTAGAGGAGAGCAGGAGGGCTGTCCATGGAGGGTAGAAGCCCCATGGAATGGTTAAGGGTCCACCATGCACAAGCCCTGCTGGTCTCCTCACTCTACAGAGCTCTGTACTCCTGAGGCCTCTTCTCCTTCAGTTTCCCACCAGGGGCTTCCTTTGATTGCTGGGCCTCTGACATTGGGTCTTTCCAGGGCAAAAGTATTTCCCTGAAGAGGAACACCCAGAAGAACTATTTTGGAATCTGCCTCTGACTCTGCAACCTCACCAACCTCCACTTTACACAGTCTCCTGGGGAATGAGCTCACAGCCCAACAAACCCATGAATTCATCCTCTGAGATGAGGATATCAATGGGCACAAAATACTACTGACTATCAAGACTTACATAGCTGCTCTTAGCATGGCCAATGGGGAGAAGCATTCAGCTTGTATTAAGTTGTTATCACAAACCCAGGGTGTTACATATATCATCTTTTAAAAGCCCACCCAGAACACACACATAACCAAGTTAGGTTTATTAGCTTGTTGCAGCAAGGGAGAATGCATACCAAAGGAATCATGAAAGGTCTCAGAGGGTGGGAGCTAGGAAAGGTTACCTATTGAGACTGGGGAGCTGGAGTTGATCACAGAATGGCCTTGGCAGGGATAGGGCAGAATTGGTAAAGTAAGCAGTTGCTGAAGCCCTCAGGAGGTTGTACAGACACACAGGAGCCATACAGGTCTACACCCACGTGCATAGCAGCATTAGTCACACAGCCGAAGGGCAGAAGCAACCCAAATGCCCACTGATGGACAAATGGATAAACAAAGTGTGCTATACACATTGCAGTGGGATATTATTCAGTTTAAAAAAATTCTGACACATGCTACAGCATGAACCTTGAAGAAATTACTCTAAGTGAAATAAGCTAGTGACCAAAAGACAAAAACTGTATGATTCCACTAATATGAGTTACCTATAATCATCGCATTAATACAAAGTAGAATGCTGGTTCCAGGAGCTGGGGAGGAAAGAATGGGGAGTTATTGTCTAATAGGCCCAGAGATTCAGTCCAGCAAGGGGGAAAGTTGTGTGAAGGGTGGTGGTGATGGCTGCACACCAATATGAGTGCACTTAATGCCACTGACCTATACACTTAAAATGTTAAAATGGTAAATTGGATGTATATTTGTCCCTAATAAAAACAAGTCATGCAGAGTTACTATTAGATCAGTTTGTCTGATGTTTTATTAGAATGTATGGGTCTGCATAACTGGTTAAAGGGATTTGAGCTTGGACAGCTTCTCTGGCAGGCTACGGCTTCATTCAGTTCACAGTGGTCCTCATTATTCTCGGCGGATATGTCCCAAGACCCGCAGTGGATGCCTGAAACCATAGATAGTGTGGAACCCTATTTATACTCTGGTTTTTCTTGTATGTACATACCTACAATAAAGGTTAATTTGTAATTTACACAGTAAGAGATTAACAATACCTAATGTGAAATAGAACAACTGTAACAATACTGTAATGAAAATTATGTGAATGTGGCACTATTAAGTAAAATAAGGGTAACTTGAACACACTCTCTGCACCACCACACGACAGTAGAACTGATCCCCAGACCACTACTGCGTGACTCACTGAGCAACGTGGAAAGGCTGGACACAGGGATGAGTCACATCCTGGGCAGGCAAGATTTTATCAGCTACTCCAAACAGCTCACACTTTAAAACTCATGAATTGTTTTCTTCTGAAATTTTCCATTTAATATTTTCAGTTTTACCACAGTTGGCTATGGGTAACTGAAATTGCAGGAAGCAAAACAGCAGATAGGGGGGACCACAGTATCTGCTTTGCTAGTCCCAGAACGGTTTTGCCAAGATGTGACTGCTGTTCCAATTCTCAGTTCCCTCATCTCAGACTAGCTGTTAGCAGAGTTGTCTTTGACTTTTTCCGTCTCATTTGTTTGTTTATTTGTTCATCTGTTTATTCTTCTTAGCAACTGAAAGTAGTGGGTTCAGCCTGGGCTTCTCAATTGCGGGGCTCCTCTGAAGGTTAAAGCAGATCTCTGAAATCTGCACAGTCTAGTGTCCCCAGTCTCTAACGAATGCAATTCAACAACACTGACTCTTCCAGGCACCATAAAACGCAGAGGTAAACATGGCATGGTCTGACCTCCAGGACCTCACAGACTGAAGGGCAATAGATATATGCAGTTAAGTATAGGAAAGGATGATACATTCTAGATAGCAAATGATTCTATGCCTATATGAGGTATCTACATCTGTGATAGTACTTGCTTACATTTGGTTAAAATCCTTTGACAAAGAAACAAGCCTCCTTTTTGGTTACTAGAGATGAGATGAGATTCAAATTTAAAATGGGAACACTAACAGAAAATGAATGTAACACATTTACTTAGGTGTCTGAATAAATGATGTTAGAATCTTTCCTAAAACTAGATGTTTAAAAAGCAGAGAGAGAAAGCAAAATAATTCCTATTTATGCACCATAATTTAAACCTGGCATCAGCAATTTTTTCTGTAAAAGACCAGATAATAAATTTTAGACTTTGCAGGTCATTGCCAAAGATACCATGTAAACAGATGAGTGTGGCTGTGTTCCAATAAAACTTTATTTGTGAACACTGAAACTTGAATGTAATGTAATTTTCATAGGTCATAGAATAGTATTCTTCTTTTAAATTTCTTCCAATCATTTGAAAATGGAAAAACCACCCTTGGCTCTCAGAAACACAGGCACAGGCTGCATTTGATCTGCAGCCTCCATTTGCCAAGCCCTGCTTCCAAGGCTGGCTTCTCCAAGTATGGCCGGCAGCCCAGCAGCAGCAGCAGCATCCAGGCACTTGTCAGGAATACAAAACTCAAGCCCTACCCCAGATCCATGGAAGAGAATCTGCATTTTAAGAACATCACCTTATGTTTGATCTGCACATCCCGGTTTGAGAAGGACTGGCTTAAGGTCTACACAGACTCCAAAACCAGACTGATGAGTCCCAGTGAAATAATACAACTGCCCAGGGAAGAGGCCCTGGAAAAGTTCTGAGCTGCTCTGGGTCTCAGTCTCCCCTTGTGCAAGATGGAGATGATAGCATTGTCTCTTTCCGCATGGTTGTGAAGCTTGTTGTGAAACTTATACATGCACACACATACATACACAGAGCTGAAATAATATTTGTCATTACTGTTACAAAATCTCACATTATGTTATTTTCACAGCCACACTCTGAGACAGGCACTGTTTACCCCATTTCACAGAAGAAACCGTGGCCCAGAAAATTGGGGTCACAGAACAAACGTCTTTCTGTTTCCAAATTTAGTGCTAAGGATAATGGAGGTTTCATGGGTACAAAAGGGGACACAGTCCCCAGACACCCAGGTCTTCATAACCACATCTCCCTTCTAATGGTTCACTTGCACAGGCTATGCTGAGAACTGCCTCTCAGAAAAGTCCCTCCAGGAGGAAAAAGGGAGAAGAATTGATTTATTAGCCATTGTCTCCCATTGATAAAGGTTCACCACCCCTGAGATAGCCCCCCACTCCCAAATGCATGGCTCCCCAAATCTGCTACCCAGCAATCTCCCTAAATCTGTGCCCAAAGTTACTCTTTCATCCCTTGAAATACATCTTCCATTAAGTTGTATAGTATTTTTTATAACTTTTTCTAGTTATAGATTGTAAATTTTCCTTCTGCTGAGTCTTATAGCTGTTTTTTATTATATTTGTAGGGCTCAGGGAAAAAAAGGCAATTCCTTTATTTGAGCGTCCTGACATTTATTAGCATAATAAAATTCTCAGGATGAAATTGCAGTTTTCCAGACAGTAATTTCATTTGCAGGACAACTTATAAGAAATTTATTTTAAGGCCAGGTAAAACCCAAAATATATGAGACATGCAGAAAGTGCAGGCCCCAAATAAAGTGAAATAAATATGTTAGGCATGGACACCTCAGCTGTTGTCTCTCACATATTAATTAGGGTGACAGAAACCACAGCTCAGGGATTCAGGTTCTCAACCCATCTCGGTCAGCTTTGAAAGCTGCTGCTAGTTCTTGGAATTAAAACTTTCTCCTAACACCTGGAAAATCATCACATCCTGTCCCCTTGACCCATCACTGCTAAGCATGAAATAATTGTTGCTATTGTGGTAGTTTCTATTAGAAATACCTTTCACTTGGACAGAGATTTTATATTTACCATTAAACTGATCTGCCAAAAAACTTAGTGATGGCCCTCCAGAAAATTCTCTTCTCAGTTACAGTGAGCTTTAGTGTGGTTAAGTGACTTGAATAAAGTCAGACAGTGGGTGAGTAGCGGAGCCAAAGCTAAAATTTGGTTCCTCCAAGTCTAACAGAAAGAAGGTAATTTTAATAATATCAGCTATGGTTTTTAAAGCACTTTAGAGTTCAGAAAGGAGGTTCTTTCTATCACTGCATTTTATCCTCAGGGGCCTGTGAGACAGGCAGATAGGAGGGAAGCTATGGAGGCAGACTGCAAAATTGACATCACTAAGCACACTTGTATGATGGGTCCTTATCCTGGCTTTCCAAAAGGCAGAGCCTGTGGTAAGTGCTTACATGCTGCTACTTTACTCAGGAGTGCAATCCCAGGGGAGCAGGAGAAAGAGAAAGTGGGGTGAGACAGAGAAGGAGGAAGAACAAACAGGAGGGTGGGAGACTGACCTGACCACTGCTTGGTTTCCTTCTGACTTGCTGCTTGATTGTGCAGGACCGTCTTCTGAGAGGATATGTTGAGAACTGCCTCTCTAAAAGTCCTCCAGGAGGAGAAAGGGAGAAGAACTGGTTTGTCAGCCACTGTCCCCAGTGATAAAGGTTCACTGCCTGGGGAGCTCACTTCTCAGCTCTTCTTGGTTGCATGGTGTCCTATGCCTCTGTGGCAACAGCAGAGAGGCCAGAGTATCACATCTGGCAAGGTGCCATTGGCTCATGCTCACATGAAGCTGTGGACACAGTGGGGAAGAGCAGAGCCCCTGCAAAACTGATTGCAGTGGTGGCACCTGGGGTGAAACCAGAGGTCAAGGATCTGAGGAACAGAGGAGGCAGGACGTGAAGTAGAGCATAAGAGATGTTGGATACAACTATCAAGGAAGGTAAACCAGGCAGTTGACATACACAGAGTTCATTCATCTTTTTACTGTCACCAAATACAAAGCTTTCTCTATGTATAAATCTGTAACCTAAGTATGTACAAGTAGACACCATCTCTGAAAGTTACTGAGAAGTTATCAGGAGAGTTTTTTCTTAACAGGAAGACATAATCAAATTAAGTGAGCAGTAGAATGAAAAATCAAAGGACTATGAAGGCACAGGTAATCACTTGAGTAACCTGCATAAAAAGGACCAAATAATAGAGAACAAAGGACTTATCAGATGCCTACAAACCATTCTTAAATTATAATTCACCCTAGGTTTGGGGCACACTTAGAGAAATACATAAAACCACTGCCTCCATATTGCAAAACAAGGGCCAAGGTATGATTTCAGACAGAGGAAGGGTGGCAGAAGAAGAGGCAAATAAGGAGGGCAGAGCAGTATCAGTCACCTGCTCTAGAAGCCATGACTCAGAAGTCTTAGTGATTCCAGTGACACTGTCAATGAGGGTGATGATGAACATTATTAAAGACACAGCATCTATGTGTTCCACATAAATCCCTTACAATATGTCCCCTATAATCTCCATGACTATATAAGCAGTGACAAGTAGGAAATAACTTACTAGAAATCGTTGATTAATGGTGGAAACTTTCAGAAGTACATTCATTCAACAAACATTTATTGAATGGATACCATATGTTAAATTCAGAGTTAGGCACTGGAATTACTTTGGATTATAAAATCATAACCCATGGTCTCTAGGGGCTGAGTCTAGAGCAGATGTGACAAATAGGCTTCATCTTCTGAGGTCATATCTAAATTCTTCATGAAAGATTTGCATCAAAAATTAGCAATTTCTTTCCTGGGCACTGGGACAAGGACCAGTAGCACATATGCCATATATTTCATATCTCTTGAGACATTCGAATCTACTTAATCCTCTGAATGGTGATGAATCTTCCAAAAGGCCATAAGGATTTGAGCTGAGAAGTTCTTGGGTTCAAAAAAAGGATGCCCAAAAGAATCCAATTGATGAGAGGGAAAAAGTCATTCAAACAACAGATGGTAGTCTGGTGGGCTGTCCCTCTGTCCACAGGGTTCCTGCAGCAACTCTCCCCCTGAAACAGTGATAATTTCCTCCTGAAAAAGATGGAAATATTCACTTATAATCAAGGAAAAGAAATAGCATCCACCAGAGAGAAACCAGTTCAAGAGAGAAAAACTAAGAATATGTATCTGCCTACTCCTCACTAAAATTTCTGGAAATCACAGAAAATAAATCTGCTTTTAAAAATAAATAAATTTATAAAAGTATGGAAAAATAAGAAAAGCCACCAACAAAGCAAAAATGTTGAGGAGTACTTGGAAACCAAAAGATATACAGGGTGAAATTTTCAGAGGAGTTAATATGGGTCAGGGGCTACAGCAAGCTATCAGTGGGACATGTTGGGGACCCTCAGACAGCAGAGGTCTTTGTCTCAGGCAGGGCAGAAGGTGAGGAGAGTCATACAGAGACCCGCAAAGTTCAGAAACTCCCATTCCCAAAATATGAACTACTCCCTATCAACTCCAACACTAACAGCATAAAGAGACTGGGTAAGGAAATAGGAACTGTATCCGTGATGAAGCAACAACAAATTCAAAGTTGAAAGGTCACCTCCCGGCTCAAAATTTATAAATATTTAAGGAAAATCATAGCCATGAAAGAAAGATGCCAACCTCAACAACAGAACTGACTCCCAAGAAAATAACATGTTTGTAAAACAAACAGAAAGAGCCTGTAGATGTGTATTAATCTCCTCAGTGGAATAAGAAGACAAATCATCCATGAAACAAGAATGGGTTATAATTAAAAAAAAAAAAAAAGAATACCTGGAAGTAAAAAGGATGCCCACTTAAATTACATGGAAAATTTTAATAGAAGAACTGAAGAGCAAAATGGACATAACTAAAGGGCAATTTAGTCGCTGGAAGAATTGACACAGTTAATAAGAAAGAGACTAAAAAGAAAAATGGACAAAGGATATGAACAGACAATTCACAGGATAAGTCCAAGTGGCCATTAAGCATATGAAAAGAGCCTCAGCATTAGAGAAATGCATGTTAAACAACAGTGAGATTCGGTGTCTGCCCATCTGATGGGGGAAAAATGTAAGGGACTGATAATCTCCAATGTTGGCAAGAGTGTGAGGAAGCAGCCTCACATAGTTTTGGCAAGAGCATGAACTGACACTAGATTTTTGGAGGGCAATCTGGCAGATATTTTCAAATTAAAATGTGCATAGTGTTCTACCCAGCAATTCCAATTCAATGGATCCATCCTAGAGAAATACTCACACATGTGCCCAAAGTGACATACACAAGCAAGTCTCTGCAGCACTGTTTGTGATCAGGAGAACCTGGGAGCTACATAAGTGGACCTCGTAAGGAAGGTGGATAACTAAATTATGCATGCATACCATGGAGTACCACAGATTTTTACAAGGATGCAGTACATGGATTGACATGCACATACCTCAATAACAGCCAACATCCTGATAACTTACAAATGTCAAGTATTTTAGTAATATCTCATTGAAACCTCACAGTGACCCTAAGAGGTGAATGCTATTGTTATACCCATCTTACTGAAAAGGAAACTAAGGCACAAGAGTCTGAGTAGTTGCCCAAAGTTACACACAGTAATGAAGTTGGGATCAAACTTGGCAGCCTGATTCCAGGGACCACACTTCTAAAAAATATATTCTATGATATATTAAGCATGTTTAAAATCAAATTGCTGAGCTATTGGTAAAGGATTATCCAATTTGCATAAAAATAAAATGCTATGTATTTTCTTATGTACATAAATTTCCATGTTAATGCCCAGGAAATACTTTGCTTAGGTACATGGCAAACTGATAATTCAAGATGGAGAATGCAAACCAGGAATTGAAATGAACAATGCTTACATTTTGTATTATATTTGATTTTTCTTAGAATTTATTCATAAATTAATTGTGTAGTTAAAATTTTAACTTATAAGACTGGCCACCAGACCTCTACAGGGGCATAGATGAGCTCTCATTAGTGTTAGAAACTAAATTTGAAACCTCAAACCTTAGATTTGGAAAAAATAAACACTTTCAAAGACATGTGGTTTAACCTTCCTATTCAGGAACCTGTTCATAGCATCTCTGAGAGATGGACATTTACTCTTTGATTGAATATTTCCAAAGACACAGAGCTCACCACTGCTCAAGCAGCTTATCTTGAACAAGAAAAGCAAGTCAGGTGGTATAGTGGGAAAAGCACAAGCTTTAGAGGCACATAGCCTAAAGCTTAACTCCCAGACCCAACTGGTACCAGCCATGAAAACTTAGACAAATGGCTCCATCAGAGAGCTATGGTGAAAATTAAATGAGAACATGGGCATAGAGCAACAGGCACAGTGCTTGACACAGAGAAGGTTCCAATATCCACATATCTCCTCCTTTCTTTCTTCTGTAGTTGTGAGAAGGCTCTTCCCAATCTGCCTCAGTCCTGGTTAGTCTAGTTTTCCAGGAAGTACTTTCCTCCAAGTGTCTAGGTATTTGTAAGTGGGTGATTTTCTATGTACTTAAAAGATCAGGATAAGAGTTGTCCCTAGAGTTCTGTGGACACCCATGAAGAAAAAGCGATACAAATCCAAGAGTCCCTATTATAGAAAATCCCAGTGAGACAGTCACGTAATTCTGTGGACCTTGCTATATTGCAAAGCTCAGATAGATGGTGGACTCCTGAGCTACCACATTTCTGTTTCTCAGAATCCTTGGGTCCTGCCCTTCTGAGTCACTGAGTTCCACTTTTGTCTTTCTCCAAGTTACTACTGATGCCAACAGCCACATTAACAAAGAAATTGCTTCTTTCTACATATATTATTTAGAAGGCATCTTTTTCAATGTGAGGTCCACATCAGGGGAACAAATAAAAAGAGTTCTGCAATACAAGAACTTCCATACCACTTCACAGTTAGAGTGCTGTTATTGAATACATACATTCCCTCATTTAATACTCATAGGGTCTGAGCTAAGTATTATTAACATCCATTTGCCCAGCTATGAAACTAAAGCCACTGAAACTAAGGAATCTGCCCAAGGTCACACTCATACAAACTAGTAAAGATATAGTTGGACCAAGAGACATGGTAACTTATAAGGAAAGCCTCTCTAACTACAGGTTTGCTTGCTAGGTTTCAACAAACTCTACAAAGCTGCAAGAGGCCTTTCTAGACTGTCCCCAGGAGAGACATCCTGGGAATGAGTTGGGGATGAGAACTGGTCTTGGACAGAAGGCTGTCTGACCAGCCTCAAAGTGCTGGCGGTAGGGAGCACTCAGGCACTCAAAGTGAGAGAAGGGCTGGAGAGCCTCCTAACTTGCCTACATGGGTCAGAGGGTGGGCCAGAGAGAAGACCTGCATTGTCTGGTCTAGACAACCTCTGGTCCCTTCTGTCCCCCGATGTTCCATATCCCTGGGGCCCTGCCTGCTCACTCTCCATCCCCATCTATTAGAAGTCCTGCAGCCTGGCTCTCCCTTCATCTGAAGTTTCTACCATCTTCACCCCCTTGACCAGCACCTCTGAGAGCACTACCTTGTGGAAATCAATGAGATCGGTGAGTGTGGCATGACGATTGGGGTCCACTCCCAGGAAGCTGTAAAAATCCCCAGAGGCATCCACAAGAAAGTGCTTGAACCCTTTCTGCAGGCGATAGGACAGGGTGTATCCCCAGATTTTCTCACTTATCCGGACCAGAAATGCTCCCTCAGTCATGTTCTCAAGGAGATCTTCTGCGTCTTCTCGGCTAATAATTCCTGGTTTAAAAAAAGAAAGCAAGAAAACTTAGCAGGTTCTGTAACTTCCCTTACCACTCTCCACTGATCACCCTGCTCCTCAGCCTCTGTCAAAGGAAGGGAGGGGCCTTGGGGGGTGTCCAGCACTTGCCTCAGGCCACTGAGGGGCCAGTTTGGTCCAGAGCAACTAGCTGTCAGCCTGGGGGGCAGAATTTCTACAGGACCTGAGCTTAGCACCCTTTCCTCTGAATTAAGCCACACTAATTTGGATTCATTACAAAGAATTAGCAATGACCCAGAATTATAGCACCTATTGATTACAAATACAACTCATCAAGCAGTGCCCTGTGGAGAGCCTTAAGAGTCCTACTTTAATGATGAGACCAGGATGACTTAATATTCCTGCCCCAGTTATCTCTCTAGTAAATAAGCACCTGAAAACATTATTTCCTCTTAAGAAGTAAAAAGACTTCCTCTGTCTACCTGTGGACAGTAGGCAAACAGTTTCTTAATGAAGGTACATAAGTAAGCTTCACTTCAGCCATAAGAACAAAATTTTCTCAGGTTCTGCAGTCCTACTCAATGTCATTTTACCACAGTATAACAGCAAGTTAGAAAAACATCTCTCTCTGAGTGGCTGAATTAGAAAACAGTGTCTCTCTGGGCCAAAATGGCAAAGCTCACATTTCTGTATTTCAATTCTTCCTCCTCCCAACTAGCCCCCCATTGGCAGGATCCTCCCATTCAGTGTACAAACTGCTCAACCCTACCAGGAAACAGTTTCTATCCCAGGAACCTGCGGGGGAATATCCCACTTTGGGGTTTTCATAACATCCTTCCCAAACTTTACAGTATATTAGTAAACAGGTCGTGAATAGCTCAAAGAGAAAGCCTGTGGCCACTGTGGGAGCATGCTGCTCAGGCCTCCAGCTGCTACCTCTTCAGGATCCATTGCTGAGGCATGATCCATTCTGAGGCTTCCAGCACAAGAGACACTGGATTGAGCAGCCCCTGACTCAGAGCATGGGGGATTATATGACTGAGCACAGGGGTACAGAGCTGCCATTCCTACTAATGTGGGTCTCCTCTAGTGAGCAATGTTTGCTCTGGAGCTTTCCATCAGCCTGACTGGGATTTTCCCTGAGCTGTGCTCCAGTACCAGGCTCTTCCTCTAAATCATCCTTTCTTCGCTCTCTCCCTTCATAGGTGTCAGACCTGTACCATATCTGAAGAGTCCCCCACCTTCCCCTGCTCTGTGTCACCTTTATCCTTCACAGGCACTTCCCCCAATAAATCTCTTATAGTTCTGCTTCCTGGAAGACCCAGACGGGCATCAAAACCTTGTCTTTGCACCCCAAGTGCCTGGGAAGTAGAGGGATTGATTTGAAGCAGAGATCAAGTGCATGGACTAAAATCACAGCTCAGGGACTTGCTCAGTAGGTAGCCTTAGGTTACTTAAGCCCCTCTAAAACCCAGTTCAATGTTCTCATCTATTAAACAGTACTGATAATACTACCTACATTATAAGGTTGTTTGAGAATTCATTGTGCTTATCACAGTGCTTGAAAGTATAATACCTATCTAATAATTCATTTGCATTGGATTCATTAAGCATACTACACATGTACTAGTTATGGGTGCCACCTTGTGCTGGTAGCAGCAATATTCAGTGCTGCCAGGCTGTCCTGCTCACCCCTCACATAAGAATCCTCTCAAAGAGAGGATGCTGAGGGTGACTTCCTCTGAAGGGGACTGTCCCTGGGCCCCAACCTGGGCCATTCTTAGGAGACTCTCCAGATGTCTCAATAGTAAGCATCTGTGTAATCTCCCCCCTCTTTGATACTTACCTAGAAATAAAAATTGTTATTTGGCCCAAGATCAAAGGTGATACAGCCGCATAGTTCAGGATGACAAAGAACATTTCACAGAAATCCCAACCCCCAAAAGAACTGGTTGGTGGCTGGGGGAAACGTAGAATACTTGTAAGGATAGCCTGTTATGTTTTTTCACCTCATCCACTCTGCCCTCCCCATCTTCCCACCTCTGCTCACCTCCGTGCTTCACATAGCCTCTAAGCCAAGTATTCTGGGAACAAAGCATTAATCACATCCCACCCCATCCCACCTCTGCCCATCCTAAATGCTGTACAATCTCCTGCCTAAGGAAAGAGTAGAGCTCACCTCACCCCTTCTGGCTGGGAAGAGAGTACACCATATAGATCATAAAACCTTTGTAACTCAGCTAATGACCAGGGATGGCTGGGGCATGTGACCTTACCAGACAATGATCTGGGGTGGTTATTCTAGAATGATTACTGGAGAGTACAACCGCAGATCCTTTCTGAGCCAATTCTCACCCCCAAGCAATAGAAAATGCAGTTTTTCCTGTAGTTTCTCTCCTCCCTTTATTTTTCCTTTCTTTCTTTCCTCCCATTAATAAATATTTCTTAGGCACTATCTAGGAGCAGGCCCCATGCTGCACACCTAGAAGTCAGCACTGAATGAGAAACAGTTCCTGCCTTACAGAACCTATGACTCGGGACAGAAAAAAAGATTAGTGTAAATTTTAAAAATAAATAAATATATATAAATCAATAGGCTTACTGTAACTAGTGGTTATAAAGGCCACATGGGGTATGGCCTCAGCTGCTGTGGTTATATCTAGAGAAGGTGCCCCAGCCAGTTCTGGAATCTCAGGTTGGAAGTGAAAGTTAGACTGAGAACAGAAAGGTTAAAACACAGGGGCAAGGCCAGGAGGGCAGTTCACACATGGCTCTTTGTGGCTGGAGAGAAGGCTAAAGTAGTGGTGGGGCAGTGGCAAGATGCATGGAAAGAGGCAAGGGTCAGTCTCCAAAGCACTCTCCATATCGTTAAAAAGAATATAGACTTAATTTTGAGGGCAATGGGGAGATACTGATGTTTCCCAAATAGAAGAATATGAGAATGTTCAAGGGTGGAAAATGGATTCAATGGGTATAAACTAGAGGTATACAAGCCAGGGATTTCAACCCAGTGAGGGCTTTCTCATCTAAGGATTACTTCACAGCTACATTTCCAAAGCTGTTGCATTGAAATCCATCTCCCAGGCCACTGGACTGCCAGAAATGGCTTCCATTTTGAGGCAGAGAGGCAAAAGGACCCAGTAAGAGTCACATGAGAAGCTTTATGCCAGAGCCATAACTGGGCACCACCTGGACACCCTGTGGGCACCCTGTGGCCCTCATCTCATCAGTCTTCCTAATGACCCTACCATCATCTGTTCATAACTGGGGACACTGAGGGTCAACAAGAGCAGTGACTTACCCAAGGTCACAGCTATTAAGTGGTGGAGCCATAATTTGAACTTAGGTTCTCAGACTCCAAGTCCAGTGCTCTTTGCTATATATCATGTTATCTCATGAAGAGGACAGTAAGTGCTGTGAAAGACACAAGAAGGAGGAGATCAGTGAGGTCTATGGAAGTCAGGAGAGGCTTTGTAGAAGCAACAAAAGGGGGTGTGAAGTGGGACTGGAAGACTGGGTAGACTCTGAGCAGTGAGGAGTGATGATGAGGTGAAAAATGAGAAGGAAGAATAAGGTGAGTGAAGAGTCATAATGAACACTAAGAATGATACATCCATGGAACATTTATAAAAATGTAATGGAAGAGAAGTTTAATCTAAGTCTCAGGAGGTTAAGAGACATGGAGGATGAAATAAAAAAAATCTAACACATGTAAAATCTGAGTCACAAAGGGGAGAGGAGAATAGAGAGGAGGCAATATTTAAAGAGTAAATGGTGGAGAATTAATTAGAGACACATAACAGTGAAACTGCACAAAGCTGCTCAGTCTCTCACTTTGTCAACTAGAGAGAAAAAGCAGAGTACCTACAAAGAAGAAACAATTAAGATTAGTGACTGGACTTCTGGCCAAGATGGAGGCATAGGTAGACACACTGTGCCTCCTCGCACAAAAAAAAGGACAATAACAAATTTAAAAACAAAAAACAACCAGAACTGACAGAAAATCAAACTGTATCTAAGTCCAACAACCAAGGAGTTAAAAGAAGAAACATTCATCCAGACTGCTAGAAGGGGCAGAGACCAGCAGCCAGGGGGAGAGGACTCCCAGCAAGGTGGCGTGTGAAGGACTGGGCTGTCCTACATTCACGTGCAGATAAACCAGGAGGAACAACTGGGAAGTGGAGATAGGCCACACAACCCAGGGTTCCAACATGGGGAAATAAAGCCTCAAAGCCTCTGACTGAAAACACCTGTGGGGGTTGAGGTGGCAATGGGAGAAACTCCCAGCCTCACAGGAGAGTTCATTGGAGAGACCCACAGGGTCCTAGAATGTACACAAACCCACCCACCCAGGAATAAGCACCAGAAGGGCCCAATTTGATTGTGGGTAGCATGACAAGTGACTGAAAACTGACAGAGAGTGGAGCAAGCACCATTGTTCCCCTTCAGACCCCTCCTCCACATACTGTGTCACAACACAGCGATGTGGGTTGCCCCACCCTGGTGAACACCTAAGGCTATGCCCCTAACTACGTAACAGGCACATTGAGACAAGAAAAAAAAAGTGGCCCAAATGAAAGAACAGATCAAAGCTCCAGAAAAAATTCAACTAAGTGATGAAGAGATAGCCAATCTATCAGATGCAAAGTTCAAAACACTGGTAATCAGGACGCTCACAGAATTGGTTGAATATGGCTGAAAATTAGATTTAAAAAATGAAGGCTATGCTAAGTGAAATTAAGGAAAATGTACAGGGAGCCAACAGTGATGGAAGGAAACCAGGACTCAAATCAACAGTGTGGACCAGAAGGAAGAAAGAAACATTTAATCAGAACACAATGAAGAAACGAGAATTCAAAAAAATGAGGAGAGGCTTAGGAACCCCCTAAGGGACAACTTTAAATGTTCCAACATCTGAATCAGAGGGGTACCAGAAGGAGAAGAGGAAGAGCAAGAAGCTGAAGACTTATTTGAACAAATAATAAAGGAGAACTTCCCCAATTCAGCAAAGGAAATGGACTTCCAGGAAGTCCAGGAAACCCAGAGTGTCCCAAAAAAGTTGTACCCAAGGAAGCACAAACCAAGGCACATCATAATTACATTAACCAAGATTAAAAATAAGGACAGAATCTTAAAAGCAGCAAAAGAAAAGGAGAAAGTTACCTACAAAGGAGTTCCTATAAGACTGTCAGCTGATTTCTCAAAAGAGACCTTACAGGCAAGAAGAGGCTGGAAAGAAGTATTCAAAGTCATCAAAGGCAAGGATCTACATCCAAGATTACTCTATCCAGCAAAGCTAGCATTTAGAATGGAAAGACAGATAAAGTGCTTCCCAGTTAAGGTAAAGTTAAAGGAGTTCATCATCACCCAGCTCTAATTACACGAAATGTTAAAGGGATTTATCTAAGAAAAAGAAGATCAAAACTATGAACAGTAAAGTGACAACAAACTCACAACTATCAACAACTGAACCTAAAAAAAACTGACCTAAGCAAACAACTATAACAGAAACAGAATCACAGAAATGGAGATCATATAGAGGGTTATCAGTAGGGATGGGGGAAGAATGGGGGAAAAGGTACAGGGAATAAGAATCATAAATGGAAACAGTACAGGAAATAAGAAGCATAAATGGTAGGTATAAAATACACAGGGAAAGTTAAACTAGTATGGGAAATGGAGAAGCCAAAGAACCTACATGTATGACCCATGGACATGAACTAAGGTTGGGGAATGATGGTGGGAGGCGGGGAGCAGAGCAGAGGGAAATAAAGAGGAGAAAAAAATGGGACAACTGTAATAGCATAATCAATAAAATATACTTAAAAAACGAATATGATAAGTATGCATGTTAAATTACCTAAGCAAACCACTAAAGATAGGCTATGAGAGTGGCATAACCTCCAAAGAACAGAGATGAAAAAATACACTGAAAATAGATTTTTTCAATGAAGCACGAAACAAGCTAATAATTTGTTGAAAGATAAATGCATTGTGGTTCCATATATTACACTGAAAAGCCCAGAAAGCTAAACACTATAGTTTTTTGGAGATTAATATATAAATAGTAAATAAAGCAAAGAAATAGTGGGCAAAATATTCAGGATAAAGATCCTATCTGGTGGAAGGAAGAGGGCTACAATGTGAGAAGCACACAGGGCTTCTGAGAATAGGTGAATTTTCACTTCCTAAGTTTCTATATTCCCTTCACATGCATAAGTGTATATACTGTATATTTTCAATGTTAAATATTAAAAATATTTTAATATTGTTACTTTGCTATGATAGTCATTCAAAATCAACCCTTTGGGGGATGGGGAGATTATCACCTAATATAAGTGGTCACTACTAAGCATTAACTGTCAAAGTTGGCTGTCTTGAGTCTCTAGAGCATGGTTCTCAGCACTGTACCACTCCAAGAGAGTCTGGTATAATTCATTTTGAGTACAAGAACCAGTAATATTTAAACCCTTCACATATAATTCTAATATGTAGCCAGATTTGAGACTCACTGAGCTAGAGAGTAAATAGTCTTGCAAGCTAGGATAGGCAAAGAAGTAAAAAGTGATTTTTACATTTTAGAAACTCCCTATATATTTTCAGAGTAATCATCAGAGGTTTGAACACAGAGTTTTATAGACCTACTTCAGAGGGCTATAGGATAGATCCTATGAGAATTTTGTGCCAGAGAAAGGGCTTTTCCTGGGCTGGGGCTGGGGTAAAGGCCAAGAAGGGCTGAAAAGAGTGCCCTCCCTTACTCTTCTGTACCTCCAACCCAAAGAGATTGAGAAGGTAGCTTAAAGTAGAGGAGTCCTATGCCCCAATTTTTGCAGAGAACTAGCAGGTGCTATGTGCCTGCATAAAGAAGCCACAATCTACTAAAAGAAATGATGTGTTCAGCAAGAGAAGTCTGAAGATGGTGGCTACCAGCCTTCGAGTTCCTGTGAGTGCAGAGGGGGTCCAGGACTTCCTACCATGTTCTGGTGACAAATTTGAAATGTGGAGGGAGAGCAACCCTCAAGTAAGGCTACTGGGAATAGAGATTGGCTCAGCCTTCTGGAGAGCCACAGGCACTTCTAGTCAAATTAAATGAGTGTATATCCTCTAGCCCAACAATTCCAATCCTGAGATACCTTCTAAAGAAATCCTTATGCAGGCCCGTAAGAGTCCAGTGCAGGGAACTTAATTGATATTTAGGTTAATTTGTGGTGGTATTGAGTTGGAGGCAATCTGGGTACCCATGACTCAGGGAGTGATGGGCAAAATCAGGTGACAGGACCCTATGAATACGGTGCAGCATTTAGAAATATAAGACCAGAGGTACACAGAGCATGGATCTCATAGCAGCATGCTCAGTGAGATAAAGTAAGAAACACAAGTGGTATTAAAGCACCTCACCTTTCATGCACATGTATGTAAGTACAGGGTGAGAGGGGTAGATTCTGGGAATTGGTCATAGTGGCAGCATCATTTTTCAATCTCTTCAAATTGCCAAATAAAAACAAGAGCAACTAAAGAGCAAAACCCAAAGTCCACAGACTATGTTTACAACAAAACTAGTGCCAAGGTATCCCCATGAGCCCCAAATACAAATGGTGGTGGAAACAAACAATCAACACAGGACCTTCAAGATACCATATCAAAATTAGCCACAAAAAAGTATTAAGGTCAAATCACATACAACATTTCAAGAGAGAAAAGAAAATAAAGAACATATAAATCTCCCATAAATAAATACACAAGAACACTTTCAACAGATATAGTTTACACTTATCAGAAAGGCAACTTATTAAGGAGGAGAAGGAACATGGGTGGAGAGTGGAGATAAATGAGAGTAAGTGGTCCCCAACCAGTGTGGCTCAGTTGGTTGGGCATCATCCTGCAAAGTGAAAGGCTGCCAGTTTGATTCCCTGTCAGAGCACATGCCTGGGTTGGAGATTCATTCTCAGTTGGGGTGCATACAAGAGGCAACTGATCAATGTTTCTCTCCCTCTCTTTCTCCCTCCCTTCCCCTCTCTCTAAAAATAAATAAATAAAATCTTTAAAATAATAGAGTGTAAGTAAATAAAGAAACAAGAAGTAGCCTTATTTCTTCCCATAATAATAATAAACTATGGGGGCAGGGGATGGAAGAGGTAACCAATGAACTCAACCCTCAGGGTTGTTTTTTTTTAAAGGTATAGATTATTAAGGGCCCGATTCCTAAGGGCCCATGAAGAAAAGAGGCAAGGTGACCCCAGGACCTAATCTTTGAGGTGGGCACCTCAGCCAACAGTAGTTGATGGGAGTTGCTGAAACTCAGAAGCCTGAGTAGGAGTCAAGGTAGGATTAAGTCAAATGTGTAGGAAAGGGGCTCCCCACAGGCCCCAGTTGTGCTCAATATCTAACAGTCACAGGTGGCTTCAGCAGCTGTGGACCATTAGAAGTTTAGCTAAAACAGGACAAAGTCCAGAGATGAGCCATTGACCAGGGCCTTCTTTGGCTCCCTACCAAGGCCACGAATTTCCTCTGCATTCAGACACCATTTAGGGAAGAGGAGATAACTTTGAGAAGGGAGAGATAGGACTTTGAACTTAAAATGACTGAATATTTGCTAAAAGTAACCAAGTTAAACTAAGAGACTCTTAAATCAGAGAAGTCGGGATTATCTTTAACCGGAGATTTTAAGGGCTTTTCTTTTTTCAGGCATTAACAGGAAGTAAAAATCCAGAGTAAGATGAAATCACTTATAAAAGCAAGTAAACAAGTCATGCCTGCAGCATATTCTCCTAGCAAACATTTAAATGTTTAAAGGAGAGATAGATACAAATCTAGACAAACACCAGGGTTTCTTAATGTGGGCGCTCTTGACATTTTGAGCTGGATAAGTTTCTGTCATGGGGGCCTCCTGTACGTTGTAGGATGTTTAGCAGCATCTCTGACTTCTACACACCAGATGCCACACAGTTGTGAAAACAAAAGTGTATCTAGACATTGCCAGCTGTCCCCTGGGACAAAACCGCCCCCCATCACCACCACCCCTGTTGAGAACCACTGACATGGAGATAGACCTAAAAGATCTCTAATTGATAACTGGAAAAAAAAGTTATTGAAAAATAGTAACGTATGATGTAATTTATGCCAGAAAGGTGAATTCCACAACAGTTTATATAAAAATTATCATAATTTTGTAAACATAAAATCTATGAGACCGAGGGTTAAGTCTGCTTTGTTCCTACTATATCCTCATGTCTGGAACTTTCTGGGCCAGCAATATTATTGAGTAAGTCATTAATTAAAATTATAACCCCATATCCATCATTTATGGAATGCTTACACTATGCCAACCACTGTGCTAAGAGTTTCACACACACTGATTCATTCATTCTTCATAGTAATACTTTCATGTAGGCACTTTTACCCTCCCCATTTTACAGAGTGGAAAATTTGGCTGAAGATATTGAGTTATTTGCCCAAGTTCTCACACCAGTAAGTGGCAGAGCAGGAGAGAGGTACAGCCTTCTTTTCAATGCCAGTACTATGTGAAAGGCTTGTATTCCTATTAAACTGTAAACAGCCTGCTCTCCCATAGACGTTGTACTCCCAGGTGCAATCCATATCTTTATCTCTTTTCCAGGCCCTTTATATGCAGGTGGCCCTGGAAGAAAGTATGCACAAGGCATGGATTAGCATAACCAGCCCTTGACACAGGGCTTACTGTGCTCACAACAAGAACCATGAGGATTCAGCCAAGAAGCCTGCTGAGACCTCTCAGGGCACTGCTGTTCTCAAGGTCCAAGGTCTGTGGGCACTGAAAAATTGTAAAGTTGACCATGGTTCCACAAGCAACCCAAAAGGTCTGGCTTTGTCAGGGGCTATACCCAAAGTGGCCTAAGCACTGGGAATAGTTGCAAATCTCTGCAAATAGAAATTGTGCAGTTTAGATAGGCCTATCCCCAGGACCCACAAGATTCAGTAAACTATCCTGTAGAAAGCAGCACTAAACCAGACAAATCTGAATTTTCAATCAGGTCTCTGCCACTTATGGCCTGACCTTCAGCAAGTAAATCTCTCCTCAATGATATGTGAACAAAAAGGGGGCTATGTGGCAGGTATGACAAGCTCACTGACCAAAAGTAACCACACAGATCATTAATTCCTACCTGGGCAGGTCATGGTGGGAAGACACATGCTAGGCCTACAGCTTCCTTAGTAAAAAGTTCATCTTTACCTTAAGCTGGCCCTGTCCATTGTTCTTGTGCATCTAGGATAACATACCTTTAAAATGTCAGCGATCGCTTCTCAGGCTCTTGGTTAAGATCAAGTGTAAAATGTCAGAGTGATTTTCTTTGCCAAAGCCCTCAGAAACCCACCTACTACCAACACAGCACAACTATGAAGAAACTCATTATCTTGTTCCTGGCATACCATCTCTATTTGTTGCAACTGTTCAGTGTTAACTATCCTGTACCCACCAATGTAAAATAAGTATTGGGTTGGCCAAAAAGTTTGTCTAGTTTTCTTCTATACAATGGCTCTAGTAGTGCTTAGATCTCTTTATCTTCATTCAAAATAGTTTTATTACATTATATTGTGACACCTGTCATACCAACATGTATTTTTTAAAAACTTATGAAAATTGGTGATTTTTTGTGCAGCCATTTTAATATTGAAGATGGAAGAAGATACACAACAATTTTTGGTGTATTATGTTTTATTATTTCAAGAAAGGTAAAAACACAACTGAAACACACACAAAAAAAGATTTACAGAGAAGGTGCTGTGACTGATAAAATGTGTTAAACATGGTTTATGAAGTTTCTTGGTACTATCAACATTTTGGCCAAATAATTATTTGCTGAAGGCTGTGTTATGCATTGGAAGATGCTTAGCAGCACCCCTGGCCTCTACCTGTTAGAAACCAATAGCAGGAGATAGCCGACATACTCAAAATGTCCAAATCAGTAAAGTTATTTGTGAAAATGAAAAATGTGTCTTTCATTTTATGGAAAAAACTAAAAGGATTTTTATTTTACTGAAAAAACTAAACAGTCTCTCTCCATTTGCCTTTTTATCCAGTCATAGAGATTTTCCCGCTTTTGCTTTCTCCTGCCTCCTTAATCCACCACCAATGGATTTCAAGTTTCCTTAAATTTTCTCCTTTGATTCTAAACATATAAAAAGAACTGCAACACTGCCATTTCTGGAGCATTTTCTCAGTCCTTTGAGATTTTGCTTCCAGGCCAGGTTCTTAGCCCTTGGCTCAAATTAAACTCTTTAAACCTTTCTTTAGGTTTGGAATTTCTTCTGTGGACAATAAAATGGATTCACATTTGTATTACCCAAAGTTATTGGCCCTATTGAGTGAAACAATGCTGGGAAAACAATGGCAGCTTCGACCATGGTGGCTGTTCATGCTGAGCTACACACAAACCAACCAGCTTGGCCTAAGCCGCAAAAGTCAGGGGGCTGCAGCTGAAACAAAAAGAGCTGTAATCTACAAACTGAGGCAGAAAATCAACATATAGATCAGGGCTCTTGATAAGGACTAAAGGGCAGGGGGTGCACCCAATACAGCCCACAGGTACCCCAGGCTCCTCTGGGCACAAAGTATATCCAACTAACTGCAGCATCCCTATTGAGCCTCTGTAGAAAAAGACATGGCCAAGGTCAGGGTACTGACACCCTTCAGGGCAACAGCCCTTTCCCTATGGTTGCATCCAGCAAGGATGAGAAGGCAGAGAACACAGAAGGGAAGATGTACACCAGCACAGCAGAGAAGTCTAGGTTTACTTTCACTCTCCCAACATCACACATTAATATCACAGGCAGGTTGTTTGCAGTCAACAGCTCCTGACTCCTCTGTTACTGCACTGTGAGCATAAGTCCATGGTGTGTTCTTCCTGACACCTCGCCTGTTCCTCCCCCTGCCTTCCATGCAGCTGCTCTCAAACACTGCCAACAACTTCACATTTGCTATCAAAATATTTACTTCATTGGTGCTAATCAACAGCATCCCCAGGAAAGGAAAGGCACTTGAAGCATACTTTTAAAAGATGCTGTGCTGTAATGGACCAATAAATCCACATGTTAGCAAATCCTAAAGCAGATCTGGGATTTGGTTTCCAGCTCCTCCACCTCCATACTGGTCTCTGAAATCATTAGCTCAGAACTGAATCATAGTAACCAAGTGAGCTCCTTTTATTTCAGTTAGGACTTCTCCCTGAAAAGAAAGAAACGCAGGCAGCCCAGACACTACCTTTTACTTTTTATGGGTTTCAATTTGTCTGATGTGCATATTTCTTAAAGCTTTCACTGCAGCTATGCCTCACCAGCTGACAACTCCTCCATTACTGCTTAGCCATTTCTCATTCATTTCTGTGACTTTTCTTTCTTATTGCCATGCTATCCAGACGATATCATTAAGGAGGCTGGAATTATTAAGCTCTTCATTTTCAATAGTTTCTCAAAGCATCCTAAAGTCACAGAGATTGTGATGAATGAGTTCAAATGCCTTCATTTCTTTATAACTCCAAATGAAATTTAACTGCTGAGACAGGGGTTTCACTGGACAAGCTTCTTGATTCTGGATATATTTATTCACAAGAGGCAATATCCCATGCCCACGACTATCTGCTCCAAGCTGACGTGCCAGTTTCAAACCACTAATGCCACAGTTCATGACAGAGGACTGCAACTACCCAGCAGAATGACTTGTGAAACTGGCTACACAGGAACCTGTGTAGCACTAACCTCAACTGGAAGTATAAATTAGTTATTTGATTTATGCCGGTCTTACTGACTGTGCTGACAGTTTCACAAGGAGACAGGACAGGTTATTTCCCTCTCTGTGGTAGACATCAAATTGGTCTTGCCCATTCAGGACCATTTGTCCTTCTTATGGATAGGGAATGGCAAGCTTCTTTGGGGAAGCCATACCTTCTCATCCAGTCTATGCAGCTGCAATGGGATGGACTCTGCCCCATACCAGGGGTGGTCATATGACTCAAGACAAGCCAGTCAGAGAGTTTATCTCTCTGACTGTAGTGATTGGTTCAGGAGTGTGCATGTGTCCAAACCAGACCCAACAAGTCAGAATATTGGGACTAATATTGGGACTGTTGAAAGAGAAGTGTACCCTCTCTTCTGCTGGATTTGAGCTAAGAGAATACAAGTATACAGCCACAGCCAGTGTTACTTGAAAATGAAAACAGCACAGAGAGCAACAGAGCTTAGAGATGGAGAGAGGCCAGGACCTTGGACCGAATCAAGCAAAGCCTGAAGCTGGACCTACTTTTGGATTTTTCAGTCACATGAGCCAATAAATTCTTTTTTATTGTATTGGTTTGATTTTTTGTTAATTACAAGTAACTGTAAGTTCTATGAAGACAGGGAAGTTGTCAGTTTTGTTCTCTGTCACATGCCCTGTATTTAGCACAGTGCCCAGGACACATACAACAGAAGCGTAATATTAATAATCAGCAAATTAATTATTTAAATGTCTTACACAAGGAGCCTGCCTCCTAGTGTCCCTGCCCAGGTAATGCAGTAATGCCATACACCAACAATTTCATGTTTTACTACATTTATTACATGAGGACTTCACAGTGTATGGACACTTGGAAGGCATCCTTCAGGAAGTCTTTGGGAAGGGTGGTGCTGGCCTCAGGAGGATCACCAGCCAGGAGTAAGGCATGGCAGCTGAAATAGCTGACCCCATGATCTAGAGATGCCTGGGTGTTTCCCAAAGGAACAGCCATCTCTTCATCCTCAAGGGGACATCTTGGACAGGAAAGAAACAGACCCTCTGCCCCAGCACTGTGTGCCCCAGGGAAGTTACTTAACCTTTGGGGCTCTAATCCTCATCTGTGGGATGCCAACAAGGCTGAATTGCATCATGGATATGCACATGTTCTCTGAAGCCAGACCACCAGGTTTTCAACCCACTGCCCTCACTTACTAACAGTGAGCTGCAGGCAAGTGGCCTCACTTCTCTGTGCCTCAGTTCCTCATCTGTGAAATGGGGCTAATGCTAGTAGCAAGTTCACAGTGATATGATAAGGATTAAATAAGTTAATGTAGAATATCTCTAGAAGATGGTGGCGAGATAGGTGGGAGCAGAGTCCACTTCCCCCTGCACACAGGTGAAACACCTAGCCGATCTGCTGAGGAACAAAGCAAACAGCCAACAGCACCCCAGAGTTTATGAAGATAGGAGACCAAAAAGTATAGAGGACACTGAAATAACAGATAGTATGGGGATTGCTTCAGGACAAAAAGGTCCCTGGGACCAGCACAGGGACTGGCACAGGGACCAGGGCGACTGCAGCCCCAGGCCCGGCACCCACCAGGCCTGCCACAAGACTCCTGGGAGATAGCTGGGTTACAGCTCCCTCCCCTACCAAACAAGGCTTGAGCAGCACTGAGAGAAACCTGGTTGCTTGAAGTCGCAGGGAGGGGAATAAGGACAAAGTAGTAAACCCACGGAGACTATGGGCACCAGATGGGGAGAGTTGAGAGTTGGGCCATGTGGGGCCCTGACCCGGACAGTCCCCAGTCTAGCTGTAAGGTGAGCTGTGTGAGACGACAGGCCCTTCCTTGTCTGGAGTGGCAGGATTGAGCAGGGAGATTTCCTCACAAAGAAAAAGACACTCGGGGGCAGTTTCGGCAATTCTCCTGTAGCAGCAGCTCCAGTCTCCTCTCCAACTGGCAGCCCAGCGCTCCTTCGAGGGTGTCCGGGGGGGATCAAGCCCAAATCCGAAGCACCGAGGAGAGTGGACACCTCGAAAGGCCTCTGGGCACACATCCGAGGCATCAGGGAGAGTGCACACCTCAGAGGGACCTGAAACCACAGGCACCAGGGAGAGTACGTACCACTGAAGGCCCCTCCCCTCCTCATCGTGTGCACCCATAGCCCTGAGGAGGGTGAGTGCCTAAACGTGTGGGTCCAGGGGCTGCTAGAGAACTGGGCCAGAGGCTACCTGAGAGGTGGTCAGGAACAGGGAAGAGCTGGGCTAGGCCCCCCGAGTTGGCTTCAGCCACAAAGACCAGCAAAACTGGCTTGGCCAGATTGAAGCCAGAAGGCTTGTTGTTGTTGTTTTTTTAATTCTTTATTATTATTTTATTATTTTTCTTTCTTTTAGCACCTTCTTCCTCTTTCCTTCTTTCTTTTTGTACCCCTTCTTTCTCTCCCTTTATATCTCTTCTTCCTTCCATCTTTCTTTTTTTTTTTTTTAATCCTCACAAGTGAGACAATAAAACCTGGAACTGTGAAAAGACCAAAGTTGGACCCAAAGAGGGGGCATCCCAACAGCCGAGACAGTGAAACAAATTTCACTTTGCTACTCCAGAGAACTTGCAAGTTATGGTATATTTGTGTTATTATTTTTTTCATTATTCTTACATCACTCATTTTATTAGTATTTTTGTATCTCCCTTCTTTCTGTTTAGTCTTCTTCCTTTGACTGGTTAATTTGCACTGTTACACTGGTTTCCCCTTCTTCTCTGTTTCACAGGACATTGTTAATTAACTGTCTTTCACTTCCCTTGTGTTACATTAGCACACTACTCTAGGACCTATACTTCCTACTCTGGTTATCCAGATCACATAGATTCTGTAATATGATTGTTGCTCCATTACTATTGTCAATAATAGCTGTTCCATACATCTGTAAATACTACACAAAACCCCTCACAGATGTCAGCACACTTCACTGTTTACTGAACATTATTACTGTGTGGTTAACTCTATTCTCTTACATATTACACCTATTTTCTACCCTTTACTCTCACCTTACCTCATAACCTGACCTCCCACAAGCTCACAGCTTTCTAGATCCAACTCATACTCCTTCCTCCTGCCCAACAAGAGTCTTATCTTCTTTCCACCCTTTCTAAAAAGTGGCTAGGTGGGTGAATTATCACAGTTAACACTATATGTATCCAAAGGATCTCCTATCTCTTCTCTAAGGGCTGGTACTTTAAATATCATAGAAAACACTTCTGCTGTCTTAGGCCATTTTGCCGTCCCCCTACAACCTATCACAAAAAAGAGTAGGTAGAAGCTGTGAACACCAGGATACCTCCTGGAAGAGGAAACCCACCAACAGATAAGAACAGAAGGTGAAGGAGGGAGTGGAAGTCACACTAACTCAACCCAGGACCTATCTGGAAATACAACTAAATAGTGGAGAAATTACTCAGAACAAACAACTGAGCAAGAGCAAGAGAAAAGCCTCCAAACCTTGTACACATGGAAGAACCAGCCCCAACACAACCTGCCCACACCTGCACAAAAGAAAACAAGAGGTGTGGGACAGACTGACGCTCAGACAACCAGCTGGTGGGAAAGACCCACCAAAGAAAGACCCAACAACAACCAAAAAACAAAGACATACACAGAGCCAACATAAACCACAGCCCAAGATCAGTAAGATCAGGAGATCAAAGAGACTGTACCACTGAATCTCACGGGTATTCTACCACAGAAGTTTACACCATAAATCCAGGGCAACTAAAGAAGCAGAAGCTAACGGGAAGAGTCTCACAAACAATGAGAAGACAAAGAAACAATCCCCAAATGAAAGGAAAGGAGGAAGTCTCAGAAAAAATGCTAAATGAAAAAGAGGCAAGAGAACTATAAGATATTGAGTTCAAAGAATTGGTTATGAGGAAGCTTAATAAGCTCACACAGAATTATCAAAAACTACAGGGAAACTACAATGAACTCACTGCAAACGATATCAACATGAAACAGGAAATAAAAACTATTGACAAGGGCCAAGAGGAAATGAAGAATACAATTTCTGAACTGAAGAACACAGTAGAAGGAAAGAAAGCAGACTTGATGAAGCAGAGGATCACATCAGCAAGCTGGAGGACAAAGTAGAAAAAAACAACCCAGAAAGAGCAAGAAAAGGAAAAGAGGCTCAGAAAGAATGAAGAGGGATTAAGGGAAATGCACGACAACATGAAACATAATAATATCTGTATAATAGGGACACCAGAAGGAGAAGAAGAAGAGCAAGGGATAGAAAACCTGTTTCAAGAAGTAATGATGGGGGAGAACCAAGACGGAGGCGTAGATAGACACACTGTGCTTCCTCGCACAACCAGAACTGACAGAAAATCCAACGGCAAGGAAGTTCGACACCAAGTAGATAAAAAAGAAACATTCATACAGACCGGTAAGAGGGTCAGAGACGGGCAGCCGGGGCAGAGAGGACTGGAGTTGCTGTGTCGGGACCCAGACTGGCAGAGTGTGGGAAGAACAGAGCAGGCAGTCCAACCACTAGCAGACACTGCAGCCCTACATTCGCACACAGATAAACCAAGAGGGCCAGACTCAGAGTGGCAGAGAAAAGGGCAGGCAGAACGGTGGGTGCAGCCCCACATTCACGCATAGATAAACCGGGATGAACAGCGGGGGAGCAAAGCAGACCAAGTAACCCAAGACTCGAGCACTGGGAAATAAAGCCTCAAATCTCTGATTGAAAACACCCGTGGGGGTTGGGGTGGCAGCAGGAGAGACTCTCAGCCTCACAGGAGAAGTCATTGGAGAGACCCACAGGGGCCTAGAGCATACACAAGCCCACCCACTGGGGAACCACCACCAGAGGGGCCCAATTTGATTGTGGGTAGCAGAGGGAGTGACTGAAATCCAGTGGAGAGTGGAGCAAGCACCATGGCTCTCTTTCGGCCCCTCCCCCACATACAAATTCAGAGCACAGCAATCAGCGTGACCCCGCCCCAGTGAACACCTAAGGCTCCGCCCCTTTAAGTAACAGACACACAAAGACAAAAAAAAAAAAATGGCCCAAATGACAGAACACTTCAAACCTCCAGAAATAATTCAACTAAGCAGCGAACAGATAGCCAACCTATCAGATGCACAGTTCAAAATACTGGTAATCAGGATGCTCACAGAATTGGTTGAATTAGGTCGAAAACTAGATGAAAAAATGAAGGCTATGCTAAGAGAGACAAAGGAAAATATACAGGGAACAAGTAGGGATGCGAAGGAAACTGAAACTCAAATCAACAGTGTGGACCAGAAGGAAGAAAGAAACATCCAACCAGAAAAGAATAAAGAAACAAGAATTCGGAAAAATGAGGAGAGGCTTAGGAACCTCCAGGACATCTTGAAACATTCCAACATCCGAACTATAGGGGTACCAGAAGGAGAAGAGGAAGAACAAACAATTGAAAACTTATTTGAACAAATAATGAAGGAGAACTTCCCAAATCTGGCAAAGGAAATAGACTTCCAAGAAGTCCAGGAAGCTCAGAGAGTCCCAAAGAAGCTGGACCCAAGGAGGAACACACCAAGGCACATCATAATTGCATTACCCAAGATGAAACAGAAGGAGAGAATCTTAGAAGCAGCAAGAGAAAAGGACACAGTTACCTACAAAGGGGTTCCCATAAGACTGTCAGCTGATTTCTCAAAAGAGACCTTGCAGGCAAGAAGGGACTGGAAAGAAGTATTCAAAGTCATGAAAGGCAAGGACCTACATCCAAGATTGCTCTACCCAGCAAAGCTATTATTTAGAATGGAAGGGAAGATAAAGTGCTTCTCAGATAAGGTCAAATTAAATGAGTTCATCATCACCAAGCCCTTATTATATGAAATGTTAAAGGGACTTATCTAAGAAAAAGAAGATAAAAAATAGGAACAGTAAAAATGACAGCAAACTCACAGTTATGAACAACCACACCTCAAACCAAAACAAAAGAAAACTAAGCAAACAACTAGAACAGGAAAAGGACCATAGAAAAGGAGATCACATGGAGGGTTATCAATAGGGGAATGGGAGGGGGAGAGAGGGGAGAAAGGTACAGAGAATAAGTAGCATAAATGATACGTGGAAAATAGACAGGGGGAGGGTAAGAATAGTGTAGGAAATGTAGAAGCCAAAGCACTTATAAGTATGACCCATGGACATGAACTATAGGGGGGGGAATGTGAGAGGGAGGGGGTGGGCAGGATGGAGTTGAATGAAGCAGGGGAAATGGGACAACTATAATAACATAATCAATAAATATGTTAAAAAAATAAAAACTAAAAATTAAAAATTAAAATAAATTAACAAAAAAAGGGCCATAGAGACCCAGGAGGTCATTTCATAATACTCAAAGGAGAATCCACCAAGAAGACATAAACATTGTAAATATATATGCTTCCAACATAGGAGCATGCAAATATATAAAGAAAATCTTGGAGGACTTCAAGAAAGATATTGACAGAACACAATTATAGTAGGGGATTTTAACACCCCACTGTCAAAGATGGACAGATCTTCCAAACAAAATATCAACAATGATATTGTGGCATTGAACCATGCCCTAGATGAAATGGACTTAACATATAGAGAGAGAGCCTTTCATCCCAAAGAAGCAAAGTACACATTCTTTTCAAATGCACATGGAACATTTTCAAAGATAGACCACATGATAGGGCACAAAACAAGCCTCAACAAGTTCAAGAAAATTGAAATCATATCAAGCATTTTCTCTGACCACAAGGGACTGAAACTAGAAAAAAATCTCAAGGAAAAAACCCCCAAACACTCAAAAATATGGAGATTGAATAGTATGCCATTAAACAATGAATGGGTAAAGAATGAGATTAGGGAAGAAATCAAAAAGTTTCTGGAAACAAACAAAAATGAACTCACAACAATCCAAAACCTATGGGACACAGCAAAGGCAGTCCTGAGAGGGAAGTTCATAGTGATACAGGCTATGAGAATAGAAACATTTCAAATAAACCACCTAACCTTACACTTACAAGAAATTAAGGAACAACAACAAAGACAACCCACAGCAAGTACAAGGAAGGAAATAACCAAGATCAGAGCAGAATTAAATGACATAGAGACTAAAAGCACAATTCTAAGGATCAGTGAACCCAGATGCTGGTTCTTCGAAAAGATCAACAAAATCGACAAGCCTTTAAGCAGGCACATCAAGAAAAAAAGAGAGAGGACCCAAATAAACACAATTAGAAATGAAAGAGGAGAGATTGCAATTGATACCACAGAAATACAGAGGATTGTAAGAAATTACTATGAAGAACTATATGCCAAGAAATGTTAAAACCTGGATGAAATGGACAAATTTCTAGAAAAATATAACCTTCCAAAACTGAATGAAGAAGCAAAAAGCCTGAAGAGACCAATAACACCTGATGAAATTGAAACAGTAATCAACAAGCTTCCAACACACAAAAGCCCTGGACCAGATGGTTTCACAGAAGAATTATATAGAACATTTAAGGGAAAGCTAACCCCCATCCTCCACAGATTATTTCAAAAAATTCAAGAAGATGGAAGACTCCCAAACTAGTTTTATGAAGCCAAAATCATCCTAATCCCAAAACCAGATAGAGACATAACAAAGAAAGAAAAATTCAGGCCAATATCGCTGATGAACATAGATGCTAAAATCCTCAACAAAATATTGGCAAACCACATCCAGCAATACATTAAAAAGATCATACACCATGACCAAGCGGGATGCATCCCAGGATACAAGGATGGTACAATATTCGCAAATTAATATACATAATATACTAAATAAACAAAACAAAGGACAAAAATCACATGATCTTATCAATAGATGCGGGAAAAGCATTTGATAAGATACAGCACCCATTTATGATAAAAACACTCAGAAAGGGGGAATAGAGGGAGCATTCCTAACATAATATAAGCCATATGTGAGAGACCTACAGCCAGCATTATACTCAATGGACAATAACTTAGAGCTTTCCCACTAAGATCAGGAACGAGACAAGGATGCCCTCTCTCACCACTCCTGTTCAACATAGTATTGGAAGTCCTAGCCACAGCAACCAGACAACAAAGAGAAATAAAAGGCATCCAAATTGGAAAGGAGGAAATGAAAATGTCATTGTTTGCAGATGACATGATAGAGTACATGGAAAATCCTATAGACTCCACCAAAAAACTACTCAACCGAATAAATGAATTTGGCAAAACAGCCAAATGGAAAGTCAATACTCAAGTGGAAACAAGATGGCGGTGTAGGAAGACACACTGCGCATCCTCGCACAACCAGAACTGACAGAGAATCGAATGGCAAGGGGGTCGGACACCAAGGAAATAAAAAATAAATATTCATCCAGACTGGTAGGAGGGGCGGAAAGGGGAACCTGGGCAGAGAGGACTCGAGGTGCCATGGCGGGACCGAGACTGGCGGAGTGTGGGACAAACAGGGCAGGCAGTCTGACCACTAGCAGACCCTGTGGCCCTACAGTCGCGCAGATAAACCGAGAGAGCCGGACTCAGAGTGGCGGAGAGCGGGGCAGGCAGAGCAGTGGGTAGCACCCAGGGCCCCACATTCGTGCACAGATAAACCGGACGAACAGCAGAGAGCAAAGCAGACCACACAACCCAGGGCTCCAGCTCGGGGATATAGAGCCTCAAATCTCTGATTGAAAATGCCCGTGGGGGTTGGGGCAGCAGCGGGAGAGACTCCCCAGCCTCACAGGAGAGGTCATTGGAGAGACTCACAGGGGCCTAGAGTGTGCACATGCCCACCCACTCAGGAACCAGCACCAGAGGGGCCCAGTTTGATTGTGGGTATTGGACTGAAGGATTGAAGTCCGGAGGAGAGGGAGGTGGGCGCCATTGCTCCCTCTCGGCCCTCCCCCACGTACAGCATCACAGCACAGCTACCACCATTACCCCAACCCGCCCCGGGATCACCTAACGCTCTGCCCCTTTAAATAACAGACACCAAGACAAAAAAAAAAAATGGCCCAAATGACAGAACACTTCAAAGCTCCAGAAAAAATACAACTAAGCAAGGAAGAGATAGCCAACCTATCAGATGCACAGTTCAAAACACTAGTTATCAAATGCTCATAGAATTCGTTGAATCTGTTCGAAAACCAGATGAAAAAATGAAGCCTATGCTAAGAGAAACAAAGGAAAATGTACAGGGAACCAATAGTGATACGAAGGAAACTGGGACTCAAATCAACAGTGTGGACCAGAAGGAAGAAAGAAACATCCAACCAGAAAGGAATGAAGAAACAAGAATTCAAAAAAATGAGGAGAGGCTTAGGAACCTCCAGGACATCTTGAAACGTTCCAACATCCGAATTATAGGGGTGCCAGAAGGAGAAGAGGAAGAACAAGAAATTGAAAACTTATTTGAACAAATAATGAAGGAAAACTTCCCTAATCTGGCAAAGGAAATAAGACTTCCGGGATGTCCAGGAAGATCAGAGAGTCCCAAAGAAGCTGGACCCAAGGAGGAACACAACAAGGCACATCATAATTACATTACCCAAGATTAAACGCAAGGACCTACATCCAAGATTACTGTTTCCAGCAAAGCTATCATTAAGAATGGAAGGGAAGAAAAAGTGCTTCTCAGATAAGGTTAAGTTAAAGGAGTTCATCATCACCAAGCCCTTATTATATGAAATGTTAAAGGGAGTTACCTAAGAGAAAGAAGATAAAAAATAGGAACAGTAAAAATGACAGCAAACTCACACTTATTAACGACCACACCTAAAACAAAAACAAAAGAAAACTAAGCAAACAACTAGAACAGGAACAGAACCACAGAAATGGAGATCACATGGAGGGTTATCAATAGGGGAGTGAGAGGGGGAGAGAGGGGGGAAAGGTACAGAGAATAAGTAGCATAAATGGTAGGTAGAAAATAGACAGGGGGAGGGTAAGAATAGTGTAGGAAATGTAGAAGCCAAAGAACTTATAAGTATGACCCATGGACATGAACTATAGGGGGGGAATATGGGAGGGAGGGGATGGGCAGGATGGAGTGGAGTGGGGGCGGAAATGGGACAACTGTTATAGCATAATCAATAAATATATTAAAAAATAAATAAAGAAAGTCAATACTCAGGAATCAAAGGCATTCCTGTATACCAACAATGAAACTGCAGAAACAGAAATCAGGAAAAAAAATCCCATTTGATATAGCAACAAGAAAAAGAAAGTGCCTAGGAATAAACCTAACCAAGGAGGTAAAAATCCTGTACTCAGAAAACTACACAACACTGAAGAAAGAAATTAAGGAAGACACAAACAAATGGAAGCATGTACCACGCTCATGGATTGGAAGAATTAACATCATCACAATAGCCATACTACCCAAAGTGATTCACAGATTCAATGCAATCCCTATTAAAGTACCCATGACATATTTCACAGATATAGAAGAAACATTTCAGAAATATATATGGAACCATAAATGACCCCAAAGAGCTGCAGCAATTTTGAGACAGGACCAAAGGAGAAGGGATCACAATACCTGATATCAAAGTTTATTACAAGGGCACTGTCATCAAAACAGCTGGGTACTGGCATAAAAACAGGCACATAGACCAATGGAAAAGAACAGAGAGCCCAGAAACAAACCCAAGTCTCAACGGTCAATTAATATTTGACAAAGGAGGCAGGATCATAAAATGGAGCAAAAATAGCCTCTTCAACAAATGGTATTGGGAGATCTGGACAGCTACATGCAAAAAAATGAAACTCAATCACCAACTTACACCATACACAAAAATAATTCAAGGTGGATAAAAGACTTAAATATAAGTCATGACACCATAAAAGTCCTAGAGGAAAACAACATTGGCAGGAAAATCTCAGACATTCCACACACCAACATCCTCACAGATATGTCCCCTAAAGCAAGGGACATAAAGGAAAGAATAAACAAATGGGACCTCATCAAAATAAAAAGCTTTTTCATGGCTAAAGTAAACAGCATTAAAATGAAAAAAAACCAACAGTATGGGAAAACATATTTGCCAATGACACCTCAGACAAGGGTCTGATCTCCAAAATATATAAAGAACTCACACGACTTCACTCCAGGAAGACAAAAAACCCAATTAAAATATGGGCAAAGGACTTGAACAGACACTTCTCCAAGGAAGACATACATAGGTCCCAGAGACATGAAAAGATGCTCAGCATCACTAGCCATCAGAGAGATGCAAATTAAAACCACAATGAGGTACCATCTCACACCAGTCAGAGTGGCCAACATAAACAAAAGAACAAACAAATGTTGGAGAGGATGCGGAGAAAAGGGAACCCTAGTGCACTGTTGGTGGGAATGCAGACTGGTGAGGCCACTGTGCAAACCAGTATGGAATTTCCTCAGAAAACTAAAAATGGAACTGCCCTTTGACCCAGCAACTCCACTGCTGGGATTATACCCTAAGAACCCTGAAACACCAATCCAAAAGAACCTATGCACCCCAATGTTCACAGCAGCACAATTTACAATAGCCAAGTCCTGGAAGCAACCTAAGTGCCCATCGGCAAATGAGTGGATGAAACACTATGGTACATTTACACAATGGAATTCTACACATCAGAGAGAAAGAAGGAGCTTATTCCTTTTGCAACAGCATGGATGGAACTGGAGAGCATTATGCTAAGTGAAATAAGCCAGGCGGTGAGGGACAAATACCATATGATCTCACCTTTAACTGGAACATAATCAACAGAAGAAAAAAGGAAACAAAATATAACCAGAGACATTGAAGTTAAGAACAATTTAACAATAGCCAGGGAGGGAGTAAGGAGGGGACAGTGAGGAGAGGGGATTACAGGAACTACTATAAAGGACACATAGACAAAATCAAGGGGGAGGATGGAAGTGGGGGAGGGAGGTGGGTTCAGTTGGGGTGGGTTGGAGGGATGGGGAGAAAAGGCATACAACTGTAATTGAATAACAATAAAAATTTTTTACAAAAGAACAATCTGGCAGTAACCAGAGGGAAGAGGGAGGAGAAAATGGGGGAAGAGTTTTCGGGAACTACTATACAGGACACATGGGCAAAACCAAGGAGGAGGGTGGAAGCAGGGGAGGGAGGTGGGTTTGGGTGGGATGCAGTAGAGGAGTGGGGAGAAAATGCAGACAACTGCAATTGTACAACAATAAAATAATTAAAGAAATAGTAAAAATAAATAAACAAAAACAGCAAAAAATAATGAAATATAATTATTTTCTAGCTTCAAAAAAAAGATTGCAAAATATCTCATTAAAGTTTTTTTACATTCATTACATCTTTTTTAAATTTTTTTGATATATTTATTGATTATGCTATTACAGTTGTCTCTTTTCCACCCCTTCACTCAACTCCATCCTGCCCACCCCCTCCCTCCCACATTCCCCCCCTATAGTTCATGTCCATGGGTCATACTTATAAGTTCTTTGGCTTCTACATTTCCTACACTATTCTTACCCTCCCCATGTCTATTTTCCACCTATCATTTATGCTATTTGTTCTCTGTACCTTTGCCCCATCTCTCCCCCTCCCAATCCCCTATTGATAACCCTCCATGTGATCTCCATTTCTGTGGTTCTGTTTCAGTTCTAGTTGTTTGCTTAGTTTTCTTTTGTTTTTGTTTTAGGTGTGGTCGTTAATAAGTGTGAGTTTCCTGTCATTTTTACTGTTCCTATTTTTTATCTTCTTTTTCTTACATAAGTCCCTTTAACATTTCATATAATAAGGGCTTGGTGATGATGAATTCCTTTAACATGACCTTATCTGAGAAGCTCTTTATCTGCCCTTCCATTCTAAATGATAGCTTTGCTGGATACAGTAATCTTCGATGTAGGCCCTTGCCTTTCATGACTTGGAATACTTCTTGCCGGTCCCTTCTTGCCTGTAAGGTCTCTTTTGAGAAATCAGTTGACAGTCTTATGGGAACCCCTTTGTAGGTAACTGTGTCCTTTTCTCTTGCTGCTTCTAAGATTCTGTCCTTCTGTTTCATCTTGGGCAATGTAATTATGATGTGCCTTGGTGTGTTCCTCCTTGGGTCCAGCTTCTTTGGACTCCCTGGGCTTCTTGTACTTCCTGGAAGTCTATTTCCTTTGCCAGACTGGGGAAGTTCTCCATTATTTGTTCAAATAAGTTTTCAATTGTTTGTTCTTCCTTTTCTCCTTCTGGCACCCCTATAATTCGGATTATGGAACGTTTCAAGATGTCCTGGAGGTTCCTAAACCTCTCCTCATTTTTCCAAGTTCTTGTTTCTTCATTCTTTTCTGGTTGGATGTTTTTCTTCCTTCTGGTCCACACTGTTGATTTGAGTCCCAGTTTCCTTCGTATCACTATTGGTTCCCTGTACATTTTCCTTTGTTTCTCTTGGCATAGGCTTCATTTTTTCATCTAGTTTTCGAACAAATTCAACCAATTCTGTGAGCATCCTGATTACCAGTGTTTTGAACTGTGCATCTGATAGGTTGGCTATCTCTTCCTCACTTAGTTGTATTTTTTCTGGAGCTTTGAAGTGTTCTGTCATTTGGGCCATTTTTTTTTCATCTTTGTGTGTCTGTTACTTAAAGGGGCGGAGCCTTAGGTGTTCACCGGGGGTGGGGTAATGCTGGCCTGCTGAACTGTGATTCTGTACATGGGGGAGGGGCCGAGAGGGAGCAATGGCGCCTGCTCAACTCTCCACTGGATTTCAGCCACTCCCTCGGCTACCCACAATCAAATTGGGCCCCTCTGGTGCTGGTTTCTGAGTGGGTGGGCTTGTGCACACTCTAGGCCCCTGTGGGTCTCTCCAACCACCTCTCCTGTGAGGCTGGGAGTCTCTCCTGCTGCCGCCCCAACCCCCACGGGCATTTTCAATCAGAGGTTTGAGGCTTTATTTCCCAGCGCTGGAGCCCTGGGTTAAGTGGTCTGCTTTGCTCCCCACTGTTCATCCCAGCCTATCTGTGCACGAGTGTGGCACTTCGGGGTGCTACCTGCCCCTCTGCCTTCCTCGTTCTCTGCCACTCTGAGTCCCTCCCTCTCTGTTCATCTGTGCATGAATGTGGGGCCGCAGGGTCTGCTAGTGGTCAGACTGCCTGCCCCGTTCGTCCCACACTCCGCCAGTCCTGGTCCACCACGGCCATGCGAGTCCTCTCTGGCCGGTGCCCGTCTCTGCCCCTCCTACTGGTCTGGATGTATGTTTCTTTTTTATGTACTTGGTGTCAGACTTCCTTGCCGCTGGATTTTCTGTCAGTTCTGGTCATGAGAGGAGGCGCAGTGTGTCTACCTATGCCGCCATCTTGGTTCTCCCATTCATTACATCTTATAATAATATTTTGGATATATTGGATTAAACAGTACCTTTTATTGAATAAATAAGTTAACGTATGTGAATCACATAGAATAGTGCCTGTACACTCTAATTGCTGTGTACCTAATTGCTAGTATCATTACCTCTCCCAGAGAGAATTGTGTAGAGTAAAAAAATATATTTAAAAATATTTATTTAAAATATTTAAAATATTTATGGAAGTTCAATATTTACTTGACACAAGATCAGCACAAAGTAATGTTTAATAAATGATCAATTAAAACATAAAAGCCAGCGTGACCCCATAGGTGCAGCCAATCAATCACACCCCACAGATACCAATCATCTCACACCTGAGGAGTGGAACAAGGTGACCTCTGCCAGAGAAGTCACCAATTCAAGAAGCGTCTCTGTGTACCTCCAGATGGATACAGTCCCAGACAGGGTACAGTTCTTGGAAGCAGAGTGGGGATCTGGGTCTCAGCCTCTCTCACCCCCTCAGCCACACTCCCTCATGCAGGACAAAGTCTACACACCTGCATGGCAGCCCTGCCTCTCACCTCCTTTCCACAGTGAAGAGAAGCCCCTGTCATGCCCTTTTAGAGAGAAGCAGGGAGAGGGAGGAGGAAATCCTAAAGACTTAGTTTTCCCCCAAAGGGACTGAGTTAACTAAACAGTCTAAATCATTGAATAGGATGAAGTTAAAATGGACTCAAGTTTATTTTCTCCCCATCACCTGAAGGGGAAAGAGGGGAGGTGATGACTTCATGGGATCAGAGAAATTGTAGAAAAATTATAGAACTGCATTTTCTTTGCTTGAAATGTGGCAGCACAAATGTTAGCAGAGCCTCACTGTCTGTAGCAGACAGACAGTGCATTTGTGATGATTACAGGAGAAAACATACATTAGTTACATACACAAGTCATGCTGATCCCCTGCAGGATCCTAGGGCAGGGGAATCCCTCCTGCCTCATGCACCCCTGGGGGCTGGTGAGAGGGAGTGTGACTCATGAGGCCCAAAGGCAGCATTATTATTTTTAATGAAACCTGTAAGCAAGTGAGCCTGGCATGTGATTCTATAAATAATTTAATTAAATACTAAACAGAAGGTAATTCGAGTCTGATAAACTTTTAATAATTAAGTATAAATATTTCATGAGTCTTCACTTTCAGAAAGGCTTCTCAACTACTATCGTGACTAGACTTCATTCTCTAGCAAATGTCAAGCCACCATATTTGTTTCTCAGACAAGTAGAGAAAGAAGAGCTCATGGTGGGAAGTCAGGGAGAAGACTCATGTAATCTGATCTAAGCCTGTCACTCTGCATGGTCCATACTTTCATGGTCCTGACTGAGGGGCTATCTGGCCTCAGTTTATACACCCCAGCAGTGGGTGCTCACAACTCCTAGAGGGAGCTTATTCCATCCCAGGACAACTAACTGCTAAAAAGTCAGACTGAACCAAAGTTAGCAACTCGTGGTTTCACCAACTGGTCCGTGTCCTGGCCTTGAGGCTCTTTACATGATAGAGGATGTTAGCGGTTTGAAGACAGAGGCTGTGTCCCCTGTCCCAAGCCTTCTTGCCCAACCCCATGCCTGCCCTCACAAATACATGAGGCCAAGGGCTCTGGATGGGCTGAAGCCCTGGGTGCCAGGGCTGGGATGAGCTTATGCTGCAGAGTAGTGAGAAACTAGACTCCAGAGCCTGGAGCACAGAAAACCTAAAGGCAGCTTCCTAGAGTTGAAGAAGGGTCCAACCTATGACAGGGACTTCCTGGAGTTGGGGAGGTAGGAGGATCTTTTGCAGTCACCAAAGATATGATGGGACTATCAGAAGATGATGAAAGCAATTATATCCTCGTAAATCACATATTCGTTTATTGTTACCCTCTGCTTTTAAAAACCCAGATAGAAGATAAAAAATCAGTTCTATCAAACCCAAGTTATCTAGGTCCCCCAACCTCTGCTCCTTCCCTACATCTTAGTTACACACACCTGTGGGTCAGAAACCAAAGAGATCTCATCAGAATATCCAAACTAAAAGTGTTAGAAAGATAGGAGACAGAGGGTCTGAAATCAAGAGTGTGGAACTATAGAAAGATGAAAGAAAAAAAGTTAAAATCTTGTAAACACCATTATCATTGATGCTTTCTTAAAGCAAAAAGTAATTTCACTCTTTTTTGAGACTTTATAGCCAGTGCACAATTTTTTTAAGTAGAATAAAGAGACCTTTATTTCTTGGTTGGAACAGCTTAAGCAAGAACTTAAGTGGAAAGTAGATCAAATGACCTACATTTTTCTTTAGAAATTTTTGCATTTGGGATCAGAGCTGGTGGAAAATTTTCATTCCAAATTCTGTGTAAGAGAGGAAAATTATCAATCTAACTTGACGCGATGGGTCGTGACATGTTAACCATCCTTCCAAATGACCCATGACTTACCCCACACAGCTTTAAAGAAACATTTCAAAAAGAGTATCATTCATAATGAAAGAAAATTCAGACTTGCACTTTTTTTTAGATTAAATAAATATCATGGTCCTGTTGTGTAGAGTCATTATGTTGACTTTTTCTTTCTTTCCAAGTGATAGCAGCGTATGAAGCCACAGTTTACATGCTTCAAATGCTGACATGTATCTCCAAAGGCTACATGTTTACTCATTCCATATAATAAATGGGAGCATTTATTGTACATCAGACATGTTCTAAACACTTATAATTATTACGCATTTAATGCCCATAATACCACTACAAAGTTAGTGTTACTACTTTCTCTATCTCTGGTTTCTTCAGCTATTCCTTGCGTAACATGGATATAGCACCTGAGTCTACACTGCCAGGTCCCCCAGTCTAGCTGCTGCCTCTAAACAGGTTCCAAAGCCTCACCATAGTTTCCTATCCTCCTCTTGAACCTAGAAGCCAAGAACAGGGGCCTAAGCTGGCTCATCCTCTGCAACTCAGCCCCAGATATTCCAACTCCTAAAAGTAATCACAAAGACTAAGCAAGGCATTCTCAAATTTTCCATCAAGCTGGACCAGGATCCCAGTGGCAGGTCTGTTCTTCAAGGTCATAGAATGAGGAAGGGCAAGATTAAAATGAAGAACTCAGACTATGCACAAAAGTTCAAATGAATATATGATAAGGGATTGTAAATCCAGAGAAGTACTTCTTTGCCTCAATTTCTTTCCCTAGACAGCAATGTATTCAAGGAGATACCAGAACAGAGTAGGAAAAACTAAGAGCCAAAAGCCCTGTATCTTGTCCTGGCTCCCAACCTTACTGCTGGGTAAAGAGGGGTTGGTTTCTAGAGCTCCCTGAGCCTCAGCGTGGCCACCTGTAAAGGGCTAACCATGACCAACTCAAGATGCAGTTGAGCGTGCCCATGAGATGGTGCCCATCAAACCACTCTACATCTACACAGCCCAGGGAAAAACACAAGACTGCACAGCAGCAGAGTGTGAAGGATCACCAACAATCAGTGCTGCTCAGCTAGTCCAACTCCTTCCTATTCTGTGCAACTCAGACAAGAGACTTCCCAGTGCATGTGGTTAGAAGGGTCAAGCCTAGACTCCATTCCCACTCAGCCATTGTCTCCTAGGGCACAATCTTTCCCACCTCTCAGGGGGCTGCTTTCCTGTAGGACAGCATGGGGTGTCTGCCCTTTACCTGCAGGACTCCTAGAAGGACCATCCACATGGGTCTCCGCTGCCTGTGCCTCAGCTCCTAGACCAAAATGCTTCCAGCACAGAGAAATGAGCAAGGCAAACATGCCCAACTTCTCCCAAACAGTTGCCAGGAGAATAAACCCTCAGTCCTCCACAGCCCACAGACTCCCACACCCTGGCCAACCTTTCCAATGCTCCTGAACCCCTGATAAAATTTTGAAAGGTCAGCAGGGGCAGTGCTGATGGTCCTGGAACAATGACAGCAGAACATGGTGTCAGAACCATACTGCATCACAGATGCTGGGGTAGAAAGCTTCAAGGCCTCCATCTGAGCAGTCCACTAGCCATCCAGACTGCCCAATAGTAATCTGTAACCATCAAAAGGCCCTTTCTTCTATTGAAGTAAAATGTGTCTCTTCAGAACTCCTAGCCCCAAACCCTGGTTCTGTCCTCTTTAACAATCTCCCTTTCTCAAGACAGGACTACAGAGCCTGAAAACTGGCAGCTCTGTCCCCCATCCATCCCTCTGCAAGGCCTCTCTTTTCCAAGACAAACATCCCCCAGGTAATCATTAAAAATGACTACTGTGACTTTTATTTCCTTCCTTTCCTTCAAACACATTTGGCTGCATTATGGCCAAGAGAAAGGTAAACAAGGGGTCTAAAGGTATGGTCCATTCTAGAACCTTTCAGCCCTTTGACCTTCAACAGTCCTCTCCTCTAAATATGCTCTAAAGTCACAGTGTGGGAAGGTAGGAAGCAGTGCCCATGCCACCTGGGAGCATGGAAAGTCACCCCAACCACTGGGCTCCCTGCAGACCACGCTGTCTATGTGGGTAGGGAGTTCCTCCTCCCCAGCGAAGATCCTGCCTCATGCTCATCAGAAAAATCTCGACAATAACACCCCACCAGAGTGTAGGTGAGGCCATCCTTGAGATCCACTCCCAGCCCCTGAGCAGGGTCCTGCAGGAATAGTTTTCCAAGACCAGCTACACCATCCACTGCATAGCTCCATTCCCTGCTGAGCCCTAAGGGCAAGCCTCAAGACAGCCGGCGGGTTGTTGTCAAGACAATAAACCACAGATATCATCATGACTATTTTATAGAAGTAAAGCTCAGGAAGAGAAACGGTTTTCAACTGAGCCAATGTGCAGACAGAGGATGTTCTTAAATTAGATACATGTTGAAGTACAAAAATAGATTTCATTTCCCCAAAGCCAAGCTTATATGAACTCACTTTTCTCAGGAGTATTTTTAGATAACTAAAAGTCTCTCTTGTAAGCCCTGGGATGTAACAATGGGGGAAGGAGAAAAGAGGATTGACCTTACCACTTTATGTCTCTTTTTAACAGAAGAGATTCTATCAAGAACCCCATGGTAGCAGCAGGAAGCCCATCCCCACCAGCACCCACTCTGTCCTCAGACCCCATTTCCCAAACTCTGTTCCCTAGAGGACGTGAGGCCTCTGGTGGTTGAACTCAAACTCCAGAAGATATCAGCACTCACACCAACATGGCTCGTCATGGCAGGCAAAGCACGTGTATTGTCTTGATCTTTATAAGTATCCTGTGAAGTCAAAGACATAATCCCAGTTTAACAGATGGGGAATTTAAAGGACACACCCAAGGCCACAGAGCTACTCAATTCTAGAGTGTGCCTGTATCATCAGACCCCTTATCCACACTACTCTCTGCATTACACCACAACACTCCAAATGAGTTTGAGGGAAGAAATGGAAACAGAACTCACCATCGTCATTTTTTACCTATATCTAAAATCCAAATAAATTAACTAGGAACATTTTACTTAGAGGGGAAAATTGATTTATATTAGGATTATGATAGATTATATTATTGTTCAAATTCTCCTCCCCTCTGTCTTCACACCCTTTGACATATGGTTTTGCAGTTCCTCACACAAAAGGAGCAAAATATATTTTCCCACCCCTCAATTCTGTGACATATTGTGACCAATGGCATGAGGTGAAAGTGATGGTGTGCTGGTTCAAAGACTAGACTGCAAGATCTAGCATGCAGCCACTTGTCTGCTCCCTGAGAAGAGTGTGCCTGGGCTACCCTGCTGGTCCCAGGAGGAGCATGTGAGACACATGGGGCAGAGCTACCCCAGCCAAGATGCCCTGCCAGCACCAGTTGAGAGCAGAGCCTGCAGCAAGAGCTCCCTAACAGCAACATTGGTGTTAGGCTGCCTGGAGGGCAGTAGGCTTTGTCTCCATAAGGATCAGTGCAGGAGTCCTACCAGGAATGCTATCAGGGAATTCCTACTTTGGGAAAGAAGTTGAACGGTACCAGCAGCCCCAGACATTGGGATTTTAGGTATAAGTAGTTACTCTAAAGAGTTGGGAGACCAACATGGAGCTATTACCTTTTTGCTTCTGAGCAAAGGCAATATATAAAAAGAACTACTGTTTACTATCACCATCAAGTCATAAAAGATAGGACATTTTGACACTAAAACTGAGGAAAGAATATTATCTCGGACTATGACATAGTCCTTTCCAAGCAGAGAGAGTTGGCCATCCTCCATATGTGAGCCTTTTTCTTTCATTCTGTCACAGAACAATGAAAACTTTGTTACTAAATAGCTCCAGTCCACATATTACCAACTTTCCTACATGCTTTATGGGAGAATGTCAAAAGAACTTGAAATCAGTTACATAAATTGCAAGACTGAAATCATGGTTCTGTTTGTTCTCGGACAATATAAAACTTATGGGGTTTTTTTTTAGCAGGATAGAAAATAAAGCTAAAGATAAATTTGAGCATCTCCACCTCCATCTTGCCTGCTCTATTATCTGCCTCAAGCCACAGAGCAACCAGTGCCCTGTAAACCCCCATCCCACAGAAATTTGAGTTGCATTGTGTGGTGCCTAAGATGCTGGTGTCATGCTTCCATGGTTATAATAATACATGGATGAGAAAGAAAGCAGTGATTCAAACAGAAACTCTCCCAGCAGCTACAGGGACACAAAATTGGGACAGAGGTGAAAGGTAGTGAAGCCCTGGGACAAGCTCCAGGGACACATGGTTAAGTCACCCAGGAAAGTTGATTGTCTTCTTTCTGAGCAATAAAAAGCCCCTCTATCTCCTGTTGGATATGTGGAGTCCAGAGAGTAAAAAGCGGCCTAAAAGTGGATGATGGTTATAATGGGCTTTCCTATCATCCAAGACTGTTCATCTACATCACAGAGGTCAAGCTGGCTCTGGCCAAAGAAACATGAGCAACAATAGTGTGTGACAGTCCCACACAGAAGCTGCAGGAGCCAGTATGTGGCCTGTAATGCCTCTCTTTTCCCTCCGTCATGAGACCAGTAGAGTTTCCAAGGGAAGCAGCAACTTCAATCTGAGGCCTATATCAAGTTCCACAGCCCAATAGGGCACATAACATTGGTAGGAAATTCTTGGTTGGTGGAAATCACTCAGACTTTGGGATCATTTTTCACTGTGGCATAGCCAAGCATAATCTGACCGATTTAATGGGGATGCCATTAATTGAGTTGGAGAGCTCAACAACAGTGGCAGCATAGATAGATGGTGAGTTTGCTTTGGCCTTGTTTCTGGGCAGATGAAAAGCAGAGGTGAGGGTTAAATACAGAGATGCCTAAGGCACAGCACCCTGGCCCCAGTGAGCACATGGCCAACTGAGAAGGCTAGCCTAACCTCGTGTGTGGCTCTGGGTTTTCTGACTACTCTCAGCTCAGCCTCACTCACTGGGCCCTGAGCAGTTGCACACACTCACAAGGGCCCAATGCAGAGGAGCAAGGGCTATTCTTAGGAATTAGAAAGACTGGAATCTAATCTCACCTCTGACACATCATTTCTGCCTTCATCCACTCTCGCCATGGATACTTACTGTGGTAGGCATTAGTGAAATAGACAAGGGCCTTAGTTTCGTAGGCTTACAATTAGGTAAGAGAATAGGCAGTAAGCAAATGAGATAAATACAAATTGGGCGAGAAATAAATACAGTGAATTGAGAGAAATGGGTGAAGGCAGTTTTAGGTAAGGGTTTCAGGAAAGGCCTCTCTGAGGAGGGGATATTTCAGATGAAAAATGGGAATGTATTAGCCATGCAAAAAGCTAAAGAAAGAGCAACAGCAAGTGAAAGGGCTTGAGACAGAAAATAAAATGGCTTGTTTGAGGAACAGGAAAAAGCCAGAGCTATGAAAGCAAGGAAACAATTATGGCATAAAGTTGGAAGCCAGGTCCATCATGTGGGACCTTGTGGACCCCAGCATGAAGTCTGAAGTTCATTGCAAGTATAAAGGGAAGTGGTGGGTACTGAGCAGGGAGTAACAGGATCTGATTTGTATTTAAGATTCTCAGGATGGTGTGTGGAAGATGATTTGTGCAAGAGCCAGAGTGAAAGAGACAGACCAATGAGGACAGTCTTGCAACCTGGACTGGGTGGTGCCTCTGTGACCTCTGTGTCCTTGGGCAATCCCTTAACAGTGCTATGCCTCAGTCATCCCATCTGTAGAGTACAGCTGCTGCCTGCACTTCATAGTTCACAAACTCTTTTGGCCCTTGGAAATGAGAATGAAGCTTTGCTTGCTTCATGGCTTTGCTTGCCCCTGCATGATTTCTTCTAATCATTCCAGCTTCCCTTCCCAGAGCTAGAGCCATGTCCAGAGCTTGTCTGTGAAGGCTTCCGAACAGCCCTCAAGATCCCAGAGCCTCCAGTTCCTACCATGACACTGGATTATCCCTCCATTTGGATGGAACTAACAACACTTGGAAGCTGGCCAGGAAGTAAGACAAATGCAGGGGAAATACCAGGCAATATGGAGGTGATTGTTATACAACAATCACTAACTGATACAGAGGGTGTTGTGACCAGCAGCCCTTCTTATTTCCCTGTACCAAGTCTCTGCTAGAATCACAAACCTGCTTCCCTGGTTGAACCCTCTACATGTTCAGATCACTTGACTGAGGTCATGAGCCATGAGATACATTCTTGAACTCAACTTTGCAAGTCTCCTTGTGACCTTATAGAAACTTCTTCCCCTCTCCGGGCCTGTTTTCTTATCTGTAAAAATGAAGCAACAAAATACTTCCAGGAGCCTCCCAGCTCTAAGGTTCTATGTTTGGCTAACTCTAACCTCTTCATGCAGACATTCTGTCATTTAATCACCAGTATTTGCTCAGAGCCTGCTGCATGCCAGACCATGGCCAGAACCTGAGGATACAGGCTCAAACAACAAGATTTGGACCTGACCCACCAGGAACTCGTGGTCCACTGAGACTTCATTGCCCTGTTAAGTACAGAGAAGACACCTCTGAGGGCCCTTTGATGGCCAAGGAGGCTGTGAGGTGAGGGCAGTGGGCAAGAGTCATGTTTATCCATTCCCAGCAGAAAGAGGGAGTGCACATTCAGTATCCCTGGTGCCTCCAGTCTCCTGAGCTCCTGCACAGAGACGTTATGCCTTGGCCTCCTACGGCAATGAAAAAAGTTGCTTTGTATTTCAGCACATGCCCTGGGGAAATCAGACCTTATGCCTTGAACTCAGCATACTCACTGCACAAGTAAATGACAGACACAGGATTTCTGTCTACTCCAGTCACACCCAGGTGAGCCAGGAGAGCTGATCCTTAACCCTGGGAGATTTGCCCATATTTGTGGGGCAAAATGGAGTTAACAGTTGAAAGTCCTTCACTCCCCTGATTCTAACAGTCGTTCAGCATCTCTTTCCCAGTCTCAGGAAGAGGTGGAGATATGGAAGGTGTCTGCCCTGAGACACAGATAGCTGTCCTACCATGGAACCAGGGAGCGATGGATTTGGTGTTCCTCTCAAAACCAGCTTGGCGAGGCAGCTGCTCCTCCTTAAACCAGCGGACTATGACTTCTCTGGAGACAGGTCGCAATGGGCGCTCCCAAGTCCTGCTGAGAAGAGAGAGGAGTGTGGGAGAGTCAGGAAGGGAGGGGGAGAGGGAAGAAGAGAAGGAGTGGGAGGGAGAGGGAAGAAGGGGAAAGGAGGGAGTGAGGCCACTGTGAGACTGAATGAGCACAGAGCCCACACTCACGCCACCTGTGGAAAGGATTGAATGAGTCCAGGTACTTGAAAGCACTTTGCAGATTATAATGTACCAGCTGTTATTATTTTTCCCCAAAGAAAATTGTTATCACTTGATTTGAAAAAAGCCACACAGGTAGAAGCAGAAAAGAGGACAGGAGAGGATGTCTGAGGGAAAGAAAAGGACTATTTTCCCTCTAGGATGGCCAGGGTATAAACATGAGCATCCACAAGGAAGGATCCTAATGTAACAGGAGAAAAACTATTAGCATGTGAGTGTCCTCCATCCCCTGCCCACACCCCACTACAGAAAATTTTGCTTTGCTCCTCAGTGTGGCCCCTTCCCCGGCCTTCCACAGAGGACACCTGCCTTTGCCAGCTTGCTCCCTTCTGTGCTTTTGTGAGACTGAATCAGGACAGTGAACAGAGAGAGAAACCAGAGACCTTGATTTGCTGTGGATGTGACTGAGATTCACCGCCAAAAATTAAAAAGGAGGACAGACAAAGGAGGTTGGTTGACTTTCACCAACCAGACACAAAGGTGGTTGACTTTCAGTAGATTTCATAGGGGATCTGGTGAGGGTCTAAAGGTACTGGGAGTGAGGGATATAGAGGCACTTGAAGAATTGGTGAGTAATGACATTTTTGACATTTTCTCACAAATAAGCCAAGATTTTAATTGTTTGGGGGTCTGAACTGTGGTTCTTGGCCGCACACAGAGACTGCGCCAATGAGAGCCCTGTTATATTGGAGCCACGCTGACAGGAAGCACCGTTAGATTTCGACGACACATGGCACATAACAGGCACACACCACTATTGGTTGAGTTAATATGAAGCAAGATCACACTGCCCTGAACTACAGAATGAAAACACAGCATATGAAGGGCAGGCCTTTGGCCCAGCTTGAACAAACACCGCTTTTCACCTTTCCCACTGAAGGATAGAGCCTGATAAATTCTTACTTTTTCACTGCTATCTACTTACTAGTCATGGCATTTATAATTCACCACTGTTGTCATTGTTTTTTTATAAAATGAGTTGTCCTCTCACATATTCTAATTTGCCCTGAATCTGCACTTTGATGTGGATCAAAGTGCACATCCTTGCAAACCCCAGAATGAGTTTATATTTTTACTTGCCCTAAAATGAATCCACACATACACACAAATAAACAGTAGCAAACAGTGTGATTTTAGGAAAGTTGTTATAAGAAAGATAGTGGATAAGGTTCCACTGCATCGGCTTAAAGCCACCAGCAGTGGAGTTTGTACTCTAAACACCTTTCCCACAACTGCTTCCCTACGCTCTTCTTCACCCCCCACTTTCAGTGTTGCTCCCACTGATCCACACTTTGGGGTTTCCCCCTTGCAGTAACCCCAGAGGCCTTTCCTCTTTATTAAGCAGCACACTATAGCCTGCCCAGCTTTTTTCCTTACTGCTCAATGGCAAAACTCCTCTGGTTTCTAGGACTCATTTCCCTTAGAAGGCAAGAGGATGTTATAAATAACAGCAAAAAACAAAAACAAAAACAAACCATTCTCACTCTTGTCCCTGTGTTTCTAAGCAGAGAGTCTGATTCACCAGCATATAAATGCTAGGAAGTTTTTCCAAGAAGCCACCTGGCCAGAAGCTTCATTCCTGCACCTGGAACTCCCAGAAACAATATGTGTCTGTCCCTCAGCAAAGTCAGATGAGGGTGGGCTGGCCAGTGCCAGTACTTCACAGCTGGGGACAGTGAGGCCACAGGGACCTACCCCATGGGGCAGCCACAGGAGGGAGGCCGATGCATGGCCTCTGGGGCGCCTGGGTCCTCCGTTCCATCTGCATGGCTCCTGGCCCCCTTGATGGCTCACTGTAGTGGTTGCTGCTCCCCTACTGACAGCTAGCCACAGCCAGCCTGGAGCCAGGCTGAACCACCATCCATGCAGCTCCATCATGGGGGCCTGAAAGACAGATCACCTATTCCCTTTAAAATGATGGATTATAATTTTCCCGGGGACATACAAAGAAGGCTTTTCTTTGTCTCCAAAGCCAGAAAACATAAAAGAAAATCTGACCTCATAAAAATCAAGGATTTTGACATGACATAAAACATCATTGCAAAATTCAAAAGACAAATGACAAGGAAAAAAGTATTTATCACAGACAAAAGGATCCTCTATCCTAATATTTAAAGAGTTCTTAGATATGGGGGACGAAGAAAAGAGTAATAGCACAATGAAAAAAACAGGTAGAAGAAAGAATATACAGATACGGAAATAACGATGGTCCTTAAACATATACAAAATACTTAATCTCCCTCATAGTATAAATGCAATTTTAAATGATCACTGAGATATAGTTCTTACACAAAAGTTTGACAACATACTGTTGACAAGGCCGAAGGTTGAGTGTTCATTGGTACAACACCTGTGAAGAGCAAGTTGAGATAACTATCAGCACTGTAAATGCACACAGCCCTTAACCCAACAATCCCACTTTGGGGAATCTCTCATAGATAATAGTTGTATGAGTATAAAATTAATGTATACAAGGCTATTCACTAAGGGCATTGTTGGTAATAACCAAAGATTTCAAACAACACCAACTTCATTAATAAATTTTGACAAGTAAATTTCTTGTCACACATCTTTGCAGCAGAATACTATGCAGCTATAAAAAGAAAACTAAATAAAAATTAATAGTTAAGAATTGGTACAAAAAGATCTCTAAAACATAAATGGGGAAAAATTCATGATGTAGAAATCTGTAGAATATGCAAATTTTAGGCAAAAAAAAAAAAAGAGTGAGATACAACTCTTCATGCTGGCAGTTACAAAAGGGGACTAGGCAGATACCTGCAGAACGGCAGTTCCCTTGGGGAAAGACAGAACTGAGTAGAGAGGCAGCAAGGATGTGAGTCAGTCATTTTTCCATATTATCTTTTTAAATTTTCTGGTTTGTAAATCACAGTGACAAGGGAGGAAAAGAAGAAAGAAGGAAAGGAAGAAATGCAGACATGATCAGCTCTCCCTAAAACTGCAGGGAGAAGGGGAAGGGAGGTATGAATAATTCTAAACCCCAATTAAAGCAAAATTCTGACAGCCCTCCATCATCTGGGGGTGAAAAAACTCTTCTGCAGATTAACTGTGGCTCAGGAAGCCAGCAGGCACTCACCACCACCCAGCCTCTGAGCTATCATTAGGGGAGGCAGTTGCTTGGCAAAGATGGGGACACAAATCTTGGGGCTGGCCTCAGGTGAGTAAAAGCAGAAGGTGGAGAAGCTCCAGGCAACCACTTCACCCTTGGGCCTGGCAATAATGAGCAGTCACATATATACATATAATTGCCCTTGCCAGACCCCTCCAGTGATGCCAGTGTGTGTGAGCCTCCTGCATTCCACAACACTCGTCTGCCAACCTACTATCAGATCTCAGGATGCACCAGCACTGCCTGTGGTTACAGAGGCAGCCAGCCCAGGTTCCCATGCCACCGGGCCATATTTAATCTACTCAAGGTCTGACATTTCAAGTTCTTAACCTGAGATCTGTGGACCTTTAAGAGCTTAAAATTGTATGCAAACATTTTGGGGTATATGTATACACACATCTTGGAAGGAAGAAGTTACACAGCTTCCTTTAGATTCTCAAAAGACTCTGAGACCCAAAAAATGTTAAGAATCCCAGAACTCCAGAGTTATTAAAAATCTCCAACTCCCACCCATCCCCCCATCTCCTGACCCATTACACAGTCTGGGACACTGAGGTCCACAGAGAGGAAATGACTAGCCCCGAATTTCACAGTAAGTTACAGGCAGAAGCAGGACTGGGTCCCGGGTTCCCCATGCTCCCATCCAAGACCCTGTCCCTGGCCAGGCCTCCCCATGCAGAGCCCCCTAGCCCCACCAGACCCACCTGACAGGCATTGTGAGGGGTAGTGGTGGACCTGGGCCTGGGAAGTGATGGTAGAGTCTGGCCTCCTGTTCATGGCTCTGGCCAAGCTCTCGGAACATGAAGCTGAGGCCAGCGACAGTGCCCTTCTGGATGGCACGGAGCGAAAGGCGCCGGTACTCATCTCGGGCCCGCTGGGCTCGGCGGCTTCTTTCCTCATCAGCTGCCTTGGACCTACGCACTGGGAAGGGAGAGAGCACGTTTTCCTGAAGCCGAGGCCTAGGCCATACACTGAGCAAACCAGAATTGGGCCAGGAGCCTGGGGTCTTTCCCAGGGTCCCAGGATTCACGGGATTCCTCCACATGGGCTGCATGAAAGCTTGGAGCCCCCAGTGGCAAGGTAGGTCAAGCCCAGCCCTAACCAGCAGCCCTGAACTAGCCTGTCCCTGTGAGGATAAAGACACTCATGACAGCTTGGGGTCATTAGGTTGTTCCTGTGACCCCATTCCAAAATGAGCAAGAAACTGTTGGATGGAATTTTACATCTCCATATATATATTTCTCCTTTGGAGTACCCTGCTCAAACTCTGTGCCTACCCACCCAGCTTCATGAGCACCTTTCAAAGTGGTCAGCATCTCCAAACAGCACTGCCATCACCCACATTGACTGTAGGCTTTCTCTGCGCCCAGCCCCAGGCTGCCTTCTTTCTCCAATATCTCATGATAGACACCTCCCCCAACCACCCAGTGAGGAGGGCACATCACTATTTCCATATTAGAAACCTAGCCTCCAGGAGCGTAACTAGCTTGTCCAAAGTTAAATAGTTAATAAGGGGCAGAGCCAGGACTGGCACGTCTGACTCTAGAACACACGTAGATCCTTCTACCACATGGACCCCACCTCTCAGACTTTCTTCATTTTAAAACCAGGTGCATTTGACATCAGAGCCCCTGCTCTTCCCTACAAAAAGCCAAAAGAACACTTAAGACCATGCAGTCCAACCTCCTAATATTAGTCGCATGAAAACTGAAGCCCAAGGAAGGACAGTGACTTGGCCAGCTGGGCCAGTGGCCTCACCAGACCAGGAACCATCAATTCTGCTACCAGGATGAGTTGTTGGAAACACTGATATCTCAGTTCTGGGGCCCTTTCTTTCATTAGTTTTCTGTGGGCTTGAGAGCTGGTGGGTAAGTGTGTTGGGTGAAGGGGGAAAGGATTCTTTGATAGCTTTGTTATGCCACAGATTACAAAACTCCAAGATGCTCCTCTCCCCAGCCTTCTGGCTTTTTCTGTTTCTCAAGGCAGGGCCCTGTCTCAGTCAAGTGGCCTTGAAAAGACATCTGCATGTTACTGCTTCTAAAACTTGAGTGTCCTGGAACTGAGAAAATGCCAAGAGAAGCAACAAAACCTGTTGGAGGCAAGGTGTTAAATTAAAACCAACTATTTTGTAGTCTGATTGCATCTTGTCAGGCCTATCTGCCTCTAAAATCCAATCCCTTCATAGAGAACTCTTGGACCTGGTTGTGCTCTTCTCATTGTTCATAACTAGTGAGCCCTGCCCCAAGCAGGTTAACTTCCCCTTCTGGAGTAAAATCTTACCCAAATATTTCTACTCCAACTCCATTCAGTACACATGCAGCAAGTACCTACAACCTACCAATGTCAGAGTCTGTTCATATTTGGAGGTCAATAGCCTTGGACCTGAAAGAAAGCACTTCTAATCTGAAGTTGCCAAAATCCCCTTCTTGAAACGTGACATTCCCCGGAACTGAGGACAGCAGCATGAAGTCTCAGCTGGTAATTATGGACATGGGGGTCACAAGCAGAGGCTCCAATGGTCTGTGGGCTCAACGAGGGCCAGTGGGAGAATTTCTTTGGTTTATTCATTGCTGTATTCCACTGCCTAGAACACATATGTGTCAAGCAGGTGATAACATTTTGGATGACTGTGCCCAATTAAGTATTTAACCAGTGCCAGGTCTGTGCTAGATATAGAGAGAACAAAGACCAGACCCTTTCCTCAAGACACTTGAGCCTAGCTGAAAAAATAAACAAGTAAATATCTCTAACAAAATAAAAACAGGGACTGATTCAGCACTGTCAGAGTTTAGGAGCAGCAGTGCTCCCAGGTAGCAAGGGAGCCAGAATCCATCACAGGGCAGGGAGCACCTGACCAGGTCTGGAAAAGTCAACAGGGGTTTTCCAGAGAAAGGAGAGGGAGGGAGCCATCCCTGAGAGAAAATCCAGGTTGTGGTGCCCAGTCGGCTTGTCTGTAAGTTCCAGGTACTAAGACACAATAATGTCTGCTGTGCATGTGATAAAAGGCTCACACAAGGCTCATGCCTCATTGTGGACTTTGCAGTCACCAGGCTACAAACTAAGCACAGAAATTTGTGCCCTACCAGGTCCGGTGACCTTTGAGAGTTTACAGCTCCTAAGAGATGGCAACATTCAGTGACAAGTTGCAGAATGAAATCATATACAGACTAGGAGACAAGGTTTTAGAACTCAGCTGGGGAGGCCCTGCGTCATTGGTCAAACAGAGACTAAACCTAGCCTCCCAAAGCCCAGTTCTAATCCCACCATTGTCTTCCTCAAAAGCCTCCACTGGCTCCCACTGCACACAGGATAAAGGGCAAACCCCTTGGTCCTTAAGAAGTATCCCGCCCACCCCACTTTCTTCCGGCACATTAGGGCTTTGAGCTCCTCCCCACGCTGGGTGCTCTGGCCCCACCAAGCTCCCCACTTCCCCCTCTTCTGCAAACTCTCCTCTGTGTTATGGTGATATGGGTTATGAATGGGCAGCCAGGCCAGCTCAGAAATGCCAGGTGGCAGCACTGAGGGCACTGATGTGCTGCAAGCAGGAAGCCAGGTCTCTGCTTTGGAGTTAACACTTCCATCACATCACAATTATATATTTCAGTTTTGTGATGAGAACATTTAAAATCTAGTCTCTTAGCAACTTTCAAGTATATAATACAGCATTGTTGACTATAATCCTACACTGTGCATTGGATCTTCAAAACTTACTCATCTTCTAACTGCAACTTTGTTCCCTTCAACCAACATCCCCCCAGGTCCTCTACCACCACCTCCAGCCTCCAGGAACCACCATTCAACTCTCTGCTTCTATAAGTTTGGCTTTTTTAGATTCCACATATAGCATTTGCCTTTCTCTGTCTGATTTACCTCACTTGGCATAATGACCTCAAGGTCCAACCATGTCTCAATGGCAAGATTTCCCTCTTTCTTACAGCTGACTGATATTGTAGAATGGGTGTGTGTTAGTGTCCCACATATTCTTTATCTATTCATCCACTGTTGTGAATAATGCTTCAATAAATATGGGACTGCAGATATCTTTTCAGTATCCTGTTTTCATTTCCTTTGGTTATATACCCAGAAAATTGCTGGACCATATGGTAGTTTTGTTTTTAATTTTTTGATGAACATATACTGTTTTCTATAGCAGCTGGACAATTGGCATTGCCCCTACAGTGCACAAGGGTTCCCTTTTCTCCTCAACCTCACCAACACTTCACAACAGCCTTCCTAAGAAAGTCTCTGATGTCTCCAGGCCTCAGTTTCCACCTCTGTCAAAATGAGAATGACACGAATGTCCACCTCACTGAGTTGTTATAAAGAGCAAATGAAACGTATAAATACTATACACTATGAAATGTTTTGGGAAAGCAATGTCTTACTAAATCAAGCATCTGAACCTGGCCCTATCTTCACATCTCCCAATGTCTGGAGCCAGATCCCAGTACCATATACCAGCTGTGTGACATGGGACAAGTTACTTAATCACCCTGGGTCTCCATTTCCTCATAAGCAAAGTGGAGATAATAATGGTCATTACTACATAAAGTGGTTATGAGGATTAGGACAGCTAATAACATAAACCACTTAGAATCAGTAAGCACCATGGTAAGGTAACTAAAATTTTTATTTTCATTAGCTCTGGTATTGCTCTGTCCAAAACGGAGCCAAGAACAGTTCTTGGCCTGTCCAGCAGGGGGCGCGCTTGTTGGTCTGTCACCTGGAATCTGCCCTGCGACAATTCATAAATAGCTTTCCTTAAACTCAAAATCTTAAAAGCTTGCTTTTAGTTCCTTCTCAGAATCAGGGAAGTATTTTGGACTGTATCTCATGCATCTGCCATGAGGAACCAGAATTCACAGAGTACTTTTTTCATCTAACCCAGAGAAAAAAGCCAAAATGAACACTAGGAGCCATGCTAGGAGCAGACACAAGTAGCTTTCACCCTGAGCCAGCAAGTTTTGGACTGTCCTTGTACTCTAGAGGATCCACTGCAGGGGAGAGTGCTCAAACCTAGTCACCTTCTGCTTCCTCCCACAGCCCAAAGTCTGACCCATGGGGACCTTCCATAGGCCTGTCCGGCAGGCACTGCAAGGGCCCACTGTGCACACAGAACAGAGGGGGGCTGTGATCATTCCCTGTTAAGGTAGGTTCCAGGGACTCCTTTCTCCATCTCTTAAAGGGAGAGTGAGCCTCAGCTCACAGAAATACCATAAAGATGACTGAAGACAGCATGAAAACACTGAAGACTTCAGAAGAAAGGCTGAACTTACCTGTTAAAAAATGGACCAACCACCATGAGATACCACTTCACATCCATTAGAATGGCTACTATTAAAAAATGTTTTTATTAACAAAACAGAAAGTAACAAGTGTTGGCAAGGAAATTGGAACCCTTGTGTATTGTTGGTGGGAATGCAAATGGTACAGCTGTTGTGGAAAATGGTATAACAATTTCATAAAAAATTAAACATATAATTATCATATGATCCAGCAATCTCTCTTTAGATATATACCCAGAAGAACTGCAAGCAGCGATTGGAACAAATGTTTGTACACCTGTGTTCACAGCAGCACTATTCACAAGAGCCAAAGGTAAGAGCAAAATGTCCATCCATGGATGAATAGATAAATAAAACATGGTATATTCATACAACGGAATATTGTTCATCCTTAAAAGGAAGGAAATTCTGACACATGCTGCAACATGGATGAACATTGATGACATTGTGTTAAGTGAATAAGCCAGACACAAAGGACAAATATTGTATTGCATAAAGCAGGAAGTAGAATGGTGGTTGCAAGGGACTGTGTGAAGGGAGGAATAGGGAGTTAGTATTTAATGGGGACCAAGTTTCAGTTTGGAAAGGTGAAAAAGTTCTGGAGATGGTGGTGATGGCATCACAATGTGAATGTATCCAATGCCATTGAACTATACACTTAAAATGGTTAAAATGGTAAGTTTTAAGTTACCATTTATTTTACCGGTTTAAAAAATGGACATTCTGTAACATTCCAGTTTGGCAAGCACCAGGCCAAGAATCACGAGCCTGGAGCATGGCTACATGTCCCCATTAGCTAGATGTGTGCCCAGCTGTGGGCCCACCTTGGACCTCTGTCTCTTATCTGCCTATCAGAAGGAAAGGTCCCTTCCAGCTCTGCCCTCCTGTCACAGCATGGTCTGGCCGAGGGTCACCTTCTCAGAACTGAGACATTTCTCTCCAGTATTGCCTAGATGGAATAAGAAACCCAGAATTTCATAGTTTTTGGAGTCCAACCTCACCCATATCAGACCTGGGAATTTCAGCTGCCTCCACTCAGGGGTGGGGAGTCGGGGGATAGAGTGGGGAGGTAAGCATTCTGCTTGGCATGTCTCCTAACTCTCTGTCTAGCCTAGCTAGCCTAGGACAAGTTTTCATCCTTCTGGGTCTTAGTTTTCCCTTCATGGAAAAGTACCATCCTTGTCCAAGGGCTGCCAAAACTCCCGGCTGTTCTGGATCATGCATGTCCTTATCTGTGCCCAAGGCTCCTGCTCAGTTCACAAGCACTAAAAAGATGACAGAGTTGGTTTTCCTCTTGGCAGAATCTCTGTGAACATTTACATAGCTCCAGAAATACAACCAGGCTCATCATTGCAAGAGGAGGGGTTTTTTAACACTTTAAATAATAGATTCAGGCAGGGTGTGCACATTTATTCAGCACGTATTTAGTGCCTACTTTGTGCTGTACAGGACAAAACTGTGCATTGCACAGCTGCAGGGGGTGCAGTCACTGCATGATCATCATAGATTTGTACAGATGTTGCAATACTTTTCTGGCAGATGGCAATTCAGAGTCTTAAGGAATGGGCACCTTTTTCCAATTTTCACAAAGGCACCATATCAGCTGGCTGCCTGGCTGGTGCTAGAGGATGTGGGTACAGCAATGAGCAAGACACAGTCTCTGTCCTCAGAGATCTTACTGTCTAGTAGGGGAAACCCACCAGCAAATGGTGAGTGGAGCTGAGGTGGGGTGTTCACAGGAGGCTGTGGGCTCAGCAGAGAAATCCTGCAGAGAAGAACCTCTGAGCTGACACCTGGGGACACACAGGATTCAATCAGGAAAGGCTGAGCAGAGGGTATTTTAGGCAGAAGAAACTCAGGAAAGGAGACCCACATGTGAGAGGGAGTTGGGGCCTTCCCCTGGGAATGGGCCAGTATGACTCATAGAGGGAAGCTGTTGTTGGCAGGGTCAAGAGGTGAGGATGCAGAAACAGAAAAGGCCATTTAAACCAGTAAATACTGGCTAATGAACTTGAGTGCTTCACCAAGGAGTGACTGGAAGCCACTAAAAAGTTTTAAGTGGGAGAGCAGGATGCTGTTTGCACTTTTCAAAGACTGATTTGGCCCCATTGTTGCAAGTGAATCTGACAGGGAGAAGAAAGAAGGCTCAGAAAACCGAAATCAAGGCAAAAAATAATGGGGGTCAAAGTTAAGACAGTTAGGACAATGGGGAGGATGAGTGTAAATTCAAAAATTATTAAGGAGGTTGAATCCTTACAACTTGGTAAATTTGGGGATTGGTAGTAAGCAAAACAGAGAGACCAGAATGACAGCCAAGTTTCTGCCTTTGAGAGTCAAGTGATGAAGCAGGTTGGAAGGAAGAGGAAGAGGAGGACTGAGTTTGGATGTGTTGAGGTAGACATGCCTGTGAGATTCCAGGAGGAAAGGTCCTGTGGGGCACCATGTCCTGGAAGATCATTCATTGCTGCTCTTCAATGAGACCCCTCCCTAGAGAATTTACCCATGTTGCCTGAGCCCTCTCCCAACCTCTACCAAGGCAGAAAAAGACTCCATTTTTTTTAAGGATTTATTTATTTATTTTTAGAGACAGGGTAAAGGGAGGGAGAGAAATGCTATTGGGTTGCCTCTCATGCCTTGACAGGGAATTGAACTGGCAACCATTTGGTTTACATGACAACACCCAACTCACTGAGCCACACTAGTCAAGGCAAGACTCTGTGTTTTACAGAACCCAAATAATCCAGTTACATCCTACAGAGAGACTGAATGCTTCAAAGCAGTATCAGTTTGTAGTAACCCTTGGGTGAGTAAAATTGAATGTTCCTGAAAATTAGTGAATAATTCTCTATATACAAGGCACCAATACAGATTTAAATTGCGTACAGGTGTGGATGTGTTTAAATTCTTCTCCATTTTCTACTCCATATGACCTTGGACAACTTGAATTACCATCTTTTCATTTCCTCATCTGTAAAATGGGGGCTTCATAGGGCTGCTTTGAGAGGTAAATGAGAGTACATAGAAGGGCTTGGACAGTTCCTGACACATATTAGGGGTTCATTAAATATTCTCTGTTGGGTTGCTGTTATTGTTGTTGTTGTTATTGTTGTTGTCATTGTTGTTGTAAGGGGACTAGAATGGGGTCTTTAGAAAGGGCCCATTTTGGTCAAGGCACAAAGAGGTGGAGGAAGGGATGACATGGGGTGGGATGGAAGCTGAGTCAAGAGCGCTTGTTAGGAAAATGGGAAAAATGAGATCTTGGTAAAAAGGAGAGCTTTCCTGACCCCCTGGGAAAGGAAAACAGGCAGTGCAGATATTGAAGGATACACACACACAGGCCTCTGGTGGCTCAACCTGCTGGAGCAGCCTTCACCTAGGGAAGAGGTGGGTTTGGCACCAAGATAGGGAACCCTAAGAGATGAGCCTCAGGGAAAGCGAGCAAGGTCCACCCACAGCTTAATGCAGGCCACGGAAAGGGACTCTCTTCACCCTGACTGGAGGCTTCTGAGGTCAGCTGCCAACCATCCTTGTCCAGCTGGCAAATCCTGATGGCTTCCAACAGTGACCCCTGGTGGTCACCAGGAGCAAATTCAGGGGTCCCTTAAGACCAGAATCCCCTGAACAATTCTACTTTGGGACAACATTTAGCCTCTGAGGAATCTTGAGCAATTCAAGAGGACAGAAAAGCCTAAGCAGGACCCAAACTACACTTGTGGGGACTCATACTGGCATTATTCTGAGTCATAAAACCAAAAACATGTGGCACCAGAGTTTGAGGAACAGTTTGAATGGGTTATGTTGAAGGAGAAACTGCACAATTTCCCATCCCATCAGTGGATAGAAAAGGCCCTTCTTTTGTGATATCCTTCAGCTCTCCCTCCAGCCCTAAATTCCACTCTGCCCCACACCATCTTCAGGCCACATGGCATCTCCACAAGACCCCCACATTCTGCCTGTCTCAAGCAAATGGCATTTTGGAATCACTGATGTTAAACCCAGACTCCAAAGCATACTCTTTTCTAGGAGGGAAGAGAATGGAACCCGTATCACTGGACACCATACCGGGCTTTGGCACATATTTTCTCACTCAGCTCTAACAACCCAGAAAGGGTGAGATAACTGGAGTGCAGCTGTGGGTGAGGGGCCACCATCAGAATCACAAAGTTCAAGGAGGGAGGGAAAGGGTTAACAATATACAGGTCCAATTTTTGTAAACAATATCATTGACCAAGTCATCCTGCCTCATCTCTAAATCTCTGGGCAGCTAGATGTTACTTAACCCCAACAAGTTCACAGTTGAGAAATAATTAAATGAATCTGCCTGATATACTCAGAGCTTCTCAGAAGTCTGAGACTGCTCTACAGTTTGAACGAAATAACTAAGTCTGCATTCAAGTGATACTAAAGGGAACAATTCCCCTTTTTTCTAACTTGGAGAACTTAATTTAGGTGTTTTATCAAAAACTGCTGCTCCCGTAGATTAATGGCCCACTATATCTTTCATATTAAATTAATTGAGTGCAGAATGGCTTTGCTGGATTTGAATGACAGGCTCCAGAGTTTAGCTCATCATTCTTTAAGAAAGCATAAAATGAGGAACCAAAATCATGGGACCTGTATTATCATATCCTTTCTCTGTGTTTTGGAGGTTTTTCCATTTTCTCTTGCCACACAGTACATTAATTAGCAATCAGGCAGCACTTGGGCCAGATGATTTCCATTCTCCATCCCTAACAAAACACCAGCCCAGCCCATCACTTTCCATCTCATCATGTAGCTACAAAAAGAGAAACACTTCACGAGTGAGAGCCCTTTACAACTTAGAAAGCACCTCTGTTTCTTCCCTCTCATTTTACCCTCCCAACAAACCTCAACTCAAAATGATTACTCTGTTTTACAAATGAAGAAACTGAGCTACTGAGCAAGAACTTGCTCCCGGTCACAGTAGTAAGTGGCAGACCTTGGACAGGACTGCCAGTCCAGGGTTCCTTCCTCTACACCACAGCAACCTCATGTGACTCCACTTTGTAACTGCTCATTGTTATTTTGTCAATATAAACTTTGGCCACACTTTGCCTTCCATTCTGAATTTAAATGAAAGAATTCTTCTTAGTTCTTGACTGTCTTATCTTTCCAGTCTCATTTTCATCATTGAACTTCTGGCTGCAGCCACATTAAAACATGAGCCATACCCTATGCACACAATGACTTTGCTTTTGCTTAGTGTTGTTCCTTCTGCTATAATGCTGTTCGCTGCCTTCTTTACCTTCCCATTTTCCCAAACCAAATGTCATTTCCTCCACAGGGCCTTTCCAAATGCTCTCTCTTCTCAGATGGAAAAAGATAATCTATGCAAGTGGAGACAAAAAGAGAGCAGGGACAGCTAACTTTGTATCAGACAAAATAGACATGAAGCCAGAAATGATATCAAGAGAAAAGAACATCATTATATAATGATAATTGGGTTAATTAATTAAGAAGATACAACAATCATAAATTGTTGCTCCCAACATTGCTCCCAACACTGGAGTAAATAAACATATAAAGAAAATATTATCTGAAGAGAGAAATAACCAGCAATACAGTATGAATAGGGGATGTCAATACCCCATTTTCAATAATAAATAGATCATTCAGTCAGAAAAATCAATAAGGAAACATTGGATATGACTTCACTTAAGACTAATTGGACCTAACAGACAGGCACAAAACATTTCATTCAGCAGCAGCAGAAGCAGAATATACATTCTTCTCAAACCCACATGGAACATTCTCCAGGATAGATCATAGCTTAGGTCACAAATTTTTAAGAAGATTGATATCACATCAAGTATCTTTTCTGACCACAACAGTATGAAACTAGAAATCAATAATAGAAAGAATGTTGCATAAATCAAAAATATGTAGAAATTAAACAACACACTCCTGAACAAATGGACCAAAGAAGAAATCAAAAGGGAAATCAAAAAATATCTTGAGATAAATGAAAAGGGAAACACAATATATTAAAACATGGAATGCAGTTAAAGCTATTCTAAGAAGAGAGGTTGTAATGATAATTCTTACATAAAGAAAAAAGATCTCTAATAACCTAACTTTATACCTCCAAGAATGAGAAGATGAACAAACTAAGCACAAAGGTGGCAGAAGGAAGAAAATCATATATAAAATCAGAGCAGAAATGAACAAAATAGACACTAGAAAAACAATAGGAAAGATAAACAAAACTAAAATCTGGTGGTGTTGTTTTTTGGTTTTAGGTTTGTTTGGTTTTTTTTTTTGAAAAGATGGATAAAACTGAAAAACTTTCAGTCAGACTAAGAAAAAAGAAAGATGCAAATAAATAAAATCAGAAATGAAAGAGAAAATATTACAACTGATACCATAAAAACACTAAGGATTATATGAAACAACTATGAATAATTATTCACCAACAAATTAGAAATCCTAGAAGAAATGGATAAATTTCTAGAAACATACAACCTATCAAGACTGAATCATGAAGAAATAGAAAATCTGAACAGGATAATTACTAGTGAAAAAGTTGAATCAGTAATCAAAAGTCTCCCAAAAGAGAAAAGTTCAGGACCATATGGCTTCACTGGTGAATTCTACTGAACATTTATATATCCTTCTCAAACTCTTCCAAACAATTGAAGAGGTGGGAACACTTCCAAACTCCTTTTAGTAGGCCAGCATTATCCTCATGCCAAAGCCAAATAGAGACAATACAAGAAAAAATACTAGTCAATATCCTTGATAAACATAGATGAAAAAATCCTCCACAAAATATTAGCAAACCAAACTACCCAAAAAAGAAATTAAGAAAACAACCTCATTTACAATAGTATCAAAAAGAATTCAACACTTAGAAATAAATTTAATCAAAGAGGTGAAAGACCTGTACTTTGAAAACTATAAGACACTGATGACAGAAATTGAGGAAGGCACAAATAAATGAAAAGATATCCTGTGTTCACAGATTGGAAGAATTAATATTGTTAAAATGTCCATACTACTCAAAGTGATCTACAGATTCGATGCAATCCCTGTCAAAATTCCAATGGCATTTTTCACAGATATTGAAAAAATAATCCTTAAATCCCTGTTGACACAAAAAGATTCTGAATACTAAAGCAATCCTGAGCAAGAAGAACAAAGCTGGAGGCATCTCGCCTGTCAATTTCAAATAATATTGTAAAGCTATAATAAACAAAACACTATGGTACTGGAATAAAAAAAGACATGTAGACCAATGAAACAGAAGAGAGAGTCTGGAAATAAACTCATGCATATACTGTCAATTAAACTTCAATAGAGAAAAGATAATTTCTTCAATAAAGGGTGTTGAGAAAACTGGATATTCACATGCAAAAGAATGAAATTGGACCCTATCTCAAACCATACACAAAAATCAACTCAAAATGGATGAAAAACTTAAATATAAGGCCTGAAACTGTAAAACTCCTAGAAGAAAACATAGGGAGAAAGTTTCTTGACATTGATCTTAGCAATGTCTTTTTTTTTTTTTAATTTGACACCAAAAGCAAAAATAAACAAGTAAGTACCTTATATTTTTCTTTGGTATAACATTTTAGCAAGGCAGTAGTCGTACCAGCTTTCTTCAGGTTTTTCTAGGCCACTCAAGGACAAGAAGAAAGATGCCCTCAGAAAGTCAGCCAAGAAAGACAAAAAGACCCAGTAAATGAATCTAGGGGAAAGGCCAAAAAGAAGTGGTCCAAAGGAAAACTTCAGGACAAGTTCAATAACCTAGTCTTATTTAACTAAGTAATATATGACAAACTCTGTAAGGAAGGTCCCAACCTTAAGCCTGTAACCCCAGCTATTGTCTCTGAAAGACTGAAGATCCAAGGCTCCTTGGCCAGGGCAGCTGTTCAGGCACTCCTTAGTAAAGGACTTACTCAACTAGTTTCAAAGCATAGAGCTCAAGTAATTTACACCAGAAACACCAAGGGTGAGGATGCCCCAGCTGCTGGTAAAGATGCATAAACAACAGGTCCCACCAGCTGTACATTTTGAAAAATATAACTTTATTAAATCAAAAAACTACAGCAAACTAAAATGTTACTGCACAGCAAAGGAAACAATCAACAACATGAAAAGGCAACCTATGGCATGGGAGAAAATATTTGCTAACCATATATCCAATAAGGGGTTAATATCCAAAATATATATGGAACTCATACAACTCAAAAGCAAAACTCAAATACCCTAATTTAGAAATGGGCAAAGGGCCTAAATAGGTATTTACTCAAAAAAGACATACAGCTAGCCAATAGGTACATGAAAAGGTGCTCAACATCTTTAACCACCAGGGAAATGCAAATCAAAACCACAATGAGATAGCACTTCACTATTTAGTAGGATGTCCATTATGAAAATGACAGAAGATAGCAAGTGTTGGCCAGAATGTGAAGAAATTGGAACTCTCGAATACTGCTTGTGGAAATGTAAAATGGTGCAGTCACTTTGGTAAACAGTATAGCTGTTCCTCAAAATGTTAAACAGAGTTACTATATGACCCAGAAATTCCACTCATACGAATATACACAAGAGAATTGAGAATATATCTTCACACAAAAACCCACAAGTGAGCAGAGCAACATTATTCATAACAGCCAAAAAGTGGAAACAACCCAAAGGTCTATCAGCTTGCAAATGGATAAACAAAAGTATGATATGTGCATACATTAGAATTTTATTCAGCCATAAAAAAAGAAGTAAATGCTGATGCATGCATAACATGATGAACCTTGAAAACACACTAAATGAAAGAAGTCAGACACAAAAGGCCACATAATGTATGGCTCTATTTCTATGAAATATCCAGTATAAACAGGCAAATCGTAGAGACAAGAATCAGATCGTGGCTTCCAGGGGTATGGCAGGAGAAGGAGTGCCTGTGGGTAGAGTTTCTACCTGTGGTAAAGAACATGTTCTGGAATTAGATAGTGGTGATGGTTGTACAACTTTGTAAGTAGACTAAAAACCACAGAAATGTACGTGTTAAAGGGATGAATTTTATGCTGTGTGAATTATATTTCAATTTCTTTGGAAGTGTGCCTACTGAATCTGATATATGGTTAAGAAAGGCTGAGGACCCAAGGGCTAGAAGTGGATGTCACCTCACAACTCCACCCTCTCTGCTGTGGCCTTGGTCCCAGTCACCTCTGAAATGCACCTTTGTATCAGCCTCCTCCTCTCATGCCCAAACCCAGCCTCAGTCATGTCACTCACTGTCCACCCATATTATATGCCTTTTTACTTTGTGTATTTCTTATGTTTTACCATCTGGGACCTGGCTGATCCTAGAGACTGCCCCTCCCTTAGTTCCCCAATTACTAAAGATTGTAAAGGACTGCCATGCAAGCATGCCTTCCGCATACAAACCAACCAACCCAAAGCCCTATCCCAACAACCTCCTGTTATCTAGTTCTCACTCTCTGGGCAACTATCTACCTGCCCTAATTGCTCCAGGGCCAGGTATCAGACAATTGGAGGCAGCACCTGTATCCCAAAGCCTGCCGAAATTATTCAGACTAGCCAAACCTAAGCCTGCTTCCCCTGCCCTGCCTCACCTTTCCCACAGAAACCACAACAAAGGCTCTGGCCCACATTTTCCCTTTACTCCCTTTGCCTTCTGACTGAGCTGGGTGCTTGCCAGTGTGGCCCTGAGTGTCGCGACTGCTCTCTGAGGTTTCTAGGAATCTGGGAGTAAAAACCTCTTCCTGCAAGACAGTCATTTCCATGTCTGCATGTTTTACCAGACTTGATTAAAGCCAGCCTAAGTACACATTAAAACACCACCCTTCTGCCCTGATCGGTGTGACTCGGTGGGTTATAGTCATCCTGCAATCCAAAAGGTCACCTTTTTGATTCCCCGTCAGGGCACATGCCTAGGTTGCAGACCAGGTCTTTGGTTGGTGTCATGAGAGAAGCAACTGATCAATGTTCTCTCACACATCAATGTTTCTCTCCCTCTTTCTCCCTCCCTTCCCCTCTCTCTAAAAATAAATACATAAAATCTTAAAAAAACTACCACCCTTCCGGCCTGGCATACCTTCCCTTTCTCACCACCCCAATGACACTCTCCAAGCTTTGTAGCCACCCACACACTTCTGGCTTCCTAAGCACACCACATTCCTTTGCCACCATTCTTTCACACATGCTGGGTACTCCAACCACATTCCTCTGTCACCATGCTTTTACACATGACTTTGCTTAGAGCATCCTCTGTAGCCTCTGTGCCTCAGCTATTGCTACACCACCATCAACCTTCACTTTACAACGCTGCATGGGACACTGTTCGTCAGAGCCCTTAGCTTGTGTGTCTATCCCTGCCTGCCTGGTGAGTTCCTCCAAGATATCACCATGATCCCTGCCCTCTGGATCCCCAGAGCTTAGCACAGAGCCAGAAAATTATTTGTAACTCAGAAAATGTAGGGTTTTCTATTTTAGTATAAGGAACCTCTACAGAGAAGTAAGCTCCTTAAGGGTGCAGCCCTTACCCTCTGGGTTCTTAGCAGGACCAGGCACACAGCTGGCCCTGGGTAAAGGCTTCTTGGCTGAGAGAACTGGAACAATGATGGCTGAGCAGATAAACAAATGGGAGGAGGGTGAGTGGGGAAGGCAGGCTGGTCTCTGGACCATGAGGACAAGCTCTACTCACACTGTTCTTCCCACTCATGCTCCTCCTTCTCACTAGCTTGGCTCTGCAGCTGGGCCTGCTTCAGCGTCCAATAGAGTTCCTTAGCCCTCTGCTCCTCCTGAAGACGAATCTGCTCTTCTCCTCGCTTCCTCTCCTCTTCCTCTTTCCTCTAAAATATAGTGGGGATAGAATAACGTTAGGTGACAGTGACACTCGCTGAGGAAGGAGAAGTGCCTCTGTGATTCTGCAGAAGGAACAGCTGAGCTGTTGTGGGGTGGGTGGACCAGCGGTGGCCACTCCAGTCTCAATGTCAACACACTTGAAATGGCAATTGTTACGCCTGATCAGGCTGTGGCAGGAGTCAAATTGGTTGAAATATGTGGAACAATTTGTAAACTCAAGCTTTCTGCAAAGATAAGTGGGTGCTGGGCCATCCTTGGCCACACCTCCATTCTGGGAAAAGGGGGAGAAGAGGTAGCTGGTCTTCCTAGAGGCCAGTGAAGCAGGATATGATCATTTCTTAACTTGATGTCCAGATATTTCAAAGAAAGAGCAGGTTTGGGGCCTCAAATCTCTAATTTTTGTCCCATTTTTAAGCTCCAGAAAGGCTGCGTGTATGTGTTCGTGTTTTCCTCCACCTCTGTTTACATCAAAGTAACATGTATATGCTAAACGTGTTTGTAAGCCCAAGGCTTCTTGTAAAAAACAGCAATTCTCGAAGCCACTTGATTACCATTGACCCCACCCTAGTCCATTCCCAAAGGCCACCGTTTCAATTACTTCAGCTGTTCCTTCACGTGCTTACATCTATGCCTGAATAATGCTGCTATTCTTGATTTATCAATTCTAGACATTAACTACTGCCTTTCTTTTTTGTTGCATGAGTATTTAGCACTTACATTTCCCACTCATATACTTTTACTCTCCTCATCTCCACAATAAATTTACATCACTATTTGTGGTTAAATAAGTAATCAGTGTAAACACAGTTCACAGCAAAGCCAAATAGGGTGATATTTCCACCAATTCCAACAAGTACATTTTGTAACTTTCTAAGATAGGTCTCTGAAATATTGGCATGTTAAAACTTTCCTTTTCTATAGGCAACAGTTTTTTCTTTTTTCTTAAAATAATGATACATTTTACAATTAATGGCACCTTAGGTTTTATAAAATATAGCAATACAATGGCTTTTTCTTTCAAATATTTTTCCTAAGTTAATAATTGTTTTATGTTGAAGTTAGATATTAACTGTTCCCAAACTTCTCTAATATCTGTAGAAAATCTCTCACTGTGTTTAACCAAGTGCTTTTTATTATAACAGATAGTACAGAGGTTATCTTTTTCCAAGAGATACACCTGCCCTCAGACACAATCTTACCTTCTTCTCTGATCTCAATGGGTTGCTGTCTAGGACTCCTGACCATCCATCCACCACCCTCACCTCTCAGCCTTTCCTGAGTTGGAGCCCTTGTTTTGTTGTTCTAAGTTTTCTTTTTTGGCCACTCCCTCATTTTGTAGTATTTCTCAGGAAAAGATGCACAAAGAAACACTTTCTGAGTCTTATATGAAAACATCTATACGCTACCCTCCACATAACTGCTAATTTAGCTGACCTCATAGAATTTGACTAATAATCATTTCTTGCAGAATTTGGAAGACTATACCTTCTTGCCTTCTAGCACCCAGGACTGCAACTAATATTTCCATTCTTCTGTGTAAGGCAATAATTTTTTTATCACTGATGTTCTGAAAACTTTTTAAATTATGTGCCTTGGTTTGGATTTTCTTTCATTGACTCTGTTGGATATTCAAGATGTTCTCACCCAGGAGTCTCAGGTCCTTCCAGTCTAATACATCTTGGCTTAGGATTTCTTAAACGATTTCTTCTCTCATTTCTCTTTTTGCTTTCTAGAACTCCTACTGGTCAAAAACTGGACTTCTTGAATTGATCTTCTAAGTGTCTTGTCATTTCTCTCTTATTTTCCATCTCTTGTCTTTTTGGTTCTATTTCCTGGCTGATTTCACTGACTTTATCTTCCACACCTTCTACTGAATTTTTTATTTCAGCTATTGCATTTGTAACTCCCAAGAGCTCTTTCTTATTCTTTGGTTGTTCCTTTTTGCTTTAGTACACCCTGTACTTTTTTCATGAATGCAATAGCCCACCTCTAAGGGCTTTAGAGCTCTTTCATCCTCATATTCTGATTTAGGTCTATGTCATCTATTTTGGTTTTTTGCTTTTTGGGTTTTTTTTAAAGTTTGTTTTATTTGGTACTTGTTGGAGTCATTCATGTTGGAGGCTTTCCTCAGATGTCTGGTGCTCTCTGAATGCTCATATTCAAGAGGGAAAATACATATCTGAGTGGGAGACTCAGCATGTGTGGACAGGGCTTTCTGGAGAGATGAGCTTCACTCTAAGGTGAATGGATGAAGAACCATTTTACTAAGGAACCCTCGAGTGCAAGAATCTAGGGGTCCTCTCTCTGAGATTATTCAGTGTTTGTTCCCTATCTTACTCAGGATGTGTCTGACCACCAGCATTCCAGGAGTCTACGTTAGAGGCAGGTTGCAGGCAGGACAGGCCTCAGACCCAAGCTAGCAGGACCCTTCATGGGAACACTATACTTTGAAGTGCCTTCTTTGCAAATTTTCCCCCAAGTCCCACCAGGAATGGCCAGAAAGAGTCCTCCTAGGATTGGCAGGCACAGCAGATCCACACAGGTAAGGTGTCCCAGACCCTGTACTGCATGAATCTAGTCCCTGTTTCTGCCCTTCGGGGTATGCACTGGCCCTGTCCTCCATGCAGAGGGTTAACCAAATGCCCCAAGGAGCTAGAACTCATATTTATGGAGTCATCCTGGGTCCCAGGGGCCAGGCCATGGTGCCATAAGGATGGCCTGGCAAGCAAATGAATCCTTCTGGCCAGCAGAGCATTTTCATCACAGGATCACAGAAGACTGAGTCACCACAATGGAGTTAACAGGCTGATTTTATGTGGCTCAAACTGTTCATTTGTTATAGAAAAAAGCACACAAAAAAATATTAACTGACTCTGTGACCCCTAAGATGAACCCTGGCTACAGGAGTCACTGTTCAAAGTTCAGACCTTTACCTAATCCTCCTGTTTCAAAGCCGCCCCTCCCATGCTCTCTTTCCTTGGCCTGACATGCTGAGCCCTGAACCTTTTCCTTAACTTCCCACCTCCTTCTGGTCACAGGGAGGATGCAGTTGCCTAGAAGGAGTAGAGTGCACAGAATTAAGTGATAGAACCTAGGAAGCTACTGTGGACTACACAACCAGCAGTCCTCTCAGAAGAAGTGATATGATCTGAGACCAGACCAGTAAGAAGAGGCCAGTAAGTGAAGACCAGGGAGAAGAAATTTCCAGAAAGAACCACAAGTGCAATGGCCCCAGGACTGCAAATGTGTTTGGCATGTTGAAGTATATAGAATTACCCACTGTGGCTGGAGGGAAGAAAATGTCAAAAATCTATTTTTGATGAGTTAGACATGTCAAGAGACCTGCTATTAGCAGTGGTAAGTGTGAGCCTGGGGCTTCAAGGCAAGTTCAGGCTGAAGACACTGAGAAGTCATCTGCGTGGGATGATACTTCTCAGCCATGGGACTTAATGTAGTCACTAAGAGAAACAACATGGATCAAGAGCAAACACTCAAACTGTCTTGGGACACTCCTCCATTTAAAACTTGATAGAAAGAGTGGGAGTCAGAAAAGAAGCTTGAGAAGGAGGCCAAGACATAAGATAAAAATCCAGAAGGGGCAATGTCCGTAGGGAAAGCCAAGCAAAGAAAGCATTTCGAGTAAAAGGAAGTAGACTGAGTCTCAGGTTGCTGAGACATCATAAAAGATAAGGCCAGCAAAGCCACAAGGGACCTAGGGATGAGGCCACAGGATGTGATGGCAGACCTTGACAAGAGCAACCCTAGAGGAGTGGAAGGGCAGTGTCCAGGCAGCAAATGTAGAGAGTGGAAGTGACCACAGACAACCCTTTTGACATTTCCTATAAAAAGAAACAGAAACAGGAGGTGGCGGCCAGTGGGGAATGTGGAGTTAAGCTGGAAATGGGGTGAGTTGGTTGGTTTTAAGATGGGAAATAACCAGAACAGAGCATTAATGACTAATGCAAAATTAGAACCAGAATCTGTCTGATTCCAAAGCAGAGAAAGTTGAGTTTTATCCCAAAGCTATATTTCACCTTCATCAGTCACTAGCATCTCAAAAGCACAAAAATCACCCTTCACGCTGGTACAACACTTCACTGTTTATACAGTGGGTTTCCCATTCCTCCCCAGGGCTCCCTAATGTCTGATCACAGTCACTGCCTCCCTCACTCAATACACAGAGCACCAACCAAGACAGCTTCCACCCAGGCACTTCAGATCTATCACCTGCCCACAGGGGTCTTTCAGGCAGGTGCAGGTTTCAAGGAAAGTCCAGATAGGCAAGGCCTGTCAGAGCCAGAGAGCTTCAATGCCCTGGTCCTACTCCCTTGTACAGATAAGGGGTATAGAGATAAGGCTGCCAAAACAAAGTGCCATAGACCAGGGGGCTTAAACAACAGACATTTATTGTCCCATAGTTCCAGAAGTCCAGGGTCAAGGTGTCAGCAGTGTTGCTTTCATTCTGAGGCCTCTCTCCTTGGCTTGTTTCTTTACATGGTCTTTTCTCTGTGTTCACACATGTCTGTATCCAAATTTCCTCTTCTTATAAGAACACCAGTGATAATGAATTAGGGCTCACCCTAAAGACTTCAATTCACGATCTCTCTTTAAAGATCTTATCTTCAAATACATTTACATTCTGAGATACTGGGGGTTGGGATGTCAACATATGCATTTTAGGGGACACAATTTAGCCCATAACAAGGAGACTGCACCCCAGAGAAAGATCATGATTGGCATACAGTGGACAAGTGGCATTTGACCAACTCACCTCAAATTACAATGCAGCGTTCCTATTCTAATTAGCTGTGGCTAACATAAAGCAGCAAGTCAAATGACAGCACCCATTGCCCCATCCCTCAACCCCTGGTAGCCACTGTTTTACCCTTCGCCTCTACAAGTTCCACTTTAGCATAATGTCCTCCAAGTTTATCTGTGTTGTCGCAAATGGCAGAATTTCCTCCTTTTCAACACAAATATTCTGTTGTCTGTCTATATGTATACCACATTTTCTTTATCCATTCATCAGTCAGCAGGCACTCATATTGTGTTCGATGAAAGGCTACAGAGTTTCAGTTATGTCAGATGAATAAATTCTAGAGATCTAATGTACAGCATGGTGACTGCAGTTAATTCTGTAGTGTATAGGTGAAATTTTCCAAGAAAGTAAATCATAAGTGTTCTCACCACACATATATTAAAAAAACTAACTAGGTAGGGTGATGGATATGTTAATTTTGTTTTACAATGTAAACACATATCAAAACCTAATGTACACCTTAAATACATGCAATTTTTATTTGTCAATTAAACATCAATAAAGTTTAAGAGAAATCACCCCAAATAAAAGTCTAAACAAATAAATAATTGGCAGTGCCCCTGTTCACTCATTCCTCTTCACCTGAGAGCCAGAGCCAGTGCCTGCAGCAACCTCCCTCCCACAGGAGAATGACTGGCCTGTGACTGTAACAAAAGCAAGCTCTTCACAAGAATGAGGATGACAAAAGAAAACGTTGTGCAGCTACAAATAAAGAGCATTGCCTCTTACTCTCCATGGCCTTGCTAAAGTGCTCAACCCTCACAGGATCAATTGCTAAAAACTCTCATTTTCACTGCTACAATCAGAATACTTTGGCCCACTGTGATCACTGAAAAAAGCCCATCTTCCTTATGTTTAGCAGCCAATGGCCAATGCAGCCAAAAGGCAGATATGCAGACACTCCCCCTTCTACCTTAGGAATCGATTGCCTTTTTCTGGCAAAGAAGGCCCTCTGAACTGTCCAGCTTATTCAATCCCCCTTCTCCTGATAACCCATCAGTAACAGCACACCACAAAAGCCCACAGAGGCCCAGTCCGTCTCACCCCAATGGAAAATATCACCGAGTCAGATGCTTTTTCTGGAAGACACAGTGGTTTTTATTGTTAGTCTGGCCCCAATAATACCACTGTGTTTTGTGAGGTGATAACAGGGCAGGGCCAGGCCTGTGTCATATGTCCCTCCAGCACCAGTTCCCAGCACAGGGCCTAGCAGATTGTAGGTGCTCCATAAACGATGACCAGAGAAGTGAATGAATTAATGAGCAGGTGAAGATAAGATTTGTGATGATCTTTGACAGGGAAAGGGAAAACCACGTCATGTTGTCTTATTGATAGCAATCTTATCCAAGAGAAACTCAGATAAAGTCTACAATTTTCAAGAGAAAAATCGAAAAATTAAATTTTCCAGCCACTTGTGGTATTATTGGGAATAAGGCAGAGATAGTTTCTACAGCTGTAGAGGATGTTATTAAGTGGCCAAAATGAACTCCAACCTTAAAGAAGAAAAAAGAGAGAGTGGCTTTAAATAGAAAATGGAGAAAAATTAAAGGACAACCTAACCATATCAACTGTGTCTGCTGCCCATCAGGGAAAGTGGGAGAGGTGGAAGGGAGCCTGGGAGATGGTGAAGGAGGTCATAGGACCTGAGGCAGAGGGAGAAAGCAGGATCCTTGTTGTCTTAAGCAGAGGAAGAAGCATCCAAAAAGCAGTCTTATGAGTTAAGAAAGCAGGAAAATAAAATGTAAATTTTATCTAGCCTCATGATCCCTTTTTTTCTAAAGCAACACTTCTATATGCAACACTTTTAAATTGCACTCAAATGGCACCAGCCACAATAGAAGGATTTTTAAAAACAGGCTTCCAGCTGTCTGTATCTTCTATTTTGACACTCTCTCTTTAACCCTATACAAGATTCAGGGATTGCCCATGGCCCCCACTTTCTAAATTAAATTTTCACTGTTATCTTTCCTGTGACCAGGAGAATTTGAAGAACCTACCTACACCCTCAGCACAGGCTGCCCAACCAACCTCTACTGCCACCAGCTTCTTATTCAGGTTCTCTTCTCCATCCTCCACCATGTCCCTTAGCACATGCAGTCAAGCACATTCTCTTTCCTCTTAGTGTGCATCTCCCTCTCAGTGGGAGAGGGGTGTCATGTACCCATCCCACAGCCTTGGGCTCACTTTTGCTCTTTGCTTTCCCTCATCCCAACACCTACCTGCTGCCAAGCCATATTGATTTTACCACCACCATTTTTCTACGTCCACCCCCTTCTATCTCCCTCCGTAGTCACAGACTCATCATTTCCCACCTCGACCATTGCAAAAATTTCCTAAATGGCCTATCCTTCCCCGCAAACTTGCATCATTTGAATCACACTGTCGCAACCAGTTGGCTTCATAAAACTGGATCTGACCATGTCCTTCTTTGTATTGAGATCCTGACAGCTCTGCTTTGTCCACAAGAACAGTCCACTCCTTAACGTGGCATCCAAGGGTTTGACAGCCCACTTTTTGAGGTTTATGTCTGCCTCCAGCCATCATGTGCTTTCTTCCCTCTCCTCAGCAGAATGTTCATCATTCCATGTATCTCCGTGTCCTGTCTCTTCTGTGCCCAGACTCCTGGAGATGCTCCTCTGCCCTCCATTTTGCTCACAGAGTTGTTCCTCTGTCCCCTGGGACCCTGGAAGCCTTTTGAGAGTAGGAAGTCAACTGCTACCACCACCATCCCAAACAACCTGCACTTAGGTTCTCAGAAAAAAAGAAAATTAAATAAAATGAATGTTGTTGGTGCACTGCTGCATGCAAGACTCGCATTTTGTTAGAATCTTGGCATTGAAAGACATAATAAAAATAATCTAAGCCAATCTCTAAGCTGATGCATAAATTCTTTTTGCAAAGCTGTCTCAGGTATCTATTGCTAAGTAACAAACTACCAGAAAATTGAATGCTTTAGAACAACAACCATTTTACTTGCTTGTGATTCCATTAAAATAATTCAAGCAGGGCTTGGCTAGGTGGCCCCTCTGTTCCACATGGTGTCCGCTGAGGTCAATCACTTAGTTTAGGTCATTTACTGAGAAAACCAAAAATGTTTCATCACATGTCTGGTGCCTCCTCCACACAGCCTCTTTCTCTCTGGCTAACTTAGGTTACATACCTTACAACATGTAATCTGATGTGGAAGGGCTTCTTATAGGCAGCTCCCAAAAGTAAACATTGCCAAAGGGACAAAAAAGCAGAAGATGCAAATCTCTTAGAGCCTGTCCTTAAAAGTTACAGAGTCATTTTTAAATATCAAAGTGCATTCTATAGATCAAAGCTAGCCATAGGCAGAGGAGGGGAAAGAGATCCCTTCCCAAAGGAGGAGTGGCAAAGAATTTGCCACCAGCCATATCTAATCCACCACAGACACATTTTCAGATACTGTTTCAGCCTGTGTTTAACCATTTCCTGTGATGAAGAGCTCATCACTACAAGAGAAGTTCATTTACAGACAGCTCTGACAGAAAATTTCCCAGCGGATAAACCTGGACCATGTAACCTGAGTCCATCCATAATACGATGTTTCTGACACACGCTGCCTTGGTCAGCCCCTCCAAAACCTTGCAGACACTACTTGCATTTCTGAGGCTCCTCAAAATGCACTTAGGCAGGCAGGATTATTATGTGTATTTGAGTTTGAGCCTTCATATTTAGCAAATTAACTTTTAAAACAAAAACAAACACAGAATGATGATCACCGTCTTTAAAAATAACATCCAAACCCTGCATTTCAGTCCCACAGGGAACCTCAGGGCCTGACTTTGCTAAACCTTCTGTGAACCCTAAACAGAAGGGCCAGCCCACAGTTTATCATCCCTCAACACTGAGGTTCAGAAACAGACCCTTCCTCTACCACAAAAAAACCCTGCTGGGAACTCAATCCCTCCATAATCTACTTGTGAACCAACCCCTGCAGCACTGAGTCACCCTCCCAGCATCTGAGCCTCAGCCCTTCTCTGGGGAAGAGGGAGGCCAGAGGTTGGAGCAGGTGACTCTCACTGTTAAAGATATAGAAAAAGAATTGGTTCTCTTCCCCAGCAGATATAAGTAATCATATGCAAAATCCAATAATGTAAACTAAACATTTCTCTTCTGTGGATTGGATTTTAGATACTATTATAGACTTCTTGTTCTTTTCAGCAGGTGTGATAATGATTATTGTGGCTGTGCAGGGAAAATGTTCTCATACTTGGAAGATGCCCGCTGAAGGACTTTGGGTTTGATCAGGAGTAAGCAAATTAAGACTCCCAGGCCAAATCTGGATTCAATCTATTTAAAAGAAAGTGTTACTGGAATAACCATGCCATTTGTTTATATGGTATCCATGGCAGCTTTTGTGCCTCAATGGCCTAGTTCATTAGTTGTCACAGAGACAATATGGCTCACAAAGCCTAAAATGTTTACTATCTGGCTCCTTATAGAAAATACATTGTTGCCCTGGCTGGGTAGCTCAGCTGGTTAGAACGTCATCCCAATACACCAAGGTTACAGGTTTGATTTCATGGTCAAAGCACATACAAAAGACAACCAACGAATGCAGAAATGTGTGGAACAACATCTCTCTCTCTCTCTCTCTCTCTCTCTCTTTCTCTCTCTCTCTCTCTCTCTCTCTCAAAAATCAATAAGTTAAAAAAAAGAAAATAGATTGCTAAACTCTGCATTAGATCGTATGATCTCTGCAATTTCCTTTCCAATGTTTCAGCAAAATGACAGCAAAAAAAGTATATACGTGTGTGTGTGTGTGGTGTGTGTGTATATTTTATATATGTATGTGTATACATGTACAGTTGACTCAAACAACATGAGGGTTGGGGTGCCAATGCCTAGCCTATTGTTCACTGGAAGCTTTAACATAAATAGTCAATTAACATATTTTTATATTGTATGTTTTATATACTGTATTCTTACAATAAAGTAAGCTACAGAAAAGCTAATGTTAAGAAAATCTTAAAGAAGAGAAAATATACTTACAGTATTTATTGAAAACATGCACATATAAGAGGACTCAGGCAGTTCAAACCTATGTTGCTTACCTGTACATATATATGTGTGTGTGTGTGTACAGAAAGAGGAGAGAATGCAAATGCGGCAAGGTATTAATAATGGGTGGATTTAAGCGGAGAATATATGAGTATTCATTTTATTTTTCTTTCAACCTTTCTGCAAGTTCAAAAAATTTTTAATAAAATGTTTTGGGAGTAAATATTACTTCACTTAACAACTCAGGAAATTTTTCTAAAATATAACTCAAGGGAAAATTAAACAAGTAGAGATACCCAGAAACAAGAGGCAAGGTGGTGGAGGAGTAAATGGAAGCCACACTAACCTAGTCACACAACCAATCTGGAATTACAACTAAGCTGTGGAGAAATCGCCCAGAAAAAACTACTGAATGATAGCAAGAGAGAAGCCTTATAACCTTGCACAGACAGAAGAATCATCTTCAGCACTAACTGACTGGTAAAGAGTACAGTGGAGACTGGAGAGGGCTGGCTGAGAGTCTACATGTAGCAGCACCAGAGGGATAATTAGGCAACCAGTTGGGTTCCTCTGAGATGTGTGGGGTCTAAACCCTAAGCTGCGATTCCCAGCCTAGAGCACCAGAGCCCCCCAAAATATGCAGATAACAACCAGCAGCAAAAAGCAGCAGGGTTGTTCTCTGTCAGAGACACATGGCTGGAGACACAAAGAGCTGTTTAAAGGGTCAACACACAAATTTTCATTTGCAGGCACTCACCCAGGGCTCCAGCAAAGGCAGGAGCAGAGTGGACTAGAGATGCTTTAGGAGAGACTGGGGATGGAAGCTTTGGGGAGAGAACTGAGAGAGTAGCCACCAAGATTCCGGTGCTAAGTCATCCCCCAAACTGCAGCAGCCATCCTGCTCAGGCAGACCTCCCCTATGAGCCACAGCAGCCTGAGGAGAAACAACAACCATGCCCCCAGGAGAGACTCTGCCCTGATTCTGTGGTGCTTAAGCCTGACTGCTGAATGCAGAATGACCAAATGAACAACTAAAGGAAACAGCCCCAGATGGTAGATACCTGGCAAAGGGGGCAGGGGGCAGATTGGACTAGAGGAGAGGAGATCGCTTGAGGAGAGACTGGGGACAGAGGCTTTAGGACAGAACTGAGAAAGTAACTGCTGGGATCCTGGTGCTGAGTCATCACCTCTATGGCAGCAGCCATCCTGCTCAGGCAGACCACTTTCCTGCGAACAGCAGCAACCTGAGGAAAAACTATAGCCCCAAACCCAGGAATGATTCTTCCCCACCTTATCGGGCTTAAGTCTGGCTGCTGAATGCAGAGTGACTGGATTAACAACTGAAGTAGACAGCCAGAGATAGTAGATGAGGGGCAGTCTCAGAGCAGACTGCCTAAGGTCAGAAGGGGTCAACATCTGACATCACCAGAGGAGGATTCAGAAAGGAAAAACAGTGGTAAATACTAGAGGCTACCAAGATGAAATCCACTGTGGTCTTCTCCATGACTATGAATATTTTCTTTCCTGCTTAGCTTTTTAACATTCATTTCTTGTCCATCAAGTTTGTACATATAAAGTTACTAGATTTTATACTACAGTTCCTTTCTCTCCTTTCTTATAATAGTCTTTAATCTCCTTACACCCTTATTAATACTGGTTCATTTGCTGTTGACACTGGGATTGCGTTGGGAACAGGGGTGCAGATATTTTTGTGGATGTGGGTTTATTCCCTGGGCTTTGTGGTTTTCTTCTGGCAGCACCTGCACAACAGCTTACAAGACCTGATGGGTGGAGTGACCCTCAGTCAACCACCAGAAGGGAAGGACTTACCGAAGAATGACCCCAAAACAATCAAAACCCAATTACATCCAGAGAGCCAACAAAAATGGCATAAAGAGCATCCTAACAAACTCAAGTTCAGGAGATCAAGAAAACTGAACCTCTGAATCTCACAGGTCTCCTACCATAGAAGTTCACAACACAAACTCAGGGAGTCAGAACAGATCAATTTAAGAAGCACAGACTAACAAGAAGAGTCTCACAAACATTGGGAATACAAAGAAATAAACCCCAAACAAAAGGAAAGGAGGAAGACTCAGAAAGAATGCTAAATGAAACAGAAGCAAATCAATTATCAGGTACTGAGTTCAAAACAATGATTATAAGGAAGTTCAATGATCTCAGGGAGAATTACCAGAAACTACAGGGAAGCTACAAGGAACTTACTGTGAATTACACCAGCATGAAAAAAGGACACAGAAACCATCAACAAGAGCCAAGAGGAAATGAAGAATAAAACTTTTGAACTGAAGAACACAGTAGAAGGAGTCAAAGCAGGCTAAATGAGGCAGAGGATCAAATCAGCAAGCTGGAGAATAAGGTAGAAAAAAGCTCCCAGAAACAGCAAGAAAAGGAAAAAAGACTGAAAAAAAAAAAAAAAGCCAAAGAAGTTTTAAGGGAACTGCAGGACAACATGAAATGTAATAATATCAGTATAATAGGGAAATCAGAAGGAGAAGAAGATGAGCAAGAGATAGAAAACCTGTTTGAAAAAGTAATGATGGAAAACTTCCCTAGTTAGTTCAGAGAAAAAGGCACACAAATCCAAGAAACACAGAGAGTCCCAATCAAGAAGAACTGAAAGAGGCCCACTTTAAGACACACCATAATTAAAATGGCAAAATTCAAAGACAAGTGGAGAATCCTAAAGGCAGCAAGGGGCAAAAAGGAAGTAACATACAAGGGAGCCCCGATAAGACTAGCAGGTGACTTCTCAACAGAAATGCTACAAGCCAGAAGGAAATGGCAAGAAATATTCCAAGTAATGAAAAACAAAGTACTGCAACCAAGAACACTCTATCCAGCAAGGCTCTCAAAATGGAAGGTGAAATAAGTAGTTTCTCAGACAAAAGAAGGCTGAAAGAATGCACCCTCACCAAACCAGCACTGCAAGATATGGTAAAGGGACTGCTTTAGGAAAAGGAAGAAAAAGAATAAGACAGAGGAACACAGGTAAGGAGGGAGTAAAAGAGCAGTGAATAAGTAACTATCAATGATAACTTAAATGTAAATAGATTGAATGCTCCAATTAAAGGACATAGGGTAGCAGAATGAATAAGAAAACATGACACATATGCTGCCTACAAGAGACCCACCTCAGAACAAAAGGTATACACAGACTGAAAGTAAAGGGTTTGGAAAAATATATTCCAAGCAAATGGACAGGAAAAAAAAGCTAGTGTAGCAATACTTATATATCAGACAAAATAGACTTCAAAACCATAAAAAGAGACCCAGAAGGTCACTTCAGAATACTCAAGGGAAGAATCCATCAAGAAGATATAAATATTATAAACATATATGCCCCCAACATAGGAGCACCAAAATATATAAAGAAAATCTTGGAGGACTTCAAGAAAAATATTGACAGTAACACACATATACTAGGGGAGTTTAACATCCTACTGTCAAAAATTCCAAATAAAATATCAACAAAGATATGGCACCATTGAACGATGCCCTAAATCAAATGGACTTAACTGATATCTATGGAAATTTTCATTCCAAAGAAGCAAAACACACATTCTTTTCAAATCCACATGGAACATTTTCAAAGATAGACCACATGGTAGGACACAAAACAAGTCTCAACAAGTTCAAGAAAATTGAAATCATATCAAGCATTTTCTCTGACCACAAGGGACTGAAACTAGAAAACAACCTCAAGGAAAAAACCCAAAAACACTCAAATTTGTGGAGGTTGAATAACATGCTATGAAACAATGGATGGGTTAAGAATGATATCAAGGAAGAAATCAAAAAGTTTCTGGAAACAAATGAGAAGGAATTCACAACAGTCCAAAACCTATGGGACATAGCAAAGGCAGTCCTGAGAGGGAAGTTCATAGCAATGCAGGCCTACCTAAAAGGATAGAAACATTTCAAATAAACAACCTAACTCTACATCTACAAGAGCTGGAGGAACAATAACAAACAAAGCCCACAGTAAGTAGAAGGAAGGAAATAACTAAGATCAGAGCAGAGTTAAATCACATAGAGTCTAAAAGCACAATTCTAAGGATCAATGAATCCAGGAGCTCGTTCTGGATTCAGAACAAAAGATAAACAAAAATCAACAAGCCTTTAAGCAGACTCATCAAGAAAAAAAAGACAGAGGACCTAAGTAAACATACCAGAAATGAAAGAGGAAAGATTAAGCTGATACCACAGAAATACAAAGGATTGTAAGAAATTACTATGAAGAAGTATATGCCAAGAAATTTGAAAACCTAGGTGAAATGGACAAATTTCTAGAAAAATACAATCTTCCAAAACTGAATCAAGAATAAACAGAAAGCCTGACCAGACCAATAACAGCTGTCAAAGTGAAGCAGTAATCAAAAAGCTCCCAGAACACAAATGCCCTCGACCAAATGATTTCACAAGAGAATTTTACAAAACATTTAATGAAGAGGTAACCTCTATCTTTCACAGACTATTCCAAAACACCCAAGAAGAGGGAAGACACCCAAACTCCTTTTATGAAGACATCATCGTAATCCAAAAACCAGACAAAGGCACAGCAAAAGAAGAAAACTATAGGCCAATATCACTAATGAACATAGATGATAAAATCCTCAACAAAATATTGGCAAACTGCATCCAGCAATACATTAAAAAGATTATACACCATGATCAAGTGGGACTCATCCCAGGGATGTAAGGATGGTACGATATTTGCATATTAAAAAACATGACACGTCACATAAACAGGAAAGACAAGAAACAATGATCATGTCAACAGAAAAAAAACATTTGATAAGATACAGCACCCATTTATACTAAAAACACTTAACAAAGTGGGAGTAGTGGGAACATCACTCAACATAATAAAGGCAATATGTGAGAAATCTACACCCAACATCATATTCAATGGACAAAAACTTAGAGCTTTCCCACTAATATAAGCAACAAGACAAGGTTATCCACTTTCACCAATCATATTCAACATAGTATTGGAAGTCCTAGTCACAGCAATCAGACAAGAAAAAGAAATAAAAGGCATCCAACTTGCAAAGGAGGAAATGAAACTGTCATTGTTTGCAGATGACATGATAGTGTACATGGAAAATCCTAGAGACTCCACCAAAAAACTACTCAACATAATAAGTGAATTTGGCAAAACAGCTGGATACAAAGTCAATACTCAGAAATTGAAGGCATTATTGTACACCAACAATGAAACATCAGAAACAGGAATCAGGAAAGACATCCCATTTGATATAGCAACAAGAAAAATAAAGTACCTAGGAATAAACCTAACCAAGGAGGTAAAAGACCTGTACTCAGAAAACTACACAACACTGAAGAAAGAAATTAGGGAAGACACAAACAAATGGAAGCATGTACCACTATCATGGATTGGAAGAATTAACATCATCAAAATGTTCATACTACCCAGAGCGATGTATAGATTCAATGCAATCCCTATTAATGTACCCATGACATATTTCACAGATATAGAACAAACATTTAAGAAATTCATATGGAACCACAAATGACCCCAAACAGCTGCAGCAATTTTGAGAAAGAAGAACAAAGCAGGAGAGATCACAATACCTGATATCAAAGTGTATTACAAGGCCACTGTAATCAAAACAGCCTGGTACAGGCATAAGAACAGACACATAGACCAATGGGACAGAACAGAGAGCCCAGAAATAAACCCAAGTCTCTAAGGTCAGTTGACAAAAGGGGAAGAAGCATAAAATGGAGTAAAAATAGCCTCTTTTAAAAGTGGTGTTGGGAGATCTGGACAGCTACATGCAAAAAAAATGAAACTCAATCACCAACTTACACCACACACAAAAATAAATTCAAGGTGGATAAAAGATTTAAATATAAGTCATGACACCACAAAAGTCCTAGAGAAAAACTTCGGCAGGAAAATCTCAGACATTCCATGCAGCAACATCTCCACTGATATGTCCCCTAAGGCAAGGGACATAAAGGAAAGAATAAACAAATGGGACCTCATATGGCAACCAACCATATGGGAACACATATATTCCCAGTTGTTACCTCATAGAAGGGTTTGATCTCCAAAATATATAAAGAACTCACCAAACTCCACTCCAGAAAGACAACAATTCAATTAAAAAATGGGCAAAGGATGTAAAAAGACACTTCTCCAAGGAGGATATACAGAGGGCACAGAGACCTGTGAAAGGATGCTCAGCGTCACTAGTCATCAGAGAGATGCAAATTAAAACCACAATGAAATACCACTACTCATTGGTCAAAATGGCTATCATAACTCAATCAACAAACAACAAGTACTGGTGAGGTTGTGAAGAAAAGGGAACCCTAGTACACTGTTGGTGAGAATGCAACTGATACAGCCACTGTGGAAAATAGTATGGAATATCCTCAAAAAATTTAAAATAGAAGTGCCTCTTGACCCAGAAATTCCACTGCTGGGATTATACCTTAAGAATCTTGAAAGACCAATTCAAAAGAACATATGCACCCCAATGTTCATAGCAGCACAATTTACAATAGTCAAGTGTTGGAAGCAACGTAAGTGCCCGACAATAAATGAGTGGATCAAAAATCTATGGTACATTTACACAATGGAATACTGCACAGCGGAAAGAAAGGAGCTCCTACCCTTTGTGACAGCATGGATGGATCTGGAGAATATTATGCTAAGGGAAATAAGTCACGTGGTGAAAGACAAATACTATATGCTCTCACCTATAGGTGGAACATAATCAACAAAACAAACAGGCAAGCAAAATATAACCAGATACATTGAAATAAAGAACAAACTAATGGTAACCAGAGAGGAGGTGCGAGGGGATAATGGGAGGAAATGGGGAAAGCATCATCAAGGAACATGTGTAAAGGACACGTGAAGAAAGCCAAAGTGGGATAGGATTGAGGGTGGGACATGGGGATGGCTGGAGTGGGTGGGAGTGGCGGAGGGAAAATGGAGACAACTGTACTTGAACAACAATCAAAAAGACACTTCTACCCAAGATGGCGGCATAGGTAGACACACTGCACCTCCTCGCACAACCAGAACTGACAGAAAATCCACTGGCAAGGAGGTCCGACACCAAGGAAGTGAAAAATAAACATTCATCCAGACCGGTAGGAGGGGTGGAGAGGGGCAGCCAGGGTGGAGAGGACTCGAGTTGCCTTGGCGGGACCAAGACTGGTGGAGTGTGGGGCGAACGGGGCAGGCAGTCCGAGCACTAGCAGACCCTGCGGCCCCACATTCGCACACATAAACTGAGAGGGCCGGACTCAGAGTGGTGGAGAACAGGGCAGGCAGAGCGGCGGGTAGGACCCCGAGGCCCCACATTCGCACACAGATAAACAAGACAAACGGCAGGGAGTGAAGCAGACTGCCCAACCCAGGGCTCCAGCACAGGGAAATAAAGCCTCAGACCTCTGATTGAAAGCGCCCGTGGGGGTTGGGGCAGCAGCAGGAGAGACTCCCAGCCTCACAGGAGAGGTCGTTGGAGAGACCCACAGGGGCCTAGAGTGTGCACAAGCCCACCCACTCGGGGACCAGCACCAGAGGGGCCCAGTTTGATTGTGGGTAGCAGAGTGAAGGATTGAAATCCGGAGGAGAGTGAAGCTGGCGCCATTGCTCCCTCTCAGCCCCTCCCCCATGTACAGTGTCACAGCACAGCAACCAGCGTTACCCCGTCCCGGTGAACACCTACGGCTACGTCCCTTTAGGTAACAGATATGCCAAGACAAAAAAAAAAAAGGCTCAAATGACAGAACACTTCAAAGCTCCAGAAAAAATACAACTAAGCAATGAAGAGATAGCCAACCTATCAAATGCACAGTTTGAAACACAGGTTATCAGGAAGCTCACAGAATTGGTTGAATTTGGTCGCAAATTAGATGAAAAAATGAAGGCTATGCTAAGAGAAACAAAGGAAAATGTACAGGGAACCAATAGTGATGGGAAGGAAACTGGAACTCAGATCAATGGTGTGGACCAGAAGGAAGAAAGAAACATCCAACCAGAAAAGAATGAAGCAACAAGAATTCAAAAATATGAGGAGAGGTTTAGGAACCTCCAGGACATCTTGAAACATTCCAACATCTGAATTATAGGGGTACCAGAAGGAGAAGAGGAAGAGCAAAAAATTGAAAACTTATTTGAAAAAAATAATGAAGGAGAACTTCCCTAATCTGGCAAAGGAAATAGACTTCCAGGAAGTCCAGGAAGCTCAGAGAGTCCCAAAGAAGCTGGACCCAAGGAGGAACACACCAAGGCACATCAAAATTACAATAACCAACACTGAAGATAAGGAGAGTATCTTAGAAGCAGCAAGAGAAAAGGACACAGTTACCTACAAAGGAGTTCCCATAAGACTGTCAGCTGATTTCTCCAAAGAGACCTTACAGGCAAAAAGGGGCTGGAAAGAAGTATTCTAAGTCATGAAAGGCAAGGACCTACATCCAAGATGATTCTATCCAGCAAAGCTAGCATTTAGAATGGAAGGGCAGATAAAGTGCTTCTCAGATAAGGTCAAGTTAAAGGAGTTCATCATCAGCAAGTCCTTATTATATGAAATGTTAAAGGGACTTATCTAAGAAAAAGAAGATCAAAAATATGAACAGTAAAATGACAACAAACTCACAACTATCAACAAGTGACCCTAAAGAAACACAAACTAAGCAAACAACTAGAACAGGAACAGAATCACAGAAATGTAGATCACATGGAGTTTATCAGCGGGGAGGGGAGAATGGGCAAAAAGGTACAGGTAATAAGCAACATATTTGGAAGGTACAAGATAGACGGGGGGATGTTAAGAATACTATAGGAAAAGGAGAAGCCAAAGAACTTATAAGTATGACCCATGGACATGAACTAAGGGTGGGGGGGAGTGCTGGAGGGAAGCTGGCACAGGGCAGAGGGGAACAAAAGGGAGTGGGAAAAATGGACAACTGTAATAGCATAATCAATAAAATATACTTTAAAAAAATAGGAGAGAAGGTAAATTACATAATATATGATATTGAGGCAACTGGCTAACCACTTGGAAAAAATGAAGTTATAGCTCTATATCAAACCATATTTCAAAGTGAAAGAAAATTAAGTGCAAAGAAACAAAATTATGAAAGATATAGAAAACAATGTATATTAGTATTTTATAATCTTGTGGTGACACAGATCTTTGTAGGAATAAAGCAAATAATAAAGAAAAAGATTGATAAAGCTAGCCAGTAAAAATTTTAATATTCTGTACTCTAAGAGCTCTGTAATCAAAATTAAGAATAAAAACACAACACTAAGGAAAATATTTGCAACATAAATGATCTTATGGGGCCAATGTCCTCATTACATAATTATTATGAGGAAAAAGGGGTTATAACATAATTGTAATGGGCAAATGCCATTAATCCACACCAATGATTTTCAACCTTTTCATCTCATGGACACATAAACTAATTACTGAAATTGCATGACACACCAAAAAATATATTTTTTGCCAATTTTAAAAAATAGGTATAATTTTGATTCATTCACACTTCACAGCTATTGTTGTTTTGAGTGTTGTCATTTTTTATCTGACAATCTAAGGGAAAAGAGGTCAGTTTCCCTGACTAAATAGTCAGGTGTTGCATGTTTTAAAAATTCTTGGGGCACACATGTTGAAAATCACTGATCTACACATCACAAAATGATATAATTTGTGGAATTCAGAATGATTATTTTCTTCTTTTTCCTTATATGCATTTCTGAGTACTCTACCCTGCCCCCCAAATGTATTATTACAGTAGCAAAAAAAAAAATCTCAAAATAGGGAGCAGAAATAAAATTTTTAAGGCTACCTAAGCTTCTATAAATCTCCTTCACCAGCTCCAAACTCTCCCAGAATGAATAGGCATGCAAAGTTACCAACAGCTCCCTATCCAAGGCCAGAAAATGTACCTTTTTCGTTTCCTTGAATCCTCCAAAAACCTCAAATTGAGAGATCTTATTATCCTAATATTACAAACAAGAAAGTAAAGGCTCAGAGAAGTTCAGCAAGCTTCCCAAGATCACACAGCAATAAGCAGTAGAGTGAGAACTGCATCCCAGGTTGACCTGACTACAAACATTGCTTTTTCCAGGCCTCATTTCAGGAACCTTGGTTTGGAATGCAGAAGGCCTGAGCTCTGATGCTGGCTCTGTCCCTAACTACATATGGTCTTGGCAAGTCTCTTCCCTGTATGACCCTCAGTTTTCTCAGCTTTACAATGAGAAGTGGATGGACTCAAATGATAAGTCAAGTTCCTTCCTGCTCAGACATACCAGATTTCTGTTCTCATAAAGCACTCAATAATAAACAATGGCCAAACCAGTGGCCTGGGAGCTAGAGCAGGTGGCCACACACAGATGCCCGATGCACTGGTTCACCTTAAATTCCTCACGAATCCGCTCCTCCAGGACTTTGGCTGCCTTTCGGTCCTCCATCTCCACTTTCCACCTCTCTGCCAGGATTCGGGCTTTCTCATTGGCCAGAGCATCCCGGAACTTGTTGGTGATCTCTGCCTCCTTCTGTCTCCTTCCAAGAGAACACCAATAGGTATAAGCTCAGGTAGGAAACTGAAGGCCTACATAACAACAGAAGTTCAAATAAAAACTATGGGCAGTACTTCTTTTTTTAATATTAGTTTCAGGGGTACACCCCAATGATAAGACATTACATAACTTACTAAGTGATCATCCCGATAAATCTCACACCCATGTGACACCACACATAATTATTTGAATAGTATTGACTATGTTCCCTATGCTGTACTTTACATCCCCATGACTTTACTGCAACAACCAATTTGTACTTCTTAATCCCTTCACCTTGGGCAGTATTGGTTACTCTATTAGAATGACGAATGTCTCAAGTCAACAAAGCTTGATGTTGGCAAAAGCGGGAGAAATAGGCATTCTCATATGTAGGGCTATAAATCAGCAGAATTGTTCTGGAAACCAGGGGAAAAAAAGACTCCAAAATACCATCTCCCACTCAAGTTTACAAAGGCATAGATAAAAGATGTTCATCAGAGGATTTTTATAGGATAAAGAATGGCAAATGACCTAAATGTCCATCAACAGGACCAGTATATTGGGTTTCCCATGTAATGAGAACACTGTATAGTAATTTTTTTAAGATTTCATTTATTTTTTTAGAGAGATGGGAAGGGAGGGAGAGAAACATTGATGCACAAGAGAAATATTGATCAGTTACCTCTCTTGCAGGCCCCCAACCGAGGACCTGGCCCACAACCAAGGCATGTGCCCAGACTGTGAATTGAACCTATGGCCTTTCGGTTTGTGGGATGATCCCCAACCTACTAAGCTAGATCAGTCAGGGCAGTGATCTTAAATAATGTTGTGAATCTATGTTAATCAATTTACCGTGTATAAATAAAGCAGTTTACAAAACATGTACTGATGGTCCCCAACTTATGGTAGTTTGACTTATGATTTTTCAGCTTTACAATGGTATGAAAGTAATATACATACAGTAGATATTGTACCTTGAATTTTGAATTTTGCTCTTTTCCCAGGCTGTTGACATACTATAAGATAGTCTCTTGTGAGGCTGGGCAGTGACAGAGAGCCACAGCTCCCACACTATGATGGTAAACAACCCATACTCTACAATATCATCATTCTGCTAGATGATTTTGCCCAGCTGTGTGCTAATGTAAGTGTTCTGAGCACATTTAAGGTAAGCTAGGCGAGGCTGTGATGTTCAGTAGATTAGGTATAGTGAATGCATTTTCAACTTATGATATTTCAATTTATGATAGGTGTTATCAGGACATAAGCCCATCATAAATCAAGGAATATCTGTATTGCCTAAATGCTCACTGTGGTTATCATAGGTGGCAGGCGTTGGATTGTTATTAACAATTTTACAGTTAAAACTCTGTCACTAAAAATTGGGGTGAGGGGAAATGTTGGCATCCGAGCTCAGTGAAAAGATATCAAAAGTTGTTTATGAAGTAAGTGTGACTCCAAATCTCACTGGGGGGCTCAAATGTCCATGAAAGAGAAACAAGTATATAACAAAAGTGAATCCAAACTGTTCTACTGTCCCAGTGAGATAAAAAGCAAAAGCAGGCATATGCATCGCCTCAATGAATCCGAACCACACCCAAATAGAAAGTGTTATTATACCCACACCACAGATGTGAAAATCAAGCCCCCAACTAGCTCATATATATATATATGTATATATATATATGTATGTATGTGTGTGTATATGTATGTATACATATATGTATATATGTATACATATATGTGTACTTATATATGTATATGTATTATATATGTACATATACTTGTGTGCGCGCGCGTGTGTGTGTGTGTGTGTGTGTGTGTGTGTGTATATAATTGGTGGATCCAAGATTTTAACCTACAAGTTCTATCTGGTGCAAGACTTTGATGGCTTGGTCACCTAATCTTAGCAGAGCTCAAAACAGGCATCCGGCTGCCTGGCACCTCCTCCCTCCTACCCACAACCTATCACCCTTATCTGGAACCCACCCCAAGGCTCTGAGTGCAGGCCCCACCCAGTACCCATTGGCACCTCTCACCAGAGCTCCTCGGCCTCCCTCTGTGCCTGCAGCCGTGCCCTCTCAGCAATCAGCTCCTCAGAGATCTCTTCATAGGGCTTGTCACCAGGGCCTTCTCCCATGATCCAGACCCAGACCTCGCCATCTGCCCCCAGGAGCCACTGGATGTGCTTGTCACTTGCTGCTTCACAACATAAGGAGGAACAAGAAAGGAAGAAGAAACAGGTCTGAGTTCTAATCGGCTGATGTACACAACGACTCTGCAGTACGCTGTCATCAACAAAAGATCCCAGAAAGATTTTGATCTAAGTGCAGGTCCACAGCCATCTCTCTCTCCCACTCCCTCTAGGGAGAAACAGAGCAGCCAAGCCAGCAGGCTAAAGCAGGTGTCCAAGTCTAGAACTGGTGTCTGAGACCAAGTGCCCCTGACATCTTCAGCAGACAGTGAGGCACTCTCTGAAGGAAATGATTTGTGTCTCTCTTGAACTAAGGCAGTTAGGAGCCAATGAGCCTTCTTTTTTCTCCTCTCTCCTTTCCCCTCTTTCCTTCCTCCCCCCTTTCCACCCCTCCTGTCCACTTGCTGAAAATAAGGAATTGGAGATCATGGAGTTGCAAGATGAAGTAGCTAGGCCCCTGATTCTCCAACCAACATCCACCTGTAACATGAGTGGGATCTATAGGTATAAGCCACTGAGATTTTTCAGTTTTCCTATTGCAATAGATTCTATTGATTACCATGACTAAAATGGAAATCTATCCCAAAAGTGGGCTACTGCTGAAACAAAGGCATACACTGTGGTCACTGCCTTAACAGTTGGGTGTTGAATGATGTTTAGTAGGCTAAATGGCTGGAGATCCATGTTATGTAGGAGCAAAACATTTGGTAAAATTGTTAGACACTATAAAAGGCAGACCCTCATGCCCTCTGAACCTGTCACTCTAAGGGAAGAGACTGGATAATCAAACATTGGTAGTGTGTGTTGGCTGCTAGTGGTTGTGTTTGGCAATGTGGTTAGAGAAAGAAATTAGTTCAAGAAAGAATTGAGTGCTTTGCAAGGAGAAATGAAAGGAAATAGAGAGAATACAGAAATTTGGGACTTTGTAAGATTGGGAAAACCACCTCCTTCTAGGGCCCAAATTGCAAGAGATAGGATTTTTAAAAGTTCTGCATAACAAAGCCCCATAAGACTTGTAAGGGGAGTTAAGTGACCTGGGTACAGAGCTCTGTGGCTGCCATGAGAATGTGCTCCAGATACCCAGCTACAGGGAGCATAATTAACCAAGCATTCCAGTTCTTGTGCTCTTGTGTTTGCCCAAGGTCATGCTTCACAGAGGCAGCTACCAGCCTTTGACTGAGCGTAGCAGGCTCATTCCTGGGAGACACCAGACACCTCTGATGGGCAACTTCCCTGAGGCCTTGACAAACCTTCCTTGGATTGCATGTCTGCAGAGAACACCTCCATCCAGCCTGACAGTTCCTGTTCCCGTCACTCAAAGTCAGACTTGTACTGCAATGTGATGACTCTCCCCACCTCCTACAGCACTTGTCCTTTCTCATCTCACAGGCACTTCCTTAGTAAAACCCTTGTGTGTTTAATCTCATCCTTATCTCTGCTCTACAGAGGAGCCAGGCTAACACAAGCACATTAAGAGTGCAATCTATCACACTTTTTTTACAAAGAGCCTAAGGCAGGTACTCTTCAGTTGAAAGGGAGAGCCATAGAGGTAAAGAGGAAAAGAGGTACTGACAATTTGTGAAACATGTCTCGAAACAAACTGTAGATGTTGTTACTGGGACATTGAAGCAAACAGATCAGAAGCCTCCTAAATTTTTTTTTTTTTGAGTCTGAACTTAAAAGCCTTTGATTGTTCAGGACTTAAAAACACTTTTGATGACCAGGAGGCTGGTTTCAAAGACTGTGCTGGTCCAACAAGAGCATGATCCTCAACACTCACTTCAGATGAGCAAGGAGGAGCCTTCTCACAGGTGCAGTCAGCATTCACTCAAGGCTGTCCTTTCACTGCCAGAGCAGGGGAACTTCACAGAGCCTGACCTATAGGACTTCCGGAATGCCACAGACTAGCAACTGAGTGGGACTCACATTCTCCCTTCTCCACAGTGGATATTGTGACCCTACTTTATCACTCTACACTGTGTCTTAAAGGTGGGGAAGGAGGGTATTTAAGTGACATGTCTTAGCCACATCCAGACCTTATACAGATGAATACAGAACCCTTGCAGACTTTGGGCTTGGTGCAGTGACTGGATGTGACTTCAGGGTGCCAACCTTAAGGAGGTGGTGAATGTATTTACATGGAAGAGAAGGAAAAAATGTGTGAGTGACCAGAATGACAACTTGTAACAGTGACTTGCTATGTCCAGAACCCTATTTCTTCTTCCTGAACTCAGCAGATAACTACTTTTCTGGGCTTCCCTTCAGTTCCATGGGGCCATGTGACTGAGTTTTAGTCTGTGGAACGTCAGGGGAAGTGATTTGTGCCACTTTCAGGCTGAGGCTTTCTGTAGTTGGTATGCCTTGTCCACATTATGTTGCTCATCCACACAGCTGGAAATAGATTACTCCAAGATGGTGGAATTGCAAGAATAAAGCAAAGCAAATCACAGGGAAGAGATACCCAATCCACCTTAAATTGTGATGTATTCAGAAATAGACCTCCGTTGTACTAACACATTGAAACATCAGTGTTTATCCATTGCAGAAGGCAGCATTAATTCCCTTGACTAATATAGAAGAACATTGTTATTTTTAGATGTTAAAAGCAACATAGTAATAGAGGAACACTGGTTTAATTATGACTGATAGAAACAGGAAGAAAACCACTACTAGAATTATAAAACTTCCAAATTAATAGTGGGAGAAAGTAAATAAGAGGTTTACCAATCTGCAAAACTAAGTAAAAGGAAAAAAGAAAACAAAAAAAATGTGTAGCTATTACAGCAGACACTGTCAATTACATACCTACCATCCATTCCAGCCCACCTCCCTCCCTTACAGGAAACCCCAGTTTGTTCAAGGAGTAACAGAGAACCCTGTTTCAGGAGAGGAAAGTTTGTACCCCAGCCTCAAAAGACAAAACACATTGGTCTAAACCTGTCATGTAATATGATTCTCATTAGCAAATGATTGATCTAGAAGTGATCAGATATCTCCATTTTTGACAAAGTAGATGTAGAAAGAAGTTCCAGTGAACGGGTTTCTTTCTCCAAACAAAAGGTAAAGACTCCTTAGGAGAAACCCCTTCACCCTTTCCTCTTTTATCTCACCTCTGTCTTCCTCCCTGGGATGAGGAAGTGATGCCCAGAGTTGCTGAAAGACTTAGCAACCATGAGGAAGAAAGCCACACAATAAGGATGAGTAAGCAGGAAGATAGAAGGAGATGGCCCCTGATGATCTTGTTGAGCAGATAAACCAATACTATCCACTGGTATTCAATACTATCCATCTGGCAGTTCACCTCCAGATTTCTCATCATTTGAGAAAAATAAAGAACATCAAAGAATAAAGTTCTACAATTATTAAATAACATGTAATATAAATATGAAAGCCTTATGTTATTAAACAACTGTTATATATTGTTATTTATGGTCAACCACATCCCTAACTGAAACAGATAACAAACACAAAGTAACACAGAAGTCCTAAACTGTAAGTATACTTATTAACATGAAGACATGAACAAAATTAATTCCTCAATTAAAAAATCTGAGGCTATCACATGTTATTAAAAATAAAATACAATTGTATACTATTTAAATATAACACATTTTTTAAAAGAAAAAGGTTGAAAATAAAGAGGTAGGAGATAATAGATGGTGCAAAGACAAACAAAAGTGACAATGTCAGACAGAGTAAATTCAAGGACGAATGTCTTAAACCAGACAAAGGGGATATTATGTGACAATAAAAGATGAAACCCACAAAGAAGATATAACAGTCATAAAACTTTACACAACATACAACATAGCAAACAACTGCATAAAACAAAAACTCCTAACAATGATAGGAGAATTTAAAAATGTATAAATACACATGGTGGGGAGTTTTACTATGTTTATTTCAGAACTTGGTAGATCAAATAGATTTTTAAAATTAATAATACAATAAACAAATTTTATTTAATAACTAAAATCTTTGCTCTTTAATATTGAGAATATATTTTATTCATTTTGGACATGTAATTCTGAGAAAAAAATTATAGGCCATATTCTCTAATAAAAATACAAAAATTAGAAATCAATGGAGGAAAAAAAACATTAAAAATATTAACTGCTCTATAATCAAGAAAATATCTCCTTGATAACCCAGGAATCTTAGAGGAAATCAAAACTGAAATTACACATTATCTAGGAGGGAAAATGTAGCAAAAAAAAATATGAGCACAAGTAACAATGAACTCAGAAGAAAACTTACAGGCTTAGGGCTTTTGTTTTTGATGTCCCCAAGAAGACATACCTCTCTTCTCCAAATATATAATAATAGTAGATACAAAATAAAAAGAAAAATACATTGGAATATAAGAAATGCATCTATGTATTTCTTACATGGAAATACAAGAAACAATGAGCATGGTGGAAGCCTCAGGCTTCCATGTGGGTCTTGAAGCAAATAGTGGTCACCAGGATTGTGTCCCTTAGAAAGTAAAGGGGACCCCTCTAAATGAAACAGGAGCCTGAACAGGATCATCATTGAAGACAGGGGCTGGTAATGTGCTTGACAAGTTCAATAAACAACAGGAAGGCTATTTCAGCTGTCACAGAGCAGGCAAAAAGAACTGGAAATGAAGTTGGAAGGCAGTGGCAGGACCAATCATATTGGAACTTGTTGGCCCTGGTATGAACTTTGCATTTTATTCTTCGTGAGATGAGAAGCCATTAGAAGGATTTCCAGCCAAAATGGAGGCATAGTGGATGCACTTTGCCTCCTCACACAAGCAAAAGAAGGACAACAACAAATTTAAAGACAAAAAACAACCAGAACTGCCAGAAAATTGAGTTGTATGGAAGTCTGACAACCAAGGAATTAAAGAAGAAACATTCATCCAGATCAGTAGGAGGGGCAGAGATGGGCAGCCAAGGCAGAGAGGATACGTGGCAAGGCAACAGCAGGGTGAGGTGGCAGCTGGCAGTCCCACATTTGCATGAGGATAAACTGGGAGGAACAAATTGGGAGCAAGACAGACCACACAACCCAGGGTTCCAGCACAGGAAAAGAAAGCCTCAAAACCTCTGGCTGTAAAACTTTTGGAGGTTGCAGTGGTGGGAGAAACTCACAGCCTCACAAGAAAGTTCATTGGAGGGACCCACAGGGTCCCAGAACATACACAAACCCACCCACCCAGGAATCAGCACCAGAAGGGCCCAGTTTGAGTGTGGGTAGTGGGAAAGTGACTTCAAGCAGGACAAGAGCCAAGCAAGCAGCATTGCTCCCTCTCTGACCCCTCCCCCACATACAGCACCACAACACAATGAAGTTGATTGCCCCACCCTGGTGAATAACTAAGGCTCCACCCCTTATAAGTAACAGCTGCACCAAGACAAAAAATATGACCCAAATGAAAGAATAGATCAAAACTCCAGAAAAAAAGCTAAGCAACGAGGAAATAGCCAACCTATCAGATGCAGAGTTCAAAACACTGGTAATCAGAATGCTCACAGAAAGGGTTGAGTATGGTTGCAAAATAGAGGAAAAAGTGAAGGTTATGCAAAGTGAAATAAAGAAAAATGTACAGGAAACCAACAGTGAACGGAAGGAAACCAGGACTCAAATCAACAGTTTGGACCAGAATGAAGAAATAAACACTCAACCAGAACAGAATGAAGAAACAAGAATTCAAAAATATGAGGAGAGGCTTAGGAACCTCCAGGACATCTTGAAACATTCCAACATCCGAATTATAGGGATGCCAGAAGAAGAAGAGCAAGAAATTGAAAACTTATTTGAAAAAAATAATGGAGAACTTTCCCAATCTGTCAAAGGAAATAGACTTCCGGGAAGCCCAGGAAGCTCAGAGAGTCCCAAAGAAGCTGGACCCAAGGAGGAACACACCAAGGCACATCATAATTACAATAACCAACATTGAAGATAAGGAGAGAATCTTAGAAGCAGCAAGAGAAAAGGACACAGTTACCTACAATGAAGTTCCCATAAGACCATCAGCTGATTTCTCCAAAGAGACCTTACAGGCAAAAAGGGGCTGGAAAGAAGTATTCTAAGTCATGAAAGGCAAGGACCTACATCCAAGATGACTCTATCCAGCAAAGCTATCATTTAGAATGGGAGGGCAGATAAAGTTCTTCCCAGATAAGGTCAAGTTAAAGGAGTTCATCATCACCAAGCCCTTATTATATGAAATGTTAAAGGGTTATCTAAGAAAAAGAAGAAGATCAAAAATATGAACAGTAAAATGATACAACAAACTCACAGCTATCTACAACTGAACCTAAAAAACAACAAAAATGAACTAAACAAAACAACTATAACAGGAACAGAACCACAGAAATGGAGATCACATGGAGGGTTATCAGCAGGAAGGTGGGGAGAGGAGAACGGGGGAAAGGTACAGGGAATAGTAGCATAAATGGTAGGTAGAAAGTAGACAGAGGGAGGTTAAGAATAGTATAGGAAATGGAGAAGCCAGAGAACTTCTATGTAGGACCCATGGACATGAACTAAGTGGGATTGGGGGTGGGGGAAATGCTAGTGGGAGGGAGAGTGCAGGGTGGAGGGGAATAAAAGGGAGAAAAAAATTGGGACAATTGTAATAGCATAATCAATAAAATATACTTTAAAAAATGAAAAAGAGAGAAGCCATTAGAAGTGGAGAGTGCAGAAAGTGTCAATCTCATTTATATTTCAAAATGTTCACTCTCCTAGTTGTATGGTAAACAAATGACAACAAGAAAACCTGTAGACCAGTTAGCATATGTGATACTCCAGGTGAAGAACTACTATCTCTTGGACTAAGGTGGTACTGGTGGAGGAGCTATAAAGTGATTGAAATTTAGGATAGACTCTAAATGAAAAAGCAGCATTTGTTTAAATTTAGGATATGAATTATGAAAGAAAAAAAACAAGAAAACACCTTTCTTTCAACTTAAGCAACAGAATGAGTGGTCATGTTATTGAAATGGGGAACACGAAAGGAACAACATGCAGAAATCATTTCTGTTGGCCAGATTAAGTTTGAAATGCTTATTAGACATCCAATAGGCATTTGGATGAAGTAAAGTTCAGAGGAGAGGCTGGGACTAATATACAAATGTTTGGAGTCATCAGTTTATGGATATTTAAAGTCACAAAACTGGATGAGAGCAAGTAGAGAGTGAGTATAGGTAGAAAAGAGAAGAGGTCCAATGACAGAGGCCAGGACACTCCAACCCTTAGGAGAGGACCCCAAAATAAGAAAAGGACAAATAAGCCTGTGAGGCAGGTGAACAATCAAAAGAGAGCCCTATCCCAGAAGTCAAGGGGAGATAGAATCTCAGGAATTAAAGGAGAAATCAATCGTGTCAAAGGCTGCTGATGGGTGGATGAGATAAAGACTGATAATTGACCACTGAATTCAGCAACATGGAAGTCACTGGTGATCTTGATAAGACTGGTTTCACGAGTTTGTGAAAAGGAATACTTGGAAAATTTAGAGGAAAATATGAAAGCATATGATTATAACTTTGTAGAAGGGAAGAATTTCTTTTACAAGACATAATAAGAATAAACTACAAGAGACAATATTGATAAATTTGAATACAGATTAAAGCTTAAAATTTCTATACACACAAAAAAAGAACATACCATAGAGACAATTGAAATCCAGCAAGTAAGAAAAGATATTTGAATACACATAACTGTCAAATGATTGTAACAATTAATAAAAGCAGTGATAACAGCTAACATTTGCAGAGGGCTTATCTGCTCATCATGCTTCAACATATTTTACATGTATTAACTTACAACTGTCTAGAACAGTCTTTCTCTCCTGGGTCCTGTAAGAGAAATAAGCCCTATAAAACCATTTGAATAATGATTTTTCTCATTTTTCTCAAAGACAGTAGATATAGATAGTACTAGTATAGATAGATTGTAAAAAAGTTAACTCATATACAACGTATCTTTTAGGGCAGTGGGTATCAAATAATTCACTCTCAGGATCCTTTACAGTCTTTAAAAATATGTTTCTCAAAGAGGTTTTGCTTATGGATTATATTTATCAATATTTAGCATATTCAAAATTAAAACTGATAAAATTTTGAATACTTACTTGAAATAATGGCAAATTCATTACACACTAACGTATCTAACATTTTTATGAAAAATAGCTATATGTTCTAAAGCAAAAAAATATTTCATTGGGCCCTGGCTGGTGTGGCTCAGTGGATTGAGTGCCAGCCTGGGAACCAAAGGGTCACTGGTTCTATTCCCAGTCAGGGCACATGCCTGGGTTGCAGACCAAGTCCCAAGTAGGGAGCACATGAAAGGCAACCACACATTGATGTTTCTCTCCCTCTCTTTCTCCCTTCCCCTCTCTCTCAAAATAAACAAATAAATAAACCTTTAAAAATATATATTTCATTGGAAGAGTTGCCTTGTTTCACATTTTTGCAAATCTATATAATGTCCAGCTTAACAGAAAGCAGCTGATTCTTATATCTGTGTCTGCATTTATTCCATTGCAATAGGTAATTTTAGTTGAAGTATATAAAAAATTTGCATAAGATAGTTATAAAAGAGACTAAAATAGAAAAATTGATAATTTTTCAGATATTTATTCATTCATCTTCTTTGACACTATACCAAAACTCAAACAAGCGGTAGTTTCTTAAATGTTAGTTATGATGTAGAACCTAAAACCATTTAGGTTTTACCTAAAAAAAATTATTGTATTTGACATATTAAAATTCATTGGTCATGTTAATTTCTTAGTTTTGATTAATGTACTATAGTGATAAAATATTATCAGTTAGGGAAAGTTAGATAAAGGATATATGGAGATTCTCTGAACTACTTTGCTACTCTTCTCTAAGTCTAAAGTTTCTTCAAAATAAAAATGTTAAAATTTTAAAAAGCAAAATAAAATAAAAATCAATTTTACTTTGAAAGGTTATTTTACTCATGCATGATTTTGAAACATTATTCACTGGTCCTTTGGGAAATATTGGTTCACTGAGTCAAGCAGATCTTCCGAATGTGGTCACATTTTATAACTATTTACAATATCAGAAAATCATGTTTCTTAATATCACTATGAATATCATGAGAAAAACCTTTAATATTGGGAATATAATAAACTCATTGTGACAGATACAAGTTTTGCAAAAATTCTAAATTTTGCCTGAATTTTATCATTGGCTACAATTTTATCATTGGTATAAATTCTATCAATTGTTTTCCTTGACATGACAGATTCACTTTATTCATTTCCAAATACCCAAGTCTGAGAAAAGGTAGTTTGTCTGTAAGTCTTATTTCAAGTAAAAGTTATATTCCATGAAAAAAGAGACTAGCTCAGCTGTCATAATATAAACACCACCCAGTCTTTCTTTCCCCAGTTCTTCATTATTGGAACACAGATGTGATGCTAAGTATCACAACCACCACCTGAGGACCCAGAATACTAAGCCACCATCTGAAGATCATCCAGGAAGAGTCAGACATATTAATGATATCATACAGCCACTAAGCCAGCTCTGGACTGCCTATTTCTAGATTTTGGGGTTAGGTGGAAAAAAAAGAACTCCTACTGTGGAAGTCCCTACTCCATCTCTGGTGATTGACTTTTCTGCTTCAGTTTAACAGCTGTCAGCTTATTGATATGAACAGATATTTCACAGAAGAGGAAACAAATATCAAACTAACACATTAGAGATACTTAATCACTAATTAAAGACAAGCATATGAAAACAGGAATGAAATATCTTTTCATTCCTACAAGATTGGTGAGAATAAAAAAGTCTGGTGGAGTAAGTTTTGCAAAGGATATGAAGCAAAAATAATTCTTAGAAATTACTAATGGTAGAAGGTACTGATACCAACCACTTTGAAGATATTCAGCAATATGTAGTAAAGTTCAAAATGTGATACATTATGTATAAGGAATAGCACTTCCAGGTACATAACTTATAGAATCTCTTTCTGATATGCCCAGAGAAATTTGAACAAGAAGGCTCACGGAAACATTATTCAAAATATGAGAAATTAGACTTCCAGACAAGATGGTGGCATAGGTAAACATGGCTCACCTCCTTGCACAACCACATCAAAATTACAAATAAAATATAGAACAACCATCACTCAGAACCATCATAAATCGAGTTTTATGGAATTAAAGAAACCACATCCACCCAGTCTGGTAGGAGGGGTGGAGAAGTGGAACAGGCTGGTCCCATATCCATGTGCAGTTGTTAAAGTTTCAGGAAAATTATCTCAGGAGTGAGGAGTCCCAGCCCCACAGCAGACCCCAGCCCAGGATTGCAGTGCCAGGAATATAGGTCCCCATAATATCTGGCTACAAAAATGGTGGGGATTGAGTAGGTGGAAAATCTGATAGAGTTCTAAGCAGTTGCCCTTAAAGAATCCACAGACGGACTTACTCAGACTTACTTCCTCTGAGCTCCAGCACCAGGATGGCAGCTTGAAAGGCACCACTGGCATACAGGGAGGAAACTGAGGTGCCTGGCATCTGGCAGGAGCGGGGGTACAGCTTTCTCCCAGATGGAAAGGTAGGCAGAGGCCACTGTCCCTTTTCTGAACCCTCCCACTACAAAGCCACAGAGCCAGCTGGTGGGAGCCATATCTGGGACTCCATCAACCTGGCTAAAACTGTTTGCCCACCCTAGAGATACCCTGAGACTCTGTCCCACCCAATTTATGGGCCCACCCAATATATAAATGGCTGGTCTTGGCTCATACTTCACAAATTCTTAAATCCTATCTAACAAGTAACAGCCAAGTGCACTTGCTGAGGGGCCCCAGGCCTGGTGCTAGCATTAGCCAGTCTAGATTCACAGCTTAGGTTCACCTGGGATCTACAAGTCCAGCACAAGTACCAGCCATCTCAGATGGCTTTATAGCTCAGGCATGGTGGTCCCAGGCAAAACACAGGTAGGGGCTGACCATGGCCTGCACCACCCAGGAAACCCCAGAGCCTGATCACCCAGTGGCCAACTACAGACCACAATGGAGAACCAACATCTTGTCCCTGCACACCTGATCCTCCAAGGAGGGTGGAGGTGGGTGGTCTGTGGTCACAGCCAGTCCTTGAGGCTGACTGGCCTGGGTAAATCCCTCCCAGGGCTTAACTTTAAGACGAGGGTGTACTCAGCCCACATGAAGGGTGCACCACAAGTACCCAGCTTGTGTGATAGGGGAGGCTGTGCCACTGGACCCTACACGACACCTACGACATTAGGCCATACTACCAAGACAGAGAGTCATAGCAGCTCTTCCTACTACATAGAAACAAACACAGGGAGGCTGCCAAAATGAGGAGACAAAGAAACATGGCCCAAGTGAAAGAACAGATCAAAACTGCAGAAAAAGGACTAAACAAAATGGAAATAAGCAATCTACCAGATGCAGAGTTCAAAACACTGGTTATAAGGATGCTCAAGGAACATAGTAAGGACCTCAACAATATAAAAAAGATATAGTCAAAAATGAAGGATAGACTTCTGGCCAAGATGGAGGCATAGGTAGACACACTGTGCCTCATCTCACAACCAAAAGAAGGACAACAACAATTTAAAAACAAAAAACAACCAGAACTGACAGAAAATCAAACTGTATGGAAGTCCGACAACCAAGGAGATAAAGAAGAAACATTCATCCAGACCAGTACAAGGGAAGGAGACAGGCAGCCAGGCAGAGAGGACTCACGGCAAGTCAGCAGCTGGCAGACCCAGGGAGGTGGTGGATTGTGGAGCAGGGTAGACAAAGTTGCAGCTGGCAGTGAGGCATAAGCTGGTGGATCAGGTGACAGACCCAGAGTTCCAGCATGGGGAAACAAAGCCTCAAACCACTGATTGAAAACACCTGTGGGGGGGTGAGGCAGCAGCAGGAGAAACTCCCAGACTCACAGGAACGTTTCTTGGAGAGACCCACATTGTCCTAGAACGTACACAAACCCACCCACAAGTGAATCAGCACCAGAAGGGCCCAATTTGATTGTGGGTAGCATGGGAAGTGACTGAAAACCATCAGAGAGCAAAGCAAGCACCATTGCTCCCTCTTGGACCCCTCCCCCACATACAGCATCACAGTGCAGGGATGAGCATTACTCCCCCCCAGTGAATACCTAAGGCTCCACTTCTTTATGTAACAGGCATGCCAAGACAAAAAAAAAATTACCCAATGAAAGAACAGATCAAAGCTCCAGAAAAAATACAACTAAGCAAGGAAGAGATAGCCAACCTATCAGATGCACAGTTCAAAACACTGATTATCAAGACGCTCACAGAATTCGTTGAATTTGTTCGAAAAGTAGATGAAAAAATGAAGCCTATGCCAAGAGAAACAAAGGAAAATGTACAGGGAACCAATAGTGATGCGAAGGAAACTGGAACTCAAATCAATGGTGTGGCCCAGAATGAAGAAAGAAACATCCAACCAGAAAAGAATGAAGAAACAAGAATTTGGAAAAATGAGGAGAGGCTTAGGAACCTCCAGGACATCTTGAAACATTCCAACATCCGAATTATAGGGGTGCCAGAAGGAGAAGAGGAAGAACAAACAATTGAAAACTTATTGGAACAAATAATGAAGGAGAACTTCCCTAATCTGGCAAAGGAAATAGACTTCCAGGAAGTCCAGGAAGCTCAGAGAGTCCCAAAGAAGCTGGACCCCAAGGAGGAACATAACAAGGCACATCATAATTACATTACCCAAGATTAAAGATAAGGAGAGAATCTTAGAAGCAGCAAGAGAAAAGAACACAGTTACCTGCAAAGGACTTCCCATAAGACTGTCAGCTGATTTCTCAAAAGAAATCTTACCAGCAGGAAGGGGTTGGAGAGAAGTATTCAAAGCCATGAAAGGCAAGGACCTACATCCAAGATGACTCTATCCAGCAAAACTATCATTTAGAATGGAAGGGAAGATAAAGTGCTTCTCAGATAAGGTAAAGTTAAAGGAGTTCATCATCACCAAGCCCTTATTATATGAAATGTTAAAGGGAGTTACTGAAGAAAAAGAAGATCAAAAATAGGAACAGTAAAAATGACAGCAAACTCACAGTTATTAACGACCACACCTAAAACAAAAACAAAAGAAAACTAGGCAAACAACTAGAACAGGAACAGAACCATAGAGATGGAGATCACATGGAGGGTTGTCAATAGGGGAGTGGGAGGGGGAGAGGGGGGAAAAGGTACAGAGAATAAGTAGCATAGATGATAGGTGGAAAATAGACAGGGGGAAGGTAAGAATAGTGTAGGAAATGTAGAAGCCAAATAACTTATAAGTATGACCCATGGACATGAACTATAGGGGGGGGCATGCGGGAGGGAGGGGGTGGGCAGGATGGAGTGGATTGGGGGGAGAAATGGGACAACTGTTATAGCATAATCAATAAATATATTTTTTTAAAAAAAAGAAAGTCAATACTCACAAATCAAAGGCATTCCTGTATACCAACAATGAAACTGCAGAAAAAGAAATCAGGAAAAAAATCCCATTTGATATAGCAACAAGAAAAAGAAAGTGCCTAGGAATAAAACTAACCAAGGAGGTAAAAGACCTGTAATCAGAAAACTACACAACACTGAAGAAAGAAATTAAGGAATACACAAACAAATGGAAGCATGTACCACTCTCATGGATTGGAAGAATTAACATCATCAAAACAGCCATACTACCCAAAGTGATTCACATATTCAATGCAATCCCTATTAAAGTACCCATGACATATTTCACAGATATAGAAGAATATATTGTTAAAAAATAAACAAATTTAAATTTAAAAAAAAGGAGAGACCGACCTCAGAACAAAAGACCTACACAGACTGAAAGTGAAGGGCTGAAAAAAAAAATATTCCAAGCAAAAGGACAGGGGAAAAATAGCCAGGGTAGCAATATTCATATCAGACAAAGTAGACTTCAAAAAAAGAGCCATAAAAAGAGACCCAGAGGGTCACTTCAGAATACTCAAGGGAAGAATCCATCAAGAAGACATAATCATTGTAAATATATATGCACCAACATGGGAGCACCAAAATACATTAAAAAAATCTTGGAGGACTTCAAGAAAAATATTGACAGCAACACAGTTATAGTACAGGATTTTAACACCCCACTGGCAAAAGCAGATAGATCTTCAAAAGAAAATATCAACAAGAATATTGCACCATTGAATGATGCCCTAAATCAAAGGGACTTAACTGATATCTATGGAACTTTTCATTCCAAAGAAGCAAAATACACATTCTTTTCAAATCCACATGGAACATTTTCAAAGATAGACCACATGGTAGGACACAAAACAAGCCTCAACAAGTTCAAGGAAATTGAAATCATATCGAGCATTTTCTCTGACCACAAGGGACTGAAACTAGAAAACAACCTCAATGAAAAAACCCCAAAACACTCAAACTCATGGAGATTGAATGACATGCTATTAAACAATGAAAGGGTGAAGAATGAGATTAAGGAATAAATCAAAAAGTTTCTAGAAACAAATGAAAATGAACTCACAACAGTCCAAAACCTATGGGACATAGCAAAGGCAGTCCTGAGAGGGAAGTTCATAGCGATACAGGTTTACCTAAAAAACATAGAAACATTTCAAATAAACAACCTAATCCTACACCTACAAGAACTCGAGGAACAACAACAAAGACAGCCCAGAGCAAGTAGAAGGAAGGAAATAACCAAGATCAGAGCAGAGTTAAATGACATAGAGACTAAAAGCACAATTCTAAGGATCAATGAATCCAGGAGCTCGTTCTTTGAAAAGATAAAAAAAATCAACAACCCTTTAAGCAGACTCGTCAAGAATAAAAGAGAGAGGACCCAAATAAAACATAATCAGAAATGAAAGAGAAGAGATTAAAACTGATACCACATAAACATAAAGGATTGTAAGAAAATACTATGAAGTACTAGATGCCAAGAAATGTGAAAACCTAGATGAAATGGACAAATTTCTAGAAAAATATAATCCTTCAAAACAGAATGAAGAAGCAGCACAAAGCCTGAACAGACCAATAACACCTGATGAAATTGAAACAGTAATCAACAAGCTTCCAGCACACAAAAGCCTTGAACCAGACAGTTTCAAAAGAGAATTTTCCAAAGCATTTAAGGAAGAGTGAACCCCTATACTTCACAGATTATTCCAAAAAATTCAAGAAGATGGAAGACTCCCAAACTCTTTTTATGAAGCCAGCATCGTCCCCATCCCAAAACCAGGTAAAGACATAACAAAGAAAGAAAACTTTAGGACAATATCGTTGATGAACATTGACACTAAAATCCTTAACAAAATATTGGCAACCCGCATCCAGCAATACATTAAAAAGATCATACACTATGATCAAGTGGGATGCACCCCAGGGATGCAAGGATGGTACAGTATTCACAAATCAATAAACATAATACATCACATAAACAAAAGCAAAGACAAAAATCACATGATCATACCAATAGATGTGGAAAACACATTTGATAAGGTACAGCACCCATGTATGATAAAAACTAAAAAAACTTAGCAAAGTGCAAACAGAGGGAGCATTCCTCAACATAATAAAGGCCATATATGAGAGACCTACAGCCAACATTATACTCAATGGACAAAAACTTAGAGCTTTCCCACTAAGATCAGGAAAAAGACAAGGATGTCCTCTCTCACCACTCCTATTCAACATAGTATTGGAAGTCCTAGCCACAGCAATCAGACAAGAAAAAGAAATAAAAGGCATCCAAATTGGAAAGGAGGAAATGAAACCGTCACTGTTTGCAGATGACATGATAGTGTACATGGAAAATCCTATAGACTCCACCAAAAGCTACTTGACCTAATAAGTGAATTTGGCAAAACAGCAGGATACAAAGTTAATACTCAGAAATCAAAGGCATTCTTGTATACCAACAATGAAACTGCAGAAAGAGAAATCAGGAAAAAAATCCCATTTGATATAGCAACAAGAAAAATAAAGTACCTAGGAATAAACCTAACCAAGGAGGTAAAAGACCTGTACTCAGAAAACTACACAACACTGAAGAAGGAAATTAAGGAAGACACAAACAAATGGAAGCATGTACCATGCTCATGGATTGGAAGAATTAACATCATCAAAATGTTTATACTACCCAAAGTGATTTATAGATTCAATGCAACCCCTATTAAAGTACCAATGACATATTTCACAGATATAGAACAAACATTTAAGAAATTTACATGGAACCATAAATGACCCCAAAGAGCTGCAGCAATTTTGAGAAAGAAGAATAAAGTAGGAGGGATCACAATACCTGATATCAATGTGTATTACAAGGCCACTGTAATCAAAACAGTCTGGTACAGGCATAAGAATAGACACGTAGACCAATGGGACAGAACAGAGAGCCAGAAATAAACCCAAGTCTCTAAGGTCAGTTAATATTTGACAAAAGGGGAAGAAACATAAAATGGAGTAAAAATAGCCTCTTCAACAGATGGTGTTGGGAGATCTGGACAGCTACATGCAAAAAAATGAAACTCGATCACCAACTTACACCATACACAAAAATAAATTCAAGGTGGATAAAAGACTTAAATGTAAGTCATGACACTGTAAAAGTCCTAGAGGAAACCAAAATCAGCAGGAAAATCTCAGACATTCCACACAGCAACATGTTCTCCAATATGTCCCCTAAAGCAAGGGACATAAAGGAAAGAATAAACAAATGGGACCTCATCAAATTAAAAGGGTTCTGCATGGCTAAAGAAAACAGCATTAAAATGAAAACAGAACCAACAGTATGAGAAAACATATTTGCTAATGATACCTCAGACAAGGGCCTGATCTCCAAAATATATAAAGAACTCACATGACTCCACTCCAGGAAGACAAACAACCCAATTAAAAAAATGGGCAAAGGACTTGAACAGACACTTCTTCAAGGAAGACATACCGAGGGCCCAAAGACATATGAAAAGATGCTCAGCATCACTAGCATCAGAGAGATGCAAATTAAAACCACAGTGAGATACCACTTCACACCACTCAGAATGGCCATCATAAACAAAGCAACAAACAACAAGTGTTGGAGAGGATGTGGAGAAAGGGGAACCCTAGTGCACTGTTGGTGGGAATGCAGACTGGTGCAGCCAGTGTGGAAAACAGTATGGAATTTCCTCACAAAACTAAAAATGGAACTGCCTTTTGACCCAGCAACTCCACTGCTGGGATTATATCCTAAGAGCCCTGAAACACCAATCCAAAAGAACCTAAGCACCTCAGTGTTCATAGCAGCACAATTTACAATAGCCAAGTGCTAGAAGCAACCTAAATGCCCATCAGTAAATGAGTGGATAAAAAAACTGTGGTACATTTATAGAATGGAATTCTACACTGCAGAGAGAAAGAAGGAGCTCCTACCCTTTGTGACAACATGGATGGAACTGGAGAGCATGCTCAGTGAAATAAGCCAGGCGGTGAGGGACAAATACCATATGATCTCACCTTAATTGGAACATAATCAACAACAACAACAAAAAAAAAAATCAAGCAAAATATAACCAGAGCCACTGAAATTAAGAACAATCTGAGAGTAAGCAGAGGGGAGTTGGGAGGGGATAATGGGGGAAGGGTTTTAGGAACTACTATACAGGACACATGGACAAAACCAAGGCAGAAGGTGGAAACAAGGAAGGGAGGTGGGTTTGGCTGTGGTTGGGAAGAGTTGGGGGGGAAATTGCAGACAAATATAACTGAACAACAACAAAATTTTTTTAAAGAAAATTATATAAAAGAAAATGGAAAAAATTAATAAAGAAAAATCTAATGTTAGTGCATATATATTATAAACACAGCCAAACTTTGTTCTCTCAAAATGTAATAAAATAAGAAGCTACCCAGCATGCCTAGTTAAGTAAAACAGAGAAAATATAGCGTTATGAAGTAAAGAGGCACTTTAAAACAAGAAGGGATTACAAAAGACTATCATGTGTTAATAATTTGGAAATATAGATATAGGCACAAATCTTCATTACCTTACATTATACAATATTTTTCTTTAGCTATGACACCAAAAGCACAAATGACAAAAGAAAATATATATAATTTGGACTTCATTGAAATGAAAACTTTTCTGTTTCAAAAGACTCCATCAAAAAAGTAAAAACGGTGACTCTAATACTGGGAGGAAATATTTGCAAATTACATATATATATATATACACATATATATACATATATATGTGTCATTTTATATATATGTCAATTTTATATATATACACATGTGCGTGTGTATGTGTGTGTGTAAGGGACTTGTATCTAAAGTATATAAAAACTCTTACAACTCAATTATAAAAAGACAACCCAGTGAAAAAAATGGGCAAGGAATCTAAATAGACATTTCTCCAAAGAAGATATACCAATGGACATTAAGCACAAGAAAAGATGCTCAACATCATTAGTCACCAAAGAAATGCAAATCAAAACCACAACAGCATAACACTTCACACTCACCATGATGGCACTAGTCAAAAACATATCTAATAACAAGTGTCAATGAGGATGTGGAGAAACTGGAACTCTCATACACTGCTGATGTTAAATGGTGCATCAGTTTTGGAAAAAGTCTGTCAGTTTTTGAATGATTAAATACAAAGTTTCCACATGGCCCAGTAATTCTACTCTTAGGTACACACTCAAGAGAAATGAAAGCATATGTCCACACAAAAACTTGTATATGAATGTTTATAGAAGCATTATTCATAAGAGCCAAAAAAGGAAAACAATCTAAATGCCCATTAAGACATGAAGGGATAAATAAAGTATGACACATTCATATAATGGAATATTATTCAGACATATAAAGGAATGACATACTGATACATGCAACTATATGAATGGACTAAATCCAGAAATCCATCACAAATGTCCACTTATATTAATCCATTCATGAAACATAAAGTACATCAGTGGTAGCTAAGGACTGGGGCAAGGTGAGATGAGTCTAGGGAGATGACAGTTAAAGTATATGGGGTTTTATTGAAGTAATGAAAATATTCTAAAATTGATTGTAGTGATGGTTTCACATGTATGTGAATATCATAAAAACCTTTTAATTGTACACTTTAATTGGGTGACTTGCATGGCATATGAATTATAAAGTATCTCAATAATTCTGTTTTTTAAAAATTCTCTCCCAGTAATATGTAGAATAAGGGTATGGGGGAGTCAATAAGTGTATAGAAGGCCAAAACAAAACTACTAACCAACTAAACCTAACACCACACTATAGCAGAATAGTACTTTCAAGTTCTCAGAGAACATTCATCAAGACAGATCATATTCCCAGTGATTAAAAAAAAACAAATTTAAAAGTTTTGATATCATTTATGGTATTCCTCTTAACCATAGTGGAATCAATCTAGAAATCCAAAAAAGAATTCTATCTGGGGGAAAACGTCCCTTCAGATACACAGGAATAAAATATAATTCTAGAGTTCCAGCCAAGATGGAGACTTACGTACATAATGCTTTGCATACTCAAACAACCAAAAGAAGGGTAACAACCAATTTAAAAACAAAAACAATCAGAACTGCCAGGAAATCAAACTGTATGGAAGTCTGACAACCAAGGATATAAAGAAACATTCATTCAGACTGGTAGGAATGGTAGAGACAGGAAACCAGAGCAGTGAGGATGCACAACAAAACAGCAGCTGGTGAACTAGGGTGGGTAAAGTGGTGGCTGGTGGACTGGCAAGTCCCACATTTGCATGTAGATAACCTGGGAGGAACTGGGGAGCAAGACAGACCGAGCAACACAAGGTTCCAACGTGAGAAACTAAAGCCTCAAAACCTCTGGCTGTAAAAATCAGTGGGGGTCGCAGTGGTGGGAGACACTCCCAGTCTCACAGGAGAGTCCATTGGAGGGGTCCACAGGATCCTAGAATGTACACAAGCCCACCCCCACTCAGAGGTAGCACCTGAAAGGACAGGATCTGCTTGTGGAAAGTGAGGAAAGTGACTGAAAGCAGAACGAGAGCCAAGCAAGCAGCATTGTTCCCTCAATGACCCCTCCCAGACATACAGCACAACAATGCAATGAGGCGGGTTGCCCCACCCTGGTGAATAACTACAGCTCTGCCCTTTATAAGTAACAGCTGCGCCATGACAAAAAAATATGACCCAAATGAAAGAACAGATCAAAACTCCAGGAAAAAAAAAACCCTAAACGACAAGGAGATAGCCAACCTATCTGATATCTGATGCAGAGTTCAAAACATTGGTTATCAAAATGCTGGCAGAAGTGACTGAATATGGCCACTAAATAAAGGGAGAAGTGAAGGCTATGCAAAGTGAAATAAAGAAAAATATACAGGGAACCAACAGTGAAGGTAAGGAAACCAGGACTCAAATCAACAGTTTGGAGCAAAAGGAAGAACTAAGCATTCAACCAGAACTGCATGAAGAAATAAGAATTCAGAAAAATGAGGAGAGGCTTCGGAATCTCCAGGACACCTTTAAATGATCCAACGTATGAATCATAGGGGTGCCAGAAGGACAAGAGAAAGAGCAAGAAATTGAAAACTTATTTGAAAAAAATAATGGAGAACTTTCCCAATCTGTCAAAGGAAATAGACTTCCAGGAAGTCTGGGAAGCTCAGAGAGCCCCAAAGAAGTTGCACCCAAGGAGGAACACACCAAGGCACATCACAACTACATTACCCAAGATGAAACAGAAGGAGAGAATCTTAGAAGCAGCAAGAGGAAAGGACACAATTACCTACAATGAAGTTCCCATAAGAACATCAGCTGATTTCTCAAAAGAAATCTTACCAGCAGGAAGGGGTTGGAGAGAAGTATTCAAAGTCATGAAAGGCAAGGACCTACATCCAAGATGACTCTATCCAGCAAAGCTATCATTTAGAATGGAAGGGCAGATAAAGTGCTTCCCAGATAAGGTCAAGTTAAAGGAGTTCATCATCACCAAGCCCTTATTATATGAAATCTTAAAGGGACTTATCTAAGAAATAGAAGATCAAAATCTATGAACAATGAAATGACAACAAAGTCATAACTATCAACAATCAAACCTAAAAAACAAAAACAAAAAGTAAGCAAACAACTAGAACAGGAACAGAATCAGAGAAATGGAGAACACATGGAGGGATTTCAGAGGGGAGGGAAAGGGAGGAATGGGGGTGAAAAGGTACAGGGAAGAAGAAGCATAATTAGTAGGCATAAAATAGGTGGGGAAAGATAAAAAATGGTGTAGGAAACAGAGGACTCAAAGAAATTATATGTACAACCTATAGACATGAACTAAGATAGGGGGAATGCTGGAGGGTTGTGGGGCAAGACGGAGTGGGGATGAAGGGGGAGAAACTGGGAAAACTGTAATAGCATAGTCAATAAAAATTACTTTTAATTTTTTTTTAAAAGTAAGTGGTACTTTCCAGTGAATCTTGTGGAAAGGTAGTTGTCCCAACAGCTGGTGTGTTCCCTTAACATAGGTGCCTATTGTCTTAAGTTGTGAACCTGAACCTTCTGGGGGGAAGAAACAGAAAAGAACTCAACTAAGCATGTAATAAATGTCCTTATGTTTTTCAGGTTCCTTCAACATACCAGGCTTAACTGAGACCATCTCATTTCATCCTCCCCACAAATCTGGGATAAGGTCTATTATCATCATCCCCAATTTATGTAATAGGAAATCGAGGTTCAGGGTGGCTTGAGCAACTTGCTCATGTCAAATTAATGAGTAGAATACAGCTACAGTCAGAGGGAGAGCTGAGCTAGCATTTGAACCCAGACACTCTGTCCATTGTACAAACTTCCTCTTACACAAAGGACTTGAAGGCCAGCAGGGTGTTGGCATAAGATTAGTGGTCAATAACACCAGGCTGCTTTATGTTGTACTCAGCACTACTTGCTGAGAGTCAGCAACACAGACATGGAGTCACTCGGTCACATTAACCATCCTCCTATCTCTCCCTCCAATGTTGTGACTATACAATGGCTTCTGAAACAGCTCCCCAAGCTCAAGGCCACATCTCTTGCCAAGAAGACTTTCCTCTCTTATATGAAGAACACGGGACAAATCCAAGATCTTCCACTGGGGCAATAGAGCCCTGTGTATGCTGGGACTTGCCATAATTATAACTGGGAAATCCACAGTACCCCACCTCCAAGTCCAACTCACTTCAGTCCTGAGACACAGCAGAATCCATGTGCTAGTGAGAGTCTCTGGACCCCAGGCTTACCCCTGCTCCTTCCAGCTCAGCTTTCTCATCTGAAACAATGTCTATAGCACAAACAACTTAATCTGTAAAATGAAAAGATTCCACATGTACTGGGGGCAGGGACCAGACTTCCTAAGTCTTTGGCATCTAGCAGAATCTGAGTGTGAGAACCTAACCATGGTGGCCAGAGAATAAGCACATCAGTGAAATGATAGGATAAAAATAAACAATCCTTGAGACCTAAAGTCATGTAATTTTGAAAGGACATGGGGGAAATAAATGTGAAAATGCACCCGAAGAATTTAGACCCCTGAAGATGGAGGCATAGGTAAACATGCTTGCCTCCTCACACAACCTCATCAAAAATTACAACTAGACTACAAAACAAATATCACTCAGAATCATCAGAAATGTCCAACAACCAAGGAAGTATAGAAAACACACTCATCCAAATGCGCAAGAGGGGCAGAGATGCAGAGAGGCGTGGAGACTCAGAATGGGTAGTCCCACACCCACATGTGGTAGAGAGAAATCGGGAGGGATACCTTCGGAGCAAGGGATCATAGCACCACACGAGCCCACCCAGCCCAGGGTTCCAGTGCCATGAAGATAAATCCCCATACCTTCTGGCTGTAAAAATCAGTGGGGGTTGGGGTGGCAGAAGAAACTGCTGGATTCTCAGGAGTCTCCTCTTAAAGGGCCCACAGCAGACTTAGGACTTACTCAGACTCACTCCCTCTGGGCTTCAGCCCCAGAGAAATAGCTAGAAAGGCCACAGTTGCATACAAGGAGAAATTGAAGTAACTGGTACCAGAGTGAATTCAGGAACACAGCTTCCTCCCAGACAAAACTCCAGAGGACAGGCAGCAGCACTGTCCCCTCTCCAAGCCCTCCCCAAGCCCTCCCCAACACAGAGCCACAGAGCAGGTGACACAATGCCCTGGTGATTAACTAAGATTCCATACTATCAAACTGTCCAGGGTGCTTTTCTACAATAGGCCATGCTACTAAGACAGGCAGCCAAAGCAGCTCTACCTAATACACAGAAACAAACACAGGGAGACTGCCAACATGAGGAGACAAAGAAACATGGCCCAAATGAAAGAACAGATCAAAACTCCGGAAAAAGAGCTAAACAAAATGGAGATAAGCAATCTATCAGATGCACAGTTCAAAACACTGGTTACTAGGATGCTCAAGGAACTCATTGGGTAGTTCAATAGCATAAAAAAAGAACCAGACAGAAATTAAGGTTACACTAAGTGAAATAAAGAAAAATTTACAGGAAACCAACAGTGGAGTAGATGAAGCTGAGAATCAAATCAACAATTTGGAACACAAGGAAGAAAAAACATTCAATCAGAACAGCAAGAAGAAAAAAGAATCCAAAACAAAATGAAGATAGGGTAAGGAGCCTCTGGGACATCTTCAAACATACCAACAACCAAATCATAGGGGTGCCAGAAGGAGAAGAGAAAGAGCAAGAAATTGAAAACTTATTTGAAAAAGTAATGAAAGAAAACTCCCCTGGCTGGTGTGGTTCACTGGATTGAGTGCCAGCCTTTGAACCAAAAGCTTGCTGGTTCGATTCCCAGTCAGGGCACATGCCTGGGTTGTGAGTCAGGTCCCCAGCTGGAGGCGTGTAAGAGGCAACCACACAATGATGTTTCTCTCCCTCTCTTTCTCTCTCCCTTCCCCTCTTTCTAAAAATAAATAAATAAAATATTTAAATAAAAACAAAAAAAGAAAACTTCCCTAATTTGGTAAAGAAATAGACATACAAGTCCAGGAAATACAGAGAGTCTCAAACAAGATGAAGCCAAACAGGACCACACCAAGACACATCATAATTAAAATGCCAAAGGTTAAAGATAAAGAAAGAATCTTAAAAGCAGCAAGAGAAAAGCAGAGGGTTACTGACAAAGTAGTCCCTGTAAGACTGTCAGCTGATTTCTCAAAAAAAAACTTTGCAGGCTAGAAGGGACTGGTGAGTATTCAAAGTTATGAAAAGCAAGGACCTACATCCAAGATCATTCTATCCAGCAAAGCTATCATATAGAATGAAAGGGCTGATAAAGTGCTTCCCAGATAAGGTAAAGTTAAAGGAGTTCATCATCACCAAGCCATGATTATATCAAATGTTAAGGGGACTTATTTAGGAAAAAGAAGATCAAAACTATGAACATTAAAATGGCAATAAATTCACAACTATCAACAATTGAATCTAAAAAACAAACTAAGCAAATAAGCAGAACAGAAACAGAATCATACAGTTGGAGATCATTTGGAGGGTTATCTGTTGAGAGGGGGAAGAGGGAGAGTGGGGGGAAAGGTGCAGGGAATAAGAAGTACAAATTGATAGGTACAGAATAGACAAGGGGATGTTAAGAACAGTATAGGAAATGGAGTAGCCAAAGAACTTATATGCACAATCCATGGACATGAACTAAGTGGGGGATTTCTGGAGAAAATGGGGGGTACCAGGTAGAGGGGGTCAAGGGGGGGAAATTGGGACAACTGCAATAGCATAATCAATAAAATATAATTTTTAAAAACAATTTAGACCCCCCCAAGTCCAATGCAAAATATGGTTCCAAATAGGAAAACCCTGAAAAGCTTTGCTAATTTTTACCTGAGAAAAACCTGGAAAGAGTAATGCTAGCCACTGGGAGAGATAGCCTGGGAAGGCAGCTGTGGGTAACCTTTACTTTAGCCCTGCTACTCTAGGCAGGAGCTGGAGCTGGGACCTGGAGTCAGGTTACAGGGAGTCCAGAGATAACCAGCTAGTAGCCTTTCTCAGAAACTGCCCCTGCTGACCCTCTGCTGGAAGGGGAAGCAGGGAAGTAGAGAGGTGGGGAAGAAGGGAGGCAGCAGGCATAATCCCCCTGAGCCAAGAGGAGAGAAATTAACCCTAGACTGCTGAGACCAGCATCCCCAGCAGGGGCCCTGCACCTAGTAGGAGAGTTGCTCCCGTCCATCCAGAGCTGAGCAAAACTCAGTCTGTTCAGTCCTTGGGCTTTGGCAGCAGCCAGGAGAAAGTGGGGAAGGGGGACAGAAAAAGAAGGGGGAACTACATACACTGAAACTCAAGTTCTCAGCTGGGCCCCAGGCACTGGCCTTCATGTGTACCCTATCCCCATGTGGCCAAGCTCTTTATGTAGGAGAGAGAGTACCCACTTTCCTAGATCCTCATCAACATTACTACCATCAAACTTTTTAAACTTTTGTCAGTCTTACTGTTTTAATTTGCATTGATGTAGTTTACTACAGAGGTTGAACACCTTTCCACATGGTCATTGTGATTTGAAATTTTACTCATGTGAACTGTTTGTTCATCTTTTTTCCGTATTTTTCTATTGTTTATCTTTTGCTAACTACTTGGAGAACATTTTCATGTTCTCTGGATAATAATTCTCTGTTATATATGTTGCAAATATGTTTCTCTTATTTCTTGCTTTGTTCTTTTATTTTTAACTCACTTGGTATCTTTTATCAAGAACATTTTTTAGAAGATGGCAACGTAGGCAGACAAGGCTCACCTCTTCACATAACCACATCAAAATTACAACTAAAATACAGAACCACCATCACTCAGAACCATCAGAAATCAAGTTGAGGAATTTCTGGCCAAGATGGAGGCACAGGTAGATACACTGTGCCTCCTCGCACAACCAAAAAAAGGACAACAATTTAAAAACCAAAACAACCAGAAGTGACTGAAAATCAGACCATATGGAAGTCCAACAACCAAGCAGTTAAAGAAGAAACATTCATCCAGACAGGTAAGAGGGGCGGAGACAGGCATCTGAGCAGAAAGTACTCGTGGCAAGGTGGAGGCTGGAGAACTGGGTGGGTAAGACAGCAGCTGGTGGGCCTGGCAAGGTGGTGGGTTGCAGACTGGGTGGTCCCACATTCGTGTGTAGATAAACCAGGAAGAACAACTGGGAAGTGAGACAGACTGCACAACCCAGGGTTCCAGCCTGGGGAAATAAGGCCTCAAACCTCTGATTTAAAACACCTGTGGGACTTGAGGTAGCAGTGGGAGAAATTCCCAGCCTCCCAGGAGAGTTCATTGGAGAGACCCACAGGTTCTTAGAACGTACACAAGCCCACCCACCAGTGAATCAGCACCTGAAGGGCCCAATTTGATTGTGGGTAGCATGGGAAGTGACTGAAAACCAGTAGAGAGCAGAGTGAGGGCCATTGTTCCATTTTGGAACCTTCCCCCGCACACGGCGTCACAACTCAATGTGAGATGCCCTGCCCTGGTGAACACCTAAGGCTCTGCCCCTTACTACGTAACAGGCACGCTGAGACAAAATAAAAATAAAAATAAAAATAAAAGGCCCAAATGAAAGAACAGATCAAAGCTCCAGAAAAAATACAGCTAAGCAACAAGATAACCAACCTATCAGATGCACAGTTCAAAACACTGGTAATCAGGATGCTCACAGAATTAATTGGTTGAATATGGTTGCAAATTAGATGAGAAAATGAAGGCTGTGATAAGTGAAATAAAGGAAAATGTACAGGGAACCAATAGTGATGGGAAGGAAACCAGGACTCAAGTCAATGCTTTGCACCAGAAGGAAGAAAGAAACATTCAACCAGAATAGAATGAAGAAACGAGAATTCAAAAAAAATGAGGAGAGGCTTAGGAACCTCCAGGATATCTTTAAACGTCCCAACATCTGAATCATAGGGGTGCCAGAAGGAGAAGAGGAAGAGCAAGGAATTGAAAACTTATTTCAATAAATAATGAAGCAAAACTTCCCCAATCTGGCAAAGGAAATAGACTTCCAGGAAGTCCAGGAAGCTCAGAGAGTCCCAAAGAAGTTGGACCCAAGGAGGAACACACCAAGGCACATCAAAATTACATTACCCAAGATTAAAGATAAGGAGAGAATCTTAAAAGCAGCAAAAGAAAAGGAGACAGTTACCTACAAAGGAGTTCCCATAAGACTGTCAGCTGATTTCTGTCAGCTCTTTTGATTTCTCAAAAGAGACCCTGCTGGCAAAAAGGAGCTTGAAAGAAGTATTCCAAGTCATGAAAGGCAAGGACCTACATCCAAGATGACTGTATCCAGCAATGCTATCATTTAGAATGAAAGGGCAGATAAAGTGCTTCCCAGATAAGGTCAAGTTAAAGGAGTTCATCATCACCAAGCCCTTATTATATGAGATGCTAAAGGGACATTAAGAAAAAGAAGATAAGAAACATCCACAGTAAAATGACAACAAACTCAGTTATTAACAAACTCAGTTATTAACAACACCTAAAACAAAAACAAAAAGTAAGCAAACAACTATAACAGGAACAGAATCACAGAAATGGAAATCACGTGGAGGGTTATCATGGGGGAGTCGGAGGGGTAGAGAGGGAGAAAAGGTACAGAGAATAAGTAGCATAAATTGTAGGTGGAAAATAGACAGCGGGAGGTTAAGAATAGCATAGGAAATGTAGAAGCCAAAGAACTTATATATATATGACCCATGGACATGAACTAAAGGGGGGAATGTGGGTGGGAGGGGGTGTGCAGAGTGGAGGGGAATAACGGGGGCGGG